>NC_088377.1:189893269-190501923 GCF_037993035.2 Macaca fascicularis
TCCCAAAACAGAGTCCAAGCTTGCTGGCCCCGAGTAATCAGGTGCTCAATAGATGCAAAAACTTGGATTTGACCCCCTTATAAAGGAGGTGTGGTTACAAATAACAACATCAACAAGAATTTGGGGGTGATCCTATGCCAGAATAACAGAGATAGATAGATAGATAGATAGATAGATAGATAGATAGATAGATAGATATTGATTGATAGATAAAAAACTGTAACCTTAGTTTTGTATAGATCAATCCAAACTTTGCACCCTGGCATTCGAAGCCCTCCACAATCTATCTTCCATTTACCTTCTATTGTCTTCTACCATTCTTTTCCAAAACACATCCTAAGGACCAGCGAGGCTGGTGTCTTCTACCATTTTTTTCCAAAACACATCCTAAAGATCAATGAGGCTAGTGACCTCAACACCCTTAGAGAAAAGTGGTTTATTATTCCTCCTTTAAAATGCCTCCACTCTGCCAATCTACTGAACATGATGACAGTTATTCTCCATATTACATATTTTAGAATTGGGGGTAACATTTTACATTTAATTTTAGTATATTGTCTTAGAATATTATTCCCTCATTGTTTCATGTCATGTTTTCCAAACAAGAATCTAAAGTGCCTTGAGCCTTTTATGACATCTACATGTCATTAGTTGGACTCCAGTCTCAGTGCTCAAGGTGGCTGGACCTCAAAACCACATGGAAGCCCTTGCATAATGTTAGGAGGTGTCATCAAGATGATTTGAGTCATACACCAAGGTCTCTGTCTTCCCACAGGGGGTCTGCACAGCCCCCCCCCCACCCCCAGCAGCTAGGTTACCCTGTGACAGTCATTCATCTGTGCCCTGGGTGGCCCATAGGATGATTGTACTACTGGGCAGGTATAACTTCAGGAGTGCACACAACAGACATCGCCAGCTGACATGACAACCTACTCACTTCCCAAGATTTGACTAATCATATATAATCATCCCGCAATATCCTCGGGGTAGTGGTTTCAGGACCCCCAAGTATACCGAACCTCATGCACACTCAAATCTGGCAGTCAGCTCTGAGGAACCTGCATCTAGCAAGGGCCGACTTTGCATATGCGCAGCTCCCGCATCCCAAGAATACTGTATTTTTGATCCGCATTTGGTTGAAAAAAAATCCACATGTAAGCGGTGCAGTTCAAACCCGTGTTATTCAAGGGTGAACTACATTTCTGTGAGGGGCTCATCTTCAAATAAAGTCCTTGTTTCTGTACCAGTTACAGCAGAGGCCCTGCTTTGAGAATTTAATGGTCAGAGTAGCCACCCACTTCAAAACTGACCAGTCCTACCCTTGGCAAGTAGACGATGTGACATCAACGGCCACTTACCGCACCAGGCTAATACAGTTATCCTGGTTGTCGTTTCATTTTACTGAAGGCCTTATTAAAGTGCTCCCCACACAACTCACCCAGAAATTCACCAGGAACCAAATTTAAACAAATCAAACCCTGAAAACATGCTCAACAAATCAAGATTGCAGAAGAGTTAATAAAGACTAAAATAAGAAAGGCCTCAATCATATTTGTCATGTCTCCATCATTTCTCACAATTATTCTCATTCAAAGTTCTTTATTCCTTTCATTTATTTAATTAAAAACTTAGGCTGGGCACGTTGGCTCACGCCTATAATCCCAGCACTGTGGGAGGCCAAGGTGGGCAGATCATGAGGTCAGGAAGGAGATCGAGACCATCCAGGCTAACACAGTGAAACCCCGTCTCAACTAAAACTACAAAAAATTAGTCAGGCATGGTGGCAGGCACCTGTAGTCCCAGCTACTCAGGAGACTGAGGCAGGAGAATCGCTTGAACCCAGGAGGCAGATGTTGCAGTGAGCCAAGATCGTGCCTGGGCAACAGAGCAAGACTCCATCTCAAAAAAAAACCAAAAAACTTAACCATAACATTATTCAATTTAAGCAGCATCATATTTGTTAATATCTATTTTCAAAAGTGACTCTTCCTAGTTTTATTGTTTTCTTCCTCCCTTTTCCACACATTTGTTTGTTTTTCCTCGTCCTGGAAAGTCATGTTCTAAGTTATCAAAATGTGTTTTTCCTCGAGCTCTTCAGGGAAAACATGCCATATAAAATTAATTAATTCATGCTTATTTTATGTAAATTATTATCACTATCTGTAATGGTTAAAGTTGATTGTTACTAAAGTGATTCTAAATATGAAAGTGTATGAAAACCATGAACTATTCTCATACTACATCTCAAGGACATTTGAAATTTCTAGTAAATTTCTAGTAAATTTCAAATTTACCAGAAAACTAGTTCAGATATCATTTTTAATAATTTATAATCATCTTCTGAATTTTCATTTGCAAGTCAAAGTCACAAAACTAAAAGTGCTAAATATTTTCTGACCAGATTCTCTGAAATAATTATATAGTGCTTGAGCCATTGTGCTATAAATATCTTTGAAATCAATGCTATTAAAGAAATGCTATATCAGCTGTGAAATGAGAATTTCTCCTCCTATTCACTGATGTTTATAAAAATTTTATGAATTTATTGATAGAAAATCTGTTTGCTCAGTTTCTTTTTAAACATCTTATGCTTTAAATAATATTCAGTGTTTTTCCACTAGGTGGAGTATTAGTCTAGAGAAAGTAGATCACTGTGTGAAAGCTAATTTTTTCTTCCTACTATTTTGAAAAATTTTTGATATAAAACATAAATCACCTAATAGGTTCACTAATTATTTTAATTGCATCAATATGGTATGATTTCAATTACTCTAGACCTTAAGAGGCAGATATATTTTACTGATTACATTACCATAATAACAATGGCATAATGACAATAGCAATAAGTACTTATTATACATCTCATTTTAAAATTGCTTATCAAGCCATTAGTGAAACCTCCTGACATCTCTGAAACAGAAATTACACAACAAAGAAAGATCTGTCTCTTAAATCCTTTCTCTCTCAAGCCTTAAGCGTTTCTGGGAAACAGTGTTCCTTGTGAGTTGAATATTGTTTCAAGGCTGATGCTACCACTTCCAGTCCAAGAATCTGAGACGATCACTACCTCTCCCTGGGATTCTGCTTCCCCTTCTACGTTTGTGAAAAGACGGTGATAAACTACCTCTCTGAGGCCCCTCCCTACCTGAAAATTCCCAACTGAACCTGAAATTGACAATCTTATGGCTGAATGTCGGCAGCCAAGTCTGCAGAGATATTTCGGTACATATGGCAAAGATGGCCCTTGTTACAAGGTCTGGATCTCAAAATTGAAAGTCATAGAATGATGCCTTTCCAGGGCAGGTGGACACTTCCTCCCACCCTCCATCCATCACCAAAATTGGTCGAAGTTGAATAGTGCCCTGAAAATGCACCTTCAAATGGTACCCTTGAGTTGGATCTTAACAATGATCCTGCTCAATGCCCCAGAGACCTGGGAAAATACTATTCCTTAGGGCCATAGTAGCAGAACATCTTCAAAGAAACCTCACAGAGCTGGTTCAACCTCCTCTTTTACAAATGAGGAAACTGAAGTCCAAGAAGGCTTCCTAACTTGATAAACATCCATTTAACATGTGGCAGAGCCAGGACTCATCTCCTGGCCCCATTCTCATTCCCCCAGGCCTCCCCTCCTCTCTTACGCTGGAAGTCTAGAAGCTGGTTTGCAAAGGGTCCCTGAATGACCTTCCATAGAGGACAGTGCCTTACCGAGAAGAGGAAACACATACTGAAACCAGCCACTTTTCTCTATTTGCATTCTCACAGCCAGGTGATTCGGGTTTGGAGAGAGTCCCAGCTCCCATGTGCAAGGTGTTTTCTGTACTAGAAAGACTTAGGCACAGTGGATTCACCTGGATCTCTTCTAACTTTGCGGCCAGTTTTCTTTCTTGCTCTTGGACTAGAGAGCCCCCAATGTAGGCTTAGGAAAAGGGGGCTCAGGAGACAAATCTGTGTGCTTTGGCCCTAGGCTAGGCCACCTCTGTCCTTGCCAACATTTAATTAATTAATGAATTATTCAGTCAAAGTCCTCCAACGTGCCTGAGCCCAGCTTGGGACTGGTAATAAAGTGAGTGGTTTACAGAATAATTCCCAGAAGAAGCACAAATTGATTCTTGTATTTGGTGAAAGGACAGCAGAAGAGTATTCTGGGCAAAAGATATAGCTGGTCTAAAGCCCTGAGCACACCTGGGAGCGCACAGTGCATCCCCAGCTGTGAGAGTCAGGTCAGAGCAGAGGGGCAAGGTCTAGGCAAGGGCACTGTGTTCTCGTGTCTCCACTCTACGAAGACGTCCCCTTCCCCTCTGATCTCCCCAGGGCCATTTAATCTCTCCCAAAGAGGCAAAGGCTCCCTGACTTATCCAACTGCAGCTACCTGCAGGATTCAGTTAACTTTCCCCTCATAAAGGCATCTGCCATGAAACACACCAGGCACCTCCAGGACCGGCATGCATCGCTAACCCAGTGACAAAAGCATGGCTGTTGCTCGTTTATTCCAGAGTTCTGTTAGGGGAGAGTGTTTCTTGGCCTCTTTCTTCTTCTTAAGTATCTCTATAAGTCAGCAGGATTTATGAGTAGCTCAACCAGAAACAAATAAAGGTAGACAACGTGACCTCTACATGGGTCAGCCTCCCAAATGATGTCCTCTCATCTGCACCCATCGCTGTTCTTGGGATTGGAGGAATGGCCGCAGGGCTTGGCAATGTAGGCTGGGAGGGGGCTGACCCTCACCCTGCTGACCCTCACCCTGGTGGGTTTGTGGCTCTCAGCAATGTGGTCCCAAGAACAAGTTGCACTGAAATCAAGACTCTCAGAGCAGGGACAAGTGTCTCTTGCATAAAAATTCAGAGTCCCAGATTAACGATCAGTCTCCCCATCAATGCGGTCTGTGAGGATGGAGCCAAGCTCACTCACTCAAACCCGACGGCCATAAAACGCTATGAGGGCTTCAGTCCACTGAGTCATTCACAGAGATTCCTCCATCCACAAACAGAAGTTCTAATGGAAGTAAAAGCTAGGAATCCATACCTTAAACACATACACATACACGTACACGGACGGATCTACGTACAGATACATACACCAACATGGCTCAGCCAGTGCTGACCCGCTTAACATATGTTAAATGAGCACCTTGCATATCACAGGCCCTTTTCATGTGAATCATAAATTAACTGGAAGTTTTATTAGATAACACTACAGAGAAAAATAGCTGAAAGCCCAGAGGTGAGGTGTTAGCCACAGGGCTCTGACAACCAGGTGTACTTGCACTCCACCTGCTGAGCCCCACTGATCAGTGTTTAACCAGCGTGTGTTACGCCAGGCTGTTGGGGCAGGAGTGGTAACTGAGGCAGCGTCCTAGAACCCACAGGGTTACAGTCTCACCAAGGGAGGATCGGGAACAGAGCTGCAACCCTGGACTAATGGGAGAGCCACACCTAACCCTACTTCTTTCTCTCCCACACATTTACATTTGCTCCATGTCCTCTCCACTGTCAGGAAAAAAGTGATTCTAGGGTTAGGAAGAGGCAGAAAACATTTAGATGAACATATCCTTGATACTGGGCTCAAGGCCTGCTCTTTTGTATTTTCAATTGCAAATGACCCTAGGCTTGTGCATACCCTTCATAGAATGGAGATTCTGGTGGGGAAGAAGATATGGTTTCCACTCTTCAAACCCTCTCTTCTTTGAAGTCTGTGGGAATTTCTGGTTTAGAAGGACGGGTAGACACAGATAAGGGGTGCAAGTTGAGTTGATAATTGTTTCTCCTACCTAAAGTCTGTCTGCATCAGCCTCTTCTTATCTTCAGCCTTGGGCTTCAACTTGGAGTAAAGAAAACATTCATCAGATATGTTCTAGGCTGGGCGTGGTGGCCTACAATACCAGGATGTTGGGAGGTTGAGGGGGCAGGATCACTTGAGCCCAGGAATTTGAGACAAGCCTGGACGACATAGTGAGACCCCATCTCTACTAAAAGTAATTTTAAAAATTAGCCAGGCAGCCAGGTGCAGTGGCTCACACCTGTAATCCCAGCACTTTGGGAGGCTGAGGCAGGCAGATCACAAGCTCAGGAGTTCAAGACCAGCCTGGCCAACATGGTGAAACCCTATCTCTACGAAAAATACAAAAATTATCTGGGCATGGTGGCATGTGCCTGTAATCCCAGCTACTTGGGAGACTGAGGCAGGAGAACTGCTTGAACCGGGACCTGGGAGGCAGAGGTTGCAGTGAGCTGAGATCGCACCATTGCACTCCAGCTTGAGCAACAAGAGCAAAACTCCGTCTCAAAAAAAACAACAAAAAAAAATCCAGGCATGGTGGTATGCACCTGTGGTCCCAGCTACTCGGGAGGCTAAGGTGGAAGGATCACTTGAACCGGAGACGTGGAGTCTGCAGTGAGTTGTGACCACGCCACTGCACTCTAGCCTGGCTGACAGAACGAGACCCTGTCTCAAAAAAAAAAAAAAAGAAAGAAAGAAACTCCTTAGTCATACACCTAAAGCCCATCTCTCTATAATCACTTTATTGGTAATAAAATGACATTTTGAAGAAAAAAGATGATATATTCTAAATTCAATATCACTGAGCTAATTCCAAGTATTCCCCAAAATTAAGGATTAGGAAAAACGCAAGAAATCCTCGGCCTTTGTCTGGGCCACGGAAAAAGCAGGGTCGGCCTTGAAATCATGTCCTTCATCTCAGGAGGAGGCCCCACCCCTCCACTGGTCCAGGAAAACCCACGCGGTTTAGGTATTTCTTCTTTAGCTTTTCCACTGCATCCCCAAAGCGTAAGTGGCTGATTAAATCCCTTCAAACTCTGCCAATGCAAACTGTGGCTTAAAAATGGAAATGAATGGAAATTGCAAAATAATACCTGAATAGACATTAAAGCTTTCAGCTCCACGTGTAAGACACAAGGTCCTGCCTGAATCAGTATGCTTCTAATGGCTTAATGGTAAATGTTGAACAAATTAGTGTTCCCTCAAGGTTGTCCTGGGGCACATGGAGTCACAGTCTTTAATTTTAATGAGCCTCTATTACACAATCTCTTATCGCCTCTTAACTGCCAGTGAAATGACCACCAGCTAAATGTACAGCAAAATACAATTCTACAAAATAGCTCACTTGGACCCCAAAGAAATTACCTTGAAATTATTACACTTAACCGTGGCAAATGCACCAGGGTTCATTTGAAAAGAGGTGGCCACCTGGCAATACGAGTGAAATTATATAATATGTCATTTCCTTAGGCTTTTCAGGTTGAGCTTTTCTCGCTATATCTGATTTAATGCATTTTCTCTTTTAAATGTAAATACTTTAAATGTAGCTGATCCTCTCCCTCTCCTAATTGAGGTGACTGGGCTAGTACAGGAGGCTGTGGCCTGCAGCTCACTGTGTTGTCTCTGGAGTCAAGAGTGTCAGCCTCGGTACTTACTCTGTGACTGGACACTTTTTTTTTCTTTTTTTTTTTTTTTTTTTTTTGAGATGGAGTCTCGCTCTGTCGCCCAAGCTGGATCTTGGCTCACTGCAAGCTCCTCCTCCTGGGTTCACGCCATTCTCCTGCCTCAGGCTCCCAAGTAGCTGGCATTACAGGCGCCTGCCACCACGCCCAGCTAATTTTTTGTATTTTTTAGTAGAGACAGGGTTTCACCATATAGCCAGGATGGTCTCGAACTCCTGACCTCATGATCCACCCACCTCGGCCTCCCAAAGTGCTGGGACTACAGGCGTGAGCCACCACGCCCGGCCATGACTGGACACTTCATAATATCAAAGATGCAAGATCATACCTATCTAATATCTATTCCATAAGATAATATATATTAAAAGCCCAGCACGAAGCCTTGTACACAGCAGTTGCTCAATACATATTTCCTCCTTTTTCCTGCTACTGGATCCCACCAGCCAAGACCAGAACTGTATCTGCAGTTGGACAAAGTTGGGTTTATCCCTTGTTGCAGCGAGGGCTTACCAGTCTGAGTCAAACAGGAGCTGGAAACCATAGTCGGTTAAAATGGGGCGATAAACAGAAGCATTAACTATGGCCAACAGCAACTCTAAGATGTAAGGAAACCCCTGTAGAGTTTCCTAGAGGCCCCCTGGGGCTGAGGGAGCCCGTTCAGGAAGGGACAACCTCAGTGGGTGTCTGACCGTAGTGGAGGCAAAGCTGCTCCTGTCGCCTCTGCCAGTCTCCAGCTGGGCCTGAGAGTTAAGTTCAGATAGGAGAGATTAACGGAGGAAACGCAAGCCGATGTTTACAGGCACGTGAGGGCCTTCGCAGGAACACCAAGATCCAAAAGCAGCCAGGCCTAAGGGCTTATGCAATGGTTGAACAAAAAGTACTAATTGTGAAAAAGTAACTAAATATATGGAGAGGCTAAAGACAACGGTTATTTTAACAAGAGCTTTTTAACTGTCAAAACACTTTTTGTTTGTACTGATTTCTCTTGGCCTCAACTCCCCGCCTCCGGAGAGAAGAATGTTCTGTTCTTCCTCGTAGAGGGAGGGCATCTTTCATAGGAAAGTTCCATCTCCTGCTTTCAGGAAGAAAAGGCGAGGTCGGAGTGTCCTTTGTGCATCTGTTGTTTTTCTTTCTTTCTTTCTTTCTTTCTTTCTTTTTGTTTTTTTGAGACGGGGTCTCACTCTCTCACCCAGGCAGGAATGCAGTGGCGCCATCTCGGCTCACTGCAAGCTCTGCCTCCCGGGTTGAAGCCATTCTCCTGCCTCAGCCCCCCAAGTAGCTGGGACCACAGGTGTGTGCCACCATACCCGGCTAATTTTTGTATTTTAGTAGAGATGGGGTTTCACCATGTTGGCCAAGCTGGTCTCAAACTCCTGACCTCAGGTGATCCACCCACTTTGGCCTCCCAAAGTGCTGGGATTATAGGCGTAAACCACTGCACCTGGCCGCATCTGTTGTTTTTTAAGTGCCTTTAGCTCAAAATTGTCCCTATCCCAAGCCAGCATATCTGGAGATGGCACGTTCTGAAGCCCTTCAGGACCTTGCTGGAGAAGGTGTTTCTGCCTGGCAGAGAGCAGAGGCTCCTCCTGCTTGGCCAAGCTGGAGCTGGTCTGGATTGGCTGGGGGAGCAACAGGCTGGCTGCCCTCTGGAGTGCAGGTCGGGGAGCAGGCAATGGCAGCGGCGGTGGGGGTGTGAGTGAGGGGCTACCAGGGCGGCTCAGACACACGTCCAGAGGTCTGTGGACAGGTTGCCACTGCTGAGACGAGAGGGTCACAGAGGGATCTCTTGCAGGCCTGTGACTCGGACGGGCTTCACCTCATGTCCTCGCACCCTGGGCAGAGCCTCTGCTATTCCCCTCCTCGAGCCTGTGCTGGAAATTGCAGTAAGCCCCTTCCTCTTGCAGTGTCCCTCCAGAGCACGCTACTGAGAAAGCTTGACGTTGTGCTCACTTTAACAGCAAAAGGCTTTAAGGAATTCCATTGTTTATCATAGAGCTTATATTGAAGCGTGCATTGGGAGCCAGGAAGCAACAAGTTGATAATTGACGCAAAGAGACCCGTATACCTTAGAGAATGACGGGGTGGCTCTAAGAGTCAGGAAGGGTTTATTTTAGGAATCAGGCTTATGGTGAGGAGGGTTCAAGGAAGCAGGTGTCTCTTATCAATTGGGTGCGCTCAGAAAAGCAGGGCTAATTCAGTTATTGGGCCCCTTAATGCATTTCATCTGGGAGGCAGGAAGAACGGAGAACGCTAACGCTGTTACTGAAGAAATTGCAGGGAAAAACAGATGTTTTGGTTTGGGGTTGTACAAGGTCTTTTTTTTTTTTTTTTTTCCATAGATTTCTTGTATTAGTTTCCCAGTGTTGCTGTAACAAATCGCCACAAACTTAAGGACTTAAAACAACATGCATTTACTATCTCACAGTTCCAGAGGCCAGAAGGGCAGGCAGCGCAAACAGCTGAAGTCAATGAGGAAGGCTGGTGCCTTCTGCAGGCTCTGAGAGGAGCATCTGTTTCCTTGCCTTTTTCAGCTTCTAAGAGTCTCCTGCGTTCCTCGGCCCCTTCCTCACATCACGCCAACTTCTGCTTCCGTTGTCACATCTTCTCTCCACTGTGACCCTCTTGCCTCCCTCCTATAAAGACCCTTGTGGGACCTGACCATGTGGCACAAGAGCATTCTGCAATTTTGTCTGAATCCGTGGAGATATGGTGGGCGGAATAATGCCTCCAAAAGATAACGTCCTAATTCTCAGGACCTGAGAGCGCGTCACTTTCCCTGGCAAGAGGGGCTTTGCAGATGTGATTAATATAACAGGGGAATTCTGGATTCCCTGGGCGGGTCTCAGGTCCTGGAGAGCCCTGATCCGATGTGGCTGTTCTGAATTATGTTCGGCTGGGGGACAGCACCACCTGGTGGTAACACTCGGCAAAGCAGCCGCCGTCAGCGGCAGAGCCGCTTTTCCTTTAGGGTCCTCTTCACTTTACCCACCTACCCCACCGTCCCACCCATCCCTTCCGGCCACACCCCGCCGTCTTAGGCACGAGGCAGGCAGGAGCAGGCGAGAGAAGACGTAAGGACGCCTCGCTCGTGGTAAGATCGGAGGCTGATCGGAGAATGCTTTCCTCCATCCCTCCTTTATTAGAGAATTTCCTCAGGCACTGCAGCTTCATCTTTGTGAATGTTCAAGGCTTTCCGGATATCCTCGTCACTTCTCATATATTCCTAACTGAGCAGGTAATTTGGATTAGAACTGTACATCATGACCCATTTAGGTTCCTGTTCACTGTTTTGAAATTAATGACTTCATCAATGAGTTAAGGCTAGGAGTGTTCATTATGTTTTTTAGAAAAGTCAAAACCAAGCGGGATCACACATATGCAAGATGACAGAATCAACAATCAAAAACCTCTAAGTAGGCTATTGTTGTGTTACAAAACAAAAGCTATAAAAGTGGCCGGGCGTGGTGGCTCACACCTGTAATCCCAACACTTTGGGAGTCCGAGGCGGGCGGAACACGAGGTCAGGAGTTCGAGGCCATCCTGGCTAACATTGTGAAACCCCGTCTCTACTAAAAATACAAAAATTAGCCGGGCGTAGTGGCGGCGCCTGTAGTCCCAGCTGCTCGGGAGGCTGAGGTAGGAGAACGGCGGGAACCCGGGAGGCGGAGCTTGCAGTGAGCTGAGATCCAGCCACTGCACTCCAGCCCGGGCACCAGAGCGAGAATCCGTCTCAAAAAAATAAATAAAATAAAACGAAAGAAAGGTTTACATAAATAAATGTAAAATTTAGCATTTTGGTTCAAGCCATCAACCACGCAGACATAGGAAGAGAATACACTTATAGAGATCAACCAGGAATTTTATTTTACTATAGCTCAGCAAAGATAATATACAATGGCTGCCAAAAAGCCAAGTCCGTCTGGTCTGGACCCGCAGAAACAATTCAGGGAAAGGAAGGTACCTCCACTGTGTGGGTCACACCACACCTGAGGACGGATTTCCCTTTGGTGCTCACGACTTTAAGAGCTGCATTAACAACTGTTAATGCCAATTATCGAGATCCCACCATGTATCCAGCACTGTATTGGGCCTGAGGACACAGAAATATAAAAACCCAAACATGGAAATTTAACAGATCTTTTAAACTGTGTATCCATAGAATGAAATACTAGTCATCCATGACAAATGATTTTTGTTGTATATTTATTGAGACAGAAGACATTCATAATAGATCGTCAAGTTAAAAAATATACAAAACATAATATGTGTTAGTTGGGTTCCATCCTTTTTTTACTTAAAAAGTTGAAAGAATATACATTAAAAGTTAACATTGATTATCAGTTGGCAGTTTTTTTCTTCAAATCTGTATTATTTTTTCTATAATGAACATATATTACTTGTATCCATTTTTAAAGTTAAGAAAATAGAATTTTGTTGTATATTTATTGACACAGAAAGACATTCATAATATATCATCAAGTTAAAAAATATACAAAACAATGTGTTACTTGGGTTCTATCCCCTTTTTATTTGAAAAGTTGAAAGAAAATACATTAGAAATTAACATTTATTATCAGCAGTCAGTTTTTTCCGCAAATCTATACTTTTTGTAATGAACATATATTATTTGTATCCATTTTTAAAGTTCTTTAAGAAAATAGAACTTTGTTACAAATTTAGTGTTTGTTTGTTTGTTTGTTTGTTTTGTTTTTGAGACGGAGTCTCGCTCTGTCTCCAGGCTGGAGTGCAGTGGTGCAATCTTGGCTCACTGGAACCTCCACCTCCTGGGTTCAAGCCATTCTCATGCCGCAGTCTCCTGAGTAGATGGAACTATAGGACAGCACCACCACACCCAGCTAATTTTTGTATTTTTAGTAGAGACTGGGTTTCACCATATTGGCCAGGATGGTCTCGATCTCTTGACCTCATGATCCACCCACCTCAGCCTCCCAAAGTGCTGGGATTACAGGCGTGAGCCACTGCCCAGACCACAAATTTAGTTTTTAAATTGTTAGAAGTATTAGGGGGAGATCACCACCCCCTCAGGCATTGCCAGGTAGGCTATTAACAATGGCATTTTGCATTTAACCGCTTAAAAGAAAGTGAATAGAAGTGCGGTGGCAGTTACCCATGTGGGCCATCAGATGGCACCAAAGCAGCTAGCTAATATTTAAGAGCAGAAACTGAAGAGCTTTTGCTCCAAAGAAACAACTATATGAGATTTTAAATATTTCAGATTATCTGGACGGAATAAGTGTTTTTGTTTGCTTTGAGACAGGGTCTCACTCTGTCACGTAGGCTGGAGCACAGTGGCATGACCACAGCTCACTGCAGCCTTCACCTCCTGGCCTCAAGCTATATCCTCCCACCTCTGCCTCTCGAGTAGCTGGGACTACCGGTGCACACCACCACACCCGGCTACTTCTTAAAATTGTTGGTAGAGATGAGGGTCTCACTATATTGTCCAGGCTGATCTTGTACCCCTGGACTCGAGAGATCCACCCGCTTCAGCCTCCCAAAGTGCTGGGATTACAAGCATGAGCCACCACACCTGGTTTGTTTCATTAATGATGCATTTGATGTTATAGAAAACTTTTCAAAATGATAGCCAAGCATGCAAATGTTTGCTTTAATAGTTTTTGGGGGTGGGGGTGACTTGGATTTTTGTGGCAATACTACTCATGCACAAAAACCTACTGTACCAGTTCTGTGGGCCAAAAAATCTAAAATATTCTTGAGATGTGATGACCCTTTGACTGTTAACCCTGACTGTGCAATGATCTCTAAGTTTCTAGGAAGCAGTTTCAAGATTCTGCTGCAGTCAGTCAATAATGAATGATTATTCATTGTAGTAGCTGGTTCTCAATGTGGTGATGAGATTGGATCACTTGCCTGCCCTCTTTCTTCCCTGCCGCTGTCTCCTTCCTCCCAAGAGCACGGCTAGCTTCCAGCGTCTTTGCTCATCTGAAGGACAGTTTTTTGCCTTATCAGGCTGAGTTTGAGCAAGGACTCAGGAGCGTATCTGCTTCTGAGTCTGTGCTGCTGCCTTCAACAAGTTACTGCTTGTTCTGTCTCCTTCCTCTACACAATTGACGTGGTCCCCTTGGGAATGCCCATGTCGGAGAGCAATGCTGTGTTTTCTTATAAGCCACAGCTCTCGTCACGCTGACCTCAGCACGTATTAATCTCACTTCAGAAAAAGGAATTCTTACAAAAGAAAGTTTTCCACAGGTGGGCACAAAAAAGGCCCAGAAGGCTCTAAGAGCTCACGGTTGGAGAAACACACCTAGGCCACATGGGTGGTAAAAAGACAGCTGAAAATATGAGGCAGGAAAAGTCACTTGGGACACAAAGGACAAGGCCAACGATTCTGACACCACCATTGGCACTTTGTCCACGGGCAGCAGAATCAGAAATGTGCGTCGCTCCCATGGTCACTGTCTGTGCACTGTTCCCAACAGCTGCATTTCTCTCTCTCTGCTGCCAACTCACCCAACCACCCCTGCCTGTGGCAGGAGAAATCATTCTCATTGGGATAAGTGAGAAAACCATGACTGTTTACCGTACTTGACCCTCAGCATTTGAGTGTGTGTGTGTGTGTGTGTGTGTGTGTGTGAATGTATCACAAAATAAAATGCTTCAGCAAAACTTCATTGCTGTAGTTGTGGCATATTCTATATCAGAGACACTGGAGATTGGGTCAAGCAGACTTTACTCCATTAAAATGAGCCTGGATCTTAATCCTGTAGGTAAATCATCCACAGAAAATGTACGTCACCTGGAAAGCTGTTCATAAGGATCTTCACTTACCATGCTCAGATTTTTTCAAAGAACCCCAGCAAAGAAAGAGATGGATTTCCCTTTTCTCGGGCTGGTGTTTTAGAGTCAGGGCTGATGAAATAAGATATCAGAAAACCAGGGTTCAAAGAGTGACGTCATCCCCACAGGGAAGATTTGGTTCCACACAGGGTAGTGACGTCCTTCTAAAAGTGTCTCTTGTTTTCTTCCTGCAGCTCGATCATTATCCTTCTATGAGTTACCATCTGCCAAGTTCATCCGACACCCTCTTCAATTCTCCCAAGTCGCTCTTTCTGGGAAAAGTTATAGGTAAGAATGTGGTTCATTCGGTATAAATGTGTGTGAAGAATACATTTGTTTGGGTAACATGAATTTGGATTTTAAAACTATCAGGTAAATTTCTCTCACTGGGGCCAGTCATGAATATCTTCTCTGTACAGGAAAGTTACATGGTTGTTCTCGGTGTTGCACAAGAGAAGCGTCAGCAAATCATCTTTGGGGGAAATTGCTCATGTAACTCATTCTAAAGTTAATTTGCCTTTGAAATGTGTTGTGGTTAGGCTGGGCATGGTGGGTCACGCCTGTAATCCCAGCACTTTGGGAGGGTAAGGCGGGTGGATCACTTGAGGTCAGGAGTTCGAGACCAGCCTGGCCAACATGGCAAAACCCTATCTCTACTGAAAATACAAAACTTAGCCGTGCGTGGTGGCGGGCACTTGTAATCCCAGCTACTTAGGAGACTGAGGCAGGAGAATCGCTTGAACCGTGGAGGTGGAGGTTGTAGTGAGTCAAGATCACGCTACTGAACTCTAGCCTGGGCAACAGAGCAAGACTCCATCTCAAAAAAAAATAAAAAACTTGGCCGGGCACGGGGGCTCAAGCCTGTAATCCCAGCACTTTGGGAGGCCGAGACGGGCAGATCACAAGGTCAGGAGATTGAGACCATCCTGGCTAACACGGTGAAACCCTGTCTCTACTAAAAAAAAAATACAAAAAACTAGCTGGGCGAGGTGGCGGGCGCCTGTAGTCCCAGCTACTCTGGAGGCTGAGGCAGGAGAATGGCGTGAACCCGGGAGGCGGAGCTTGCAGTGAGCTGAGATCCGGCCACTGCACTCCAGCCTGGGCGACAGAGCGAGACTCCGTCTCAAAAAATAAAAAATAAAAAATAAAATAAAAAAATAAAAAAATAAAAAACTTGTGATTGGTCATGGGGGCTTCTAAATCAACAATGGTAATGGAACCAGTGTTGTTTGGCGCGTGGCATAAACTACAACCCAAGTGAAGGCAAGTCTGCTCCAGGCTTCTCTATGTAGAATTTGGTTTATTACAAACCTTTACCTACTAGCAGTATGTAACTTAACGTTTCTTTTGTCAAAGCGTATCAACATGATTCTATCTTCCTCTCGTAAGAAAGTGCCTTGATATTATATGCAGATGAGAAGGGCAATAAGGAACGTAACAGTGTGACAGAACACCCTTCCCCCCGTGCGATTGTGAATTCCAGAATCTCCTTGTCCTTCTCTTCACTAGAGGAGATTAGCACTGTGCAAAGCTAAAAGTGTACCATGAACCACAGATACGTGAAGGTTACACCCTAAATTTTTAAACTATCGATATGATTGGTGACGTATTTTTATATATTTAATGTGAAGTCAATGCATTTTGTTAATATGAGGCTGTGTACTGTGAACTGCAATGAAAACAGTAAGATGGTGGTGATGTACAGGTGGGAGGGAGGTCACTCGGCAGCCAGTGTGTAGAAGTGATCAGAATAGCATTAATGGTAAAAATGCTCACTTAAAAACATGGGGCAGGGGTCACAAAATGAGGAGTGAGCAGGAGACTGAACCTGTAATAAAAATAATAGACTGGGCGTGGTGGCTCACGCCTGTAATCCCAGCACTTTGGGAGGTGGAGGCGGGCGCATCACAAGGTCAGGAGATCGAGACCATCCTGGCTAACGTGGTGAAACCCCATCTCTACTAAAAATACAAAAAATTAGCCAGGCGTGGGGGCGGGCACCTGTAGTCCCAGCTACTTGGGAGGCTGAGGCAGGAAAATGGCTTGAACTCAGGAGGCAGAGGTTGCAATGAGCCGAGATCATGCCACTGCACCCCAGCCTGGGTGACAGAGCGAGACTCTGTCTCAATAATAATAATAATAATAATAATAATAATAATAATAATGTTGTGCACTTATATGAGATTTACTGTAGGCCAGGCTCCATTTTAAGCACTTTATAGATATTAGCCCATTCAATCTTCATCACAATTGTATGAGGTAGTTGAGATTATGATCTCCACTTGTTAGATGAGAAAACAGAACCATGAAGAGATTAAATAACCTGGCCACCTGGCTAATCAGTGGCAGAATGAAAATTTGAACTCTGGCAATCAGATACCAAGGGAGCTCTTCCCTGTGCTGTGATCCCTGTGGCAGTTAATCTAGAATGCAAAGAGAAAGACAGAGAGGACTACTTGGGCAGGTGGTAAGTGCTGAGGTTGACCACTTGAGGGATAAAGTCTATATCTTGTGCCAGAAAGTGGTCAAGAGCAAAAAGGATTCCTGGGTTTAGAATCAGAAACACGCCAGTCCGGTTGGTGACAGAGGCTTCCAGAAGACGGGGAAAGCAGGCGTGTGCATGAAGCCCAAGACCACACACTCGGTGAACAAGACAGTGGGGAGTGGCGAGTGATAAATCAAAGGGTGGAAGTGGAAAACAAATGAAGGCTAAGATATATTGATCATTGGGCCTTAGATATTGTACAATATGAAAGATAATTAAACAGCTTCTGCTTAATCCTTTGCATCCTGAAAACAGCACTCAGGCACAGTCAGCTTTGGATTACCTCACCCTGATGTCTTTATCCAAATTTTCTCCAACGTTTTCTGTAGTTGCTGGATTTTTACAGATCTTATCACCACTTTTATTGTCTGTTAACCAGAAGAGACTTTGTGACATTACATGTTACATGTGTAAACATAAGAAACTAACGTCACAACAATCGAATGAAATGAGATCCCTCATTATGAACCTCATTTTGTGGATGAGAAAACTGAAGCAGAAGAAGGTCAGTTTGACAAAAGTTAATCAACTAATATTGGCAAAGTAGAGTTTGGAAGTGAGGTCTCTCTGAAGAGAGTCCAGACTCTTAAGTACATCAGACAAACAAAATTCATGGTCCAGCTCCAGCAGAGGGATGTATTTGAAAGTTGAGTGATGCCATCAGTTAGCAACGAAAAGTGGCTGTTTAGTGGAGTAGAGCCTTGGTATTCATAAGTCATGCATCTGAGATTTTGGTGAGTACCTGCTTTCCACCAGAGGTGCTCCCACGGTTCAGTCAAGAATGCTTTAAAATGTGAAGTGCTCCTTCAGAACCATATGATTCCATCAAAACAAACTCTACGCTATGATACAGTGATGTTCCTAAAGATACTGCACTGTGATATTCCTAAAGTAACATCAGCTATAAACATACCTGGAAAAAAATAGACTTTTTATTACTTTGTGGAACCTACAAAGTCAAATTTTGATGGGAATGTTGGATGATTTCGAGGTTCTGTCACTATGAGTAATAGTCTCTGGTTCGTCTGTTTTTCAGGTCGTGTAACTAGATTCACATTTCAGCACAATTCCAATATACTGTATGAGGCATGGACCTTCAGGGTCATGAACAAATAACATCATAAAGACCACATTTTCTACAGCTAAGAATGTACCGTGACATCAATCTGTGCAAAGCTAAAAGTGTACCATGAGCCTCAGGTACATGAAGGTTACACCGGGAATCTTTTGTACACGCAAGGAAAATGTTGCTGCATACACAAACTAGGTAACTGTGCATGTGGCAGTGAGTTACAGAAAGTACACATAAACACCGGTAAGGAGGTCCACAATTCCAAGATGGAAGTGGTGTCAGGCATGTGAGTAGTTAGGGCTCCAGTCATGGGTCCTTGGTCTCATCCCTATAAGCCATGACCTCCTTGCAGACCAAGATAGCATCTCCAATTCCACTGTATACTAACAAGGAGCAAGTGCTCAGTAAATATTTGTTGAATTAATAAAGAGTAAAAGGGGAACAAAACAGAAAGAATATCATTGTAGGCCAGGCGCGGTGACTCACGCCTGTAATCCCAGCACTTTGGGAGGCTGAGGCAGGCGGATCACGAGGTCAGGAGATCGAGACCATCCTGGCTAACATGGTGAAACCCCGTCTCTACTAAAAATACAAAAAAATTAACTGGGCGTGGTGGCGGGCACCTGTAGTCCCAGCTACTCAGGAGACTGAGGCAGGAGAATGGCATGAACCCGGAGGCAGAGCTTGCAGTGAGCCGAGACTGCACCACTGCACTCCAGCCTAGGCAACAGAGCGAGATTCCGTCTCAAAAAAATGAAATGAAATGAAATATAAAAAAAGAATATCAGAATATCATTGTAGACATATACTGCAGGGTGAAAGGATATGGATGATCATCCTAACAGAATCGGTAAGATTAGCACAGAGGTGAGAGCTACAATCCTCACATGTCTCATAGGCTAAAAGTAGGCACCTGACAATCATGGAGTAGAAAGAATGTGGACTATAGAATCAGGCAGAGCTGGTTAGACTGAAATCCAGTTCTACCTCTGTTAGCATTGAAATCTTGACCATGTTGCTTTCTTAGTTGAACCTCTCAGAGCCTGGGTTCTCCCAGTGGCAAGACGGGGAACACAAATGCCTACTTGCAGGTTGTTAGCTCCCTGAGGGCAGAGATTGTTGGGCAAAGACTGTTTTTTTTTGAAACTAATCTATTTGCAGCAAACTGATCAGTGGCTAGTATACAGAAAGGGCTCAAAAAATACTTGTGGAGTAATTGGACTACTCTTTTAATATTAAGCTGATAACGTCTTAAGACGTATACAACACAATGCCTAATACATAAACAATTACCATTTTTTATGCTGGCTACATGCCAGTTATTATGTTATATGCTGTAAGTACAGTACTGTGTGCGTTTCTCACACCACCACAGATCATTGTTACCCTCGTTGTATAGAAGAAGGAACTAAAGCTCAAAATGATTAAGTTTTTTTCTTAAAGTAGGGTTTCCCAACAACAGAACTATTGATATTTTGGGTCAGAAAATTCTTTATTATGGGGCTGTCTTATGCATTTTAGAATGTTTAGCATCCTCCCTGACCTTTACCCACTAGATAGAATTAGTACCCCAAGTTGTGACTACCAAAAATGTCTTCCAACATTGCTACATGTCCCCCAGGAGGAAAAAATTACCACGCAGTTGAAAACCACTGGCTTCAAGCCACTCAGCTGGTCAGTGGTGACGCTGAGATTTGAAAAGCGTGATTTGTGAACCCAACACCTATGCTTTGCTTCCTGATAACACCTGCATCTTCCAAAATGGTGAGGAAGAAGGACAAGGTCCTTGCTACTCTGAAACTAAAATTCTGTTAATAAAATTGAAGGAGTCACCGTGAAGACCCCAAAAAGACATGTAGGTGCTTGAGAAACTAATCATTGGCCACCCCTTCAAGCCAACATTCCTTTGATATTTGATCTTTTCATAGGGGCAGGACTGAGGAGGAAGGTGCTTAAATGTCTCTTTGAAAACAACATATACTGCAGCGAAGGACAACCCATTTGTATTCCCCAGCTGTGTAAAAATCCATCTATGCAGACATACAGTATTGAACTTGCAACTGATATGTACTCCGGCCAGGTTTTGAAACCCCCTGGAGTTTCATGCTCCAAAGTTGTTGCTTTACTTTTCTAGGATCAGTTTCTGCTACTCAGAAACTGCTACTCTGAAACTGACTCTATAAAAGAAGGAGAAGATGGCTCTAAATACCTAAGATGACTTCACACTGAGCTCTTTGATGAGCACTGCTCAAAAAGGGACACATAAAAAGGATGAAAGAAAGGCTACCTAATCAAGGACAAGAGTGATCTTTATAAAGGGGATGGAGGATATGTATTCAAGAAATAGTGGTGTGATCACTGCCAACCAACAGCAAACTTTTAGAATGGATTCTTACATAATTCTGAATGCTTCTAGAAGGAATTCAGAATCATTAGCAATCAGCAAAGGTTCACAAAGGAGAAATGTCACTAGGCCTAGTTATGTCCATCTTTTATCCCTCATATCCATCCAACTTTTACCGGCCGAGTGATGTCATAGACTTTATCTTTCAGCAACACATTTAATAATCTCTCAAGAAATCTTCAAGAAAGAAACTGAAAGTGGGGTGTTCTGTTTGCTCATGTTGTTTTCAACATCTCTTTTAATGCCTTGGAAAAAGACACAAATAGCATGTTTAATAAGTTTGCAAATGTAACGAAGCTGAGAGGGATGGTTTAATATGATGGATTATAAAAAGCATTTCAAAGCCATCTTGACAGGCTAGAAAGATGGGATAAAAATAATAAGATGAAATGTAATAGAAATAAACTTAATTGCTGCACTTAGATCAAAAAATATATACAATCACTTAAGTTGAAGTTGGGAGACCCCCGGCATCATGAAAAAACTTAGGAAATTGGTTTGATGGAAAGTCTGGTACAAGCAATGTTCGTTCCATGGTGATGGATTCTTAAATGAACATGATTCTGAACCACACTAGTATGAGAATCATGTCCAGAGCAAGGATATTAGTCAACTGAGGAGAAAACCAGATAGACACAAGACCCGTAAAGGAAATGTCAGAAGACCTGGGAATGTCTGGTCAGAAAAATATGTGATTTGAGAGACGGGAGAATCAGTTTTCCGTCTTTGGTAACTGCCACATGCAGGGTGGATTAGACTTAGTTGAGGCTTACTCAGCAAGACTGAGTAAGCAGAAGATATGAAGCAAAAGCAGAAGATATGGACCAAAAGCAGAAGATATGAAGAGGAAAATCTCAGCTCCATATAAGAAAGAATTTCCTAACAATTAGAGCTTTTCAAAAGTGAGTGGCCTCTACTTTGAGGTAATGAACTCTCTATTACTGAATATTCAACAAAGGCTAAACAGAAATGTGCCCTCTACATTAAGGAGTTATCTGGATTGAGTAAAACCAGATTAGATATAGCCTAAATCACCTTTGAAACTTTAAGATTTGTGGTAGGACTAATTTTCTTAATTAAAAAGGCGGAAATGCAATATCATAGTAGAACAGGGTCTCCTGTTCCATTAGCAACTAGGAGGATAACATTTAGGGTTCCTTGATATAAAACACTGTCATGATGCATGACGATAGATACGAATTTAGAAGAATATCAATGTACAGTGATCACCACATCACTGTGAATTTTGTAATTATATAGACAACCTCTGTTTCCAAGATGGCAATATGCATTTTAATTTTATTTCTGAGCCCTCTTTAATTAATTGTTTTTCAAATTAACTATTTCTGCCATTTTTTAAATCAGTAATATAAAACCATAATGAAGTAGATATATTCTGTAATAAAAAGACAGTAGCTTCTCTGTGTAAACTTGAGAAGCTGCGCTTAGAAAGAAACTGAATACTAATGCAGTGTCATTGTTGCTTTGCTGACCATTGCTGGTTGTCAGTGGCGATGTCTTGGGTGGTTAAAAATAAAGTGAGCTTCTATCCATTTGAACTGACTAGAGTTTGTAAGTCATATTGGTCTCAGATCCTCATATTTCCCAAACTATCATTATCCAAAGCAACTCCAATAGAAGATGAGCCTCCTAGTAGCCACTATATTATTTCCATTATAATCTAAATTGTGAATATCATGATCCTACATGACTTTTTAGTGATTAAAAAATTCTTTTTCTAGGGCTTTCTAAAACTTTCTGGAACTTTGGCAAAGCCTCTTGACACAGAAGGAAATAACCTACTTAGATCTTCATTTGTTGGTGAAATAGTATACTGTGATAAGCATGCTGCTCACGGACTATTTCTGGCCAGAGTTATGAATGGAAAGATTTGTGTGATTTCCAGGCTAGAACATTTAAGCACTCATGCAAAACCCTCTAGAGTCCTTTTATCCCTTTGGCACGGTGACTGACAAGCCTAAGACAGTGATTTTTTCCGTAAGCCTGGGTCCCTCTGTGACTACAGTGAACAGAAAACTCTCGACTTGTGATGAGCATATAGCAAGAGATAAAAAATAAAAAAAAAACTCTTTGCTTTGTTAAGCCAAGACTATAGGGTTGTTTGTTACTGTGCCAGAGCCTCACCTGTCCTGACTGATGCATAAGGACTGACTTAACGGCAGACTTTGCTCTCTCACCCTTGGGTTTGATCTCTGATATAGTTTGGATGTTTGTCCCCACCGAAATCTCATGTTGAAATGTAATCTCCAGTGTTGGAGGTGGGGCCTGGTGGGAGGTGTTTGGATCATGGGGGTGGATCCCTCATGAATGGCTTGGGCCATCTCCTTGGTGATAAGTGAGCTCTCACTCTGAGTTCACACAAGACCTGGGTGTTTAAGTGTGTAGCACCTCCCCCACCCAACACTCTTTCTCTGGATCCTGCTTTTGCCATGTACCCTGCCTGCTCCACCTTCACCTTCTGCCATGATTGTAAGCTTTCTGAGGCCTCCCCAGAAGCAGATGGCAACACTATGCCTCCTATAAAGCCTTCAGAACTGTGAACCAATTACACCTCTTTCCTTATAAATTACCCAGTCCCAGGTATTTCTTTATAGCAGTGCAAGAACAACCTAATACAATCTCTTACTCTACTATTTGCCAATTGTATGACTTTGTCACATTACTTAACTTTGTGTGTATTTGTTTTCTCACGTTTAAAATAGGAATAGTAATGGTCTGTATGTCACAGGATTCAGCAAAATAATACATATTTAGCAAGTAGCACAGTCTCTGCCACAAAGTATGTGTGTAATACTAGTTTTTTTACTTCGCCGTAATCAGCAAATGTACACTCATAATATGTCAGATGCCAGGCATTGTATAAGTCCCTGGAACATCATTAGGGTCCAAGACAGGCACATTTTCTGCCTTTGGAAACTTTCTATATTCAAATCCAGTTCTCAGAGGTTTCTCTTGGGAGAACCCAAAACAAGATAGGTGATCGTACAATGTATCAATATGCACTGGGTCATATTTTTAGAGCTTAAGTTTCTGGAAAAGAAGGTAATGGAAAGGCAATTAGAAGTAAAAAGACAAGAGGGTGGGATACATGGAAAGAAGTATAGGATTCTTTGGGAGCAAGTAGGGAGGGCACTTGAGCTAGTCCAGGAGTGGGGGAAGGCATACTAGAGGAGGTAACACAGAAGCTGGGTCCCTAATGATGAGTTAGAATGATCTGGGTAAACCAATGGACTGAAGTAGAAACCATAAGGGCGGGGGAGGTCAGTTCTCCACTCTACACAACAGTCCACCCAAAACTGTGTGGCTCAAAACAGTAGTTCATTATTTCTGGCAATTCTGTGAATTGGCAGGGTGGTTGTTCTACTTCATGACTCCGGGCGAGGTGTGAGAATGACTGGATAGCCCAAAATAACCTCACTCACGTGGCTGGCCGCAAGTGCTGGCTGCACAGGAGATCTCTGGGGCCACAAGCCAGGGGCTCAGTTCTCCCGCAAGGGTTCCAGATCATGGCTGCTTGGGCTACCTCGCGGCATGGCGGCTGGGCTCCAGAAAGGAGCTTTCCAAACAGCAAACATAGAAAGTGGAGGACTCTAAGAGCCACCTTTCTTGCCACGTGCTATTGACCAAAATCTGGGTTCCAGCCCATGTTCCAAGAGAGAGGAAGCAGACCCTACCTCTCGGTGGCATCGTGGCCAGGTCACATTGCAAAGAAACGTGCCATGGGAGTTACAGTTGTGACATCTTTGGAAACGCAATGTGCTATGAGGGAAATTTGAGGAACCACAGCAAGTTGCACTCAGAATAGTGGAAAGTAGGATGTGAAGGTGCGTGTGATAAAAATGCCGCAGCGTAAGCAGGATTCAAATCAAAGGGGGCTTTACCAGCAGGGCCACATGTCCTGCTTTGCCCGGAACAGACCCAAGCTACTCCTGCCAGGACAAGTGTACATTACTTGCAGTGCCCACTTTTACTCTAAAAATAGGACTGTGCAGGTTGATAAATTGTACGATCACGATCTTGTTGCGTTCTCCCAAGAGAAACCCTGGAGAATTCGATTTGAATATAAGAAGTTTACCTGGGAGACAATCCCATAAAATAAGCAGGAAAGCAGAGACATGAAACAGGGAAAGGGGTGGAGCATTGTCAAGCCACTCACCACTGTGGACACCTGGAACATAATCCCACCAGGTCACTCTGGAAGACAGTGCGAGACCTGCCTCCGAGTGTCCCAACTGAGGCAGGAGGAAGCCAGGGTATCTCGCCACCTCCTCCCATCCTGCAGAGATGAGGGCTGCTTCCTGCGGTACTAACTCCCCAGCACTTCGGGCTTGTCCCTTGTTTACACCCAACACGCTGCTGAGGCCAGAGGAAAGTGCAGATGACAGGGAATCGCAGTCGGTGGTTCCTGGAGCAGGACTGAGGTGAATGCCGAGCACTGACAGCATCTGCCATATTACGGATTTATTTATAAGCCATGTTAAGGTTTTAATGTTATCTTAGGGGTGAAAGGAAGTCAAGGAAGGATGTTTTTTAATCCGGAGAATAATGTGATCAGATTGACACTTTAGCCAGATAGCACCATCTGCAGAGTGCAAAATGCATAACAGGAAGTGAGAAACTGCAGGGAGACCAAATTGGAGGTTGCCATGGTTATCACAAAATTGCACATCGTAATGCACAACACAGCTCAGATATGCAGAGAAAATGCAATGTCTTTTTCTGTGTCTGATGATCTCGTATTCCTTCTGGGTGGCAAAGGCAAATAAGCTAAACGTCCAGGCCGGTTTAAAGCTGATTCTGACTTAATCATTTCAACATTCCTTCCTGGTTGTGCTCTGTCCCTCATGAATAAAAATGTTCAGTCTCTCAAAGAGCCTTTCCCGTCCTCTGCTTCTTTCTAGAAGGTGCTGACCAGGTGTACAGAGTACAGAAGGGGACAGGCAGCAACATGTGTAGCTTTAGCATTCTAATGATACCATGGGCAGGGAGAGACCTGGATGCATGCTGGTCCTTGAGTTTGCATGGCCAGGCATCTGCTGGCCTCCGGCCCAGTGTTCTGTGTCCCTGAGTGCTCTTCTGGCCTTGGAGCTTAAATCTGTGGTTGATGAACTTTGAGTCCCTTTCTTTGACTCAGGCAGTGTTCCCAGGGAACACCTGCCATCACTCCCTTTGCTTCTTTGCTGTGCCCTCAGCTCCCACTTGAGAGACCCCTAAGCCTAAGTCTCTGTGGCGTCCTCCGTCTCCCCATGGCAGGTTGTCGTCAGCTATCAAGAAGTCAGGGCTTTCATCTCGGGCTTCATGCTGCACGAGAATGAGATGAAGCACGTGAGGACCAGAGACCCTGTCTGCTTACTCTTCTTCCCTCTCTACATGAGGCTGGGCTGTCCCATGTTAGGACAGTACCTCCCCACCCTCTACACAGCAACCTCTTCCCAGAGCCCCAGACTGGGAAGCAAGGCAAGAGCCCTAAACCCTCAGTCCCATCCGTCATTCTTTAGAAATCCACTTCTGCTCTCTGGGCCAAAGCTCAGCTCTCATCTCTCCTGCTGTGTCTCCTCCTTTTCTCATAGTCTTCTAGGGCATTAAGAAAGAAAAAAAAAAAAGTTTTGCTTTTACTTCCTACAAAAAAAAAAAAAGTGCCATCTAACAAATAGCTCCAAAACTCAATTGCTCAAAACAATTCTTTATTTATCATTGATCTGCAGGTCAGCTAAGGGCCAATCGTTCTGTTGTACACTTCTCATCTTCCTCCTGGGACCAGGGAGTTAGCATGGGCATGTTTTTCTCTGGCAGAGACACAAGAGAACAAGCCACTCACACAAGCACTTTCCAGGCCTTTGGTCTTGCCACATCCACTAACATCTGATTATCTAAAGTAAGTCATGTGGCCAAATCCAGAGTCAAGGAGAAGAGAAACTCCCTTTCCCTTCAGTGAAGAAAACAGCAAAGTCACATGGCAAAGGCCACCAATACAGGAAGGGTAAAGAATTAGGGGCCGCCAATGCCATCTTCCATACTTAGGAGGTGGATGCAGGAGAACTCTCTGACCTCCTTGGTGTACTAAAAAGCCTGAGTAAAGGAATTTGGGGAAATCATTTATTCACTCAAAAGTATGTTCAGTGCTCACAGATACCAGGTGCTAGGCACAGAACAATGGATAAAACAGAAATCTCTTATCTTTATGAACCATGTACTCTCATGGGCATAGACAGAATGAGAAAAGAGTTGTGTAATATAAATGTTAGCAATAAGCGCTATGAAGAAAAGTAAAAGAGGCTTAGCGGGAAAGCATGTTACAATGGCCAGGAAAGTCCTCTTTGAGGAGGCAATATTTAAGCAGTGGCCTTAACAAAGTGAGAAAGCCAGCTGTGTGGACATCTGCTGGAAAAGCATTCCAGGAAGAGAGAATGGCAATCCAAAGGCTGTGAGGTAGGGACACGCCTGGCTTGTTCAAGGACAGCAAGAAAACCAACATGGCTGGAATACAGCCATCAAGGGACAGAGTGGCAGGAGACAGATGAAGTCAGAGGGTTAGCCAGGAGCTGATTGCACAGATGGAGACCATCATGGAGAGTCTGCACTTTATTCTAAGCGAGATGAGAAACAGTAGAAGGTTTTGAGCACATAAGTAACGCAATCCGATTTACATATTAGAAAGATCATTCCAGCTGTGGGATGCTGTATTAACTACAGAAGGGATGGGCCAATAGAGGGACAGGATGGACACTAAGAGACCCGTTCAACTACAGTTGTGGAGTCCTTGTGAGAGTTAGAGGCACATGCATCAATGCAATAGCAGTGATGGTGATGGAAAAATCTTTGGACTAGGAACACATTGAAGTCAGAGCCCATAATATTTGGTGATCAACCAGATGTGGTGGGTGAGAGAAAGAGATGTCAAAGAGCGTTTCCCAAGGTATCTGTCTGAATAGCTGACCCAGTGGTGGGGCTGCCTACTACAGTGAGGAACCCTGCGAGAGAAGTAGTTTAGGAACTGTGGAATAAAAATTGAGACTTCCATTCTAGACACATTCAAGGCTATTCCATGGATGCATAGCACTGAGGTGCATGTCAGAAACCGAACACCACCTGTAACAACACGGCCTTCTCCTGTCTTTATCTCCCATCTCCTCCTCGGGCAGATAGATGTCTTGGCTTGACTAGGATGTTGATAGTTACTGGGAAAGGCAAAAAAGAAAAAAGCCTATTGATAAACGTCAGAATATATCTCCATTATAAAGTCATTCAAGTGTTCCATGTGAACTCAATGATAAAGAACAAATTATTGATACACAAAACAGCTTGAATGAATCTCTAGAGAATTGTGCCAGTGGAAAAAAAGCCAATCCCAAAAGGTTACATACCTGGTGATCCCATTTATGCAACATTTTTGAAATGACAAAATTTTAGAATTAAGGACAAATTAGTGGGTGCCAAGGGTTAGTGACTAGGACAGGAGGGAAGGGGAAGGAAGAGAGGTGTCGCTAGAAAAGGAAAACAAGGGGGCCGGGCATGGTGGCTCACTCCTGTAATCTCAGCACTTTGGGAGGCCGAGGCAGGCAGATCACTTGAGGTCAGGAGTTCAAGACCAGCCTGGTCAACATGGTGAAATCTGTCTCTACTAAAAATACAAAAATTAGCTGGGCATGGTGGCCCATGCCTGTAGTCCCAGCTACTCAGGAGGCTAAGGCAGGAGAATTGCTTGAGCCCGGGAGGCAGAGAGGTTGCAGAGTGACCCAAGATCATGCCATTGCACTGCATCCTGGGTGACAGAGCTAGACTCCATCTCAAAATTTAAAAAAAAAAAAAAAAAAAAGGAGGGGGGAAATGAGAGATTCTTCTGCTGTGGGAATTATTCATTATCCTGACTATGGTGGTGGATGCACAGACCTACACAGATGATAAAATTGTGCAGAATCACATTTGCACACATACAAGAGTACAAAATCTGAAAAAGATCATTGGATTGTATCAGTGTGAATATCCTGATGGTGACACTGTACTCCAGATTTGCAAAATATCTCCAATGGAGAAACTGGGCAAAATACACAGGGGGTCTCTCTGTACAATTTCTTACAACTACATGTGATTCTACAATGGACTCAGTTAAAATTTCTATTAGAAAAAGCAATAAAAAGCCGGGTGCGGTGGCTCATGCTTGTAATCCCAGCACTTTGGGAGACTGAGGCAGGTGGATCACCTCAAGTCAGCAGTTTGAGACCTGCCTAGTCAAGATGGCAAAACCCTGTCTCTACTAAAAATACAAAAATTATCCAGGCAATGGCTGTAATCTCAGCTACTTGGGAGGCTGAGGCAGGAGAATTGCTTGAACCTAGGAGATGGAGGTTGCTGTGAGCCGAAATCATACCGCTGGACTCCAGCCTGGGCAAGAGAGGGAGACTCCATCTCAAAAAAAAAAAAAAAAGAAAGAAAGAAAGAAAAAGAAAAGAAAAAGCAATAAAAGTAAAAAAGACCAAGTCCACATTCTTCTGTGGAGCCATTTATTCATGGGATATTTAGTCAGTGTCTCCTAGGGGCTAGTGCCCTCCACTCTGGGGCAGCGTGATGGACAGAAGAGGGGCCTGCAGTGATTAAGCCACCAGCTCTACTCATTCCCTCTTCACTTTCTTGCGCTAGCTGGTAGATATTAGGAAATATGTGGGAATTATTATGTATTTACAGCTTAGATTTTTATTGTTCTTTTAGAGTCATTATCGAAGAGAATGATTAATATAATACGTTTCTTTAAAAAGGAGCTAGGGAAAATGAGGTAGATTAAACTGCCTGCAACTTCTCTCAAGGAGAGTTCCCGATGGCAGCTATCACCTTGTGATTTATCTCTACCTCCTAAGAGTAGAATGCAGCAAAATTGATAAATGAACAAATGGCAAATAGTTAATTGAAATTTCTGGTCAGTTGCCTTTGCGTTTTACTGTAAGGACAGAAGCAGCAGGAAAGCACTGATGAGAAAACTTATTTAAGTGATAGGTGAGAAATAACATTTCAACTGAAGAGAAGAAATTATATCCCGTTTTTCATATCCTAAAGAACATATAGCATAGTCTTAATGTCCAAAATATTCTCAAGGCTGAAGGAAATCTATTTTAAAGGAATTCACCCAGGGAGTTGTAATTCAAGGTTGGCTTCTCATTCTTTTTTAATTGCATTAACTTTCATTCTTAGAAATTTATTGGGCTTTATTATTATTATGCCTTACAGAATCATAGGAAGCTATAGAGAAATAATTTATTGAAACTTTGTCACATTACAGCTGAGGAAAACGAGGCCCAGAAAGGTGAAATGAGGCCAAGGTCACATAGCTGGTACTTCAACAATGTTTTTTTTTTTTGAGACAGAGTCTCACTCTGTCACCAGGATGGAGTGTAATGGCGTGATCTCAGCTCACTGCAACCCCCACCTCCTGGGTTCAAGCAATTCTCCTGCCTCAGCCTCCTGAGTAGCTGGAGCTACAGGTACACACCACCACACCCAGCTTATTTTTGTATTTTTAGTAGAGACGGGGTTTCACCACGTGGGCCATGGTCTGTCTGCCTTGGCCTCCCAAAGTGCTGGGATTATGATGTTTTCAATACAATATACTGTCAATATCAGGATATCTTTTCTTGTCACCTAAATGTGTCTTTAACAAGGACAATTTATAATTATTAATTAATAATACATCATAACCTGGAAACATACTCTCAATATCTAGACAAACAGCTGCAAAGGCAAATATTTTCATAAGTGTAGGCTGGAAGAGGATATTTTGAACATCAAGGGTTAGGCTCAGTACAGGCTCTGTGTCAGAACACCTGCAATTCTGGCCGCCCCATCTGCTCAAGGAGCTTGAACAGGTTTCTTAAAATCTCAGCTTCAGTTTTCTTAACCATGAAATGAGAATGATAGTAGTGCCAATATCATAAGCTTTGTTATGAAGATGAAAGATGCTATCATAAATATAAAGGGCTTATCACAAAGCCTGGCACACAGTGAGTGTCCAGTATGTCTTGGGCAGTATCATTACATCTAATCTTTGACTTTTAGTTTATACAAATAAAGAATGGTTGACTCCAATCCTGGGTCACTCATAAAAAGAACACTAAAACAATGAAAAACTGAAAAACCTTTTCATTGAAAACCAATTGGTATCATCATCTTTCCATGGTTTTCCAAAATTAAATTATTTTTAATTAACAAAAGCAACCCCCGCCAAAAAAAAAATCATTTATTGTTAAAATGTGGTGAGAGATCAGAAGTTCTGTTTTAATAACATATTTAGTATTTGGTTAAAGAAGATTGTCAAAAGCACTTCTGTCCCAAATCTTCAGCTCACCTGTCTTTGACACACAACATACTTTTACATACCCAATTGTTTTGAAATAAACATTTGAAAGTCAAAATTCTGGGCTGGGCTCAGTGGCTTACACCTGTAATCCCAGCACTTTGGGAGGCCAAGGTGGGTAGATCACCTGAGGTTAGGAGTTCGAGACCAGCCTGGCCAACATGGCGAAAGCCCATCTCTACTAAAAAAAAAAAAAAATACAAAAAAAAAACCCAAAAAATTAGCCAGGTATGGTGGCGGGCACCTGTAAGCTCAGCTACTTGGGAGGCTGAGGCAGGAGAATCGCTTTAACCCAAGAGGCAGAGGTTGCAATGAGCCACCGAGATCATGCCACTGCACTCCAGCCTGGGCAACAAAAGCAAAACTCTGTCTAAAAAAAAAAAGAATGTCAAAATTCTTCTTATTATGACATTCCGAAATATTCCAGAAGGCATGGAAAATTTTTGAATTTCTTATGTACATACAGTTGATCATTATTACTATATATTTCATGTTTACAAATTCACCTACTCACTAAAAGTTATCTAGAACCTCAAAAGTATTCATGGTGATTTTGTGGTTATTTGCAGACATATGCTATGCAGCAAAAAATTGTCATCAATGTGTACATTCTCATTTGAAGTCAAACAACGTGATGCCCTTGCCTTCTAGTTTCAGCTCTTATACCATAAACAGGTATCATTTTTGCAGTCTATTCAGTGACATTTTTTTGCAGTCTTGTGTTTTTATTGGTGATTTCACTGTATAAAATGGCCCCTAAGTGGAGTGTTGAAATGCTGTCTATTGCTCCTAAGCATAAGATGCCGTGATGTGTCCTGTGGAGAAAATATATATGTTAGATGAGCTGTGTTTAGGCATGACTGATTGTGTTGGCAGCCGTGAGTTCAATGTTAATAAATCAACAATGTATATTTCAAAACTGAATATTAAATAAGATACACACATAAGCAAGGTAATGTATTGGTTGGTTAATAAAACGTTATGACCAGAGGCTTGCAGGAACCTAACCCTGTATTTACTTTAGGAACAATGTTGTAGTATTCAGTAGTTGAGTGTTAGCAGCAACTGTGTGAAACATAACTACTGCAAATAGTGACAATTGACTGAATTATTTTTAACCTACATCACATGAATATGATGATACATTACGTTTGTATATTATTTTGCAGTTTAAACAGCAGTTCCACAGCTGTTATCACACATGATGTTCATGGAGTGTTACAGTTTTGGCTGTGTCCCCACCCAAATCTCATCTTGAATTGTAGCTCCCATAATTCCCACTTGTTGTGGGAGGGACCCAATGGGAGATAATTGAATCATGGGAGTGGTTTCCCCCATACTGTTCTTGTGGATGTGAATAAGTCCATGAGATCTGATGGTTTTAGAAGGGGTTTCCCTTTCAGTTGGCTCTCATTTTCTCTTGCCTGATGCCATGTTAGATGTGCCTTTCACCTTCTGCCATGATTGTGAGGCATCCCCAGCCATGTGGAACTGTGAGTCCATTAAACCTCTTTTTCTCTGAAAATTACCCAGTCTCAGGTACATCTTTATCAGCAAAGTGAAAACAGACTAATAAAAGGAGAATGGTTACTGCTCGGCACACTAGAGTAACAAGTCCAACTAAAGCTACCCAGGTAGAGCCTGGTGTTCTCCTTCTGGTTTGTGAAATCTCGTGGTGCTTCCTATAGCATAAAGACTGGCTGCCACTCAACACCACTGCATCTTAGGGTCCAAGGAAGGGGAACATAACATGTTTTGAAGAAAAAAGTCTGGGCTACAAAGGCCCTTTATGTAATCTTGCTAATGACCTGGAATTTAAACTTTGGAGAGCTTGAAGGTTAACAAATTGTAGTAAAAAGAAATCAAGTCACTCCTTGTTTGAATACTCTGAAGAACAAAACAGAAAAATACAATGAAAGGGTAACAGAAGAAGCAGATTTGGCCCAATAAGTTTGTGCTTTGAATGTTCCTCCAGTACTAACATGGCCACATTTGGGAAGACTGGCCTCCCCACAGACTTCTCTATAGCGCTTTGAAGGAAGAATAGAGCAGCCATAGAAAAATAAATGTGGGCATGAAGGAATTATTCATCTCTTAAAAATCTATAGAGTGTGAATAATCCTGCTATAAAAAGCATTAAATGTTTACAACAGATATTTCATGGGACTGCTATGTTTTTTGGCAGCAAGCGTGGCTAGATTTTGAATGTGACAGCTCTGTGCTCTCGTGATAAGATAGACTCTGTGGTCTAAGTAAGAATTATTTTCCTGCTTTTAAATGTAGCTGTTCAAAAACAATAAAGTGTATTTACCTAAGGAAGATAATCTTCTAAAAGAAATGTTTAATAATTTTTAATTCACAATTTACTACTTCTCCAAGGTAAATTCATTTTCCAACTGTTACTCTATCTTTATTGACTGGGAGGAATTAGCATTCAAAGTACAAACTCGGAGGTTAAAGCAAACCCATATACAGAAGTGAGCCTTATTCCATTGTCCTGTATCACGGGTGCCAGATTTATTTCACAGACTGTCTTTCAGTCTCACCTACAGCAACTAGACAGGTGATCTGGAGGACAGTGTACACTGAATGCCTTCCGAGTGTGAAGCACCTTCCTGGCACTACATTGTCACTAATTCTAACCTTGCAAGTAAGTGCCCACTGAAATCTCCACTTGACATACGAGGAAAGAGCCTCTGAAGTTTTAAAGTGACATGTGCCAAGTCAATAGCTAGTAAGTGAGAGAACCAGGATTCCAGGGTGGGTCTTTCTGTGCTTGTTGGTTTATGTATTGTCTGTGTTTGTTTTATGAAAGAGAAAAGAGCCTGAGAGATAGGCACAGTACAGGTGACCCTTGAACAATGTGAGAGTTAGGGGTGCTGACCCCCTATGCAGTCAAAATTTTGCATATAACTCTTGGCTTTTCAGAAACTTACTACCAATAGCTTACTGTTGACCAGAAGCCTTACTGATAACATAAACAGTTGATAAAGACATATTTTATATATATATTATATACTGTATTCTTTAAATAAAGTAAGCTAGAGAAAAGAAAACATTATTAGGAAAATCACAGGAAAGAGAAAAAACATTTATTATTCCTTAAATGGAAGTGGAACATTATAAAGGTCTTCATCCTCATCTTCTTCACTTTGAGTAGGCTGAGGAGGAGCAGGAGGAGGAAGAGGGTTGGCAGAGGCAGGAGAAAATCCATATATAAGTAGACTCATGCAGTTTAAAACCATATTGTTCAAGGGTCAACTGTATATTTGATACTTCAGAAAGGGGACCATGTCAATTCCTGATAAGGTTCTCTCCTCTTTCCTTTTCCTCCATCTCTCTGTGTCAATCCTAGTGCTCTCATCAGCTTTTAACCAGTAGAGGTCTCTAAGCTGTCTAAAACCCTAGCATGGTAGCAGCCTGGGCTCCCTATACACAGAAAAGGACCTGGCTTCAAAATCCTAGTTAATATGGGAAGTGCATTAGGAAGTAGAAAGGAAAGAAAAGTCAAACAATAAGGAAAGGATTAATACAAATCATAAATTAATTTTGTGGGCCTAATTACTATTTTTTTAAAACACTGTAAGTTTTAGTAGATTTTCTTACTCTTAGTTATATAAGTCAAACACTAAAACATGTTAAAAAACACCTTTTTATTATTTCTTAACTATTAAGGTTATTTAATCAAAATTAATTAATATCAAATTAATGGTAATACAAATGAAGTCACATTATTAATTTAAAACGAAGTGACTTAGCCTTGCAAATAATACACTATCGTGTGGATTCATAGTTTGAAGGTTTAACTTTACAGCCTTTTAAATTGACTTAATATTTTAGAGCATTTTTAGGTTTACCAAAAAATGGAGCAAAAAGTACAGAGAGTTTCCATATACTTCCTCACCCCTCCCCACATATATACATAGTTTCTCTTTTTATTAACATCTTTCTGTATCATATTTTTGGTGTTACATACCACACATAGTACATATGTTGTAATCTCTTGTGCCACCCATTCTCTGGGTTTGGACAAAGGTGTAATGACAGGGATCCACCGTTACAGTATCATAGAGAGTAGTTCCCCTGCCCTAAAAATCCTCTGTGCTCCACCTATTCATCCCTCCCTTCCCTCTGCTCCTTGCCCAGTGGCCAGCCAACTACTGATCCTTTTCTGCCTCTAGAGCTTTGCCTTTTCCAGAATGTCATATAGTTGGAATCATACAATATGTACCCTTTTCAGATTAGCTGCTTTCACTTTGTAAAATACATCTAAGTTTCCTTCATGTCATGGCTTGATAGATCATTTCTTTTGATTGATAAATAATATTTCAGCCTTAATTTTTTTTTTTTTTTTTTTTTGAGACGGAAGTCTCGCTCTGTCGCCCAGGCTGGAGTGCAGTGGCGCTATCTCGGCTCACTGCAAGCTCCGCCTCCCGGGTTCACGCCATTCTCCTGCCTCAGCCTCCCCAGTAGCTGGGACTACAGGCGCCGCCACCGCGCCCGGCTAATTTTTTTGTATTTTTAGTAGAGACGGGGTTTCATTGTGTTAGCCAGGATGGTCTCGATCTCCTGACCTCGTGATCCGCCCGTCTCGGCCTCCCAAAGTGCTGGGATTACAGGCTTGAGCCACCGCGCCCGGCCTTCAGCCTTATTTTTATAAGGAAAAAATCAAATCAAGAAACTAAAGTTTTGGCCAGGCACGGTGGCTCAAGCCTGTAATCCCAGCACTTTGGGAGGCCAAGACGGGTGGATCACGAGGTCAGGAGATCGAGACCATCCTGGCTAACACGGTGAAACCCCGTCTCTACTAAAAAATACAAAAAACTAGACGGGCGAGGAGGCGGGCACCTGTAGTCCCAGCTACTCAGGAGGCTGAGGCAGGAGAATGGCGTAAACCCGGGAGGCGGAGCTGACAGTGAGCTGAGATCTGGCCACTGCACTCCAGCCTGGGCCACAGAGCGAGACTCCATCTCAAAAAAAAAAAAAAAAAAAGAAAGAAACTACAGTTTGAACAGCCATTATAGAAAAAAAGGTTAAAGTCAATAAACAAAAACAATTGTTCAACTTCACTCATAATTGTATGCACCTCCCAGCTCTTAGACTAGGTAATATCAGTGGCCAGCTGGATGCCACCGATTGAGTGATTGTTTTTATTTTATGACATGTGCTCTATTGGCCCTCCTTTTCCTGACACATTTATAATCACCTTAATCCCAAAGCAACTGTTTTTGACAAATATGCATATATCCTCTGATTTAGTCCATTTTCTCTTGCTATAACAGAATACCCGAGAATGGGTAATTTATAAAGAAAATGGCTTTATTTCATTCACGCTTCTGGAAGCTGGGAAGTCCAAGGGCCACTTCTGGTGACAACTTTCTTGCTGTGTCAAGGCATGGTGGAGGGCATCATATGGTGAGAAAGCAAGACCATGTCAGGCTCAGGTCTCTCTTCCTCTTTCTTTCTTTCTTTCTTTCTTTCTTTCTTTCTTTCTTTCTTTCTTTTCTTTCTTTTCTTTCTTTTCTTTCTTTTCTTTCCTTCTTTCTTTCTTTCTTTTTTTGGAGATGGAGTTTCACTTTTCTTGTTGCCCAGGCTAGAGTGCAATAGCACGATCTTGGCTCACTGCAACCTCCAATTCCCAGGTTCAATTGATTATCCTACCTCAGCCTCCCGAGTAGCTGGGATTACAGGTATGTGCCACCATGCCCAGCTAATTTTTGTATTTTTAGTAGAGATGGGGTTTCACCATGTTGGCTGGGATGGTCTCAATCTCTTGACATTGTGATCTGCCCGCTTCGGCCCCGCAAAGTGCTGGGATTACAGGCGTAAGCCACCATGCCTGGCCTTTATTTATTTATTTATTTATTTATTTATTTATTTATTTTATTTTATTTTATTTTTTTGAGACAGTCTCGCACTGTTGCCCAGGCTGGAGTGTAATGGCGCAATCTCGGCTCACTGCAAGCTCCACCTCCTGGCTTCAAGCAATTCTCCTGCCTCAGCCTCCCAAGTAACTGGGATTACAGGCGCCTGCCACCATGCCCAGCTAATTTTTTTGTATTTTTAGTAGACGTGGGTTTTCACTATGTTGACCAAGCTGGTCTCAAACTCCTGACCTCGTGATCTGGCCACCTCAGCCTCCCGAAGTGCTGGGATTACAGGTGTGAGCCACCGCACCTGGCTTCTCTTCCTCTTTCTTTAAAGCCACCAGCCCCAGCATAGTGGCCCACCATGACGACCTTATCTAATTCTAATTACCTCCCAAAGGCCCCACCTCCAAATACCATCAACCTCAACTCATGAAATTTGGGGGACATTCAAACCATAGCATCTTCTTCAAGATAATGTAAAACTATTAAATAATAGAGTAGAAATCACACTAATAATTTGTGGGTCTATTCAGATTATGTACTACCTGATAATTTTTACCTATTTTTTGAAAATTGTTCCAATCATTCCCCCGGCTTCCTTTTCAAAAGAGTCAAACATAGCCAGTTCATTTAAGGAATCTGCAAAACCTTTCCACCAAGACTTTTATGGTACAGAGAAGTGACTCACAAGCCACAATTCAATTAAATTTAGCAAATATTTCTTGGACAACAACTACATGCTTGAGGTTGGCCTGCGGACCTGTTTTTAAACTTCCTGTTCATTCTACTTTGACTTTTTAATTAGAACACATTAAAATATCTTATTCAGCAAAAAAAAAAGAAGAAGAAGAAGAAAGAAAAACCCACTTTGTGTATTGCATTTTTGAATACACAAGAGAAGAGAAGTGCAACTCAGGGTGGTGGGATTCCTCCCTAGCAGGCCTGTCTCCCTTTGATTACCCCGATATTCTGAAGGTGCTGGTTTTGTACACCAGGCACTCTAATAGGACCCTATCAGCTCAGTGTTCTCAGAAATTTCAGTTTTGTCCCAGCCCCTAGAAAGTCACAATACCTCCAGAGCTGTGCTTAACGGGCCATAGTGGGAGGATTTGGAAAGGAGAAGATGAATCTTTTATGTGAAAAGCAGGTGGAGGAAACTGAAGAGTGGGGAGAAGAGAGGTGGATGCTGACCTGAATTGTGCTTTCAGGAGCAGAACGAGTTTGCTCTCTGCATAAGAGATGACCTGAATGGCAGGAGTACGTGTCACTCTGATTGTACACAGATACTGTCTTGGTGGGAGTTTTTCTAACAGATTTGTCCTCCCAGGGTGAAATAGCAGAGAGATTTGAGGCAGCCCTCAACTAGAGTACGACCAATAAATACCAACTTACTGGGGTTTTATTCATTCCTTTTTCCCTGTGTCCAAGAAGCAAAATGATGCTGTAAATGAACACACACACACACACACACACACACACACACACACACACACACACCCCATGTTGGGGAGGAGGGTAAAGGAACAGAATTGCTCTCAGCAAACACTGGTAGCATCAAAATAGCCAATCATGCTGATGGCTGCCACATGGCTCATGGGACGCCTTCCACAGGCCAGCTGTCTTGCTCTTGGCTGGCTGGACTTCCCAGCTCAGTCCCTCACCTCTTTACAGGACAAGGCACACTAGAAACCAAGGCTGTTGGGGGAGGCAGCAACAGAGACCAGACATTCCCTCTGCACACACATGATGTCATCAATAGAAACTCTGCTGATGATGAACCCACTTTCATATAAACCCTTTAAAGCCTGAGTTATTTTTTGCAATGACAAAAATAACAAACCACATTTTTTTAAAATAACCTCCTTAATAATAATGGAAATTCAGGTGACATTAATGAAAATTGTAACACATGTTCAAATCAGAATCTATGTTCAGTGTTATATGCAGAATATAAAGGGATTTATTTTCTCAATCGATAGAAAAGGCAAGTCGTATTTAAGTAGTCACGATATCCTGGATTTTTAATATAACAACGTAATTGAATAATATAATATTTTGATGTATCTGGTTTTAGTATTTAAGGTGATAAAATATTAAATTTAAGCTTAAAATTAAAAATGGAGGAAAAAGAAAAACAAATTAAACTGAAGTGAAAATGTTTCTTGTTTTTTAAAAAATCATGGTACATATCAGTTTTCACCTTCACTTTTAGAAATTACAGCGCAACCCTCTATCACGTGGTAGAGAGAGTCAGCCATATGGAAAACCGAGCTGATTGTTCTATTCCTGTGCAAATTCTAACCCTAAAATATTTCCTTATAATGCTTTAAGAAAGAAAATAACTCTGCAAAACATTTTTTATCATTTTGAAAGCTCCCTTTGTCTTGATTCTCATTGTGAAGCTCCGGGATAGGAAAATTTCCAGGGATGAGAATTTATCTTCACTTTCTCTATGCTATCATTTCCGAATGAATAGTGATCAGGTTTTAAATAATGCATTCCACAGGTGTGAGCAACCGCCCTGTCACTTTCTATCTTCATGTGGCTGGTGCCTACAACACTAAATTTCTGCTGCAGATTCATTAAGGTAGTTGTTCATTCCCCGTCGTAATTAGACCTCCCATTTCAGCCTTTTATGTCAAACCCATCACTCACCCTGACACTCAAGCTCACCTCTTTGCAAAGCCCTTCCCTGGTGCTATCCTGGCTCTAAACGCAGGTGATAAATGTGTCAGCATGGGGGACTTTCCTGTCCCTGAGGACCATCAATCGTTAAGTAGAGAGAGCTTTTTCCAGCAGCCTCCTAAGGTTTATACCCATGAGGATATTATTTTGGTGGCTGCATAAAGGAGAATTATTACTTGAAATGAGTTTTGTGAAAGGATGGTTTTGGTGTTGCTTTGGCATCATTTTAAGCTTCTTTTCATAAAATTGACCAGCACAAGTCAGAATGTATACTTCTATGAATGTAGATTTTCACCATCTGATGGTGCTGAGTCCCACAGAGAAGAGGATTTGAGACTTTCCAGTATTCAGAGATCTCTACGATGTGCAAGAATCTAGATATTAAGAGGCCATACTGACTTCAATCCCATGCTAAATTAATATAGGAGAGTTCACAGTAATAAAAGAAGTATGTAAGTGAACAGCATGTGTTTCAGTCAGGGTTCTCTAGAGGGACAGAACTAATGGAAAAAATAAAAATAAATATATATATATATATATGGAGTTTATTATTGAGTAATAACTCACACTATCACAAGGTCCCACAATAGACCATCTGCAGGCTGAGGAGCAAGGAGAGACAGTCCGAGTTCCAAAACTGAAGAACTTGGAGTCCGATGTTCCAGGGCAGGAAGCATCCAGCACAAGAGAAAGATGTAGGCTGGGAGGCTAGGCCAGTCTCGTCACACTTTTTGCCTGCTATATTCTAGCCATGCTGGCAGCTGATTAGATTGTCCCCACCCAGATTGAGAGTGGGTCTGCCTTTCCCAGCCCACTGACTCAAATGTTCATCTCCTTTGGCAACACCGTCACAGACACACCCAGGACCAATACTTTGTATCTTTCAGTCCAATCAAGTTGACATTTAGTATTAACTATCACAGCATGGGAGGTAATGCATATGTTAAATAGTTTCATTTAGCCATTTCACAAGGTATACAGATTCCAAAACATCATGTTGTCTACCACAAATACATGAAATTTCTACTTGTCAACTTTAAAAAAAATGTTGAAAAGAAGTGTGTGAATAACTTTTTACTTTAGATATAAAATCTTAAGGGCCAGGAAAAGGGCACAAAAATCCAGCCTTTGACATCTCAGAAGAAGCGGTGATTAATTTCATTTCATTCTATTGGTTTCCATGGGGTGGTGCTGGGTGGTGAGGCGAACACGGCAGCAGGGATGTTAACATTTCATATGTTAGCCCTAGAAGTAAGGAAAAAAACATATCCCAGATCAGCACTAGCTAGAACCAGGAAACCCCAAAAGCAAAGTCTTTTTTTATTTTTATTTTTTAAAGATAGGTTTTCACAAAAGGAAGTTTTCCAAATTCTATATATAAGAGAGTTGAGAAGGAAGATTTGTCTCTCTTCTTGCCCAGGAGGACAAAGGGAAGAGTATCACATTAAGCCATTCGGGTAAAGCGGAGCTTATTGAATGCTGTGGATTAGGATAACACTAATAGAGTTTTCATTTTTAAGCCAATTCAGATATTCAGATTAATTATGGACACAATGTAGAAAATACCAATTTCTACAAGTTCTACATTTCATTTGAAATCCCAAAGAGGTTAAAGCCGATGGGTTTTAACTGATGAAAACATGTGCCTCTGATTTAAAAGGTTTGCAGTGATGAAAACAAAGCAATGCTGGAGTTACAGAGTGTAGCATGTTGAAGCCACCAGCAGAGCTTAGGGGACCAAAACAACTGTTTCCTAAGAGAAAAAGAGGCTGAGTATCTTAAGCCTGGGGAAGGGAGAAGACAGTAGTTACCAAGCTCAGGTTAGCCACTGGTATTACTCTACCTTTCATGAGACTTCACTGGGGAGGTTGGGGAGATTCGGCCTCACCTAAGGGAGAGATGGCTCGTGAACCCAAGGATGCTGCAGGGACCCTGGCCACCACCTGCAGGCCAAACACCAAAATGAGGACCGTAGAACACAGTCTAACTGCTTCCCATCCATCCCCTCCAACCCAACATCTGGTCTCAGCAACTTCCTCTGCCCTACACTGGGATGCCCTCCGTAGTGGATCTGAACCATACAACAGATGAAACATGTTGGCCTGACAAGTAGCAGATGGCTATAATTGCCTGAGCCATCTACACTGGCAAATGTTTCTTCTTTATTTGCATATGAGTAAAATTTTTCCCAGTGTTAAATTATGGTGTGAGTAGAGATTTTTTGAGGGCGCAGAGCATAGTTGTATAACCATTGTGATTGATGAAAAAAAAATTTTTTTTTAAACAACCAAACTCTGCTAACTGAATTTGAATAAAATTGTTCTAATGCTTTCTTTTTCTTTGTAACTCTTCACCACCATCTCAATACACGCATTCCTGGACATACTCGCATACACTCACACAAACACATGCATGGTATTTTTTGTGTGTGAGATACTGAAGGTAGCATGAAATAGCAACCAAAAAATTTGCAGTATTAAAGTTAGATATAGGCCAAGCGTGGTGGCTCACACCTATAATCCCAGCTCTTTGGGAGGCCAAGGCTGGCAGATCACGAGGTCAAGAGATCAAGACCATCCTGGCCAACCAACATGGTGAAACCCCATCTCTACTAAAAATCCAAAAATTAGCTGGGCGTGGTGGCAGGTGCCTGTAGTCCTAGCTACTCGGGAGGCTGAGGCAGGAAAATCACTTGAACCCAGGAGGCGGAGGTTGCAGTGAGCAGAGATTGCGCCACTACACTCCGGCCCAGGCGACAGAGCAAGACTGTCTCAAAAAAAAAAAGTTAGATATAACTTGGCTTGACTTGCAGATCAACTGCCTAACCAGTAAGACGGCTCCTGGTATGTGGCTATGTCTCTGAGTTTTACAGGCTTGTTTTCAGATTGATGGTAATAGATGTAAAGAATTGGGCATGGTAAGTCAATAGTAAAAGCTATTCAACAAATTGAGGACAAACAAGGAAATGGGTTAGGAATTGGTCTGTAGCCAGTCTCAGAAATGTTGTGTTAACCTTTGGGATATAATCGCCCAAAATTAAAGTATAGTGATTCATCCAAAAGTACAAAGTATTACTAGCAAGATGGATGAGGATTTCCATCTAACATTTTTCATCTTCTTATTCCTGAGACACGTTATAAAAACACTTAGATTTTGGTAAAAGAGGAGAAGTCATGACTTGGACAGGATTGAAGTTTGTGTCAACATTCCCTGTGCTTTCAAGTTTCAGCATTAGAATCCAAACCCACCAGGCACAGTGGCGCACACCTGTAATCCCAGCACTTTGGGAGGCCGAGGCAGGCAGGTCACTTGAGGTCAGGAGGTCAAAACAAGCCTGGCCAACATGGTGAAACCTCATTTCTACTAAAAATACAGAAATTAGCCAGTCATGGTATCGTGTTCCTGTAATCGCAGCTACTGAGGAGGCTGAGGCAGGAGAACCACTTGAACCCGGGAGGCAGAGGCTGCAATAAGCCGAGATCGCGCCACTGCACTCCAGCCTGGGCAACAGAGCAAGGCTCCATCTCAAAAAAAAAAAAAAAAAGAAAAAGAATCTAAACCCTTTGGTTCACAGATGGAAGGAAAAAGTAGACAGTGTTTCCTATTTTACATGTATGCCATGCCTCGAAGTGCCCTGAACAGGCTACTCATCTGTGGCCAATATTATATTATAACCTCTCCATTCTCAGAAGGCACGCTGGCACCCATCTCTGCAAGAAAGGGATCAGATTGTCTGTAAGTCACAGAAATGTTATTGTATTGTCCTTTATTCATTCATCCAGAATATACTTTCTAAGCATCTATATAATTAAACATTACTAAGCTTACATATAATTAACCTCGAAATAATAACTAAACATTGTTAGTTTTATGTACAGCTAACTCAATAAATAAACTCACTTTCTAGTTATCAGTTTTGGAAAACAAAAGAGCTCTATAACAATTTTGAATTAATCAAAGATTGGAGAATTCTATGCAAACCTATAATCCTTCCCTGTTTAGGGTGAAGAAGCAAAGCTTTGTGTTACTTAAAGACACACTTTGCCATTTTGATTAACTATAATAACTTTTAAAATAAAAAATCAGTCTACTTTCTTGTGTATTTGTTTATAGATCACTATAATTATTGTACTTAGTATGATCAACTTTGTATATTACCGTATTTCATTAAAGTGGCTAACTTCTCTTGTCCGAACATAAGAGAACACTAGAAGACAAAAAACAAAAACTTTTATGCATCTTTTTTCCTTATGAACACTAATTTTATACCATTTTAACATATTTGAGGTGGCAAAAACAAACATATAAATATTGTATCATCCAAAAGTATTTGCATATTTTGTTAACCTATTGCCATTCTAAGAATTCAGGGTAAGTTAAAATTGTGTTAGCAACCAGCATTTATTTTGCATCTATTTCACTCTTGAAATTGTCTAGCTATCAAAGATTATTAACTAATTAACTTCACCATTTGTCTAAGGTCTTAAAGTTAGTTAAGAGTCAAGAAATCACAATTTTTGCAAACATAATGAATCCTGACACCCAGCACTTAAAAATTTTACAAAACTTAATTCTTTTAAAAATCCATTACCTTTTCATTTAATTGACTATAATTATACGTATGTATGTGTATACATTTTAAACAAGTTATAAAATTAGTGATGATCCACTTATAAAAACAAAGTAGGAAATTTAGGAACTTAAATCATAAGAAATGTATCATTGGTCTCGTACAAACCAAAGTATTATTCTGGTATTATTTTTATATGATAAATGAAATTGTAAAGACTCTAAGTCATGCTCAAGGCTCTTCTTCTATTTTGAACTAAGGCTTTCTTCTTGTAACTATAGTTACAAGGGCTACTAAAGAAACACAGCTTAATATTTTTCCTTTTAGACATTTTTGACTACTAATATGGTACAAATATTCCTAATGCGCACTCATAATGATAGAATGAATATTGTAATCAATTTTTTTTTTTTTTTGAGATGGAGTCTTGCTCTGTCGCCCAGGCTGGAGTGCAGTGGCACAATCTTGGCTCACTGCAAGCTCCACCTCCCGGGTTCACCCCATTCTCCTGCCTCAGCCTCCCAAGTAGCTGGGACTACAGTACAGGCACCTGCCACCACGCCTGGCTAATTTTTTGTATTTTTAGTAGAGACGGGGTTTCACCATATTAGCCAGGATGGTCTCGATCTCCTGACCTGGTGATCCGCCCGCCTTGGCCTCCCAAAGTGCTGGGATTCCAGGCGTGAGCCACCACGCCCGGCCTCAATTAATTTTTAAAGCTTCCCAAGAGAGGATAAAAGAGGAGAAAAGGAATAGAAAAAAGCAGTGAGAGGGAGCCAGCTTCAGACACTTAAGAGATTATCACTGTAAAAAGCACACGTCTTCCCTTTGAAAGAAGAGGCACTAAACGTTTAGATTCAGGAAAACCCACTGTGACATAGATACATGCAAAAGATAACTCTTACAGCTGATCTAAAAAATTATTTGGGCCTTGAAATTTTTATCAGGTAACATGTTTAAAAGCCAAACTTTATTAATCCTCAAAGAACAGAAATGTAGAAAACAGCGTTTACAATGAGCCAAACACTCTCTCTTTTTAGATTACAAGACAGATCCTCTCTTCATGAAGCTTTCTCCAATTTTCATTCTCAGGCACCACTCAAATGAACAATCTTGTTCGTGTCAAAAAGGTCCCCAAAATAGCCACTGCAGTTCAAAATTAGCCTGTGAAATTGGCCAGGCATGATGGCTCACCTCCGTAATCCTAGCACTTTGGGAGACTGAGGTGGGCAGATTGCCTGAGGTCAGCAGTTTGAGACAAACCTGGGCAACATGGTGAAACCCCGTCTCTACTAAAATACAAAAAATTAGCCAGGCATGGTGGCACACACCTGTAGTCCCAGCTACTCAGAAGGCTGAGGCATGAGAATTGCTTGAACCCAGGGGGCGGAGGTTGCAGTGAGCCAAGATCACACTACTGCACTTCAGCCAGGAAAACAGAGCAATACTCTGTTTCAAAAAAAAAAAAAAATTATCCTGTGAAATTGTGCCAGTTAGAGACATAAGCATGTCAGTTAAGGTGATATGAGAGGTATTTGTTTCATAGGAAATGCCCAGTTTTAGGATGGATCAGACACTATGAGCGCTGCAATAGATCCTCCCAAACGATGATGTCTGTGCAGCCTACTTTTGTCAGAACTTGGCCAAAGCCCAATCCGGGGTCAGACAATCCCTTCTGATTTCAGGAAGGCTAATCTAAACAAAGCAGTTCTCAGGAATAGAACAAGACCAACGAAAAAGTTCTTCTAAGGGTTTGAAATCATGACCCAAGTCAAAGTTTATTCAAAGAATGTTGATTGTAGGAGATTCTGAACTCCTGGGCCCCTGAGCCAGCTCAAGAACTGACTTACCTGGCTTACGCTCATTGTCTCCCTAGAGACCTTTTCTTTTAGAGATAACACTCAAGACGCTATACAAGCAGACAATCCACAGGAACAGATATCTGTAAACCGGTAAACAGTATCACCAAAGAACAATACAAATCAGATCAGATAACCAAAAAGTCACTGGTAACCTTATTCCTAGGAGAAGAAAAAAAAAAAAAAAAAATGGAAGGGAGGGAGGGAGGGAGGGAGGAAGGAAAAAAAAGCGGAAGGACCTCAGCAAAATATTGAAGCTCAGTTCAGCATGAACTTTTCGTAACACAGGCAGTGTGGTTACATCAGACAGCTAGAGACACAAAGGATCTCAAATAAGTACACTAAAATTGGTGAGTGGAGGGTTCCCATCCAAGACTGTAGGACTCACAGATGAATATTGATGGAACTTAAAATGCAGAGATTCATTACAGCCACTGACCACTAGGAGCCCACCTGTAGTAGAACAAATGTGGGATTCTTCACTCACTGCATCCTGGGAGATTGCACATTATGGAGAACCATAGGGGCATCTCAGTAAGAAGATGCTGAAAAGACGATGCTAGAAAGTCCTATTCGGTTTTCAGCAGGTGATTTGGGAGAGAGTTTAAAAAAGTAGGGGTTTGTTCTAGACTGGATAATGTCAGGAAGCAGGTAATTCTGTGATTGAATATCTTAATATTTTTTATCTTGAGGGCAGTAGGAGAAAACAGCTGTAGTTGATAAAGAAGTAGAAATCATGAATATTAGGCTGAGAAGGGGTATCTTGGATCATTTTCGTGTTCTGTGTTCTGGCCAATTTCTTTTTTCAGTGCTGAGACATGACATGTCTCATGGAGTGACCTCATCTTTGCCTTTCCCCATGAAGGTCACAGAATGACCTTGTCTGATGTTGAGTTCTGCGATATGATTTGCCCCAAACACAAGCACACATGGCCTGGCTGTGAGTTCCCAAACAGCTCCCCGCTCTCAAGCGCTGCTTTTCTTTCTCATTCTCGATTAAGGATTGAAGGAGAACACACAAACATGATCTCCAAAGGAAAATGAAACAAATTTAAAATAAATAAAACTCCAGCGAAAAGAGAAACTACAGGAAAAGAAAAGTAACTGTAGGAAACAAGAATGACTTAGCTCTAAATGGCATTTGCGTGGTCTTTGTCCTATATGATCTTAATCCTATAAAAACGAAATCGTGATCTAACTCCAAGTCCAACCTGCCTATTTGAGAAGGGTAGGTGGATGGTGCTTGTGGATGGCGGAGAGGAGAGTGGAAGCTAACTCATCATCATTCGTATTGGTAACTCAATAGATAACGCCTAAAAACATGTCATGAAATTGCAATGTCTCCACATCGTTTGGAGATACATTTGTAAATCAGCCTAAAGGGTTGAAAATGATTCTAGGCTGGGGAAATGGGAGGGCAGAGCATAGAAGATGGTAACGATTCCTGACCATCCTTCAAGAACTGTCTTTCTAATTTTTTCCACCTTCTCCTGCCTGCTTTATTCTAGCCGTGCTGGCAGCTGCTTAGATGGTGCTCACCCAGATTGAGGGTGAGTCTGCCTTCCCCAGCCCACTGACTCAAATGTTCATCTCCTTTGGCAACACCCTCACAGACACGCCCAGGAACAATGCTTTGCATCCAATTTCCAAGGATTGGAACAATACAATCAAGTTGACACTGAATATTAACCATCACATGCAGACATATATATATATATATATATATATTTTTTTTTTTTTTTTTTTTTTTTTTTGAGACAGGGTCTCACTGTCACCCAGGCTGGAGTGGAGTGGTGCAATCATAGCTCACTGCAGCCTCAAGCCTCAACCTCCCCAGCTCAGGTGACCCTCCCACCTCAGTCTCCCAAGTAACTGGGACTGTAGGCACACGCCACTACACCTGGCTAATTTTTATATTTTTTGTAAAGATGGGGTCTTGCTAAGTTGTCCATGTCTGGTCTCGAACTCCTGGGCTCAAGCAATCCACCCACCATGGCCTCCTAAAGTGAGCCATGGCACCTGGCCACCTTTTTTTTTTCTTTTTTTTTTTTGAGACAGAGTTTCGCTCTGTCGCCCAGGCTGGAGTGCAGTGGCGCAATCTCGGCTCACCACAATCTCTGCCTCCCAGGTTCACGCCTTTCTCCCACCTCAGCCTCCCAAGTAGCTGAGACTACAGGCGCCCACTACCACGCCCGGCTATTGTTTTGTATTTTTAGTAGAGACGGGGTTTCACCGTGTTAGCCAGGACGGTCTCGATCTCCTGACCTCGTGATCTGCCCACCTCGGTCTCCCAAAGTGCTGGGATTATAGGCGTGAGCCACCGCGCCCGGCCCCAATTTTTAAAAAATATTTTTTAAAGAAAGAGTAGAAGTAGCCAGGTGAAGAAAAGAAAAGGAAACAGAGCTGGGGAAAGGTGTGCTGCATCAGACACTAGAGGAGGGCATTTCGCCTGGACCAGAGAAAGGTCTGATGAGCCAGGAAGGCTGGGCAGAGCCAGCTCAGGCCAGGCGGGCGACATTCTGCACAGGACAGGATGCCCCTCTGATGACCACGTATTTCTAGGTTGTTTCCAAGGGCACACGGATAACAGTCAACGATTATTTTCCTGACTGGCCACTGTAGTGATCACTGCTGTGTGACCCTCCACACTTTGCTTCCCTCGGGCCTCAGCTTCTGCCTCATACCACTGGCCTAATAATTAACTCAGCCTTATTTTCCCAACCTAATTGTTTCACAGACCGAAAGAAATAGTGGATGTAAGGTACAATTGGAAAAGTTTAATGTGCTCTGGAAATGCATAAAATGATTATTAGTCTTTGCCCAGTCAGTTTTTTAGCTTAACAAGCTCCTGATAATACAGAAATCACCGCGAGCAACTGGCAGAGGAAGATTTTTCCATTTCTCTGAACTAAGAAAAGAGATTTAAAGTCACTTTAGAGAGCTAACACTAAATAATAATCACTACCAAAGGAATTGACTTGATGCTGAATGTAGGCTTGTGTAAGGAGGTAAAAAACTGTCCACTCAACTTAATGCTCATAGTAAGAGACCTGTGTCCTTGAATTCACCTTGAGAGAGTTGAACAGGGATAACGGATTTCCAAGGACACACATCTACAGAGAAAGGGTGTATGGAAATGGAAAAGGGAAAGCTGCTCCTAGTGTTTTTGCTGAATCTAACCCAGCAGGAGAGATGCTAAAGGAGACTTTGTCAAAGAAAATCCTTGATATTGTATTATTAAAAGCCTTATGGTTTCATGATCTGGCCCTGTACCAAGGATTCTTAAGGGACAGCCTTACATTAGAGAGAAATGAAGTTCTGAATCATATTTCCTCCTCTCTGGAATATACATAGAAATACAAGTGAGAAGATAAATACATGTGTAAAAAGAAAATTCATGCTTTCATGCTCATTATCTGTTATGATTAAATATTGATTGCATTTGGAGAGCATCAGCATATGACCTATATTACAGAAAGGATAGTCTTTTGTTTCATGGGCTTAAATCTTCTTTTCTCAATAAGATTAAGGGGCTAGCTAAGATTATAATCTTATCAATTTTTTACTGAATTTCCACACTGTGAAGGACACTATGCTAAGCAGGAAAAAACAATCACTAAAAGACCCTAGGCTATTTGTACACCAGTGTTCATAGCAGCATTATTCACAAGAGCCAAAAGGTGGAAAGAACCCAAGTGTCCATCAATGGACAGATAAGCAAAATTGGTCTGTACGTACAACATGGGTGATCCTTAACATTATGTTAAGTGAAATAAGCCAGTTACAAAAGGACAAATACTATATGATTCCATTTATAAGAGATACTTAGAATAGTCAAAATCATAGGCACAGAGAGTCAGATGGTGACTGCCAGGAACTGGGAAGAGGGACAATGGGGAGTTATTATGTAATGGGTATAGAGTTTCAATTTTGCAAGATGAAAACGTTCCAGAGATGGATGGTGGTGACGGTGCACAACAGTGTAAATACACTTAATGCCACTGACTTGTGCATTTAAAAATACGTTAAAATGGGCTGGCATGGTGGCTCACGCCTATAATCCCAGCACTTTGGGAGGCCTAAGTGGGCGGATCACGAGGCCAGGAGTTAGAGACCAGCCTGACCAACATGGTGAAACCCTGTCTTTACTACAAAAATTAGCTAGGCATGGTGGCACACGCCTGTAATCCCAGCTACTCAGGAGACTGAGGCAGGATAATCACTTGAACCCAGGAGGCGGAGGTTGCAGTGAACTGAGATTGTGCCATTGCACTCCAGCCTGAGCAACAAGAGTGAAACTCTGTCTCCAAAAAAAAAAAAAACAAAACAAAAAGTAGCTTGAACATGGGTCTGTGCCAGTGGGATGGCCTTAGCAAAGGTGAGCAGGCTTCATCACACCTGGGAGGACCATGGAACAGCAAGAAGATGAGCCTGTTGGTGGTAGAAAGGCTTCTGGTCAGAGTGAAGCATTGAGGAGGACCCATGGGTGACTTTGAGGGACTCTGAATGGAAGAGAGTAGATGGATAAGAGACCTGGCCCATCCACAAACTGGCTCTGTGGCCTTGGATAATCACTAGGACCCTAGTTCCTGCTGTATGATACCAAGGCTAGCTCCTTTACAAGACAGAAGTACAGCCTAGCTGATCTTGCTCTTCCTGCTGGAAAATCCCATGATTCTCTTTGCCTTCCAGGCAGCTCTACGTGGGATTCCTGCTGCCAGGCCAGTGCTGGATGCTGGACTCCAGCAGTGACAGGCCCCAAACCTGCCCTTGTGAAGGCCACTTTCTTAGTGGTGGTGGCTCATCTAGCAGGCTGAGGAATGTGCAAAGGACGTTTGAGAAAATCTACCTAGCAGTAGGGTATATAATGAGTTAAAGAACTGAGCTTCTACTGGCAATGAGACCAGCCAGGGGAATGTTGCAAAAGTTTACATGTAGATTAAGACCCAGAAGGGCTGATCTTGGTCAGGGGAGAAGAAAATGAAATGGAAAGTCTAATGCATGAACCCTAGAACTACATTAATATTAAAGCTCACACCGAAATACTCTGTGCCTCCTTCTCCCTTGCCCTGACCTTTTTCAGCCTCCCAAAGCTGCATGCATTCCTCCTGTGTCCCCAGTATCCCCTACGCTGTGTGATATGGTTTGACTCTGTGTCTCTACCCAAATCTCATCTCGAACTATAATCCCCATGTGTCAAGGGGGGACCTGGTGGGAGGTGGTTGGATCATGAGGGTGGTTTCCCCCATGCTGTTCTCAGGATAGTGAGTGAGTTCTCACAAGATCTGATGGTTTTATAAGGGGCGCTTCCCCCTTAGCTTTCGCTTCTGTCACCTGCCGTCATGTAAGATGTGCCTACTTCCCCTTCCCCATGATTGTAAGTTTCATGAGACCTCCCCAGCCATGTGGAACTGTGAATCAATTAAACCTCTTTCCTTTATAAATTACTCAGTCTCGGTTATTCTTTTTTTTTTGAGATTGAGTCTCACTCTGTCACCCAGGTTGGAGTGCAGTGGCAGGAGCTCGGCTCACTGCAACCTCTGCCTCCCAGGTTCAAGTGATTCTCCTGCCTCAGCTTCCCCAGTAGCTCGGATTACAGGCGCCTACCACTGTGCCTGGCTAATTTTTGTGTTTTTAGTAGAGACAGCATTTCACCATGTTGGTCATAGTTGGTCCTGATCTCTCAGGTGATCCTCCCACCTCCACCTCCCTGAGTGCTGGGATTACAGGCATGAGCCACCACACCCAGCCTTGGGTATATCTTTATAGCAGTGTGAAAATGGTCTAATACACCATGGTAACTGGGTCCCATACATCCTGAAAATACTAATAGAACAAATATTCCCACTCCTGAAATTTAAGTTGATCCTGAAGACAAAGGATTTCCTTAAGCTCATAAATGGAAGTGGTTCATCTTTCAGGTAGAGAATACAAGGTAGATTGTTTTTTTTTCACAGGGGTTCATGCAGAGCTAAGCACATAGAAGGTGCTCAGTAAACACCTGCTGAACATACTGAAGTGACATAGCCAGGCAGAGAAGGGTAGGTGGACAGCCAACACACCGTGAGAGCTGGAAGGGCGCATCCTCTTTTCGAAGCTTGGGCCCTGGCCAGCTGACTCAGTGTCAAGCTCTGCTAGTGCATGAGTCCCTTGGGGCCTATAAGCTTAGCAGTGTTGCATCTGAAATTTCTGCTGAGTAAAGTCATACATGTTAACCTGAGAATGCAGTAGTGAGAATGGCTCCTTCTTTTTCACATCCCAGACCCCAGAATAGAAATATTTACCATCACATCTGGATAATAGTATCAATAAATTATCAGACATTGCACATATTAAGAAAAGCTCGTTTTCTGGAAATTGTCCTTATTGTTTATCTTGAAGCAGTGGATAGAAAATGACCTTTCAGATTGCTGGGACAAAGCCCAAGTCCAAATTGGAAACCTGTTTAATGGTAAGACAGCCCACTTCCAGATTAATTATGGATGCTTTTCCATTTCAAGATTGCATTAGGAAGGAAAGCTGTCACTGGGTGGAATATGAGTCTCCACTGCATCCTTTTAAGATAAATAAGTTGAAGTTTGAAGAAAATTTGAGATTACTTTTGGTTAAGTGAATAAAATCTGTTTAGTTAATTCTTTGGAGTTGTGGATTGCCTGGGAATCTACAAATCTGCGACTCCCTCCCCAGGATACTTTCAGATGGTAGAAGAGAAGTCATTTGAAACCTTATGCTTGACTTCTTGCTTCCTGCCTTGGTTTTTAACCAAAACTAAAAATATAAAAGGCAAAAGAGAGGAAACTTGATTGGCTCGACACAGGATATTAGATTGTAAGCAAAGAAATTGTTCAAAAATCGAAAGAGGGAACACATCAAAGAAGGGAGGTGCTTTGTGTTTATATTTTGTTATCGTCCTGAAAAAAAATGTCTGCTGCCTCTGATAATTCATATTAACACTTCTTTTTAAATTAGCTTTTATTTTTATCAAAGTAATAAAATCACCTCGTTTAAAGTGTTAAATAGTTCTATATGGTTTACTAGGAAAAACAACCACCCAATTTTCAAGATTTTTTTTTCCTTTGGCATTTGTCTTTAATTCTCTAAAGATATTCACCTGCTACTTGAGGGGTCAGCAGACTTTTCCTGTAAAGAGCAAAACAATGAGTATTTTAGGCTTTAAGAGCCATAGAGTCTCTGTTGCAATTACTCACCTCTGCTGTTGTAGCACAAAAGCAGCTGAGGACAATATGTAAATGAGTGGGTGTAGCTGTGTGCTAATAAAACTTTATGTACAAACACAGGTGGTTGCACGGTGGGCTGTACTTTACCATCTCCTAGGCTACTCCTTGAGTTTCTGTTTTAGTCAGTCACTGTTAGGTGACTCCTGACTGTGGAAGATGAGGATTAGGATTAGGCTCTTTCACAGTCAACAACTCTCCTCTTTGGCCTCCTCCCCTCCATGTGTTTCCTTTACCTTCACCCTTCCAATAGGATGGTTTACTGGCTTTGGATAGATCCATATGCAGTGTTTACATCATGCTTTTCATAACTGAACCATACAATAGAACTGTGTTTCCAGCCAGGCATGGTGGTTCATTCCTACAATCCCAGTGCTTTGGGAGGCACAGGTGAGGGATTGCTTGAGGCCAGGAGTTCAAGACCAACCTGGGCAACATAGTGTGAGATCCTGTCTGTACAAAAAAAAGAAATTAACTTGGTATTGTGGTGCACACCTGTCGTCCCAGCTGCTTGGGAGGCTGAGGTGGGAGGATCACTTGAGCCCAGGAATTGGAGGCTGCAGCGAGCTATGATAGCACCACTGCCCTCCAGCCTAGGTGACAGATAAGGCCTTGTCTCAAAAAAAAAAAAAAAAAGTTTCCTTTCCTACACACTATTTTGTTTTCCTTAGTCATTATATTGTTTTCTTCATTTGCTTAATTTTTTGTGAACTAATTATGAATTGAAACTCAAGCTCTCTCTCAATTTTTAAAATCTTCCCTCAACGTGTTGCAGCCAATAGAAGAGGAACTCACCATTTCATTTTCTTGGAAACTTCTACCCCAGAGCATTCTGGCTGGATAGGCCTTGGGCATCTGTATTAGTCTGTCTTCACTCTGCTGTAAAGAACTACATGAGACTGGGTAATTTATGAAGAAAAGAGGTTTAATTGACTCACAGTTCTGCAGGGTTAACAGGAAGTCTGGCTGAGAGGCCTCAGGAAACTTATAATCACGGCAGAAGGTGAAGGGGAAGTAAGCACGTCTTACCTCTACCAAGCAGGAGAAAGCGAGTGAGCTGAGATCTGCTGCACACTTTTAAACCATCAGATCTCTTGAGAACCCACTCACACTATCATGAGAACAGCAAGGGAGAAATCCGCCCCCATGATCCAATCGGCTCCCACCAGGACCCTCCCGTGACGTATGGGATTTCAATTCAAGGTGAGATTTGCCAGGGGGACACAGAGCCAAGCCATATCACCAACCTTGCATCTCTCTTCTCCATCATCATAGATAACCTGGATCTCTGGATGGCATGAGATCCCCCTCCTACCTGGCTTCCATGACTTTTTCTCGATTGCTCCACTCCCTTTTTTAAAAATGGAGCCATCCTTCTGTAGCTTCCTGAGAAAGAATGAATGGGAATCACATTTTCTGAAACATTATAAGTCTGAAAATGTCTTTATTCTCCCTCATGCTTAATTGAAATCAGATTGAATACAGAATTCTCATTTAGAAATTATTTCCCTTCACAATTTTGAAGGAATTTGTCCATTGTCAATAGTGTTGCTCTCAAGAAATTCAATGCTATTTTCGTTTTCAATTCTTTATTTGAACTCAGTGTTTTTCTCTCTGGAAGCTTTTAGGTTCTTATTCTTTGTCTTCAGAAATCTCATGAATATTATTTGATGTGGGTCTATTTTGACTCTATTGAAATACTCATGGGGCCTTTTAATCTGGAAAGCCGTTCTTGAACTCTAGGAATAGATTTTGGGGGACAATTTCCTCTCTTTCATTTCCTGTTCTCTCTTCCCAGAATTTATGTTATTCAGCTATCAGACCCCGTGGACTGATCCCGTTATTTTCTTATATTTTCTTTCATTTGTTCAATTTCTTTGGCTGTTGTTTCCCCTATTCTCTGAACAATATTCTCAAATTTACATTTCATAAACTCTCATTGAGTTTTTCACTTCTTTTTCTATGTTCTGAATTTCCAAGAGCTCTATTTTTTTGTTCTTTGAATGTTCCTTTTTTTTAAAATCATCTGTTCTCGTTGCATGAAAGCAATATGTTATCTCTCAGAAGTTATTAATGACAGTTTTCTCCCAAGTGTTTCTTTTCCTACTAAGCCTCCTTTTCCTTCAAGTAGCTTCCTTTGGTTGGTTGGTTGGAGGGTGTGTGTGTGTGTGTGTGTGTTTATGTGTATTTTTGTTTGTTTTTCTTTTTTCTTCTCCTGTGTTTGAGACATGTCCTCAAATGCCCGGTTCCCCTTTAGCTGACACCCACATTTAAGATTGAGGCACTAAAAATATGACTGAAAGTTCTGTGCACACAAATGGGGCCTGTCACCCGTGGGCTTCAGTGGCTGAGCTGTTTCATCGGGAAGCCCCTGATGTTGCATCACTGAGATTTTTCTCTGGGGTTGATTGAAAGCTCCAGAGAAGAATTTTCTGCCCTGTTGCCTGGAGGGTAGACACCTGGCTGTCATTGTTCTCACAGCTAAGAAGGAAGAGGACTGTGGGGTTCAAGATTCAGTGTGTAAATGTTGACTGAAGATACCCGTTTTCAGTACAGAGCCCCTGCCATCCTATGCCTAGAGTCCTCCAACTGAGAGACTCTGTGTCCTTTCCAGAGAATACATCTTTCCTCTTCTGCCAGAGTGAGGGGAGGACAGATGCCTGGGGTAGGGATCTGGGGATATAAATGTTCTTCACAAGCTTCCAGTGAGTTCTTCTGTTTTTAGTTTCACATAAACACACATATCCAGTGGAAACTCTTACCATCAACTGCAGAAATATGTCGGGCTTTGCAGTGCAAACTGGGCTACTTCTCAGCGCTCTCCAGCTCGGCGCAAGCATCTGTCCTTGAATATGCTGCCACTTAAGATGGCTCTGCTGTTTTTCAGCTCTAAAAAGGTTGTTATCATCCCCTGCCTCATGATTTGTTCTTACACCTTCATATATCTTAACACTTCATTCCCCTTTTCACGGGCTTTATGAAGAAGCAGTGGCAAATGTAGGTGTTCAATCCACCATCTTTAATGGGAATCCTTCAGCACTTCCCTTTTAGAAAAAATGTGAAGAATATACATAGAGGCTGGGCATGGTGGTGCATGCCGGTAATCCTAGCACTTTGGGAGGCGGAGGTGGGCAGATCACCTGAGTTCAGGAGTTTGAGAACAGCCTGGGCAACATGGTAAAACCCACCCGTCTCTACAAAAAAACACAAAAATTACCCAAGCCTTGCAGCACACACCTGGAGTCCCAGCTAATGGTGGTGCTGAGGCAGGAGAATTGCTTGAGCCTGGGAGATGGAGGTTGCAGTGAGCCAAGATCACACCGCTGCACTCTAAACTGTGTGACAGAGTGAGACCCTGTCTCAAAAAAGAGTACATACTAAACACTCATTTCAGAATATTCTGACTTATTAAAGCTGGAGCCATGGCATAATTTCCAATTTGCTTTTCAAAATAATTGGTTGGCTAAGAAATTTACAAGTAATTTTTTTCCAACAGTGAGGTCCCTTACTATTAAAATGAATTTCGTGTTTTAATATCTCCCTCACAGTGAATTTTCTTCTTGCTTTAAGAAGTTATGCTCTGGAGAGAACATAAAATTATATATAGTTGTGTATAAATTACATGTCATAGGATTACATATAATTATATGTAATCATATATGTATTATGTATGTAATTATATATGTATATTATACATGTAATTATTATATATGTAATTATAACATTAATACATGTTCACTGCAGAAAACTTGGAAAAAAACCAAAAGGTTTAAGAGAAACTTCAAAATCAACTGTATTCTCAACAACTACAGAAAGCTTAACCGATGATTTGGCCATATCCTTGGCTAAGAACGAATGTACCTACACATCTGTACCATTTTTAAATTGACATTTTTTAAAAAGTGGATCCAATTTTAGAAGTTTGAAATCTAGTTTAAAGCCTAGATTTTCTTTTTTTCCCATTTTAACCTATTTATTTATTATACTTTAAGTTCTGGGATACATGTGCAGAACGTGCAGGTTTGTTACGTAGGTATACACGTGCCATGGTGGTTTGCTGTACCCATTAACCTGTCATTTACGTTAGGTATTTCTCCTAATGCTATCCTTCCCCTAGCCACCCCCCATCCCCCAGTAGGCCCCAGTGTGTGATGTTCCCTTCCCTATGTCCATGTGTTCTCATTGTTCAACTCCCACCTATGAGTGAGAACATGTGGTGTTTGGTTTTCTGTTCCTGTGTTAGTTTGCTGAGAATGATCATTTCCAGCTTCATCCATGTCCCTGCAAAGGACATGAACTCATCCTTTTATGGCTGCATAGTATTCCATGGTGTATATGTGCCACATTTTCTTTATCCAGGCTATCACTGATGGGCATTTGGGTTGGTTCCAAGTCTTTGTTATTGTGAATAGTGCTGCAATAAACATGTGTGTGCATGTGTCTTTAGAGTAGAATGACTTATAATCCTTTGGGTATATCCCCAGTAATCGGATTGCTGGGTCAAATGGTATTTCTGGTTCTAGATTCTTGAGGAATCGCCACAAAGCCTAGATTTTCTAGAGGAATTCTCTATACAGGGAAACATTGCAGTAATGAGTTTAAGTGCATTGATTCTTTTAAGCATATTTGTTTGTTGAATGATAAGACTATTGTATGTAGTTCACATCCAGCCCCCTACACAACTGTCACACACAATGACCTTCACAGTGATTCATGCCTGAACAGCATTGCTGCTTTTGCCTTTAGGCTTGCGATTGGGAACTCATTTCATTTGAACCAAAGCCTTTAGTCGAGATGAAAATGTTATTAATTGCTCTGGTTATAGACAGAATAGCAGGAATAAATAATCAGAAATATTTATGGATTATATCTTTGTAGATATTTTAAACCTGTCCGTTACCTTTCTAGCCTAATGAGAATGCCTAGATAAAGCCCCATTCTTGGAAATTTTGGTTTTTATAAATGTGCTTGGGATTTATAAGTCCTGCTTTGCCTACCACCTGACCAAATTCCATACAGACTTTTACATATAAACACCTATGGTTAAGACAAAATGTATTCTTTCAACAATGTACAGCTTCTGAAAGTAATGTCTAGGCTGGAGTATATTCATATTTATTATTTATGCTTTCATTTAACAAGCACGTGCTGAGATCCTACTTTTTGCCAGACTTAGTACTGATTGCTCTCTCCTGAGCATCCTTCTTAAGTCAAAGAGAACATTCATTGTTAGGGAAGGAAAGAAAGGTAGAGGGAAAAAAAGTAGATGGCAAGAACATGGCAGGAACCCAGTCCCAAACCCCCAGGAGTTTTCAGAATAAGGGAGAGGTTAACAATCTACATAGAGAAACTGGGATTAGAAGTAGGAAGCTGGCTGCCAAGACTGCAGGAAGACTGTGTCAGATTCAGAGCATGACCATCAGCAAGGTAAATCCCTACTGCCCATGGTCATAATTGGCACCAGACTCTAGGAAGGATTTTACATTTACATGGTGCTTAATGGGGGAAGTGAGGGTCTCAGAGGTAGAAAACTAGGTAGGCACAAATAATACCCACACAGGCCTTATTTACACCTATTTAATGCAGAGTTGTAATAGAAAGCATTAACTGGTCTCCTAGCCCTTGCAAGATCCAACACAAATCAGTAGAATGTTCTAGAAGGAATAGAAGTAAAACTAGCAATCACAGTAAGAACAGGCAGCTAGATGCATATTGGCAAGAGGGCAGGTAAATAGAAAGATGTGAGAAGTCAGAAATCCTATTACAATCTCATTTTGCAGCGAACCAAAGATCCAAAATAGCTCTCCCTGGATGGCACCAGTGTATATATTATTAAAGACTCGGCAAGAAAAGACGGTTCACTGTAAGACAGCAAATAAACAAATAAACAATGTGGGGCTGCCATTCCCAATCCATTTATCTGGAATAGTTCAGCCCCATTTGGCAACCTGTATTTTTTCTGAAGCCCCATGGGGACATTAAAAAGCTCCATAGGTCCCAAATGTATTTGCATAATGATAGATGCCATCTCTCTGCCTGACAGTAAAGAAGCAGCAATTTAAAAAGTATGATGTCGGCCAGGCACAGTGGCTCTCGCCTGTAATCCCAGTACTTTGAGAGGCCGAGATGGGCGGATCACCTGAGGTCAGAAGTTTGAGACCATCCTGACCAACGTGGTGAAACTCTGTCTCTACTAAAAATACAAAATTAGCCAGGCATGGTGGCACATGCCTGTAATCCCAGCTACTTGGGAGGCTGAGGCAGGAGAACCCAGGAGGCAGAGTTTGCAATGAGCCGAGATCACGCCGTTGCACTTCAGCCTGGGCAACAAGAACGAAACCCCGTCTCAAAAAAAAAAAGAATCATGGTATTATTCTTTTGAGGAAGCGTACTAGAAATCAAGAATCAGGCCAAGTGCTGTGGCACATGCCTGTAATCCTAATGCTTTGAAAGACTGAGATGGGAGGGCTACTTGAGGCCAGGAGTTCAAGATCAGGCTGGGCAACACAGCAAGACTCCAGTCTCTAAAAAAATATTTTTCAATTAAAAAAGGACTGGTCTTATTAAGGTAAACTGCAGTCCTGTTACTGATCTTAGTATCAAAGCAATGTTAGAGCCCATGTGGGATTCACGCCTCCTAGAGTTCACAGCACAAGTTTGCTGTAACAGTAAATAAAGTCATGGTTGCCCTGAGCTCATTTCTAAATCCATCTTCCTCCAAGGTGGTGGCAAGCATGCTTCTTTATCCCGGAGGGATGGCCCTTTCATCAAAGTCTCATTCAGACCCTTCTCCTTTTTGGATGCTTTTCTTGGGAGGATGGCTGGGATGGCTACTACTCTGAGGATCTGCCTCTGGTAAAGCCTAGATCTTAGAATCAGGAGAGTTTCTTGCAGGCCCATCAGTTACTGTGAAAGATACCTGAGCTGCTTGGCTCACATTCCACATCCATCAAACCGCCCGCTGCAGAGGAGTCACCGCTGTCACCTGCTTAGCTTGGCCTGCCTCTTGCCATTCTCATTTCATTAGCAATGTGAATGTTCACACCCTTCAATGTGCATATGATGGGTGTTAATGAGCATAACCCATCTGTGAAGCATGTGTGTGATTTTTTTGCCTAATAAATAGGCAGTAAACAAGAGGAACGAACTACTATCTGGGGGTATCTGAGAAAACAAAAAGCAAGCAAGGTATGAGTCAGATTGATTGTTCAGTGAATCCCAAAGGACCAGAAACTTCCTAAACTGGTTTTGGTGTTTCTCACTAGGTGTTTGGACAGTTAGGACCCTGGATATTCCCACCTACCCAAAAGCATTCAAATTAGGCATGCTTTTAACAAAGCAGGCGGCATGGCGTGTAAATTGTAGGAACACTGTTAACCTTTGCAAATGAGTTTCGTGGTCCGAATGGGTAATTACATATTTCCCTCCATTAGGAGCTACAAACTCATCAGGATTCTACATCCGGCTCTTGAGTTTCAATCTCCGTGTGACAAGAGGGATTTATTATGAGAGGGCAGAGAGAAAAGAGGAACACGGCTGTCTTTCTCTGCAACAGAATGATGGTCAGAAAAGGACAGATCAAAGGAATAAACCTGCTCTCCTGTTAACTTACCTTAACCGATTCTGGCCTACATTTTCAAAGTTATCAGTAATCAAAACATTGGAAAAGGAATTACAACCTCTTCTCCTGAAAGTTTAACAACTTCCCCATAAAGCACTGCTTTTGATTGCATTACAAGCTATTCCTGAAGAATTTATGACCTAAGATACTCTTTGTCAATGTAGGTCATTTGTCCATGAGTGGAGTGACTGATAAATTAGCTATTAACATAAATAAGAAAGCATATTGATTGAGCTGACTTTGTATTTAATAATATGCTAGACAGCAATGATGCCTGGAAAATATACTCTGTAATTAAGAACTACTTTTCCCTTTATATTTCATGAAGACTCTTATCTATTTTATTCTGGCAAAATAGATTGTGGCTAAAATCCTGTAGAAAAGATCATCATATTGTGATCCTAAATCTTTATCATAAAAGTGAATTCGAGGGACATTTTTATAATTTTTCAATATACAAATTATTAAGATAGCAAAACCCTTTGTTTTTTCACTATCTGCAAGGTTTATTTCATCATCTTAAAAACCTTGTGAATTGAATCAGTCTGCTAGGTCAGGGGTCCCCAACCTAGGGCCATGGACACCTACCATGGCCTGTTAGGAACCAGGCCGCACAGCAGGAGGTGAGCAGCAGGCAAGCAAATGAAACGTCATCTGTGTTTACAACTGCTCCCCATGGCTGGCATTACCACCTGAGCTCCACCTTCTGTCAGATCGACAGCAGCACCAGATTCTCATAGGAGCGCAAACCTTACTGTGAACGGTGCATGCGAGGGATCTAGGTTGCACACTCCTTATGCGAATCGAATGCCTGATGACCTGTCAGTATCTCCCATCTCCCCCCAGATGGGACCATCTAGTTGCAGGGTAACAAGCTCAGGGCTTCCCCTGATGCTACATGATAGTGAGTTGTATAGTTATTTCATTATATACTACAATGCAATAATAATAATAGAAATAAAGTGCACTAAATGTAGTGTGCTTGAATCATCCCGAAATCATCCCCAACTCCCCTTGTCCATGGAAAAGCTGTCTTCCACAAGACTGGTCCCTGGTGCCAAAAAGATTGCAGACCCCTCTGCTAGGTAGAACCGCATTCTTGTGATTGTATGTTTCAATGAGTGCATTTCCTTTTCATCTGGAGAAGGGAACCGCATTGCCTTAATTCCCCAACTTCTGCCCCAAAGCTTTCTTGTCCTATATGGCTGCATTCGAGTTGCTGATGGCTGTGCTACCCTCCCAGGGCTGATATACAGTTTCCTGCCTGGGTCATGTCACCAATCACTAGGGTTTAGGAGGCTACAGTCAGACCTTGCAGAATAGGTCAGTCTCATTCTCAGTAGAATTTTTTGTTTGCCTGCTTTTTTCTTCTCTTTGGCACTGGACTATGGGCCAGCAGCAGGTAGTGGTGGATCCAGGGTGGAGAGCTGAGACCTAACAAATAATTTTTTTTTTTTTTTTGAGATGGAGTCTCCGTCTGTCACCCAAGCTAGAGTGCAGTGGCTCGATCTCCACTCACAGCAACCTCTGCCTCCCGGGTTCAAGTGATTCTCCTGCCTCAGCCTCCCAAGTAGGTGGGATTATAGGCGCGCACCACCACACCTGGCTACTTTTTGTGTTTTTAGTAGAGACAGGGTTTCATCATTTTGGCCAGGCTGGTCTCGAACTCCTGACCTCAGGTGATCTACCTGCTCAGCCTCCCAAAGTGCTGGGATTACAGGCGTAAGCCACGACACCCGGCCAACAAAGAATTTTTAGGTTCCCACTATTCTACCGCACCTGTGCTAGACCCTGTGGTGACAACAAAGGTGAAACAGACATGCTGACTGTCATTAAACACTCACAATCTAGACTAAGAAAGATGAAAAAAATTAATTGAATACCCAGTGGAAAGTAAGAAGAAATAACTTCCTTAAAAGGTGCTGCTTTTGATTGCATTATAAACCATTCCTAAAGACTTAATGATCCAAGATACTACTTGTCAATGTAGGCTATTTGTCAATGAGTGCAGAGACTGGTAAATTGGCAGTTCATGTGATATATATGCTTTCAGAGTAAAGAGAGGTTTCTTCTGATAATGAGAGGAGCACCTGGCTAGAGAGACCCAGGAAATAGATGCACATACTAGAAATAGCCCAAGTAGCAAGTATGGCTATAGATGATACACATGAAGGAGAGTAGTGGGATTAGACCATGAAGCCACGAAGTACCAGGTTAAGGAATTTAGACTTTTATTTGGTAGGCAGTGGAGAGATGTTGAAATTTTTTTCAAACAGTGGAGTACAGTGAGGAAGGCAGGAGACTTAGCAGAGGGAAGGCAGGAATTCCACCCAATGTGTTTAGAGTGTAGGATTCTAAATCCAGAACAAAAGAACCTTCAAAGCAGCAGGGAAGGGATTTGGCTCTGATTCAGCCTCCGTGGTTATATTGTTGCCATAAGGGAGCTGGGCTTGGGGGTGGACAGAGGCTGGTGGCAGAGGGAGGGATGGAGGGACAGAGCTGAGTTTTTCCAAAGCAGAAAAAGAAGGGTTTGCACCCTAGCACACCATCTGGGTCAGATTTATCAAACAAGATTATTTGTAGACAGACCACGGTTATTTCCCATTTAAAGGAAGCAAAACATATATTGTATCCAAAATGGCTCCCCAAAGCAGCGTTGAGCTGATGCAAAAGATCGGTCCATTCTCCCAGCAAAAGAGCAGTCTCTTGACATCCCAGGTAGGAGGGATTCATGTATTTTACAAAATGTGTCCAGTGCAATCCTCAGGCAAATAATCTTTTAATGTTTTCTTGACATGCTGAGAATAAACTTGCCTCAATGCTGTGTCTCATTCTAGACACATTACTCTAGAGTAAAAGAAGAGAGGGAGAGGAAAGAGACAGAAGAAAGAAAAAATATGTAATCATATATGAACTGCAAAAGAATTCTAGCAGAGGTTCTTAGAACTATAAATTCTTTTTTTTTTTTTTCCCTGAGGCGGATTCTTGCTCTGTCACCCAGGCTGGAGTGTGGAGTGCAGTGGCATGATCTCAGCTCACTGCAACCTCCACCTGCCAGGTTCAAGAGATTCTCATGCCTCATCACCAGTCACCCTCCCTCACCCTGAGTAGCTGGGATTACAAGCACACACCACTGCGCCTGGCTAATTTTTTGTATTTTTAGTAGAAACGGGGTTTCACCTTGTTGGCCAGGCTGGTCTCAAACTCCTAACCTCAGGTGACCCGCCCACCTTGACTTCCCAAAGTGCTAGTATTACAGGCGTGAGCCACTGCGCCCAGCCAAGAACTGTAAATTCTTAACATTTGGGGGGAACCATCAAAAAAGAAAGCCTAAGCCTTGTGACCATATGCCAACCTACATATCTATTCCCTCTGCCACGCTAGGCATTTCACACTCTCATACACTCTCAGGGAAACTCGAGAAACAAGTGTAATAAGAAATATTCCCACTAGAGCATGGCAGCCATTACCTACCAAATTTTTGCTATAAAATAGAGACATACTTCTAGATGTAAACATGTTTATGCTTATATCTAACCTCTCTAGGATAACTTTTGTAAGTGGATTTTAATGTAACTAAAACTGGATGCTAAAGAAATAGCCCTCTCTTGAAGTTGTACTTGGGCACGTCTAGGATCAAAAAGTTAATAGTTTTGTCTGTGATCAAGGAGTTAATTTTTCGCTGCAATATATTTACATCTAACATTCTTTTGAGCTATCCACAATCTGGTTTTACATCAGTTTATCCAACCTTGTTTCTCCTTTCCTACTTCAAAGACCTCCATTCAAGCTGTTCTGCAAGCTCTCGCCTAAATAAGTGTAGTTTATTCTTTCTTTGTCAATTTTTTTCCTTACTTCTAAGTTTTATTCAGGGACTACTACTCCTGCCCTCATCGTTCTCTTTTTCTAAAATCGATCCATCCTTCGAAGCCCAGGTTGAAATTTGTCCTCTTTCTGAAATCGCCCCAAAAAATGTGCCAGATCATTCAGATCTCTGCTATCTGTGAGTCTTATAAATCAAATTGCTAGTGGCATTCATTTGACTAAGAATAATACATACATCACTATTGTTATAATCACCATAATAACTGGTGCTGTTGTTAGATGCTTTACCTATGTTACCTCTTCTCCAGGCAATCCTGTCCTATCACCCCCATTTTACATGAGAAGAAACCGAGGTTCATCAAGGTTAAACAACTAGTTCAAGTTCACATAGCTAGCAAGTGAGAGACATAATCATGTTCCAAACCCAGAACCGACTGGCTTAAAACTCCATGGTCCTTCTTCTGTGCCATATGGCTTCCCAATTATGGATTTCTTACATTATTTTTTAACAAACCTATTTTGTGCATGATTCTAAGAGGTAGTATACTTTTTTTTTTAATTGTTTGCCTCATTATCCCACGGTGCCTACTTTTCACTTTGCTGAACCCATATAGAGTGTCTGGTTAATGTTAGAGAAATTGAATTGAATTCCTGCCATTTGAGCCCTTTTCTTGAGTTCCTCTTCTTTGTCCATAGATGAATCATCCCATTACATCTAACTCTGTTGGACAGCTTGCCTCTTCCTCAATTGTATGTGAATCGTTTTCAATCCACTTTACTAAAATCTAATAGTCACCATCTGTGTCTGCTGTATAACTGTGAACTCTTGAAAACGCTAACATTTGTGGGTCAGAAATTAGAGGACAGTAAAATAAATCACTGGAACTGTGAAGAGGGAGAAGGTGTGAAGAGGCGCTCCCCTCTCTGCTGTCCATGGGTCAGCCTTTTCAGCCTGCCTGTTTCTCAAACTGAGTGAGACTTGTCTCTGAAGCCCCCCCTTTTTTTTGTTTTGTTTTGTTTTGTTTTGTTTAGACAGAGTTTCACTCTTTTGCCCAGGCTGGAGTGCAGTGGTGCAATCTTGGCTCACTGCATCCTCCACCTCCTGGGTTCAAGTGATTCTCCTGCGTCAGCCTCCCGAGTAGCTGGGATTATAGGTGCACCACCACCACACTCCACTAATTTTTCGTATTTTTAGTAAAGACGGGGTTTCACCATGTTGGCGAGGCTGGTCTTGAACTCCTGACCTCAGATGATCCACCCACCTCGGCCTCCCAAAGTGCTAGGATGACAGGTGTGAGCCACCACACCTGGCCTCTGAAGCCCCATTTAATCTTCCAGATGAAGGTGATGTGTCCCAGGCATCATACATAGGCAAGAACCCACAAAGTGGCAGGGGAGCAGGAGCAAAGGGGCCTGGGCATCCCCTGGAAAGTCATCATACCGCCTCACTCAGCTATCACCTTCTCCTGGCCTTCCTTGACCACTATTTTTAATTGCAAATCCCATTGCATGATGCCCTATCCCTCTTCCCTGATTTATTTTTCTCCATAACTCATATTCTCAAAGCATTGTATGCATTTCACCAAATTGTTTGTGGCCCTTCTCCTCCCACAAGAATGTAATTTCAAGAGAGTAGGGATTTGAGGCTGGGCGCAGTGGCTCATGCCTGTAATCTCAACACTTTAGGAGGCCAAGGCGGGTGGATCATTTGGGGTCAGGAGTTCAAGACCAGCCTGGCCAACATGGCAAAACCCCATCTCTACTAAAAATACAAAACTTAGCTGGGCATGGTGGTGGGTGCCTGTAATCCCAGCTACCCAGGAGGCTGAGGCAGAAGAATCACTCGAACCTGGAAGGCAGAGGTTGCAGTGAGCCGAGATCGTGCCACTGCACTCCAGCTTGGGTGACAGAGTAAGACTCCGTCTCAAAAAAAAAAGGGATTTGCATCTGTTTTGTTCTATGCTAGATACCCAGCACCCATAACAGTGTCAGACACAGAGGACATGTGTTGAATGAATGAACTGATTTATAAGCAGAATATTTGTCTTGAGAAGCCATACCAATTCTAACCAGGCAGAGAAGAAGGTTAAAAGTCCACAACACTTACTTTTGAGTTGTGTTGAAACCATTGAAAATATCTGTGTCAAATTGATTAATTACCTCAGTTTTATAGAATCAGCTTTTAACATACATAGCAAATTCTATATGCTAACCAATGGCAAGCCAGATCTCAACCAAGGCCATTCTTGTAAAATAAATGGACAGATTTTTGTCTTTTCTATTGTATAAGATTCTAGAGCTTTGAAAGCAGCAATATAGGATCTCCTTAAATACAAATTTAAGCATCTTTTCACCTTTATGGCCTCAGTGCCTGTTTATAAAAGTAGATTTGTAACAAAAACAGTGTAAGAAAAACATCTAAGAGTAGATGATAAAGAACTATCCTTGTGTGACCTTCAGAAGTAAAGGTATAGATTTAATCTGAGGTTCCAGAACCCACCTAGTTTTTAACTTCATTTGTTTGTCTAACTTAAGGATGTGAGTCACAACTAACAAAGACCATCTGGTGCCATTCTTCCCTCCTAGGAGAATATCTCCAGAAGTAAATAAAGGAGAACGTTGTCCATGCAAGCTACTCTCAGTTCCAACAGAAAACCATTTCAGCATCTAATTCAGAGAGTTGCACAGGAGATGGCCAAAGGCACTATTTGCCATGTGTCTGTCCATCTCTCCAGCCCAACCATGACCCCAAACCAATAGATTTATTTTTAGGTGGCAACATATAGACATAGAACTTTTTAAACTAGCAAGTTGGGGAAACCTCATGATTAGTCAATCTGCTAGCACGTAGCAAAAGCTGGTGGGTGCCTTTCCCGCAGCCAGCTCCTCTTTCTCCTACCTCATAGCACCCCAGTTATTTTCAGGCATCTACCCTCCTCCACACACCAAGAATGCAGGGAGGCTATTTCTTTCCCCAGCCCTAAGGAGCACAGCATGGAAGGGAAAAGAGAGAGGTTCATGGACAGCTCTACCAAGCAGCCACGCATCCGCTAGTAAACTTCTACTGACTGACTGAGCGTTCCCCACGTGAAATGCCCTCCAGTACCTCCTTCTGTTTTTGGACTTACCTGTTGCCTTGCTCCACCCTGGAGACTCTCAGCCTTCGCTGCAAATTACTGCCACGTGGGGAGCTTTGAAAAACCTGCAGACACCCAAGTGCACCCAAGAGAGCCTGTTTCAAAGGACCTATGCATACAGGTTTTTTTTTGTTTTTTTGTTTGGTTTTGTTTTTTAAGTTCTCTGGGTGATTGTAATGCACAGCCAACAATGAGAAATGTTATACTAATTCCATTACTTTGGCCTTGTCTTTGAGATGCTTTGGGAGAGCTTGGCACTCAGGACCATCTTTGGGGATCTTTTCCACCATCCAGAGGGAAGCTGGATCTTAGAGTCTGGCCTCTCAGTTATGGGTCCTGATGTTTTTTCATTGTGTATGGTTTCCATGATCTGTCCTCTCCAATAAAACAGACATTGTTTTCTATATGTAATTCTCCTCATCCCTTTGGGGTCTCTCTTCATAACCATCTGCCCTTCCATCTTGCCATCTCACCCCTCACTCCCATGATTCTGGACCAAACTAACTGGCATTCCTAATCTACTCTCTTCTTGGAAGGATTTGAAATAGGGGGAAGCAGCTTTTCAGGAAAGAAAATAAACAGAGCAAATGGGATCAAGAACATCTGCACAACTGTGTTGATTTAGGGCAGATGTGGGCCACAATTGTGGTATTCACACCCAGGTAAACAAGGCAGCTTCCTTCCACTCATACACGTGCTCCCCTCTGGAAGAGCCAGGTTTGCGATGGGATCACGGTAGCTTTCTCATCCTGGCAGAATCCAGCTTCTTGTGGATGCTGCTGCATCCCAACCATGTAGCAGATTACACGAAGGAATGAAATACCTACCACTGAAAAGAATGAACCCACGGAGAAGGGTGGCCTCACTGCTCCCAGGGGCAGCTGCAGTGGTCCTTAGGCAGCTAGACTGGCCTTCAGGTGACCGACCTTGGTGGACACCTGCGTGAATGTGCCCCCCTGATTTCCAAGGAGAATTATTTTAGCATTTCAAAATTCAGCTCAAGAGCTGGACAATTTCTTCCTGAGGTTTGCTGTTTGCCAGCAGCCTCCTCTTGGCATGCTCCCTTTCCAACACCCTCACTGAACTTGTTTCTATTACCACCATGTCGTTAGAGAACGCTACTATCAAGTGATACTGAACACACCTTGTTTTGTAAAACTGTGTTGTAAATTGCCTCCTTATTCCTCTGTTCCGTGGCCAGTCAAATCACACCCTCATATAAATAGTGACAAAGACATATCATCCAACCTCAAATTCCAGACACCTGAGTCACAAGTGTTACCACAACCCCAAACCCTAAAGTGGGAACATGTGTCTCCTAGAACTGGTATTATAATAGATACTCACTGTGTTTGCTTTTGTCTTGCAAATTGCTCCTAACTTGGATAGAATATTTTATATTCATTACTTTTGAAAGTCTATGGGTTTCCATTGCCTAGAAACTCAAGGATTACAGCAGAATTAGAGAGTCTGGTCTCTGGATCACAGATCGCCCCACTGCCCTGCCCCCGCTAGCCTCCTCCCTCCCCTTCTTGTGGAGACCTAATCATCTCCACACTGGGTCCACCCACATGGACCTTCTGACCTTGATCCAAAGTTTACAGGTAAAATGTCCATCTGAGGACACTAGTTTCTGTTTTGACAAAGGTAGTTAGGGCCTTGGAAAGTTGTGAAGGAATGGCATATCTCCCAGAACCCTGACTTCCATCAGCATCTTATTCCAGGGGCTCTGAGGAAACCTGTAAGGCACAAATGTGGAAATAAAGACCACCCAGATGAGAACACGCAGAGGCTATTTATTCAGAGCTTGCTGTAGCAAGAGAGTCAGTCACCGACACTTGTGCCTGGCAGAGACTCTGAAGCAAGAAGGGAGAGGGAAAGCTTTCAGGTGGAGAAAGGGGAAGGCTGGGGTGTGCTGGGGTAGGAGCTTACTGGCTCAGGAAAACTGGAGGACGGCTGCCTGACACAGGAGGCGTCCTGTGTGATTGGTGAGGGGATTATATTTGGCTCCCTCTGCTTGGCCCAAAGTTGGCCGCAGGGACAAAATTAGGGAATCTGGCATTTATTGATTAAGTCCTGATCATCTGGGGCCAGCTTCCTGGGTTGTCTGCTGCAGGTTGTGGGTCAGTGTGCTGTTGTCGCATATGGCCAAGTTGTTGTCTGTTTGTAGATTCCATGTCTTGGTGTTCAATAAGCCTTGGGGCCGTGAACTTGTAGGGAGCGTTTTCTCAAGACCCAGGTTATGGAACCAGCATTGAGGTTCACAGAACTCACATCCACCCTCAATCGGGGCTGGGTCACAGAGAGTTTATTCAAGTGCTCCAGGAACCTGGCCCAGGGTCATTCTCCCTAGAAAGACCCAAACCATCCCAGGGAATTGAATTCAAGCCACTTCTCCCTCACAGTGTTCTCCATGCTACTTCCTGGGGCTGCTGGCCCCCTCCCTGTCTGCAACGGACTCTGACCCCTGGACCAGGACACTCAGCAGGCTCCCCAGGACCACAGATTCTGTCTGACCTTGGGGATTCTCTGGTGTTTCTGAAAATTGCTGACAGCTTCCAGTGGCCATTGCTATGTTATTTGCTAGCTTTCCCTGATGCACACCCGCTGGGCCAGGGTCTGCCCCAGAGCTCCCCACTGCCACCATCGCTTCCCCAGTGCAGGCCCCTACCCCCGCCTGGCCTGTTGGGCTTGTTGACTGAGGCCCCCACCCACCCCAGCCAGCAGCATGCCTACTCTACAAAGGTACCCAGCAAATACAGATTGAGACACAAATGGATGAAATAGATGGATGGAATGGAGGGATGGAATGGACACATGGAGTGGGCAGATGGAATGGATGGATGGTTTGGATGGGTGGAGTGGACAGATAGAGTGGATGGATGGAGTGGAGGGATGGATGGAATGGAGGGATGGAGTGGACACATGGAGTGGACAGATGGAATGGATGGATGGAGTGGACAGATAGAGTGGACAGATGGAGTGGAGGGATGGATGGAATGGAGGGATGGAGTGGACAGATGGAATGGATGGATGGAGTGGACAGATAGAGTGGATGGATGGAGTTGGAGGGATGGATGGAATGGAGGGATGGAGTGGACACATGGAGTGGACAGATGGAATGGATGGATGGAGTGGACAGATAGAGTGGACGGATGGAGTGGAGGGATGGATGGAATGGAGGGATGGAGTGGACAGATGGAATGGATGGATGGAGTGGACAGATAGGGTGGACGGATGGAGTGGACAGATGGATGGAATGGATGGATGAAATGGATGAATAGAATGGATGGATGGAATGAATCGATGGAGTGGACAGATGGAGCAGACAGATGGAATGGATGGATAGATGGAGTGGATGGATGGAGTGGATGGATGGAGTGGACGGATGAAGTGGACGGATGGAATGGACGGATGGAATAGACGGATGAAATGGATGGATAGAATGGCCTCCTCTTTGTCTAAAACCCCCAGTAGCTACGAATTCCCCTACAACTACCACACACTGCCCTGCACATGATCACATTTGGTAAGTGGTGTGAGAGGGCAGGAGGGAGGAAATGGAGCTGCCTGCCTGCCTCACAAGCACCTTTCACCATTTTGATCACAATTCCAGATGCAGCACCACCCTCTGCTCATTCTTCTTTCCTCCCAGACCAAGGAAGCATTGGATGGTGGTTCATGAGGTGCTGGAGGGGCCAAAGAAATTCCTGTCATCATTTTGTCAAATCCAGGGCCTTTATGTTTTAAAATATATGTGCAAAAAGATCACATTTTACCTGGTAAAATCATGACAAACTGAGAGGACAAAAAACAAAAACAACAACAAAAAAACCCTATAAACATTTGACTCAACAGAGCAAAAATCATACTTACTATAATTATTTTTAAACTGTGCAACTATTGTAGAGCATTGTATAGATGTATATTAAAGCCATGTATGCTTTATTTGCTTATGACATGAAATTCTGGCTTCTGTGTGTTCCACCTTCCTATATTATTTTTAGGATAATAGGATATGATGTGATGCTTTACTCATAGTTAGTGGGAGGATTGACTGAACGAGCAGTTCAGAGAGAAAGGATCTTGGGCTTGGCAAGGGCAGGGGCCTCCAGCGTTTTGAGAAAAATGAATTGAGTCTCAGCTTATGTTATAAAAATCTTGACCCAGAGCATGGCCCTTCTGAATTCCCACCATGTTTATGTATGCTAATATATTAAAAATTGGACTTAGCTAGTAGCAAAATACAGTGCTGTGTTCTGGATACTAAAACTAATTCTCCCTGCTAAGTAAGAAAAATTTCACACATTATCATCAGTCAGACGTGGAAAGAGGTTCTGCAGGGGAAGAGAGAGAAGCAACATTATTCATGTCATTTAAAATTAAACCAGGTCATCCATTTATCTGCCTCTCAGGCTGTTTGTCCTTTTTTGAACGATGCTTCAGGGCTCCACGCTAGAAACAGGGGGAGGGTGGATGTAGAACAGCTTGTCAATGTAATTGTTTTACTATAAATCTGCAAAAAAAGAAACAGAGCCTAAATCAAGTATAAAATAGGAGCTTCCTATGAGCAACTTTGTAAAATTATCCTTGCTAGTGTGAGTACTACTATAATAAACATGATAGCATATCCTTTATCACTATGTTGCCCAAATATTTTTTTCAGATTTCAGTGGACTCCTCCCCTGCCACTCTTAACAGCCCTGCTCCTCCAAACATAGCTGTATGGAGACAGATGTCTATCACAGTGATGTTTATACAAAAAACATCAAAACCCTCATTTTTTAAGGCTGAACACAGTGGCTCACGCCCATAATCCCAGCAATTTGGGAGGCTGAGGTAGGCGGATCACCCGAGGTCAGGAGTTCGAGACCAGCCTGGCCAACATGGCAAAACCCCATCTCTACTAAAAATACAAAAATTAGCCAGGCCTAGTGGCACATGCCTGTAATCCCAGCTACTCGGGAGGCTGAGGTGGGAGAATCACTTGAACCTGGGAGGCGGAGGTTGCAGTGAGCCGAGATCTCGTCACTGCACTCCAGCCTGGATGACAGACCAGATTCTACCTCAGGAAAGGGGCCGGGGGGAACCTCATTTTTTAGGTGAAGTGAATTGACTGGGAGGACTTGATGGAACATTGGAACATTTTGGTGTCTTTTCCTGCTGCTGAAATTTGAATAGAAAGGCATGAGGTAACCTCATGCTGTCACTATGAAAGGCCACCAGCAATGACGGAAAACCTCACACAGTATCAGGTACATTGGTGGAGTCCACCTGAATCCCAGAAATTCAGTTCAGCAACGTCACTGAATTCACCAGACGACTGGGAAAGGGATTCATATTGAGACAGTTATAAAAATATTGACCCTAACAGAGAAAGAGTCCCCGTAGTCAGAAGAGATGCCACGAAATCAGGTCTCAACTCCTGGAGAGGCTTATTCTGTGCTGTGCAAAAATGTATGTTGACCCGACTTCCCAGGCCTTGAAGTACAGCAAGGAACGCCGGTGGTGGATGTTCTGCAAATGAGGACACTGGGGCCTCAAGAAAGAATCCGACTTGCACAATTCCTGTCACTGGTTGGTGGCTAAGGACGTCCTGATTTCCGCTCCGGAACTTTCCCCATGACATCAGTCTTCCCATCCTTGCAAATAGAGTTGTCAGTTATCCTTAGCATGACAAGTGAGTGCTAGAGTTTGCATAATTTTCATCATAATGGGACTAATGACCCACAACAGCAGTTCTAGTGGCTTCCAGAAGATGTTGTACATCCCCATCCTAATGAATGACAGCAGCATGACTGTGATCATCATTCTTATATCACAGAGAGTCTAGTTTGATCTGAGTTGTGTGTGACCTGGAATTCAGGCGTGTCTGGGGCTAGGAAGGTTTTGGGTTCGGGGAGGCTGTTTTCGTGAGGGATCCCAGGGTCTCTTGTGAAGGAATTCATTCCAGGGAGGACAGAGGCAAGAGAAGCACAGTGCACTCTCGGGGCTGAAGGCAGCATGGGTTTTAGGTGCAGCCTGGTGACAGTCAATCGGGTGGCCTACCATGTAGTGATTAAGTCTTTGGAAAATCAGACTATAAGCAAAAGTCTAAATTTGCTACACAATAACTTGGCAAGACAATGGAGCAGGGGCTGGCCCCGTGGACCTTGGTAAGAAACACCAGAAAAGTTAGGAAAAGGGGTTTTTCCAGGTCATAGAGAACCAGTGCATGCTGGTGGACCCACAGTTCTGTAGCTACGAGAAATAACCTCGTCTGGTTCTGCAGGAACCACAGGTTGTACCAGCAGCTTTACCTGTGACCACAGAAAGCACCCTGCCCCAGCATGGAGCACCAGGACCTGCACACCTTTGCCAGGCCCCAGAAGCGCTGCCACTGCCATGATACCCAAGAAGAGAGAGATGAGCAAGTGCTTTGTACCAGGGGGGAGGGCTGCCCATGCAAGGACCTGCCTGGGGGAACCATAGCAGTCACTGGGGGAGGCTTTGGGAGAGTCGAAAGAAGGGACCTCCTGAAAAGACACAGCCAGGGGAAACCTACTTTCATGATATCAAGACTCTAATTTTAGAGGGCAGTGTTTGCAGATCCTACCAATGACTCTTTGTCCTTGCGTTTGTGTTTGAAGTGGAACCACTCAAAGACGGGGAAGATGAGGCACCTGGAGCTAGGCGCCTGGTCTTTGTGTCTGCACTTAGCCAAATTCCCTCTCAGCTGCATTGTGTCTAGAGGAAATAGAAGCATGACTAAGCTGATTTGTATTGTGCCAACCAAGGGAAAATATAATTAACACGGCAGCAAGACTCAGCAAACCCCATGGGAAAGTCCAAGAAGGAAAGAGCTCCCGTGGCTCAAGATGATGTCAGAGGCAAAGAGAGGCCATCCCGCTCTAATCCCACAGCGGGTCTCCTCTCTAATGCCTCAACTCATAAAGGGAAAAGACAATGAAACCGAGGCCTGCCATGCCTTTGAAAAGAACACACAGCCTCTAGGAGTGATTGCAGGGATCCAGCAGACTGTGATGGCAGTTTTCACATCATGAGAGTCTCCTGCTGCTGCTGAGTGCTGCCAATCACTGCCCACACCTCCAGCAGGGAGGCGACTTCCTCAGGATCTGCTACTCCGCGTCAGCTGATGAACACAGCTCCGATAGCACACCTAGCAGAGACGAGAGACTCCCAGACACTAGGCAGGAGTGAGACCAACTGCTGTATCAGATATACACCTAGCTTATAATTACGTGTCAAGAGAAGGAAGATTAGGCAGACATCAGCAACCGCAAGAACTGAAATGTGAAGGCTGGTATCCATCTTCAGCCTGCTCCCCAGCTAATCACCTCCTAAAAGAAATGCCAGAGAAAGCCGCCCCCTAATACATTTCATTGGCCCTTCATTTCCGTCTAGTGACTCACATTTGAATTTAGAGACAATTTGCTAAGCTTTCTAGATTTTTATTTACTTAACATTAGTCTTTTTGATACATTCAACTATAGTATTGTCAAGGTTTAAATATTTTACGGTGTTTTCATGACTTGAACAGATTAATGCTCAGTTCTCCTAGCTTGAAATTCCCTTATCTTTCATGAAGCCACTGAAACTAACAGGCTTAGGAGGAAGGTCACCTACCTCCCTCATTCTCCTTCCTTCCTTGCCCAGAGGAATTTATGTCTGTCTTCCTGCCCTAATATCTACATATCCAGCCATGACTACATTGTTTGGTTTAAATAACTGTCTCTCATTACAGAACTGGATTCATTTATTCTTTCATTCTACAAAAACTTGCAGAACATTAATACTGGATTTGAATCCAGTGTCAGAATTGTCTTTGACTGGTTCTTATTCCATAGATTTGGGGTTTAATTTAATGACTAAACTTATAATTTTATGCAAGATAGTACCTTAATTCTAGTCCTTATTTAATAATAATAGTGATATAATGAAATGATATAGTTTTATCTAATTTCATCTAGAGAAATATGGAAGGAGAAATAAAAATAGTTGAAAAAAGGAGGGAGGCTGCAACTATACAGAGGTTGATACGCTTCTCAGAGTCATCTTTTATTAATCACTAGCAGTGGTGATGGTCTTTTTTTAACAAACAAAAAAAAGTTTCATTTGCTTTTAAAAAGAGATTTCCAATGGGGAGCCTGTGAGTACTGACTGGCTCCTATCTAACCTACACTTCCTGTTTGGTTAATGAAAAAGGAAAAAAAAAAAAGAGCCAAAACTAAAAGATACATTCCAGAACAAGTAGTCATTTTAACAACTGGTGGAGGCAGAAAAAAGCCATCTAGTTTCCCATTGTCCCCCAGTCTAGAACAATTATTAAAGAATTTAATGCCATAGGCTGGGCGCGGTGGCTCACGCCTGTAATCCCAGCACTTTGGGAGGCCAAGACCGGCGGATCACGAGGTCAGGAGATCGAGACCATCCTGGCTAACACAGTGAAACCCCGTCTCTACTAAAAATACAAAAAATTAGCCGGGCATGGTGGCGGGCGCCTGTGGTCCCAGATACTCGGGAGGCTGAGGCAAGAGAATGGCGTGAACCCGGGAGGCAGAGCTTTCAGTGAGCCGAGATCACGCGACTGCACTCCAGCCTGGGCGACAGAGCCAGAGCGAGACTCTGTCTCAAAAAAAAAAAAAAAAAAAAAAAAATTTAATGCCATAGAACTATATCGAAAATAGACACATTCCTTAGGAAACATTTGAAACTTACTGGTTTTGACCTTAAAATTTAATCATTCATGAAGAAATAAATATTTCATATGTTTTCAGATATGAAACACTCAAGTTCATTGTCAGAACCCCAATAGTGTGGAAAGAAACCTACCAGGCCAGGCTTATCATTGCTCATCCTTTGTAAAATATCCATTGCATTTGCTAACTGTGAAACGATGTGTAGGTTACTTCACTTCTCTGAGCATTGAAGATGCCCCAGCTACAAAGGATATAACAGTCTCTCTCCCAGGGGTAGCTGTAAGAGTAAAATTAGGCAACACGTAGGAAGGTGCTTAATGGAGTAGCAATCATTTATTCATTCATTCCAGAAATATTTATCGATTGGCCACAGTGGCCAGGCACAGCGCAAGGTGCTAGTGGTATCAACACGGGGACACTTCGCATTTCCCCTCATTCCTCCCTAATGGTGCAGCACAGTCACCCCACTAAAGTTGGGGAGGCCCTTGCTGCTCCCTCTTCCTCTCTGCTCCCTGAGTCTGTGAGAGGCATCGCTTCAGCGCCCAAAGAAAGCCCTCCCCCTACACATGCAAGCAGCTCCGTCTTACCCTGATGCCCTGACCCGCCTGCCCACAAGGAGCCTCCTCCCTGAGCCAGTAGGACTTTCCTTCTCTCCTAGGACAGGCGCTGGCCCTGGGCAGCTGAAAACTATCACCCGGGAAGCTCCTTCACAGGCAGATGCCCTGACAGCCCTGGATCTGGTGGGAATCAGGTGATTTCGATGTGAAGCCAGGTTTGGGAACCACAGCTTTGAGTCACATTCTTTTTGTTGGATCTTCTCTGAATCAGCAGGCATTTCCCTCTGCTACTTTGTCCAAGATCTGACCTTTCTCATCTGCGTCTTGCCAGTCTCTCCGTTTTAAAGCTTTGCTACCAGCTCCTTCTAACCTCTTGCACAGAAATCTCTACTCACCACTGTGGAGAGTGAAAAAGGAATGGGTTTTTATGTATTTCTAGCCAGCTCTTGGCCCTGCGCCATGCAGAGTATATGCTGTACATTGGACTTTCGGGACACTTCTCTGTTAAATTCTAAGCTTATGTCTGTGGTTTCTCCACAGTGAGTAAGCCCTTAATCACATTCCCTATTGTACCTTCTTAGATGAAGGAGCAATGGGTCGCAGGGACTTTTAAAATGTCCTTAAACTTGATTAGTTTAATCTTTATTATGGCTACAGAATGTTTCTTAAATTTACATACGGTAAAATCCACCTTTTTAAAGGTAGAGTTATATGAGTTTTGACAAATATATTCAGGTAGCCACCACCATAATCAACACAAAGCAATCCATCACCCCCAGATTTCCCTTATACCCTTTGTTGTCCCCCTCATCCTCTCCTCCCAGCCCGAGAGCCACTGATCTCTGTCCCTACAGTTTGTCTTTTCCACAATGTCGTATGTCATATAAATGGAGACATACGATATGCTGATCTGAGCATTTCGAAAGATCACGTATTTAAACAATTATTAGAGTGAGGGCTGGCTATGGTGACTTAATTTTTTGGTTTCTGACACCTATAATCTGATTTGAACTGTGTCATTCTGTGCATCATGATCCTTTTTGCAGAACCTGTGTCTATTAGAAAATCCAGATGAAGCAGGCCCTTCTTCTTGTCCTTCATTTGGAAAAGACAGAAGAACACAGCGCTCTATGGAAGTCAAATTACAGCTTCCTAATTTTCTCTCCCATGGACAAAACCGCCCCTCCCCCCACCCCCAATCCCTCTCCTCTTACCCACTATCCTTTGCAAATTCCTGTCTCTTATATTGCCCAGTAATTGGGGCGTGGGGTGGGGGGTGGAGGTGAGTTACTGCTGATGGACCAGGAGGCAGAGCAAGGTTTATTTTGCTAAAGGCTTCAGCTGCTACCATTTGGACCTCAATAAACATTTTCTGCTCTTTCCTATCACTACTATCTTCCCTTTCTTTGAGAAGCAACATAAAGATAAAAAGAAAAATACTTGATTTTATAGCATGCCAGAATATTAAGATGCTCCTGAAAAGTGTGGGATTTAAGGCTTCTCGAAAAAGAGCAGAGGAGGAAGTGAGAGAACAAGGAGAAGGAGAAGGGGAAGAGAAAGGGGAGGGGGAAGAAAAAAAACCACCGTCAGAAATTGAGTATTAGACAGGAGGTAACCCGTGCTCTGAGAGTGAAGGAGGCCACCCAGCACTAGAAACCCCACAGGAAAATCAGAAAACATTATATTTTGTTTCCCAGATCCCAGAGTATCAGATGTCCCATTCAGAAATAATCCCTATTGACCCAGTCTCCGTGTCTCTTTCTCTGCCTATAGCATCAAGCACAGGAACGCTTTCCAGGCTAATCCCGTTATTAATGCCATCCACAACAAGCGTAGACACTGTCTTCATGGAAGGAAGACGCGAAGTGTAAAAAAACTTTCTTCCCCACAGTCCAGGCTCTCAGAGCCCTCTTTGTAGGTCAACAGTATCAGAGGGGCTTAACCCAGATACACCAGGAGGCTCAAAGCCCAAACACCGAAAAAACATAAAAACAAAAACAGACTCACTCCTGTGCTGTGTGTATTGCCCACGGGTGGGAGGATGCAAGTACAATTATGTTTTTTAAAACTCCAGTCCACATATTGGCTTTTCCTTGGATACTTTCGTGTGGCTCTCCCAGTACAGTCAGATCCGCCGCCGCAGCCTAGCGCTCCACTCCGGGTTTTGCGTCCTCCCCTCACCTGCCTTTCAGTGGTGCGGGGTTTGATCCCGAGAGCAGTGGACTCAAAGCAGCCGGCGGGGACTCGGGCTGCCGGCCGACAAAGGACGGTCCTCGGGGGTTCTGAAGTCTGACCCGTCCAGTGGGAAAGCTGCCTGCATCACAAAGCGAGGGGCACACCTGAACCGGGGCTGGCGGGAAGAGGCAAGTGTTGCGCGCGGGCTGGCTCCCACATGGAGCTGCCTCCCGGTGCAAGGGTTGCAAGGGTGCGCTGCTCCAGCCCGGGGAGCCCGCGGGGCGGCGGAGAGAGCGTCCGGGTGATGAGCGGGGCACTGTAACTGGATTTTAACACCTCTGTAAGCAGTGCTTTCGGTCAGAAAATTTCTGATTCTTGAGCTTGTCTCTGCAAGATCGGGGGTTCTTTGGGGAGCAGGATTACCCTGGGAGTAAATCACAGCGTTTGGGTTTGCATTCGAAGCACTATCAAGTCTACTCTACAGGGTCACTGCGCGGGGAGCAAGTAAAGGAAAACGAGGAGAATCTGATGGAGTGCTGCTTCGTGCAGTGTGTGTGTGTGGTGTGTAGGCAAAGCTGAGATTTACATGGTGTGAACTGTTAAATGTTAACAGTTAAATCCCGCACTTTTCAGGAGCATGTTAATATTCTCGCATGCTATAAAAATTTTGAGACTTGTTTAAAGAAGGAGACTTCCTTTTTAATGTAGAACAAATTAGTTGTTGTTATAATGATACTGATCAGTAACAATACTAGTAGGTAATGCTTTCCGTAAGTAGACACACACACCCCAAAAGTGTGTGAAAAGTGTCACCAAAACGGAGCGTGCTTTCACACTCCTGCAAAACAAATTAGCCCTTAAACAGAATAATTAACATCCTGAGGGAAGATAAAGCATATAGGTTCCTTGAATCATTATGTTAAAGTCGGTCCTGTTCAGTTTGCCTTTTTCCCCAAGGAGTAAAAATAGCATCAAATTGCTTGTTTGGTTTTCCCCTTTCGAAACTCGGCATAGTGTTTGGTTATCCATGAAGGTGTCTTTAATATTTCACCCTCACATTTGGCAGACAGTTCTAGACTTGCTCATCTCCCCGTAGGGACTGAGTCCCACTGGCAGTGTGTAGAGAATAGAATTGAGTCTCGCTTTTTCTTTGCAGAATACCTAATCACCACCATTAGCACTTAAGACGTTCACAGCTTTCTGAAGAGGTGTCATTTCTTCCCACATACTCTCTTGATTTGCATCGTTAACAATTGAAAGGAAGCTCTTGTTTTGATTCAGAAGCCAAACAATTAGGAAAGCAGCCTGGATTCTTTCGTAGTATTTATTGAGGGGTGTCTCTACCTGATCGAGGCTGTGTTTAATGGGATGGGAGAGACTAAGAGAGAACAGAAAGGGTAATTACTGCCTCTCCAGGCCCATCTTTACTTTTTCCAGAAACAGAGAATTATGAAATTATTTGAAACTACCACAGGCCTAACATGGAAAAGGCTCATTCCTCATGTTCTTTCTGCTTCTACTGTAGTGGTACTGTGCCTCTTGCCAGCCCACACCTACTCATTTGAAATGTGCACTTTGGAAGCTCACTACATTTAATCGATTCAGAGGATTTCTTTCTTTCTTTTTTTTTTTTTTTAATCAGTAGCTGAGCTATACTACTTAATTATAATCCATAATAGTGGGTTAAAAGACTTTCTTGTCAGTGTAGGTACTGGCTGTTAAAATCCCAAGGCTGCTGAAAGTTGGTAATAGAACCAATAATAGCAACCATGACTCAAAAGTCTATTGTTTGATATTAACCATACTAATTAACTATTAAGTATCCATATCGTCCCCGTCAATTTTCACTGCATTCTTAGGAGTTACCTATCATTATACCCATTTTACAGATCGGAAAACGGAGGCTTCAGAAAGATGAAGTTACTAGCCCAATATCACTCACCTTCTAAGGTGGGGAGCAGAAGCCACACTGGCCTGACCCCTAAGCTCATGGTCTTTCTATACTACCTTAGTAGGATAGAAATGTTCTAACTTTCACATTCCCAGATGTCTAAGTTCAAGATACATTTTAAATAAATTAGTGTGGCCTTGATGTTCTCTCACTAGTGAAAGGGTCTATAACCCTTTAGGCAAAATGCGTTGGAATTATGTTAAACCTTCATACACTCCCAATAAGCACTGACTCCCCAAAAACCATACTCTACATTTGACCCAATCTCTAATTTAGTGAGAAGGTGAGATGCACGGAAAGAAGGCAAAGGAGAGTGGCTCGTGACCCCCAGAAAAGGGAATCTCTTCCAGAGGTTTGTGTTGTGCCCTGTGGAGCTGAGAGGAGAGTAGAGAATTGATGGAGCAGGGGGCTTAGCCAACGCATCTGAAACGGAAGAGTGTTTTATGTCTTTAATTTCTTCTTGTCAGAATCAACCAAGCCCAGAGCTATCTACGTGGCGAGAAGGGTCTCCCATGGAGAGGCCTTCCCAGTGGCCCTTCAGCTCTCTGCTGCAGTGGTTTAGCATGTCTTCAAAACACTCGCCACCAGGCTTCCAACAGGATGATACAAATGTGACATTTTTGTCCTCAATCAAAAGTCAGAAATGATGAGCATTCTGCCACTTTCATCATTTTAAAATCTATATTCCTGAAAACTGGCCTCGAATTTATTTCTGTAGAGTCCAAGATATCGATTGGAAAGGGAGAGGCTAGCGCGAAAGCCAACACTTCTCACCTTTTAAAAAAAATGCCTTAATATTTAATATTTTCTTATTCTAATGTATCCTGTAAGTGTTCTGTCTGATTACTTCTTGTTAAGGCACGGCTGTGTAACTTCAGAGGGTTTTGGGAACAGCCTCCATTATCATCCACTTTTCGTTCTAAAATCTTCGTATATCTGTGCGTACATGCAAAGGCCTTCCAGGATTGCACCGCTTTTACAAATAATCATAGTCAAAATTTGTTTTTTTTTTTTGTTTTTTTTTTTTTGAGGCGGAGTCTCGCTCTGTCGCCCAGGCTGGAGTGCAGTGGCGCGATCTCGGCTCACTGCAAGCTCCGCCTCCCGGGTTCCCGCCATTCTCCTGCCTCAGCCTCCCGAGTAGCTGGGACTACAGGCGCCGCCACCACGCCCGGCTAATTTTTTTGTATTTTTAGTGGAGACGGGGTTTCATTGTGTTAGCCAGGATGGTCTCGATCTCCTGACCTCGTGATCCGCCCGTCTCGGCCTCCCAAAGTGCTGGGATTCAAAATTTGTTTTTTAATATTGGTAGCTCAATATTTATCTCTTATTCCTTTGAAATTGATGATCATTTGGACAGGGACTACATTAAAGCTCACCACTGACCTTCATTGTGGCCACAGGAAGAATACTGTGATCAATATTGTGCAATGGCTTGAGGGAAAGGGGAGGTTTTAACCACTTAAAGTAAGCCCTTTTAGAAACAAAACCGATTTCAGGGAAAATGCTAATCCTAAACCTCTCCAAAGTAAATGTGCTTAGAGGACACCAGCCAGAGTTTCTTTACAATGGGAAATTACCTTCCAACAGGAAAGGCTTCTCAAACGGCAGAAGAAAACTTAGCCTGGAAACGGTGAGAAGCAGAGAGCCTCCAGGCTCCAGCCCCACCCACTCTCATCTTCAATTAATACTCCACAAAGGGAAAGCTCCCTTGCAGGCCACAGCACTCCCTGCTTGAGAACCTGTAGGGACCTAACCGCTGGGTTTATCCAGTGAAGTGCCTGAGGTCCCCGCTATTTAGCTTGGCCCTCCACTCTCTGTCCCCAATTTCCTAACCACTACCTGAGCCAGTCTTCCAGCAGAGCACTTTTATCTTAAAGCCGTGGAGCATTTGTGACATGTCCCACAACACACCACAAACTCTGTCCTCCAATGCTCAGTGACCTTATTTTCCCAGGCAAAAGTGGCTCCTGTCCCAGTGCCCACTAAGCCTTGATACCAGCCCACACTACAGTGCTTCTCAGACTCTAGTTCATTTCAGCATTTGTCAATGTATTTCATTTATGTTTCGATGTCCAGTCTGTTCATCTTCAGTACAGGAGTGGGTCATATTCATCTTTCTGTCCTTTCCCTCATCCACCTTCCTTTCTTTGAACTATTTGAATATTTTCTGTAGCTGCTCCATTAATCAGTAATTAATTGCAGAAATGTATTGTCCAAGGTGCAGACAGGTCACACCTCAGAATGCTACAAGCATTTGTAGATGTGATTGACCAATAATTGTCAGGAGACTTGGTCAATCTGGAGAGGTGCTGAAAAATGGAGACAACGAAATGTCAACTTTCAAAAATACTCATTTTAAAAAGTAGTTTCGGCCGGGCATGGTGGCTCACGCCTGTAATCCCAGCACTTTGGGAGGCCGAAGCGGGCGGATCACGAGGTCAGGAGATCGAGACCATCCTGGCTAACACAGTGAAACCCCGTCTCTACTAAAAATAAAAAAATTTTAAAAAAATTAGCTGGGCGTGGTGGTGGGTGCCTGTAGTCCCAGCTACTCAGGAGGCTGAGTCAGGAGAATGGCGTGAACCCGGGAGGCGGAGCTCGCAGTGAGCCGAGATGGCGCCACTGCACTCCAGCCTGGGTAACAGCAAGACTCCGTCTCAAAAAAAAAAAAAAAAAAAGAGTAGTTTCCAAAAAAAGCATAGACTGGCAAAAGGATGACTGACAAAATTCTGGACTAGATTACTAAGTAGGTGATATGTGAGAATTTAGAGGAGAATCGTGTGATTTGCATAATCCAACATGAGTTCCCCAGAATCAAGCCATCCCACGTGAACCATATGTCTTTTTTATATGTAGGTTCTGAAACTAGTGAAATGGGAACGACTTGAGATTAGAGATTCGTAACTCAGTGTTGCATTCTGATCAGCCTGGAATTGTAACTTATATGCCAGCAACTGCACATAGCCTGAGGGCTCCCATAACTGGGCTATAGCCAATTGATCACAATCTAATGATACCCCTAGGAGTGCCTTGGGTGAGAGCGTTGTCCAGGGCAAACATTAGGAAGCCTTGTCAGATGGTCTTCACACAGCATTTCTTGATTTTAGCAGAGCCTTTTGACTCAATCTGTCATAGCATATTTTTTCACTTTTTCCACAGATATTTATTTAGGTGTTTATTCAGCGTCAAGCATCGTATTAGGTGTTCAATCAGTGTTTGTGGCACAGAAGCAAATTCTGACTTAGTTGATAATCAGGAGAGCAAAACCAAGTCAAAAAATTGATTGCCTGAAATTATCTTTGGAACTGCAGGAAGTCAATCGATTGATGAATTCATGTGTGTCCGGTCTCTGGGGTATACTGCGTGCTCCCCCATTCACTCTAGTCCCTGCTCAGAGCCCTTCTCCAGTCACCCCCTCTATAAAAGCACCTTGCCCCATCATTTCCTATTCCCTCATGCTGTTTTATTTTTCTTCGTTGCACATTTTATTCTCTGCAAGGATCTTTTTCACACAGGCAGTCCTGTAGTTGCCTGCTCTCTGTCCCTTTGCTTGGAATGTGGTGTGAATCTAGGGAGGCAGTTCACAGGGCTGGGCCTTTGTTCCTTGCCGTTCATTCAATATGTCTATCAGTGACAATTGTTGTCATTCCTGCTCATCTAATTTGCCGATGATAGAAGGTGGGGAGGCATGGCCGGATGGTAAATAAGGGGATCAAAATGCATATTAGCAGTATATGTGAAAGCACTTTGACAATTGGAGAATTATAATTAAATGCAAGTTATCATTTTTTTAAGTGGCTATAAATCTAAGCCAAAACCAATAAAATGAAAGTATGAAGGTTAAATATAAGCTCATACATTTAGGTTCAAACAAATCAATTACACAAATTCAAAATAAAGGAGACCTAAGAGGGCAGCAGAGTTCCATGCCGCGATTTAGCCATGAGCTGGGTGGCTTTAGGGCCACAGCACAGTCCCCAGGTGGTAGAGCCAAGGCTGGAAATTCTTCGAATGTTATCAGTTAGGAGGGCCACATGGTGAGGTGGACATTACCAAGCCAGAGTATGGCCCGTGGAGGGCCACTCAGAACAGCAGCAGGAATTGGGACCTTTGGCCTGAAGGAGAGGGGACTTAGGGAGGTGGGGACCCATCTTTAACTCTCTGTGGGGCTCACATGGAGGAGAAGGGCACGTGTGTGCTGAGTGCTAAGTTAGAACCGCTGGGTCCTGGGGGGCGGATTCCCATTCAAGGTAAGGAGAATGATGGGAGTCCAGGGCCAGAACCCTATAACTCACAGCATCTGGACAAATACGGAGTGCTGTCACTAGTTTGTTGTTGTTGTTGTTTTGTTTTGTTTTTTTGAGACAGAGCCTTGCTGTGTCGCCCAGGCTGGAGTACAGTGGCACAATCTCAGCTCACTGCAACCTCTGCCTCCCAGGTTCAAGCAATTCTCCTGCCTCAGCCTCCTGAGTAGCTGGGACTACAGATGCCCACCACCATCCCCGGCTCATTTTTTGTGTTTTTAATAGAGATGGAGTTTCACTATGTTGGCCAGGCTGGTCTTGAACCCCTGACCTCATGATTTGCCCACCTCAGCCTCCCAGAGTGCTGGGATTACAGGTGTGAGCCACCATGCCCAACCGTCACTAGATATTTAAAGAGACACTGGACAACTGTGGGGCAGAGAGGGCAGCTCTAAGAGGGATCCTGGCTTTGGGTTGGATTGTTCTTTGTCTTTCCATTTCTAACTTATTCTCATCTGTTCTAAACTTCGGTATTTTTATTTGTTCTGACTGATTTTTTTTCTACTTGGTGTGACATTTGATGTAAGTAGTACTTAGCAGGCTTAGCAACCCCTATATGAAAGTGCTTTGACATCTGCTGGGCTTTGGAATCTCTGTTGTTCTTGCCCATTAAGTAATTCCCTCCCATCCCTCTTCAATGTTCCTCTTTCCCTATCAAGCAGCCCTTTCTGCAGGTTGGAGTTTGACAGCCTTGGCACTTGGCACACCCCCTGAGTGCCAGTGTCACCCTCTGCATTGTGAATTTATAGATGGAGACTCCTTCATCCTTTTCCAGTCGTGCTCTGACCCTGGGGTCCCTGAGGACCAGAGTAGAACCTGAACTCTGAGTATCAAGCGAGCGTATCTTATCTCGAAAAATAGGAAGAACAATTTAAAAATGCATCTTGGATATGTTTTTATAAGACATTCCCTCTTTCTGTTTTCTACACTTATTTAGCATGTTAACATTTTCAGAATACAGGAAAATTAGATTTAGTTTCTTTTTTAAATGTGAAATATAAGAAAATTATGATTACCTGTATAACACATTTGTGATTAAAAGTACATTTTTTAGGAAAAAAAGTATTGTTCTCAGAGAACAAATTTCTGTTAGGTTGGTGCAAAAGTGATTGCGACTTTTGCCATTGAAAGTAATAGTTAGGCCAGGCATGGTGGCTCATGCCTGTAGTCCCAGCACTTTGGGAGGCCAAGGTGGGCAGATTACCTGAGTTCAGGAGTTCAAGACAAGCCCAGCCAACATGGTGAAACCCCCATCTCTACTAAAAATACAAAAATTAGCCAGGTGTGGTGGCGGGCACCTATAATCCCAGCTACTTGGGAGGCTGAGGCAGGAGAATCACTTGAACCCACAGAGCGGAGGTCACAGTAAACCAAGATGGCGCCATTGCACTTCAACCTGGGCAACAAGAGTGAAACTCCATCTAGAAGAAGAAGAAGAAGAAAGAAGAAAGTAATGGATAAAACCACAATTACTTTTAGAAGAAGAGGAAGAGGAAGAGGAGGAAGAAGAAGAGGAAGAAGAAAGGAGGAAGGAGGAAATGGTTAAAACCACAATTACTTTTGCTCCAACCTAATACTTACTAAGATGCAATGATACCAGATGGTTACCTTTAACTTACAGGTTCCAGGTTTCATAGAAACGAAGGCAAACTCAACAGTGCTTCACTCAGTTCCCCTCCCAAAGGTAGCAAAGAGAGAAAACCAACTACCTGCCCGGGCGCGGTGGCTCACGCCTGTAATCCCAGCACTTTGGTAAGCTGTGGCGGGTGGATCACCTGAGGTCAGGAGTTCAACGCCAGCCTGGCTAACATGGTGAAACCCATCTCTACTAAAAATACAAAAATTAGCCGGGCGTGGTGGCGGGCACCTGTAATCCCAGTTACTCAGGAGGCTGAAGCAGGAGAATCACCTGAACCCAGGAAGTGGAGATTGCAGTGAGCTGAGATCGCGCCCCTACACTTTAGCCTGGGTGACAGAGTGAGACTCCATCTCAAAAAAAAAAAGAAAAAGAAAACCAACTACCTAAGGCAGAATGGTAATAAACTGCCTAGTAATGCTTTCAGGGGGTAATTAAATGAGCAAGGAGGGCACAACTACAAATGGGCTAACCCGAGTTACTTGGAAAGCAGATGGAAGCACCCAAGACTAGACAACAAGAATGAAACCCCAGAACAGTAAACACATGGTTTTCGTACCATATATGCCGCCCATCTGTGTCACCTAAACTAACATCTATTTGACCTTTTTATTAACTCACGTGACCAGTTTTTTTGTTGGTTGGTTGTCAAAGTCACACCAAGATAATAAATTAGATTGGCCGGGCACGGTGGCTCACGCCTGTAATCCCAGCACTTTGGGAGGCCGAGGCAGGTGGATCACGAGGTCAGGAGATCGAGACCATCCTGGCTAACACGGTGAAACCCCGTCTCTACTAAAAATACAAAAAATTAGCCGGGTGTGGTGGCGGTGCCTGTAGTCCCAGCTACTCGGGAAGCTGAGGCAGGAGAATGGCGTGAACCTGGGAGGCGGAGCTTGCAGTGAGCCGAGATGGCACCACTGCACTCCAGCCTGGGCGACTGAGTGAGACTCCGTCTCAAAAATAAATAAATAAATAAATAAGGCCTTTCAGAGCCAAAATTATATTACCTAGGGTATTGCAGTGAATATAGAGTTAAATAATTTTAGTGTCCTAAAAACATTACAAAACATATATCAGAAATAAGAGCCACTCTATGTAGTGAATCGGGGGAGAAATGAGAGAAGCTCAGAGACCCACATAGAGAAAAGAAGGAGAAAGCAGAAAGCACTGGAAACAAACACATCTGCTTGTTGGTGGTGGGTGATGGATACATAATACCCAGCCAGAATCTCCCTGGAACAAGCCAGGCATGCTGGAGTTGCATTAAATCTTTATAGCTCTAAGCTACTTGCTGCCAACATCCTGTAGGTCTCATCAATTCAAACTCATCCCCAACTTTCTTTTTTTTCTACCTTACTCAGTGTGTCTGTGCCTGGGTGAACTTCAGAAATCTCTCTCTTATATTTTCCTGCAAGATTCTTTGGCTAGTTTTATCTGAAAGTGTGTTTGTTTTTCCAGCTAGTAGTTCTTCCCCCTCTTCCCTCAGCTCTTGAAGTCCTAACACTGTTTCTCTGGTCAGAGGGATCAGACAAAGAGCAAACTCTGCTCCCGGCCACCTGTCCGTCTCATTGATTCAAGCCACTGGGTCTCAGTGGGCCCCAGCAGAGGGTGTGATGGGTTCCAGACAACCTGGACGTACTTTTAGAAAGCAGTCAAGAGTAAATCCATAAAGCCTTATCTTTATGTTGAAGGGGGACATGTTATTAGCAAATCATACAGTTTCTTCCAGTACAAAGTAAGATAGTTTCCTGCATTATTAGTGGCTATTTTTGCAAGGACATATTTAAAAATATATATTGCACAAGAACCCATCATTCAGTTTAATTCCATATCCCTGCTGGGTGCCTTCTAGTCTACCTTGAGCAATTTAACATAAATATGGAAAATATAGTTTGTGTTTATGGAGCTCATCGCTCTATGAGAGAGGCCAGGCCCTCGCGGAGGACGAGGTGACAGTGTGGACATAGTGAGCATTTGAAGAATAGCATAGGTCGTGAATGCTCCAGAGATCCCAAGGCCAAAGTGGCTCAGGCACTCGTCGTTCATTTGTTTGTAAGCACCCTCAAGGCAAAGAGGCCAGGCGTCTGTCTTTCATGTTCCAGCCACACCCCCTAAAGCAGAGCAGATAATAATGCGTATGTGATAGCGAGTGATTTCATCTCAGTATGTATGAACAGCTGCAATCGCACAGATTTTGGGCAGATTCACTAATGGGATGCGAGATTTTTCATTTCTTCTGACCTATATTAGTGAACAGCAATATAATCTTTTCCAATTACACATAAAATGATTGATAAAATCCAACAATTGTATGACTCTCCACAAGCATGTTTTACATTCAAGCCTCATACTAACCCCTGGAAATAGATATTATTTTTAATCTTCATTCATTCATCCAGCAATTGTGCTGGGTGCTGGGGATAGATAGGCCAGTGAAGAAAGATTCAAAGCCCCTGCCTTTATGGAGCTGAAATTCTGGTGAGAAAAAAAAATAAAACGGCAAACAAGAACAAATACATCAATAATTTAAGTCACTGTTAAATAGGATGAAAAAAATGGTCGAATGATAGAGAGTGATCAAGGGAGGAAGTGAGATCTCTAGAGTGGATTCGAAGGAGCCAGATCCAAAGACAGGGTGTTCCAGTTAAAGGTGTAACAGGAGTGTCCAACCTTTCGGCTTTCCTGGGCCACATAGGAAGAATTGTTTTGGGCTACACATAAAATATACTAACACTAACAGTAGCTAATGAGCTTTTAAAAAATTGCAAAAAAATCTCGTAATTTTTACTTTTTTATTTTTTATTTTATTTTTTGAGATGGAGTCTTGCTCTGTCACCCAGGCTGCAGTGCAGTGGCGTGATCTCAGCTCACTGCAAGCTCCGCCTCCCAGGTTCACGCCATTCTCCTTCCTCAGCCTCCCGAGTAGCTGGGACTACAGCGCCCGCCACCACACTCAGCTAATTTTTTGTATTTTTAGTAGAGACTGGGTTTCACTGCATTAGACAGGATGGTCTCCATCTCCTGACCTTGTGATCCACCCGCCTCGACCTCCCAAAGTGCTGGGATTACAGGTTTGAGCCACCGTGCCAGGCCAAAATCTCATAATGTTTTAAGAAAGTTTACAAATTTTGGTTTACAAAGCCATCCTGGACCACATGCAGCCTGCAGGCCATGGATTGAACAAGCGTGGTATAGCAGGACGAAAGACCCTGAGATCTGACAAGGTCGGCATTTACCTGAACAGAAGGAAATCTTGACAAATAGAATGAATGGGGAGGAGAAAAGTGGAAGCTGGAGTCAGAGAGGAGGCAGTGGCCAGTTTAGTGAGAGGGCCTCACAGGCCAAGGACAAGGGGTTTGAAGTTTATTATGAGTTGAATGGGAGGTCTTTGAATGGGAGGGCTTTGATGTATCATTTTGGCCTCCGTGGATGATGGATGGTGGGGAGACCATGAGTGGAGGCAGGGAGGCTAGCAGGGAGGCCACTGCTAGAGCTTAGTGGAGAGATATGGTGGCTTCAATGAGAAGATAATTGAATGTACAAAAATGGGCAGATTGAAGATGTATTTTGGAGGCACAGCTCTGACTATCTGCTGATACACTCAGTGTGGGGAGTGTGGAAGAGAGAGGCACAAATTCCCAATTTATGGTTGAAACTGAGACTCAAAGGGATTAAGGAATTTCTGTCTACGGCCACAAATATAGGGCAGGCAAGGACTCCAATCTGCTTCTCTAATTCCCGAGTGACAGCTCTTCTCATTCTTGCATAAGGAGATGAGGTTTTGCAGAAAGAAGGGATTCATGAGTAGTAAGTCCTCTTATTTCTCCTAGTATGTATCTAATGATTTTTTTGAGTTCGTGGGTAGTAGACAATGTGTAATATCCATTCAAGTAGTCAGCTGATTTGTGGTTACTTGCAATAAGTCATTATTTTCAATGGGGTCGATAACACTGTCTCTGGTACTAGGTGTTTGTAACCACAAAGTGCACTTCGGTTGAATTCGTTTCCGAGGTTGTTTTATTTTCAGAACCAACCTTTCCTAGTTATATCATTAATTATTAGAGGGATACCAGGCAACAGATCGAGTTTATTTGTTGTAAGGGTTCTTATTGCAGTAACATATTTCATGGTTTCATTAAATCGGCCTTGGTAGACAAGCTGTTCTTTCAGATCCCTCTGTGAAAAGCAAATGTTATGGATTGAGATCTGTATTCTCCAGATGATTTGCTAGGTCATCTCAGAAGAGCCCTTTAACCTCTGAACTGTGAGGTGTCCCCAGCCCTTTTGTCCCAGATCCAAGAACTAAAAGAATAACTGGAAATGGGGATCCTGCTGATTGTGGCTGCACTTGTTCATTCGCTTCATAAATACTTACTGGGCCCTCCACTGCACGCCAGGCACTGTTCCAGGTGCTGGAGAGACGCAAGCGAGCGAGAGAGGTCAGGCTGCTGCCTTCAGGGGGCTTCTCATTCATGGGCAAAACAAGCATGACAAATGGGCAAACAAGATTATCACAGAGTTTAATATGTGATAAGTTGGTCAGGTAAGGCCTGATAAGGCAACTTACCATGTACTAAGGTTTTGGCCTCTGTGGATGATGGATGGTGGGAAGACCATGAGTGGAGGCAGGAAGGCTAGTGGGGAGGCCACTGCTAGAGATCAGTGGAGAGATATGACCAACTTGGTTAAGTTGGTCAGGTAAGGCCTCCTCAAGGACATGGAACTTAAGCAGGAGGCTGGAAGAATAACAAAGCAGCCATGAGAGGAACGAGGGAAATGCATCCCAGGGAGTGGGAACAACGAGGACAGAGCCCTAAGGAAGTGCAATGCGTTGGTTCGGACCCTGTTGGCTGCTGTAATAGAGAAACCCAGGCCAGGTACAGTGGCTCACACCTGTAATCCTAGCACTTTGGGAGGCCGAGGCGGGTGGATCATGAGGTCAGGAGTTCAAGACCAGCCTGACCAACATGGTGAAACCCCATCTCTACTAAAAATACAAAAATTAGCCAGGCGTGGTGGTACGCGCCTGCAATCTCAACTACTCAGGAGGCTGTGGCAGGAGAATCACTTGAACCTGGGAGCCAGAGGTTGCAGTGAGCCGAGATCATGCCACTGCACTCCAGCCTGGGCAACAGAGTGAGACTCCATCTCAAAAGAAGGAGAGAGAGAGAGAAACCCAGACTTACAGGGGTTTCAGCAAGATGGATATTTATTTCTCTGTCACTTAACAGCATGGGTGGACAGTTCAGGACTGATAAGATAGCTCTGTAATACTTTGGGACCCAGACTGCTGTGCTACTGTCTGGCATTCTCAATATGTGATCCCTACCTCATGGTCCGAGAAGGCTTCTCCATTCCTGCCATCACACCTACTTCCCAGCCAGTCAGAAGGGAGAGAGGGGAAGAGATGGCCTCTTCGTTTTGTAGAGGCATGATATCCAGAAATTGCATATCTTCTCCAAAGGAGATCAAATCAGATAAGAGTGTGGTAGGCAGGTCATTTGGGGCCATGTAGATCATGATAAGATGTTGCATTTTATTCCAAGAGCAGTTGGATGCCGCTGAAGGGTTTTAAGTAGTGAAGTGACCTGGTCTGATTTATGTTTTTGCAAGAACACTGGCTGCTAAGTGGAGGATGGATGACAGAAGGGCAAAAGTGGAAACGGAAGATCATTTAGGAATCTGTGATCTTAAGGAGCAAAGCAAGGTGGACTCAGACTCCGGGACATAGTTATATAATTGTAGCTTTAGGGTATTAACTGCTTAAAGAGACAATGGGTAAAGACTGAATGTTCATGCCGCTTTCTAAAATACAGGTACACCCTTTGCACGGACAACTTACTGGATGAACAGGTGTAAGGAATTGTATCCCATAGAAGACAGGCGTGAAACCAGCCAATGTGAATGTGCTGCCAGATTGGACCCGGTTATATTTGTGGGGACCCTTGACTTAGGAATATAGAAAGCACATAAAAGTGCCTGTCAAGTTAGGGCCCCAGGCAGGGGGTCAGTCTCCCAGGAGGTTCGAGCTGGAGGCCTTCTGAGCTCATGGATTCAACCCCATTGCGCTGCAGGTGGAGAAACTGGTGGTAGGAGTATGGGGGGCTGTGGCTTGCCCAAGGTCAACGTTGGGTAGTTGCAGAATCAAGACAGGAAGTCAGGACAGGAAGCCGCCACTCTCAGTGTGCACCATGAAGGGGTATCCTTGATGGGATGCTTTCTCCTGAATCACACGTTTAGCTTTTGGCCTCCTTTGCCATCACCTCCCTTAGAACAAGTTCCCTCCTTAACCTTTCCCCAAAGTCCCCTGGCCTGTATCTCAAGTGATTCCATCAGTTACCTTATCTTCGAAACAGGACTGGCCAGATGACAATGGTAAAGGGATTTTGAGAGATTATAACTCACGTTTGCTGAAATGTTTTGAAGTTTGAAGACAGTAGCATGCACTGTGAATGCCAATGCTGCTGAAGATCCTAGAGACAGCCCTGGGCCTGGAGCCCCGGCAGCCTGCTCCAAGGCTCCCAGCGATTATTTGGGGACCATTTTCACATCCTGAAGGTCATTCGTGGTTCCTCTGAGAATGCCCACTGAAGTGCTCCCCCTCGGAATGCTGTGGGTGGGAGACAGGAGAAAACAAAAGAGGAGGAAGCAGTGAGGAATTTACTGGATACTACAGATGCACTTCCACATCGGCAGGGGCTCATACTGGATTATGCAAAAGTATGGATTCCGGAACGCTTCATTCCCCCAAAACCTGAACCTCGAGTGCAGCCTGCTGCTTCCTTGCCCATAAAACCCTCCCTTTTGTCTCTGCAAGGCTCTTAAAAAAACAAAAACAAGCCCTACGGTGGCAAAACCTCCTCTACAAAGTAACATTGTCTAATTGGATTTTAAGCACAATGCTATATTGGTCTACAAATTTTCTTATACAAGTGACAGTCATACTAAAAATCTCAGAATCATTATCAAGAGCCTTTTGGTAGGGTGAAAGTTTCTTTTAAGTATTTTCATTTTCAGGGATGAATTTCCACCCACACATATATACAAATATCAGGAAACAAAAAGGAAATGTATACAAACTTCCAATTTAAATGTTCTACATCTTAGTTGAGATAGCTGTGATACAGATATATGTATTTGGCAAAACTCATCAAACTGGGCATTTAAAATAAGTACATTTTGGGGGTACAGATTATACCTCAATGAAGTTGATTCAAAAAGTCAAAAGTAAACCAAAAATTCGAATTTTATATTTCACTGATAAGTTTTTGGCATCTGCTTCTGGTTTTGTTATTACCAAGGATTTTCATTTGAGTACACTCAGAATGGAACAGAACTGTTATCATCAAACGTTTCCTATACTGGGACTAAAGTCTGGCCAGGAAATTAACTTTTAACCCTAACTTTGTGCTATTTTAAGATAAATGCACACTTCAGAACAGCAAGGTGTTATAGCACATAACTGCCTGTACACTTTGAAAACTCTGATAAACCCAAAGCTTTGGTAGCGAGTCTTAGCAGGTGCTGAGAAATAGTCAAGGAAACAATTAATTTTTTTTTTTTTTTTTGTAAACCAGAAAAAAAGTCTGGTGTTAAGCCTGTTGTGCGAATACTAGCATTGACTATTTTGTCTCACATCTTAGTTCCAAGTATTTCTTTTCTGTCACATTTTTCTTGTTCCTCCTGATAACCAAGGCAATATTCTTTGAACTGTTTCCTTAGAAAAGTTGTTGTCATGACCGGATTGTCTAGTTCCACTGGGATTTGGACACATTTCTGAAATGGCCCAGGAAGTTATTCTGGGGAGCCCTTAGGCTGCTGGTCCAATCCAGGACATAGGTCCACTCGGACTCCAGGGACTGCCTGCCTCCTCCCTCCACACCCATCTCCTGTCTCCCCAGGACCTGTCTTCAGGAGTTCAAAAGAAGAAGGATCTTGGTCCTGAGAACATGAGGGGGCAACCGGGAGGAAGCACTTCCTCTGTCTGTCTTTTTTTTTTTTTTTTTTTTTTTTTTTTTGAGACGGAGTCTCGCTCTGTCGCCCAGGCTGGAGTGCAGTGGCCGGATCTCAGCTCACTGCAAGCTCCGCCTCCCGGGTTCACGCCATTCTCCTGCCTCAGCCTCCCGGGTAGCTGGGACTACAGGCGCCCACCACCACACCCAGCTAGTTTTTTGTATTTTTTTTAGTAGAGACGGGGTTTCACCGTATTAGCCAGGATGGTCTCGATCTCCTGACCTCGTGATCCGCCCGTCTCAGCCTCCCAAAGTGCTGGGATTACAGGCTTGAGCCACCGCGCCCGGCCTTCCTCTGTCTTTCTTAAGACATCTCCCTTCCCTGGGACAACTTCCCTAAACAGCTGCTTTTTTTTTTTTTAAACCACTTTTCCAAAGTCAGAAATGAATAAATTCTGCAAATAACCCAACTTTTTTCTTATGTTCCTTTCTTTTCACCCACATCTCAGGCCCCCAGAATGGCCAGCCCACCCGGCTAGTGAGAACTCACCTCCCTGGGCATGCCTTGGGATAGACCTTAGCATACCCCGCCCTGGGCTCGCGCTGGGGCTCTGGCTCTGGCCAACATGGAGATCCCAGCCACACACTGATTTGGAGGCAGGAGTGTCAATGACAAAAGCAGTCCAAACCCAAAACTCTCAAAATTGATTAAACAATTGAAGGCTTGGCTTTACATGAGATGTGTGTAAAGCATTCTGTATCCAGGTACTCACTGGAAGGTGGAAATGTAGCAGATGTTGCTATTATTATCCTTAGGGTTAATCATAGTGATTCCTGACTTACAGAATCCAAATAAAGGAAATCCACTTCATGCATCAGCCCCCAGTTGCTTTTTTTATTTTTTTATTTTTTATTTTTGAGACGGAGTCTCGCTGTGTCACCCAGGCTGGAGTGCGGTGCCGCGATCTCGGCTCACTACAAGCTCCACCTCCCGGGTTCATGCCATTCTCCTGCCTCAGCCTCTGGAGCAAGCCCCCAGCTGCTCTTTGTGGACACTCATTGCCCAGGCCCCCACTATGGTCGATCAGTATTAATTGCATTAACAGATTTAATTATAAAATTATTCCAATTGCCTGTTTTTTCTGTCTTCCATTCTGTGTTATTATAATAGTTTGCCAAGTTAACTCGATGCACTTAATGTCTGTTACTCAATATGATCCCACCCAGTATGTCGCCTTTACTGGGAAAGAGGCTTGTTAATCTCCGTTTACCAGTCAGCAACTAGTTATTCAAGGACTCTCTGAACCTAAGAGGTATAATATGACCCAAGTCAGAATGGCGTTCCCATGGGTGAGCACCAGCGGTACACACTGGCTGAGACGTGCGAATCCATCTCTTGGCATTCCTTTGAACTGTTGTTGATTCCCTTGAAGCAACATCAATGTAGCCATAGTCATATCTCTCACCTTTTGTCAGAAAAGTTTAACTTTGAAAACAAAGTAACATACTGTATAGTTAAAGGACAGCAGAATTCCGCGAAGGACTATCTGTATCACAGAGAAAAGCCACATCATGTGCTTTATTCCCGTCATCAGTCAACATCTATTTTTTGTAGCTCTGAGAACCTAGGTGTCTGAGAGCCAACGCTGGGTACTGCTGGCGCTGGTTCTGCCATCTCTAAGTCCCGTGACAAGTTTCCTAACGGAACTAAGGCTTGGCTTCCTCATCTATAATAAAATAAGTACCTTCCAGTATTCTTTGATTGTGAAAAGACAATTCTGTGCATACATGGTCACACACACACACACACAGACACACAGACACACACACACACATACACACACACACACACAGACACACATACACACACACACAGACACACACATACACACACACACACAGACACACACATACACACACACACACACACACAGACACACACATACACACACATACACACACAGACACACACACACAGACACACACACAGACACACACACAGACACATACACACACACATACACACACACACAGACACACACACATACACGCGCACACACACGCACACACACACACAGACACACACACACAGACACACACACACATACACACACACAGACACACACACACAGACACAGACACACACACAGACACACACACACACACACACACACACACAGAGACTACAGTGACACATTGTATTGGTATTCACCACTTTAAACATTTTTCCTATTTAAGACAGCTTAAAATTAAATTAAAAAGAAATTATTACATAGTTATTACTGAAGATTTGCTTATATGTTCCATAAAACATGGTTTTAAAAACAAAAAAGACACAGCATGGATTTCCTTCAATCTGCAGTTTTTTTCCCCCTTTGCTCAGCACAGAACCTTTTTACTCACTCTTAAAAAATCCACCATAAAGGACTGGAGATGAAGAGAAGGGTATTATTTTAAAAAATGCCACGTGTGCTCTGACTTATAAAGCTTTCTTCAGTCCATGAACTCACAGATAGTGTCAGTCACTGAGAGTGTTGTCATCAAAATGAATAATAGATGTGGAAAGCTGTGGCTCCCTGATCCTGAGAGCTGGACACCTCTTGGCTGACCTCCTGCTTGAGCCAGATCCAAGAGGTGAAGGCTGAAGCAACAGAGCCCCCTTAAGAAAGCTCCGGAGTTTGTAGCCTAAACAAGCAGTGTCCTCTATTACATTAATTCTCTTGATGTACTTTCCTGACATTTGTCAGCATCTCCTTCTATTTGCCAAACCATGGACAAAGAGAAAACCAGGTTTCAGAAGTATGCTTATTTATAAAGTCTGTCCTGAGTCCTCACCTTTCCATCCCTTCTGCCATCACCTCAGTCATACCTTCACCCTATCACTCAAAACAGCTGTAAGTCTCCTAGCTTGACACTTTGCTTCAATCTCACTCACCTCTGATTAAAATTGTCCCATGCTCAAAAATTTTTATGTTGTTTTCATCACCATAAAAAAAAAAAAAACCTTCATCTTCCAAGATGCTCCAGTGCTTAACAAATCAAGTGTAAACTGATTGGAAGCATGAGGCCCTGTGCAATATATATTGTAGGAAACCTTTCCAGCTTTATCCAGTATCTGTCCCTAGTACTTTGCAGTTTCCCCATGATACGGTTTGGCTGTGTCCCCACCCAAATCTCATCTTGAATTGTAGCTCCCATAATTCCCACATGTCATGGGAGGGACCCAGTGGGAGGTAATTGAATCCTGGGGGTGGGTCTTTCCCATGCTGTTCTTTGTGATAGTGAAGAGTTTCATGAGATCTGATGGTTTTATAAAGGAGAGTTCCCCTGCACAAGCTCTCTTGCCTGCCACCATGTAAGACGTGATTTTACTCCTCCTTTGCCTTTGCCTATGATTGTGAGGCCTCCCCAGCCATGTGGAACTGTGAGTCCATGAAACCTCTTTCCTTTATAAATTACCCAGTCTTGGGTATGTCTTTATTAGCAGCATGAGAACAGACTAATACACCACAATATGCTCATTGGTTTCCTGGTTTTGGGAAAGGCCCATCTCCCTCTCCCATCAGCTTTTCTTTGCAAATTGTAGCCCAGTTCAATGATCAGTTGCCACTGACACCCACAGGCTTCCCTTGATCCTGTGCCCCAGTCTAGATCCATAGCTCTCTCCTCTGGATGTCCTTCATGTGACTGTGCATCATGGCCTTCTCTGTTTTGCCTCGGTCAGCGTTTGTTCTTGACTATGAGATCCTGCAGGGTATTGTAGTATAACTGTTTCTCTGTGCCTCATAGTGCCAAGCACAGGGCCTTTTGTATAGAGCATACTAATAAAAATTTCTGATTCTAACTAAATTCTTGTATGCACACATAGGAAGTGTAACTTAATATATGCATATGGAATCAAAATGATTCTATAGTTAGCATGTGTATGTTTGTATGCAGAAAATTCAAAACAAGTATTCAAACAAGCACAAAGTTGTATAACTAGGGAAAACACATGCTCATTTACTCCTGACCTGTGGGGCCCAGGTTCCAGGCCCTACACTATGTGATGAAGATACAAGACAAGAAGATATGGCACCTTCTTTGAGAAGCTTCCATCTAGTCAGGGAGAAAAACCTGTGATCACATAAATGTAGCAGGCCCTATTACTCCTGACTATATTGGAGAGACCAAAAGAAGCGTGCCTGATTCAGCCTAGGGGTGTTCGAGGTGGTGGTATCACTGGCTGAGGGTGTGTCTGAGGGAACACACAGCCAGGGTGCTGGGAGAAGCAGGGGTCAGAGCACCAAGAGACTTGTTCATCATTTCCAGGCATATGTGCTTTCTACTAGAGGCAGTCACTGAAGCAGAATGAGAGGAGCCTACTCAGTTTCAGAAACGTTCCCCTGAGAGCCAGGTGGAGGATGAAATGGGGGGAAGAAGGCAAGATGGTGGGCAGCCATGAGCCCATGGCAAGAACTCTCAGACTGGAAATGAGGCTGGCTTGAGGGAAGTGGGAGACAGGGGAGCATTTGAGAATGTGGAGATTGCATGAGAAGGGATGGCTTTTGGACGAGTGAGGATGGGTGGCCTGCCTGTTCACCCGCCAGGAGCCTGACAAGGTCTTACCCACTTACCATGTTGTCTGGGCTAGAGAGAGATAGCACCTGTAGAAACCACAATTAGGGGTCCTATGCTTTTGTTTAACTTTATGGAAATAGAACAGGCCTCCCTTTTAACACATCTGTTATTCAGCCTTTAGCTATTCTGCTTTCAAGTGCCTAATCAGGAATGCATTAGAGTAAAGCAGTTAGAAGCAGAGTAACAGAAGGGTTAAGGTATTTAACTTCTCCAGGCCTGTTTCCTCTGTAAAATGCGAAAGAAGATAAAATAACAGCACCTATTTCACAGAGGAGCTACAAAAATTAAAGAAGCTAATGCATGTAAATTGCTCAGCCTAGGGACCTGCATAAAATGTGCACTTAAGACATCAGTTACTTTTTTTTCCTGTGCGACTGTTGAAGAAGGATGATAAAAACATGAGGACTCCTTAGCTCTTCCGAAATACAGTCATGTGCTGCATAAGGACGATTCGGTCAACCACAGACTGTGTGTACCGCAGTGGTCCTATGAGATTATAATATGGTTATTTTTACTGTACCTTTTCTATGTTTAACTACCTGTAGGTACACAAATACTACCATTGTGTTACAATTGCCTACAGTATTGAGTACAATAACACGCTATACAGATGTGTAACCTAGGAACCATAGACCTTACCATATAGCCTAGGTGGGTGGAAGGCTCTGCCGTCTAGGTTTGTGGAACTGCACTCTATGATGTTCCCACAATAACAAAATTGCCTAACGACTCATTTCGCAGAATGTATCCTCATCACTAAGCAACACATAACTAGTACTTGCCACAGTTGCAATGTGGGCAAAGCCTTCCTTCTTAAATATAAATAAGCACACTTTTCAATTCAGAGGTGCATATTGTATACTAAATTTGAAGACATGGTTTTGCCTTTTTGCAGGGAGAGCTGGAAATTCTGCTCTTATATCCAGAGTGGCATGCATGTGACATAGTCATTCTTTGTATGTGTGCCTTTAGCCTATGGGTCATTGTCAGAATTTAGAAATTCAAGGTGCAGCCAGTTACATTGCTAGAGAGATGGAATATTCCAGAGTCTCTGCAAGCTTCCTTTACAGAAAATGCCTTTTCTTTTGGAAAGCCATTCAGAAAACGTACTCAGTAGGACAGTTTCGACTTAATAAACTTTCAGGAATTTTTTAAATTGTCTCACACGATCCCTTTTGCTGTGTAAATTTTAACAGCAGGGTATAGAGAGAAGCGGTCTTGAATTTCACTAGCTGAGGAGAAAATAATTCTTACCCCTCTGGGATATATAGGAAATCACAATAGTTGGTTTCAGATGTTTAGTTTAGGATATTCAGGTGCATTCACAATAAACATTTTTATTCATTATTACTTTAAACCATTTGTGGTTTGATCCTACAAATTGAGGACTTTTCTCCAGATGTGAAAAACACAATAAAATTTTCTAGCAAAGGGGATCTTGAGAAGTAGTAATCTTTATTTCTGCAGTTTCTACAAGAATCCATAAACCCCTTTAGAACATGGCAAGAACTGCAGATTGGCAGCCATGGGTTGGCTGGACTGAAAGGGAAGGGGGCTCACATTTAATTTACAGCATAAGAATAAGGTAAACAGCAAGGCAGTGACAAATGATACAACAAGCAACAACTCGTAGCTGACTGCTCTGAAATAAACACATGGATTCCAGGCCTCATCTAGACCAAGAACATATTCTGCAACTAAAATTAGTTGCAGAGAGTGCAACTAGACATGCAAACACTTTAGGGAAAAGAGTGGAAGAAGGAGAAGAAGGAGGAACTCAGAGGTTATCAAGCAATTGAGTGGTGAAGAAAACAGGCATGCAGTGAAGAGAACAGGTGTGAAGCATGAAGGAAATTGCTTCTCCAAATGAAGAGTTTTGAGACACAGCCCTCACCAGCCTCGGAAAAATGCTAACTCTGAAATAGGAAATGGAGATGGAATTGGAAATAGAATATGAGGAATATCAGTAAACTCTTGTAATTGTGCGATCAACTTCTTTGTATGATTTTGAAACTCAAAAGTAAACACTTTTAAAAACTGAAAAGTGTAAGATTTTAAAGTGGTATAAAGATCTTGAATGAATTAGGCATTTAGGTAGTGCATGCTGCGGAGCCCCAAACTTACAGAAGTGACAACAGAAAACGCCAAAATGATCCCTTTCTGTGTTCTAGTACTCATGGGAAAAAAAAATTTTTATTAATTTGTAAAGGGCTAAAAGATTTATGGACTAAATTCAGATGAGCAAAAAGATGAAGGTGTTAGAGTTGCTTTAATTTTCTTTTTTCTTTTCTTTCTTTTTTCTTTCTTTTTTTTTTTTTTTTTTTTTTTTTTTAGACAGTTTCTCTCTTGTTGCCTGGGCTGGAGTGTGGTGACGTGATCTCAGCTCACTGCAGCCCCCACCTCCCAGGTTCAAGTGATTCTCCTGCCTCAGCCTCCCAGGTAGCTGGGATTACAGGCACCTGCCACCACACCCAGCTGATTTTTGTATTTTTAGTAGAGACAGGGTTTCACCATGTTGACCAGGCTGGTCTTGAACTCCTGACCTCAGGTGATCCACCCATCTTGGCCTCCCAAAGCGCTGGGATTACAGGCGTAAGTCACCGTGCCTGGCCTAGAGTGGTTTTAGTTTTCTATTCTTGTTCTGAGGCATCCATTTCTATGTTCTTGGCTTGGGTTGAGAAGAGATTAAAGCTTATGCTTACAGTCAACTAAGTCTCTCATTTAAACAGTGTTTCTTTTAGGTGAACTCAGTCTCTTTGAGGCAAATACTCAATCTCTGTGCCTTCATATCTCCTGTCCAGAGTATCAAGGGACCCAGGATTACACGCAGTCTTCAGGGTCTGTCTTCATCTCCTGGGCTGTCGTAACAAAGTACCACAAACTGGGTGGCTTACAGCAATACAGTGTATCCTCTCACAGTTCTGGAGCCCAGAACTCTGAAATCAGGGTGTCAGCAGGGGTGGGTCCTCTTGGGGACTCAGAGGGGAAATTGTTCTTCTCTTCCAGCTTCTGATCGTTGATGGCAGACTTTGGTTTTTCTGGACTTCTGGGAGCATAGTTTTACTCTCTGCCTCCATCTCCACATGGATTTCTCCGTGTGTGTGTGTGTGTGTGTGTCTGTGTCTGTGTCTGTGTCTGTGTCTTCTCTTTTTATAAGGACACCAGTCATTGGATTAGGGCTTACCTTAACTAAAGATGACCTCATCTTAACTCGACCATTGTATTAATCCGTTCTCACGCTGCTATGAAGAAATGCCCAAGACTGGGTAATGTGTAAAGAAAAGAGGTTTAATTGACTCACAGTTCTGCATTGCTGGGGAGTTCTCAGGAAACATACAGTCATGGCAGAAGGCAACTCTTCACAGGGCGGCAGGAGAGAGAGAATGAATGCCAGCAGGGGAAATGCCAGACGCTTATAAAACCATCAGATCAGCTGGGTGCAGTGGCTCACGCCTGTAATCCCAGCACTTTGGGAGGCCAAGGCAGGCAGATCATAGGTTAGGAGTTCGAGACCAGCCTGACCAATATGGTGAAACCCCATATCTACTAAAAATACAAAAAAACTAGCTGGGCATAGTGGTGCGCACCTGTAGTCCCAGCTACTCGGGAGGCTGAGGTAGGAGAATTGATTGAACCCAGGAGGCAGAGGTTGCAGTGAGCCGAGATTGACTCCAGCAAAACAAACCAAAACAAAACACCATCAGATCTCATGAGAACTCACGATCACAAGAACAGCATGGAGAAAACCACCCCCATGATTCAATTACCTCCTCCCAGGTCCCTCCCTTGACATGTGGGGATCACAATTCGAGTGAGATTTGGGTGGGGACACAGGGCCAAACTGTATCAACCACATCTACAAAAACTGTTTTTCTGTAAAAAGGTCACACAGGTAATTTGACATACGTTTTTGAGGCACACAACTCAACCCGTAATGGGATCCTTACAGGTCTTTGCTGTGGTGGCTATGCTGGTCTGGTGGCCACCCTTGTGGCTGCTGAGGTGCTGAGGTTGGGGGATGTTCTGTCGTGGCTTACTAAAGGGCATGGTTCCAGCCATCTCCCATTCTTCCTGCATCCGGACTGCGTGCAGGCTGCAGGGGACCACAGCACTAGCTAAGCCCCATGCAACAGACAAATGTGGCTGTCTTAGCCGAGGAACTTACTACTCATGTGCCAAATTCAATGATGCTAATAGGAAGCTTGAAATCAAACAGTCTACACTTTGGCAAGCAGGATCCACCCTCACTCCAGCCCCATGTTTCAACAGTTAAAGGGACGCCAGAATACATACACAGATGGTCTCCAACTTATGATGGTTCAACTTACAACTTTTTTACTTTACCGTGGTGCAAAAGCAATACCCATTCAGTAGAAACCGTATTTCAAGTACCCATACAACCATTCTGCTTTCCATTTTTCCTACAGTATTCAATAAATTGCATAAAATATTCAACATCCTTTTTTTTTTTTTTTTTTTTTTGAAACAGAGTTTCGCTCTTTGTTGCCCAGGCTGGAGTGCAATGGCGCGATCTCAGCTCACTGCAACCTCCACCTCCTGGGTTCAAGCGATTCTCCTGCCTCAGCCTCACGAGTAGCTGGGATTACAGGCATGCACCACCACGCCTCGCTAATTTTGTATTTTTTGGTAGAGACGGGGTTTCTCCATGTTGGTCTTGCTGGTCTCAAACTCCCAACCTCAGGTCATCCGCCTGCCTCGGCCTCCCAAAGTTCTGGGATTACAGGCGTGAGCCACCACGCCCAGCCTCAACATTCTATTATAAAATAGCTTTTGCATTAAATAATTTTGCCCAGTTGTAGGCTAATGTAAGTGTTCTGAGCACATTTAAGGTAAGGTGTGTTTGGTAAGTTGAGTGTGTTAAATGCACTATTTATTCTGACAATATACAAGACAGTAATATTATTTTTTGACTGAATTACTGGCTGAATTAATAAGTGAAAGACAAAAGGACTGCTTTTTTAGGGTGAGCTCCAAAACATACAAAACATACAATGGGTTTATTGGGATGTAGCCCCTTCATGCAGGAGGAACCTCTGTATGTATGTTTCCTTAGGGCCTTTGCAGCCACTGTTCCTTCTATCTGGAATGCTTTTTCCTTGGGTTCCTTTCACCTGGCTCAGAGCTCAAATGTAATCTCATCAGAGTGGCCTTCCCTGCTCCTGCTACCTAGAATAGTATCTCCCCATCTCACTCTGTACCTTCTCCTGCTTTATTTTCTTGGTAAAACATCCTTTCAGAGCACGAGGCTTTCTTTAAGGAGAGGACAGACACTTTGCTATTGCTAAACTAGTTTTTGAGCTCATCCTAAAAGAAGTAGCTTTTTTGTCTTTCACTTATTAATTCAGTCATTAATTCAGTCAAAAAATGATATTACTGTCTAGAAGTCCGGGCGTGGTGGCTGATGCCTGTAATCCCAGCACTTTGGGAGGCCAAGGCAGGCAGACCCCCTGAGGTCAGGAGTTTGAGACCAGCTTGGCCAACATGATGAAACCCCATCTCTACTAAAAATACAAAAATTAGCCAGGCATGGTAGAATGTGCCTGTAATCCCAGCTACTTGGGAGGCTGCAGCAGGAGAATCACTTGAACCTGGGAGGCAGAGGTTGCAGTGAGCCAAGATCGCACCATTGCACTCCAACCTGGGTGAAAGAGTGAGACTCCATCTCAAATATATATATTTACACACACACACACACACACACTTATCTCTCTAGCATAATGTCAGAATATGCAATATTAGATTAAATTATGTATTCCTTGAAGGTAGAAACTCTCTTTTTCACTACTGAATCCTCACCACCTGGCATATAATAGATACTCAATAATTCCTTGTCTGGGTGATAAATGAATGGGATTCCATAACAAAGTTGATCTATGTAAGACTTTTATTTCACTCTTTCTGTAAAATTAAGTCCACAATTTTTCCATGGATTCTTGCCCAAGGCCACATGTGGAAAAGAACTTACACAATAGCAGATAGCATCATGGCTAAAGAAACAGAATTTTTTGAAGACAATAACTATTTTACTTTTAAAATTGCTCACAAATTAAAGAATGCTGGTAGAGATAACAAAGATGATTTCCAGGAGCAAGAGACCATCATGCAGTTTGTGATTTCCAGATACTTTTGCAGAAAGGCAACCATGCTGTAGAGTCAGTAGCCGGGTTTTCACCACCTAAGACAGAGGCACATGACCCAAAGAAAGGCAACTTCAGGCCCTTCTTCAAAAATGCAAATCCAGGGCTACTTTCTAGCTGTCTCCATAGCATGACAAAACAATATTCCCAGCCAAGCTTCAGGCCATTAAGAAAAACCATCATTGCTGTGCGCGGTGGCTCACGCCTGTAATCCCAACACTTTGGGAGGCCGAGGCAGATGAATCACAAGGTGAAGAGACTGAGACCACCCTGGCCAACATGGTGAAGCCCCGTCTCTACTAAAAATACAAAAATTAGCTGGGCGCGGTGGTGCACGCCTGTAGTCCCAGCTACTTAGGAGGCTGAGGCAGGAGAATCGATTGAACCTGGGAGGCAGAAATGGCAGTGAGCCAAGATGGCGCCACTGCATTCCAACCTGGAGACAGAACAAGACTCTGTCTCAAAAAAAAAAAAAATAGAAAAAGAAAAGAAAAACCATCACATATGTTTGGCAGGGGCCAACATATCCATGGGACTCAGTAGGCCCACAGTACTTCCAGGGACTCACAAAAATGTTCTAAAAACAAAATCAGAAGATAACAATGAACTGTTAAGTCAAAGGAAAAATATTTTAATATATATTTAATACATAATATCATTATATTCATTTTTATACAGTCTTAAAATATTACTTTTAGGTTTTTTTTTTTTTTTATGGAGGAAGAAAATCTTGAAAGCAAAAGTGCCTAGGGCCTGTGGAGGTTATCACATGACGCTGCCGTTGGGCCTGATTTGCCTGAAAAAGCATTCTAGACAGATATCCGCTGGAAATACTGAAACGGGCTCATGCCAAAAGAATTAGATCTCTTGTTATCCAGAAAACCATATTTTCCAGGCAGATTCATTTCTCCAAGAGGCCTAAGAGTCACAATAACATATTTTAGAGGCGAGATTAATGTGATCGCCCCATAAAATATTTTAAGCTCTTGTCTGTTCTGAAACAAAGTACGCAACGTGTCACCAAGAGAAAATGACTGCTCATACCGAGAAAATGTATTTTCTTCGAGGTGCCACAGCCACTGTAATTTGCACCTCCTGAAGTGGAGATGGAAGTCCCCTCAACATGTACAGACACTTAAAAAAGTCAAGGTAATGACAGGACTAGAGAATGTGCCCAGCTGGGAAAAAAAGCACACAGCGAGCATCGTCAGAGCTGAAAATGAAGGTCCCCCAAGGCAAACATTTCAGATAGAGCCCCTCATCTTTTGTTAAAAGTAAAATGAAAATCAGCAGCCCTCTACACCCCCACCTGAGCCTTGGAAGTCACTCCATTTAGGTGACTAAGAGACGGCTGCAGCTTCAGTGCCTGGCTCAGATTAGCTTTGTTCTTCCTTGTCTCTTATCCTTTGAATAGCTCTGACAGTGCCACAAGGAGTAATTACCAATTCACAGGGGGATACATCTTCAGTTAAAGTGGATTATCTGCAAGTTGAGGGGTGGGGGTTTCCCGCGGCTGTAACTGAGTTAGGTATTGAGTATAATCTGCAAATGCTGGCAGGGTTCTGCAGAGCCCCAGGCAGTTCTTAACTTTCTAGAGGTAACGCCCAACTGAGGCCTCCCCTGGTCTCCAGGCATCTGGATAATGTCTTAACTGGTAGAGTGATGGTTAAGAGCATGAGTTTTGGAGGCAAATTTCCTAGTTTTATGCACTGGCACCTTCCTAGCTCATGTGATTCTGGGCAAGTTACTTCACTACAGTGAGCAAAAGTCAGAATGGGTCCAAAATTCTACCAGCCATAGCAAGGTGCTGCAAATGTAGCACCTCAGATGCTACATTTGCCTCAGACAAAACTCCTCAGACACCAAGTTAAAGAAGGAAGAGGTTTATTCGGCCAGGAGCATTGGCAAGACTCCTGTCTCAAAAGCCAAGCTCCCCGAGTGAGCAATTCCTGTCCCTTTTAAAGGCTCACAACTCTAAGGGAGTCTACGTGAGAGGGTCGTGATCCATTGAGCAAGCAGGGGGTGTGTGGCAGGGGCTGCATGCACCAGTGGTCAGAGTGAAACAGAACAGATCGGGAAGTTTCACAATGTCTTTCTATACAATGTCTGGAATCTATAGATAACATCAGTTGCTAGGTCAGGGGTCGAATTTTAACTACCAGGCTTAGGTCAGGCAGGCCCAGGCCTGGTTTTGGGTCTGGTTCCTTGGCTTTGGGTCTGGTTCCTAGGTGCTGGGCTACCTGCCTTTAGTTTCGTGTCTCTTTCCTTTTCTGAGTATAGAACAATATAAAACAATCTGAGTATAGAACAAATAAAACAATCTTCTCTCACAAACATTAAGAAGATGCTGTGTTTCAAATGCTAAGGGTACATCTAATATGTGGTAAGAACTCCAAGAATCTTTAGCTGTTACCATTATATTTTTTTAATTAAAATTGAATCTTTTTGTTTCTGTTTTTGTTTTTTTTTGTGTTTTGTGGCAGAGTCCCTCTATTTGCCCAGGCTGGAGCGCAGTGCTGTGATCCTGGCTCACTGCAACCTCCACCTCCCAGGTTCAAGCCATTCTCATGCCCCAGCCTCCCAAGTAGCTGGAATTACAGGGGAGTGCCACAACACCCAGCTAATTTTTGCATTTTTAGTAGAGACAGTGTTTCGCCATGTTGGCCAGGCTTGTCTCGAACTCCTGGCCTCAAGTGATCTGAAGTGCTGGGATTACTGATGCAAGCCATGGCACTCGCCTCTGTTATCATTATTAAGCATTCATTTAAGCCAAGATCTAAGGGGAACCAAAGTCCAGGAGCAAATCCACTAATACTCAGGAAGTGGGTTTGTGAGAAATGTTGCTGTTCTTTATCATTATTATTATTATTATTATTATTATTATTACTATTACTGCTACATTCACTATGAGAAAACATTCACATCTCAGAAATAACAGTAATAAGGGTGAGCATTGCCAGGAGGAAGCGGAGGGCACACACTGGCCAAGTCCAGCTCTGCGCCCTGTGTGTACAGATATGTCTTCCAGCTTTTGAAAAGTCCTTGTAAAGGTTTTTGCTGATTTGAGCTGTTTTCAGCTAAGTCACCAGAACATCCAGAATCTAATTTTAAATGAAGGTTATTATAATGTCCCTCAGTTTCATAGGCTCTTATTTAAGAGAGATTAGAATTCTGTGAAGGAAAAGCTTTAAGTTCCAAGAGACGTAAAGATTTGCTAGGCTGTCTTTAAATTCCATTTGGGAACTCACCATTTATATAAAAATGGATGACATATAATGTGTCTGTGGGAACGGTGAACTCTGAAGAGAAAGATGTGGTCAAATGGCCTATCCTCCTCCCACCTCGGAGGACACACTGCACCCTCTTCCTACCCCCGATTTGGCCCTCTCAGAAATCTCAGCTCTAGACTGAGGCAAAAGGGCATAAAGACACCCATTTCCAAAGCTCTCCGGCTCCCCAGTGCCTCTGGTTCTATCCGTCTTTGTGACCTGACGTCTCAGTGGCTGGGTCCCAGATAGGGAGCTCTGGTGTCTGGTTCCTGGAGCCTGAGCCTGAATCCCTCCATGCAGAGGGACTCAGGGACAGCACTAAGGGCTTGAATGCCTGCCCCATCTTCTAGCAGAGTGACCTCAGTCAGGTGACTTTACTCCTCAGGCTCAGTTTCTTTTCTGGATAACAAAAGGTCATTCAACCCCATCTTGTGGGTTTTCTGTGGAGATTTAGTTAGATGAAGGACTGGCACACAGGGTGAAGTGAGGACGCCTTCCCCTCTTCTGCACAGTGCCACACAGAACGGGGGTCTGAGGACTTGCCTTCTCTCCTGCACAGCTGGTCCCCGCCCCCCACCCCACCCTTTCCTGGTGTTTCCACCGCACCCCACCAGTTGGAATGACATCCAGGATTGAACTCAATAGCCCCTTGGCTTCCAGGGCCACTTTCTCCACACCTACCCTGGCAGACTTGATCTCATATTTGCTTTCCGTATAAGATCCGGTTGAACGTCCTTCCATTAATGCCCTGCAGAACAAGTCTCAGCTTTCTCCCCAGTGCCGGCCTTTCCAACACCTGAAGGCAGTGACGGTGTGCTTCCGGAGTCTTCCCTGCCCACGTTCAGCATCCACAGTTCCTTCCACCCTGCTTCACATGACACCATCTCGAGCATGGTGCCATCCTCAAAACACACCCCGGTTTATTATTGCCTACTGCTCAAGACGCTCTGTCCTGAACTGATCACCTCTCTGGGGTGTTCTGACCACCCCAGAGGACGGTCTCAGAAACCACTTTCTAAATTGGAATATAGACTCCATCCTTTTCATGACTCAGCCAGGTCTCACTCTTAATTCCTAAATCCCGTATAATTAACAAAGATACCAGAGTCCTGAGGGGTTGCTGGCAAACAAAACTGGGGGGAAAAATCCAGTTTTGTTCTATCAGCCCCATTGTCCCAACAAAGGAGGGGGAGAGGGGGCTACATGCAGTTACCAGGTGTGTCCTGTACAATTCGGTGTTGAAGGTGATTGGGGAGTTGGCGGGGGGCATGATGGTATTTCCAACTATAGAAATTGGCTATCCATTTCTGCTAAACTGTATTTAGTTCTATCTAGGGAAATCATTTCAGCCTCTCAGAGTCCCTTTGGCTCATGATACTGTGCTCTTGAGTGGAGCCACCCCTTTTCACTAAATGCCATATGGCACATTCATCAATGTGCCAGTGATGTCTTGATCCAAGTTAATAAAATGATTAAATGTAGGCTTGGAATCACCACTAAAATTCTCCTTGAAGCCAATTTCTACCTATTTATCAAATTCCACCACTGTTCATCTCATGATTAATCTACCTTTAAAATACGTCACTGAACGACAGGGATACATTCTGAGAAAAGTGTCCATTAAGCAATTTCATCATTATGTGAATACCAGAGTGCACTCCCACAAACCCAGATGGTGCAGCCTTCTACACACCCAGACTTGTATGCCACAGCCCATTGCTCCCAGGCTGCAGACCTGTGCAGCCTGCTACTGCACTTAATACTGTAGGCAACTGTAACACAATGGTATTTGTTAACTAAACATAGACAAAGTATGGTAAAAATGTGATATAAAAGATAAAAATTGGCCAGGCGCGGTGGCTCATGCCTGTAATGCCAGCACTTTGGGAGGCCGAGGCGGGCGGATCACGAGGTCAGGAGATCAAGACCAGCTTGGCCAATATGGTGAAACCCTGTCTCTAGTAAAAATACAAAAAAAAAAAAAATCAGCTGGGCATGGTGGTGTGTGCCTGTAGTCCCAGCTACTCGGGAGGCTGAGGCAGGAGAATCGCTTGAACCCGGGAAGCGGAGGTTGCAGTGAGCCAACATCGCGCCACTGCATTCCAGCCTGGGGACAGAGCAAGACTCTGTCTCAAAAAAAAAAAAAAAAGATAAAAATTGGTACCCTTATATAGGGCACCTAACAGGAATGAAGCTTGGCAAGACTGGAAGTTGCTCTGGGTGAGTGAGTGGGTGGTAAGTGAATATGAAGGCCTAGAACATTATACTACTGTAGATTTTATAAGCACTGGACACTTTGACCACATTAAATTTTTTAAAATTTTCTTTCTTCAATAATAAATTAACCAGCTGGGTGCAGTAGCTCATGTTTGTAATCCCAGCACTTTGGGAGGCCGATGAGGATGGACCACTTGAGGTCAGGAGTTCAAGACCAGACTGACCAACACGGTGAAACCCTGTCTCTACTAAAAATACAAAAATTAGCCTGGTATGGTGGCGTATGCCTGTAATCCCAGCTACTCGGGAGGCTGAGGCAGGAGAATCACTTGAACCCAGGAGGTAGAGGTTACTATGAGCAGAGATTGCGCAACTACACTCCATCCTGGGCAATAGAACAAGACTCCATCTCAAAACAAGTAAATAAATAAAATAAATTAACCTTAGCATACTGTACCTTTTCTAACTATAGACTTCTTAATGTTTTCAGACTTTTTGACTTTTTTGTGTTTTTGTATAACACTTAGATTAAAACACAAACACGTTATACAGCTGTAAAAAAAAATTTCTTTTTATATCCGTATTCTATAAGATTTTGCCATTTAAGAATTCATTTTTAACTTTTAAGGTTTTTTTTATTAAAAATTAAGACACAAATACACACATTTGCTTTGGCCTCCACAGGGGTGAGGATCATCAATACCACTCTCTTCCACCTCCACACCTTGTCCCACTGGGAGGTCTTCAGGGGCAGTGACACACATAGAGCTGTCATCTCCTGTGATGACAATGCCTTCTTCTGGAATAGCTCCTGAAGGACCTGCCTGAGGCTGTTGCACAGTTACCCTTTTTTTTAAAAAAAAAAAAAAAAAAAAAAGGCCGGGCACAGTGGCTCACACCTGTAATCCCAGCACTTTGGGAGGCTGAGGCAAGCAGATCACGAGGTCAGGAGTTCAAGACCAGCCTGGCCAACACGGTGAAACCCTGTCTCTACTAAAAATACAAAAATTAGCCAGGGGTGGTGGTGGGTGCCTGTAATCCCAGCTACTTGGGAGACTGAGGCACAAAGAATCGCTTGAACCCGGTAGGTGGAGGTTGTAGTAGCTCAGGTCGTGCCACTGCACTCCAGCCTGGATGACAGAGCGAGACTCCGTCTCAAACAACAACAACAAAAAAGTATACTCTAAAATAATGATAAATGATAAAAAGCACATTATGACAAATGCTAGGCAATAGAAAAATTTCAGCTCCATTATGATCTCCTGGGACCACCCTCCTACATGTGGTCCATCTGTGACCAAAGCATCATTATGTGGTGCCTGACTGTACTCCTCAAACATATTACAATGAGACCATATCTATTTGTCTTGACCACAAAAATGTCATGAAAAACTTACTAAAATGCTTTGCTGAAATTTAGATGGCCTCTCTCAGTGTTCTCCCACCGAGGAGGCTATTACCCCAATCTGAAAATTTAGAGGCTTTAGAGGTTCAGCAGTGAGAAGAGGTGTTGACGGGAAGAAGCATCCGAAGGCCTCCCAGTGGGTCTCTGGACTGTGACCCTTGGTGACATCCAAGGTGGTTGCGATCGTACGGTTTAAATTTTGTGATGATCCACCGGAGCCTCAAGTTCAGTCTCAAAGCATTAGGCTCTGTTTTCTGAACATCATTTTATATGGCAAGGTCCCGAGATTCTAATTTTTTCTTGTGTTAATTATGTGTCATGGAGTGTCAATTAAGGGAACCATCCAATACGCTTTCCAGAAACAGTTCTCCCTCTCGGTTTCTTCGTGTGCTTGACTGGCTCATGGCCCTGGGGAAACCGTCGCTTTCAACCCCTGCCTCTGGTCCATTTCATGATGTTTATGCTTTCATGAGGTCTTAGTCCTCAAAGGATTTTTTTTTTCTTTTGGATAAGATAGCTTTAGAGGCCTTCTGGGATAGGAATTATAGTACAACTGAGAACAAAGGAAGAAAAATAAAAAGTGACTACTTTCTATTTTACTGAATCTTTCAACTTGACATATCTGGAAATACAAAAATTTGCTAACACACTTTTCCTAGCCTACCCTTTGTTATGCTGCTGGTGAAATGTATGAGGTAAACACCTTTCTACCCTTTTTTCCCCATTGTCCCAAATTTTCCTGCTGCCTGGCGTTCGTTTCAAATGGCCCTCTGCTAGTCTTGGCCGGCATACCTACCAGTGACTTGGAGAGGAATTAAGGAAAAGCTTGAAAACTGAAGCTCTTTTTTTGTTTTTAAGGTGTTGGCTAGAGTTTAACATCGTTCTCCAAAGCCAAAAAAAACATTTAAGCAGCAGCAGAGCGCACAGAGAGATAAATTATTTTTCTGTACTACATTTCAGTTGGTAATTTCGTCCACAGGATTCTATTTCTGCTGCTACCAAGTTAAAATGCAAAAGTGGAAACATTCCAGTGAGTAAGAAGCAGGTCTGTTCATTCCCAGCTCACGAGAAACTCAGGACGCACGTTAGTTTCTGTTTCCCAGCAGCAAATAGCCAGGACATATAGCTTCAATTTACTGGGATTCAAAGAAGTCAAATCAGACCTAATTTCCCATGAAGTAAATCACAGCACCCCGCTGTGTGGTTTGAGTGACAGGTACGTCCATTATTCTGAAAGGTCTTGTTACTTTCAGCAGAGCTTGTTATTCTTAGCCCTAAAAAATCATGCCATGTGACAGGGCACCTGAGGCTGAGGAATGGGGCACCAGCACCTTCCAGGCTTTCTATCTTACATCTGACAACTTGAAACATCCAGGAAAGAAGTGGAAAATCCACATATCAGATGTGTGCTCCGACCCATTCCAAATGTCTGGTGTTTGGGAAACATTTAAGGGATCATAAATTCTCTTTTGTATCAATGTTTTTGATACTGTGTAATTACAACTATATATATAGTTACATGTATATATGTATATACTATATACATATATACAACTATATGTAAATATATATACATAGCTATATAGTTATATATGTATATATATAACTGTGTGTGTGTGTGTATATATATATTTTTTTTTTTTTGAGACAGAGTCTCACCCTGTTGCCCAGGCTGGAGTGCAATGGTGTAATCTCAGCTCACTGCAAGCTCTGCCTCCCAGGTTCAAGTGAGTCTCCTGCCTCAGCCTCCCGAGTGGCTGGGATAACAGGCATCTACCACCACACCCAGCTAATGTTTTGTATCTTTAGTAGAGATGGGGTTTCACCATGTTGGCCAGGCTAGCCTCAAACTCCTGACCTCATGATCCACCTGCCTCAGCATCCCGAAGTGCTGGGATTACAGGCATGAGCCACAATGCCCGGTCATTACAACTATATTCTAAGATTAACCAGCAATCATAAGTTTTTTGTTTTCAGTCTAGATTTTAGAAATGCAAATGACACCAGGCCCGGTGACTCATGCCTATAATCTCAACACTTTGGGAGGCCAAGGCAGGTGGATTACGAAGTCAGGAGTTCAAGACCAACCTGGCCAAGATGGTGAAACCCATTCTCTACTAAAAATATTTAAAAAAAAATAGCCAGGCATGGTGGCAGACACCTGTAATCTCAGCTATTTGGGAGGCTGAGGCAGAGAATTGCTTGAACCTGTGAGGCGGAAGTTGCAGTGAGCCAAGATTGTGCCACTGCACTCCAGCCTGGGTGACAGAGCGAGACTCCATCTCAAAAAAAAAAAAAAAGAAAAGAAAAAAAGAAATGTGAGTGACAATTTCAACTTATTTAGTATCCCCGAAAGCTCAGGAGCTGTGATAAATTGATAAATAAAAATGTAATACTTCATCTTTTTGCAAAAGTGTAGTGGGCTATATTAAGACATTTCTTTTTTATTGTTGACTCTGGAAAGAAAAAATCCAGTTTTGTTTTATCAGTCCTTATACAAAGATTTATGAGTTAAAATGCAGCAGAGGCCGGGTGCAGTGGCTCCCACCTATAATCCCAGCACTTTGGGAGGCTGAGGGGGTAGGATTGCTTGAAGCCAGGAGGGCAACATAATGAGACCCTGTCTCTACAAAAAATATTTAAAAATAAGCCAGGCATGGTGGTGTGCACCTATAGTCCCAGGTACTTAGGAGGCTAAGGTGAAAAGATCACCGGAGCCCAGGGGTTCAAGGGTATAGCGAGGCCTATGATCACACCACTGCACTCCTGCCTGGCTGACAGTGAGACCCTGTCTCTAAAAATAATTAAAATTCACAATGTGGTAGAGACAGTAGAAGGAAAAATGATTCTGCTTCTCCCAGCATTCTGCCTCTGCATAATTGAGTTAGTGCATTTCATAGGTCAAGAAGTATTTCAATTACACCTGCATATTTTAGTCCTGCATATTTCTTCATAAGAGAGAAAAGCATCTAATAAATACAATGGAATTTCATTCATGTCTTTATTTAAGGGATGAATAAAATGTCATAGTACCTAATCATATACATCAATGATGGATACAGATTTAATTCTGGCTGTGCATCTTTGGAAAGGCAGCTGATTGGCAAGACATCTCTGAACAAAAACTGCAGTCTGTCAGAGCAGGAGCTGACGGGGAACCTAGATACTAACATTTCCATGCCCTGCCTGATGTTTACCATTTGATCGCGTTCAAACTGAGGAATGAGGCTTATCAGATTTTATGTTGCTTTTTTTAGATGAATGCTCTTGGCTTTTTGTTGCTGTTGTTGTTATGGTTACTTCCCATTGATTTATTCCACTAACCATTTAGACTCCCGTTCATTCAGCTCTGTCCAAATGGGACTAGAATGGAAAAACGGAATCCTACCTGATCAATGCAAATTCTACTCTCTCTCCAAGAGGCCCAGATGCCCAGCCCTGACCCTGGGAGCCACTGGGAGCTTCAGGTGCTGGCCCGGCAGCACCTGGCCATGTTTTCAAGTGTACATCAGGTGACCACTCACCTATTGTACTTCAGTCTGATCTTCCAAGTAGTATTTAAAACTTCACCCAGGCAGTGATTTCAAACCGACTTTCTACTTATTCCACGAGGTGCCATCGAACCACTGTTCTATGCATCAGGCCTGTGGAGGGTTTATATAGCAATGGGTGTTCAGGATTAAGTCCTGCCTTCCTTCCTAGGAGAGAAATTGATCAGTTCCTCTGGGTGTCAGTTTTAGAGCAATACAACAGTATTTTGAAAGACAAGTCCATTTTTAATGAGACAGATTTTCAGGTAATAGTACTGCTAGAAATAACATATAATGATCTAGTGGTTCTGAATACGCTGCCGAATTCCTGAATATGCTGAATACCTTCCCCTCCTTTTTTCTGGTTACGTGCTGCACCTGTTTACCCTATGAAGCTGAAAAACAAACTTTGACTACAGCTAACTATGATTGTTCTAATTTCCATAGTACTTGGTCCCATCCCACACAACCAAACTACGAATGACAGACTGTTGAATAGATGGTTTCAGTCACAGACAGTCCCTGACTTATGGTTCCACTTACAAGTTTTCAACTTTACCATGGTTTAAAAGTGATATGCATTCAGTAGAAAACATACTTTGAATACCCCTACAACCATTCTGTTTTCTACTTTCAACATTTTATTATAAAATAGGTGTTGTGTTAGATGACTTCACTCAACTGTAGACTAATATAAGTGTTCTGAGTATGTTTAAGGTAGGCTGGGCTATGCTATGATGTTCAGTAGGTTATGTGTATTTAATGCATTTTTTATTTACAATATTTCCACCTTACGATGGGTATATGGGAAGGTAACCCCATTATAAGTTGAAAAGCATCTGTATATTCATTCCTACAGTCACTGGTGATTACTTTGTGCAAGGCATTATTTTTGAGGAACGCAAAGAGAAGTGACATTTAGTCCCAGTTGTCAAGAAAACTTTAATTCTAGGAAAGGCACAACAGGCCTCTGGCCCATCCGAAGAGAGTGGGAACACACCTGGTCCAGTTAGGTAGAGCCGGGAGCAGAATCCAGGAGGAAGCCCTACTGAGCGGGGGTCTCTGGTGTTCTAAAGTGATGGATAGTGACTGGTACTGAGTGTGAGGGGAGAGGGTGGATTACACCTGAGAACATCCAGGGGCTTAGAGAGGCATCAAAGTCCTCTATCCACAACAATGTTCCCCAAACAAGAGTCATTTGAGGACCAATGTCACGATTTTTGTCATTTCTGATGACATTTTTACCATTTCTAGTGGCCTCCTTTACTGTTTACTTAATATTGTCCTTTAAACAGACTCACCATTTTTACTTAAATAAATTTATGTTAAAAAGTTTATGTTAAAGAGAAATTTTGCAATACTACCATGAAATGAAATGCCAGTATCGCTTGCTCTCATGACACGGTGGTGTTAAAAATGCATAATATAAAAATATAATGAAATTCAGCACTGTTGCGCACCGAAGCATCCAGGTCTGAGGTCTGACCTCTCTTTGTTAAAAAGGGAAAATAGGAAGTGTTGACACCATGATAAAGATAGTCCAGCCCCACACTGCGCCAGCCTGAGACTCTGAGGAATTGAACGGGAATCGGGGAAGGAATAAGATTGGATGTTATTTAGCTCCCAGTCTGTGAATTACCTAAAGACCCCCAGTGCCACCAGTCAACATACTTCACCCCAGAACAGAAGGAAGGAGCAGAGCGGTGGGCAGTGCTTTGGGGCCAGCTGTACTACGGTCTCTGAAGAGCGACCGTGTGCTGTGTTAGGGCTAGAACCAGGTTTGGCCATTTGTGTTGACCCTGCAGATTCTATGAAGGGGTGACTTCCACAATCCCTAGCACAGTGGGGAGCACACAGCAGATAGTTATCAAGAGTCTTAAATTAAGTCTCATTGATGCCCTAAAATCTTTTGCCTGCTTCATAAAAAGTAGAAAATGAACTTGACAGTGATTCTTTGTATCTCATAATATCACATCCCCCTCCCCAAAAGGGAATATTGATAGAAAACTAAAAGATATAAAAACCTAACAAAAATCATCTGGTGAATAGATCCCATGGAATACACAAGAAGACGACATAGGTGTATTTGAATAATCTCAAAGGAAAATAAGAAATCTCCTTCGATAAGTCACATCTAAATGCTTATCCAGACTGGGCACAGTGGCTCATGCCTGTAATCCCAGCACTGTGGGAGGCCGAGGTAGGTGGATCGCTTGAGCCTAGGAGTTTGGGACCAACTTGGGTAACATGACAAAACCCCGCCTCTACAAAAAATACTAAAAAAAATTAGTCCAGCATGGTAGCACACGAGTATGGTTCCAGCAACATAAGAGGCTTGAGGTGGAAGGATCACTTGAGCCCAGGAGGTCGAGGCTGCAGTGAGCTGAGATTGTGCCTTGCACTGCAGCCTGGATGACAGACCAAGAACCTGTCTCATAATAAATAAATAAATCCCTGTCCAAATAAATAAATGCTTGTCCAATTGCTGAAAAGGAGCTCAAGCATGTACACAAGGCCCCAAGCACAGCTCTGCCCTCCGTGGAACTGGCTTTATCCTCCCTGTGTTTCCTGCTCAGGCGCCCTTCTCTCTTTCATCTCTCACAACCCTCCTGCCTCTTGCTTGGCATTCAGTAAGTGAACAAGGAGCGGGAAAGCATGCTAATGCATCGCAAATGGAGGTGCTGCATTTCCTTAAAAGGACTGTCAGGAGCATTTCATTTTAACGTGTTACCCGGAATTGTGTCAGTGTTTTAAGTGGGCTATTTTCTATAACCCATATCATTATGAATATAAGGCATTAAAGTACTGATTGCCACTTGAGAATCTAATTTTAAAGTGATTGTACTGCATTTCTAAAATGTGCATTTTTAAAGCAAGTTTCCCCCACAAATAACACCTTACCCAAGATACCTCCAGGCAGAACATTGTTTCTTACAGTAAATATTTTAATATTTGATTTCAGTAGAGACCAGTCTAATCAATTATAGAGTAACATAATTTACTTGTAATAAATTCAAAAGTGATGGCTATACTATCATTTATAGATGTTCTTTTTTTTTTTTTTTTTTTGAGACGGAGTCTCGCTTTGTCGCCCAGGCTGGAGTGCAGTGGCCGGATCTCAGCTCACTGCAAGCTCCGCCTCCCGGGTTTACGCCATTCTCCTGCCTCAGCCTCCCGAGTAGCTGGGACTACAGGCGCCCGCCACCTCGCCCGGCTAGTTTTTTGTATTTTTAGTAGAGACGGGGTTTCACCATATTAGCCAGGATGGTCTCGATCTCCTGACCTCGTGATCCGCCCGTCTCGGCCTCCCAAAGTGCTGGGATTACAGGCTTGAGCCACCGCGCCCGGCCAGATGTTCTTAAGAAATATGGAATCTTATTCCAGACAGGCATTTCTGTAACTTTCTGGTGCTTTAAATGATGCTAATGAAGATTTGACATCAGTTCACCACATTTTTGAAAATCAAATTGTTGGCTCAACCTCTAATGAAACACGATCTCAAAGCAGTTTTAACAACCATTTACCTTTTTTCTAAAACCCTCACTCTACCATTTCTATGGGGTTCCTGACTAGAAATATCAAAAGTGTATATGAATATAAAACATAATATAGTCTATTTTTCAAAGAGAAATTGAGACTAATGCAAAATATTTGAGTTCTGCTTTTTTATATGAAACATAAATGTTTATTCACTGGCAAAGCCTTAACTTCTCTAAGCCTCAGTCTCCTCATCTGTCACTTGGGGGACAATCCTATTTAGCTCAGAGGGGTGCCAGGAGACTTAATGGGATACTGCATAATAAGTACTAAGCACAGTTCCCCCCCACCACCACCACATGTACTGCCCTTGGTCTGTGCTCTAATATTGAAGCAGGATATTTCCCTGACCCATTTGCGGGACTTGCAACAGGGGTGCCCTCAATTACCCAGCCCACAGCTTTCAACCCCTCATGGGAGGAAGCATGCATGCGAATGAGGCAGGAATTGGTGTACACGAATGCTGGAACCAGCCAGCCACTTAGGCACTGCCAGGAGCAAACTCCACTCACTTGGCCCCACTGTGCTCCACCCCTTGTGGGGGGAAGCACATGGGTGAGTGGGTGCAGAAGCCAGGGTGAACGCTTTTGAGCGTCAACAGGAATGAACTCCGTAGGCTCCGTGGCAACATCTAGGGGTGGTGCCTGCAACCCCTGAAGCCCCCAGAGGGCATGTTACAGTGCTTTTAGCTCTGCTGTCCCCAGACGGCCTAAGTCAGTGGTCCCTCTGCCTTTTCACGTGAGGCAGCTGCCTTCTGCCAGTGAGGACAAACAGCAAGTGTGACAGCCTTTTGTATCCACACTAGCAGCGCCCAAGCTCTTGTCCTGCATCCAGGAGAAATGACGTCACACAAACAAATTGAAGGATGATAATTGTGGGGGATTTGATTGCCAATGAAAGTGGCTCTCAGCAGGAAGGGAAGGTGAAAAGGGGATGCAGAGAGAAGGTAATCTTCTCCTGAAATCCAGCCATCTCTGGCTAGATTCTTCTCTGATGTTACATGTCAAGTTGTCCTTCTGAAGTCAAGCTGCTTCTCTCCAACTTCCAACCGTAGTCGCCAACGTCCAGCTGCTTCTCTTCTCTCTGCCAGCTGAGTATGGGGTTTTTATGGGCACAAGATTCAGTGGGGCAGGGCCATGGGTGGTTTTGGAAAAGGCAACATTTGAGCCAGAAAACAGGGATATAAGTTCTCACTTTGGGCTGCAGTTTCTGGCTTGAGGGTGAGGGTTTGACAGGGACTCGCCCCTTTCTGCCTAGATTTTCTCTGCCACCTTTCTCTACCGTTGTATCAATATTATTATCACATAGCCCTGAGTTGGAACCATCAGGTCCTGCAAACTCCAGAGCATCTACTGCACTTTGGCCCCCCAGGGGAATTGGTCCCAGCCAAGGGTCTCTAGGAAAGGGGCACATCAACTAGATGTGGAACACACTCCAGTTTGGGAAATACTGGTTCTGCCCTCCAGGGCATCAGAATCCTCCTTTTGGTGACCCTGCTGCCTCATAGGAAAGAAACAACAGTTGAAACACTGGGAATTTTCCCCGAAAGGGAGAAGGCCCAGAAAGGAGAAAAGCTAAAGAGAGTGAAAGAGCCCTAAAGAGAATGGAAACGTGAGAGCAGGTCATTCGCCAGGGCTCATTCCTGCCATCCAGCCCCAGCTTCTGCTGCTCAGTGGACGCTTCTGCCAGTGCTCGCAGCCCCACAGGCCTGGGCCTGGACGCCTCTGCTGCCACCCATGATCTCTTCCTGCTCCACCATCGGAACCCCACGCCGCAGGCTCCCTCCCTGGAGGCCACCTCAGAAGGAGATACCGAGGGGAAGACAGCTCTTTAAGAAGTGTGGACTCCATGTTAAATTGGGACCCCGCAGATAGATACGGCTTTGAAACGATTGATTTTCTGTGGTGTCCATAGGGAAACCTGCCCTCCTCAAAGTTGTGAAAACTGTCAGGGACCCTATGACATGGAGCCGGAGTCAGAAGTTTTCTACCCAGATCTCTAACAGAGGAGATAAAACGAACACTGGTTCACGATAGATAACAGAACGGCTTCAGCAAACGGCAAGCAAGTGAACAAAGATGCTGGAGAAGAACAAGGCGCTTTATCCACGTCCCCCACAGCACCCTGCCTCAGGCCTGGGGCAAAAGAATCTTCCTGTGAGCCCAGGGAGTCGGCAGGGACATGAGGGGTTAACGCAGCACTTGCTCAGAGCAATTGCGACACTGCCGCTGGAATTATCCTTTTCACACGGTTCCCAGTAGTGGTTAAAAGGCTCTGAGGTCAGTCCACCTGGCCCACTAGCTAAGGGCTCTTAAGCATTTAAGGACCTTTTCAACATTTGTTTCTGTTAGAAACTTGGGACAGAGGGCCAAAAGACATTGATTCAACTGGTATAACAATGTGTGGGTACATTGCCCTTGGTACCTTGGAAATGCCTCTACTCAGTCTCACCTCTGAGCTGAGTTAGTTTGGGAAGATGTTGAGCCTACAGGTGGCGGGGAGATGGTGAGATTCTTCAAGGCATGTGTATGTTTGTGATTGGGTTGGGAAAGTTTCCTGACTGCCAAAACCTCCATCAGACTCTAGCAGGGATTCCGTAAATCTCAGAATTCCAAGGGGATTGGATTTTGAAGAAAGGAGATGTTCACGTACAGGCTGCTGGAATTCTTGTTCATTTTTGTTTGTTTTGTTTTAAGATTTCTGAAGAAGAAAATAAGTAAGGGATATAAAACAGAACCATAGTTTGCCAGGAGGGCAGAGCAGGGCTGTTTCATTCAATTTGTTAAGAGGGTCAGGGAAGCATCAGAAAAGATGAGAAAAATCAATCAGGACCAAGTCACTGTGGTGAGCTTCAGCAGCATCTGAAGTAGCCGGAAGGTACTGAGAAATGTATTTTATCGCATATAGTCTTATTTCCACCCTACCATATTCTCTGTTAACACAAGGTTCCTTGAAAGTCAAGTCTGCAGCCCTAAGTCTTATTGACTCATTAATATTTCACCTAAAACAATGTAACATCTTAAACTGAAACCTAAATGTAAGATTTGGACACAAGCATTCAAAGACAGGTGTGTTGTAACGCTGGACTATGGTCAGTCGCATTACATTTTCATTTCTTTTTTTCTTTTAGAAACAGGGAAAATTGACCAAGAGATTCACAAATACAATACCCCAGGATTCACTGGTTGCCTCTCCAGAGTCCAGTTCAACCAGATCGCCCCTCTCAAGGCTGCCTTGAGGCAGACAAACGCCTCGGCTCACGTCCACATCCAGGGCGAGCTGGTGGAGTCCAACTGCGGAGCCTCGCCGCTGACCCTCTCCCCCATGTCGTCTGCCACCGACCCCTGGCACCTGGATCACTTGGATTCAGGTAAAGTCTCCAGCAACCTCGGGCACATTGCTTCATTTCTTTAAACCTCGGTCTCTTGGGACTATGGAATGGATTTAATAACAGAACCTCACTGGTAATGTCACTGGAGGATTAAGAAAGGTCAAAGGAATGTTGTGAGTATGGAGTTCTCAGGGCAGCACATCTGAAGTACTCAGGGCCAGAAATAAATAAGGTGAAGGTAAAGAATGTAGGAACTATTAACTCTTCAATTAGGTTAAATGATGACTTGCCTAAACTGATGTCTGCGCCATGACTGTGGGTGATTTGATCAATTCACTTTCTCACTTTTGCCTCTTATGACTCTCAATGACTTGCTGTAACATAGTCTGTGTTTTAATTTAAGAAGAGATTTACCTAAAGCAATATAGAGATCCATCTCCTGGCTCTGTATTGACATGAATAATACTGTAGGCTTCCAGATCTTTAAGAGGTAACTTTAAGCTTGCAAAACTCTATGGATTTAGTCCCACTTCTTTGAGTGGTAAGACATGTAATTTGAAAGCACAGGGCTCAAATGAAAGGATGTAGCTGTTGGCTGAAAAATTAATTGGATGAAAGAGTATACACATAACCCTGGGTGGCAGACAGCCTGTCAAGCTGTATCTCAGGAGACTTAGGTCATACTCCTAGCTCCACCTACATTGGCCTTGGGCAACTCAAGTGAGCTGTCCAGGTCTCTGCTTTTTCACCCATAAGGTGAAGAAGGGGAGGGGAGTGTAACCTCTAAGTGACCTCCAAATCCAGCTTTCAGTGGGTCTCCAGGCAACATGTGATGTTGCCGATGCTAAAAACAGGAAGATGAGGCAGGAAGCAACGGCTAGGAGGCCTGGATTCCAGCACCATCCCTGCCTCTCACCCGGATTAACCTTGGGCAGTTTTCATAACCTCATTCCTCAGTTTCCCCATTTCCTAAATGGAGATAAGACCTAACTCATGGAATTCTATTTAAAGTGATGTGTTTAAATCTGATGTGTTTAATCACAGCATGTAGCAAGTGTTAAAGTTTAGCTACAATAATATTAATAATAATTATGGTTGTTATTATATTAGATCCATTTTACTATAATGCTTGAACCTTGAGTAAGGACTTTGGAATCCTCTCCCCCTACAAACTTGTAACAGTTCATTCTCTAAACCTTGTGCATTTGATTGCTTTAATCATGTTCCGGCCCCGCACATGGTGTGTGTGGCTTCAGATCAGCTACTGTCATCGTGATTCCTTGCCAGGGTTGTGCTGCAAAGCTTTGTGAAGCTTAGAGAGAAGCCAAAATTGCCCTGTTGTCAGAATAGCCCATTTACAGACGAAACAATCCTCTTTGTTCCTCACACATGGATTCCTAGAACTGACGCGGGGTGCTGTGTGCCAAGGGCACATATGAAGAATTCCCTTTTATGAATGTTGTTAAGATGACACAGCAGGCTGGCTTTTCCTCATGGGCTGGCCTGAACAAAGGAAAGCATTCCTAATGCTGAAAGAAGAAAAGTAAGAGTGAAAATACAAGAGGAGAAAAGACATGTCAGGGCCACAGAGGAACCGAGATCTCTCAGATAAATTCCTCTGAATGCCCAAGTAGACAAATACCATGAATGATCTTTGCAATGCAGGAGTCCTTCCGCTGTCAAACGGACCTACTACCTGAGGCTGTGACAGCACCTGTGGTCTAAGTCAGGGCCAAGAGACTAGTTTCTAAAACCTCTAGATCCTACCTTGGGCCAATATGAGTTCCTATGTATTATTACTTGTTTGTTAAGATCTGTGAGGTAAGATCTTATCTATTTTGTTAAGAGTTTTAGTTCCTTTATTTTTAAAAAATCATGCTTTGTGGGTGATAGTTTAGAAAGTCTTGCCCAGTTGCCCAGGGTGGAGTACAATGGCACCATCTCAGCTCACTGCAACCTCCTCCTCCCGGGTTCAAGCAATTCTCCTGCCTCACCCTTCTGAGTAGCCGGGATTACAGGCACCCCCCATCATGCCCAGTTAATTTTTGTAGAGGCAGGATTTCACCATGTTGGACAGACTGGTCTTGAACTCCTAACCTCAGGTGATCCACCTGCCTTGGCCTCCCAAAGTGCTGGGATTACAGGATTCTTGTGATTGATTTATGAAAATGTATACAGGGAACATATCTGTTAGTATTTGATGTTCAAGTCCAAATTCTGTAACTCTGGTATTACAGTAGGCCTGTGCTATGTAACATGAGATCCATTTGCAGAAAAATTTCCACTTATACTTGGAGAGTTCTTACCGAGTGTCCAGCAGGTGAAGTATTAATCCAATTGTCATTACACCAATTACAAGGACAGAAAACAGTTGACCAGGTTCAGTGGCTCACATCTGTAATGCCAGCATTTTGGGAGGCTGAGGTAGGTGGATCACGAGGTCAGGAGTTCAAGACCAGCCTGACCAACAAGGTGAAATCCTGTCTCTACTAAAAATACAAAAATTAGCTGGGCATAGTGGCACATGCCTGTAATCCCAGCTACTCAGGAGTCTGAGGCAGGATAATTGCTTGAACCTGGGAGGCAGAGGTTACATTGAGCTGAGATGGTGCCACTGCACTCCAGCCTGAGTGACAGAGCAAGACTCTGTCTCAAAACAAAACAAAACAAAAAAAGACAGAAAACAGTTTACAAACAATAAGGCAGAGGTTTATTTAAACAATATTATTTGATTTTCCTTTTTTCTTTTAGGTGAATAGGAACATGAGACACAATGTGGGTTGAGGGGCTAGAAGGAGGGATGGAGGACAGATGTAGAAATGAGGGAAGGTTACTTAACAGCAGCCTCCAGTTGCTCAGTGTCAGGGAGGAAATACTTTTCCTCTGTCCTGTTCAGTTCAGTACCTGGGGGCCTGCAAATCAAACTGATAAAAGACAGATTAACAGGTGGGCAGGGGGACCTTATTTATATGCATATAGGAGCTTCAAAAAGAAGAAACTCAGTAAGTAGCTAAAGCTAGAAACTTATATGTCCAGCTTAGTAGGGAAAAGAGGCGGTGGGGGAAAAGGCCTCTATAGGAAGAATACACGGGTTTCTAGAAGAACAAATGAGAGATGAAGAGTTTGGGATGGTGCTTGTTCATACAGGCCTGAGTGATCTCTGCATCGCATTCATGGCCATAAAACTTCCCTGGAGAGAAGACTTACGGTGGGTTTCTTGATCTTCTCCCTGGGAGTAAAAGCCACCTGTAAGAGGGAAGTACGGCAGCCTCATTTTTCCAGAAATCTCTGCTTTTTGTCAGATAAAGGAAGCACCAAGAAGGCTTCTTTCTGCACCTATTGAATTCTCAGTGGCTTCAGTTTAAAATAAGTTCCATACCAACTCAGGTTCTAAGTGCATCCCCCACATCAGCAACTGCACTCTGGTTTTGTGAGCCTAAGGTCATCACTCCAAATTTGGACTTTAGGGTTTTGTACTTTTCCGGTAATATTTCATGTTTGACTAGAATAAGATTTGTTGCTATCAGATATTTAAAAACAGAACAGTGTATACACAAAAATGCCTTCCTACCTGTAAATAGCATGAGGTACTTCAGTCTGTGTAGGGTTAGGACAGGAAGAAAATAACGTGAGAGCTCGTGAGGCGTGGCTTGACTAGAGGACATTTGGAAGTAGATTATCTCATCCGGTACCTTGGAAGTTTGGTCCTTGACAAGCAGCATTGGGTCTCCTGAAAGCTTTTTAGAAATGCAGACTCTCAGGCCCCCACCCCATACTGACTGAATCAGCATTTGTGTTTTTTAGCATGGTTCCCGGGTAACTTACCACTGCAATTTAAAAGCTCTAATCATGTGTAGTGCGTCTCAATCTTGGAAGCACTTTAGAACCACCTGGGGAGCTTTTTAAAATCCTGATTAAGACTATACTTCTGTCAGAGGGGTCTGAACCAGAGCAACTCCATCTCTAATAGGGGCTGGGTAAAATAAAGCTGAGACCTACTGGGCTGCATCCCCAGGAGGTTAGGGCATTTGGTCACAGGATGAAATAGGCCATTGGCACAAGATACAGCTCACAGACTTTGCTGATAAAACTGGTTGCAGTAAAGAAGCCAGCTAAAACCATCAAAACCAAGATGGCAATGAGATTGACTTCTGGTCAGCCTCACTGCTACACTCCTGCCAGCACCATGACTGTTTATAAATGCCACAGCAATGTCAGGAAGTTACCCTATAGGGCCTAAAAAGGGGAGGGATGAATAATCCACCCCTTGTTTAGCATATAATCAAGAAATAACCATAAAAATGGGCAACCAGCAGCCCTTGGGGCTGCTCTATGAAGCAGCTATTATTTTATTCCTTTACTTTCCTAATTGATACAATTTGATTGTGTCTCCACCCCAATCTCATCTTGAATTCCCACGTGTTTTGGGAGGGACCTGGTGGGAGGTGATTGAATCATGGGGGCAGGTCTTTCCATGCTATTGTGATGGTGAATAAGTCTCACAAGATCTGATGGTTTTATAAAGGGGAGTTTCCCTGCACAAGCTCTCTCTTTGCCTGCCACCATCCATGTAAGATGTGACTTGCTCCTCCTTGCCTTCTGCCATGATTGTGAGGCTCCCCCAGCCATGTGGAACTGTGAGTCCATTAAGCCTCTTTCCTGTATAAATTACCCAGTCTCAGGTATGTCTTTATCAGCAGCGTGAAAACAGACTAGTACACTAATAAACTTGCTTTCACTTTACAAATGCACCCTAAATTCTTGGGTCTTGTGTAAGATCCAAGAACCCTCTCTGGGGTTCTGGATCAGGAACCCTTTCTGGTAACACTTCCATGCACCACTTCTACAGTTTCTTACCAGAGAGGTTTCTCTGAACTTGTGGAGCAGCGGAAACCACAAGGAGGATGCTCAGCATTCACTCCTGAGCATGAAGCCGGCTCTTGGTGGTGCTTTTTGGCAGTTGCCTTTTGCCACTGACGATCACTCTTCTCTTCCTTTGGGAGAGTGAAAGGGAAAGGATGCCATCTGAATGATGATTATTTTTTAAAAAGAAAAATCCCAATATCTAGTCCTAAACCCCAGACAGACCAAATCAGACCTTTGGGGGAATGCGGGGGACATGGGTGTGTGTGATGTAAACCCCCCTCCCCAGGAGTGTCCAGTATGTGACCAAGGTCGAGAATCACTCACCAAATAAAAGGGTCCCTTTGGTAAATAAGGTTACCAAAAGAAAAAACTGAATACCCAAATACTGCCCAAAACATGGTTTATGAGAAACAGTGAAGCCTTTAGGTGGTGAAATCAGAAATAGAAAGGCTGTACCATCAAGCTTACAAAGAGACAGGGCTCTCTGGCCATTTTATAAGGAACCTCACCCAGATAGAGGAGACGTTTTTACCTAAATCTCAGGAGAACTGATCTGCCTATTTGCAACTGGAAAAGCAGACTTGAAACAAACAAATGAACAATACATTTGTGGTATGAGGCAGGACTTGGTGGCTCCAGTGAAAGCACCTCCTTATGGAAGGGGCTGCATGCCAGGAAGGAACCTCAGTTTGAGGAAGATGTCAAATTATTGCTCAGTGTTTTGAATTGGCTGCTAACCTACTTTGAAAGATAGAAAAAGATGCTGCTTTAAAATGAGGGCTGTGCTTTTCTGAAAATATAGCAGGTGCCTTGCTGTGAAGAGTAAGGAATCATATGGCCTTAAAGGGATCTTGGTGATCAACCAGGGCTAGTCAATTCATACCTATACCAGGATATTTGTAGGAACTTGGTGTTAGAATGGAAATTAGAATTGAAGACATCTACCCATAGGTCTTGTGATCTTTCTGCTCCCGTATGTGTCTTTCTACTGTCTGAAATCATATTAAATGATAAAAAGATAAAATAGGTTCTAAGGTATGCTGTCTCCATGTAATAAGATTCTTTTTCTCTTCTGTAACACTACTGGCTGAGCTATTTGTTACCTCTCCAATGCCTTTTGGGCTCTATCAATCAGTGTTTTCTAAAATGAGGGACATTTATGGTTGGTCAGGTTGTACACTGTACAACTACAACAGCTGTCATTTGTAGTGCAGTCTCTGGCTTCTGGAGCAGTGCAACATGTAGCTAGGGGGTCATGATTATGGGAGCAAAGAGACATGGCCTCATGTAACATACAAAGCAAGTCATTTCCTGTTCATTTGTCTTTCAACCCTTATGATTTTGTAAAAGAGAAAGTCTCTATTTGGTTCTCGCATGCCTTTAACACCTCTCCCATGACTGTATTTCACCTTATAATAAAGAGAGAACAGGCTTCTGGTTAGTGCCTTGACAGGCAATAGAATTACTCAGTAGGCAAAAAGCAGCAGAAACCTCAGCAGAGGTAAATGCCCCTGTCTGACAGCTTTGAAGAGAGCAGTGGATCTCCCAACGTGGAGGTTGAGATCTGAGAATGGACAGACTGCCTGCTCAAGTGGGTCCCTGACACCTGAGTAGCCCAACTGGGAGACATCCCCTACTAGGTGCAGACCGACACCTCACACCTCACACGGCAGGGTACACCCCTGAGACGAAGCTTCCAGAGCAAGAATCAGACAGCAACACTCGCTGTTCAGCAATATTTTATCTTCTGCAGCCTGTGCTGCTGATACCCAGGCAAACAGGGTCTGGAGTGGGCCTCAAGCAAACTCCAACAGACCTACAGCTGAGGGTCCTGATTGTTAGAAGGAAAACTAACAAAGAGAAAGGACACCCATACCAAAACCCCCTCAGTACGTCAGCATCATCAAAGACCAAAGGCAGATAAAACCACAAAGATGGGGAAAAAGCAGTGCAGAAAAGCTGGAAATTCAAAAAATCAGAGCGCATCTCCCCCTCCAAAGGAACACAGCTCATCGCCAGCAACAGAACAAAGATGGACGGAGAATGACTTCAACAAGTTGAGAGAAGGCGGCTTCAGTTGATCAAAATTCTCAAAGCTAAAGGAGGAACTACGTAACCAGCACAAAGAAACTTTTGAAAAAAGATTTGATGAATGGCTAACTAGAATAGCCAATGTAGAGAAGTCCTTAAAAGAACTGATAGAGATGAAAACCATAACACAAGAACTACGTGACAAATGCACAAGCTTAAGTAACCAACTCGATCATCTGGAAGAAAGAGTATCAGTGATTGAAGATCAAATGAATGAAATGAAGTGAGAAGAGAAGTGCAGAGAAAAAAGAGTAAAAAGAAATGAACAAAGCCTCCACATGGGATTATGTGAAAAGACCAAATCTATGTCTGATTGGTATGCCTGAAAGTGATGGGGAAAATGGAACCAAGTTGAAAAACACTCTGCAGGATATCATCCAGGAGAACTTCCCCAACCTAGTAAGGCAGGCCAACATTCAAATTCAGGAAATACAGAGAATGCCACAAAGATACTCCTCGAGAAGAGCAACTCCAAGACACATAATTGTCAGATTCACCAAAGTTGAAATGAAGGAAAAAAATGTTAAGGGCAGCCAGAGAGAAAGGTCGGGTACCCACAAAGGGAAGCCCATCAGACTAACAGCAGATCTCACAGCAGAAACTCTACAAGCCAGAAGACAGTGGGGGCCAATATTCAACATTCTTAAAGAAAAGAAGTTTCAACCCAGAATTTCATATCCAGCCAAACTAAGTTTCATAAGTGAAGGAGAAATAAAATCCTTTACAGACAAGCAAATGCTTAGAGATTTTGTCACCACCAGGCCTGCCCTACAAGAGATCCTGAAGGAAGCACTAAACATGGAAAGGAACAACAGGTACCAGCCATTGAAAAAACATGTCAAAATGTAAAGTCCATTGATGCTAGGAAGAAACTGCATCAACTAGCGAGCAAAATAACCAGCTAATATCACAATGACAGGATCAAGTTCACACATAACAATATTAACCTTAAATGGAAATGGACTAAATGGTCCAATTAAAAGACACAGACTGGCAAATTGGATAAAGAGTCAAGACCCATCAGTTTGCTGTATTCAGGAGACCCATCTCACATGCAGACACACACATAGGCTCAAAATAAAGGGATGGAGGAAGATCTACCAAGCAAATGGAAAACCAAAAAAAAGCAGGGGTTGCAATCCAAGTCTCTGATAAAACAGACTTTAAACCATCAAAGATCAAAAGAGACAAAGAAGGCCATTACATAATGGTAAAGGGATCAATTCATCAGGAAGAGCTAACTATCCTAAATATATATGCGCCCAACATAGGAGCACCCAGATTCATAAAGCAAGTCCTTAGAGACTTAGACTCCCATACAATAATAATGGAAGACTTTAACACCCCACTGTCAACATTAGACAGATCAACAAGACAGGAAGTTAACAAGGATATCCAGGAATTGAACTCAGCTCTGTACCAAGTGGACCTAATAGACATCTACAGAACTCTCCACCCTAAATCAACAGAATATACATTCTTCTCAGCACCACATCACACTTATTCCAAAACTGACCACATAGTTGGAAGTAAAGCACTCCTCAGCAAATGTAAAAGAACAGAAATTATAACAAACTGTCTCTCAGACCACAGTGCAATCAAACTAGAATTCAGGACTAAGGAACTCAATCAAAACCACTCAACTACATGGAAACTGAACAACCTGCTCCTGAACTACTGGGTACAAAACAAAATGAAGGCAGAAATAAAGATGTTCTTTGAAACCAATGAGAACAAAGATACAACATACCAGAATCTCTGGGACACATTTAAAGCAGTGTGTAGAGGGAAATTTATACCACTAAATGCCCACAAGAGAAAGCAGGAGGATCTAAAATTGACACCCTAGCATCACAATTAAAAGAACTAGAGAAGCAAGAGCAAACACATTCAAAACCTAGCAGAAGGCAAGAAATAACTAAGATCAGAGCAGAACTGAAGGAGATAGAGACACAATAAACCCTCCAAAAAATCAGTGCATCCAGGAGCTGGTTTTTTGAAAAGATCAACAAAATTGATAGACTGCTAGCAAGACTAATAAAAAATAAAAGAGAGAAGAATCAAATAGATGCAATAAAAAATGATAAAGGGGATATCACCACTGACCCCACAGAAATACAAACTACCATCAGAATACTATAAACACCTCTACACAAATAAACTAGAAAACCTAGAAGAAATAGATGATTTCCTGGACACTTACACTCTCCCAAGACTAAACCAGGAAGAAGTTGAATCCCTGAATAGACCAATAGCAGGCTCTGAAATTGAGGCAATAATTAATAGCATACCAACCAAAGAAAGTTCAGGACCAGATGGATTCACAGCTGAATTCTACCAGAGGTACAAGGAGGAGTTGATACCATTCCTTCTGAAACTATTCCAATCAATAGAAAAAGAGGGAATCCTCCCTAACTCATTTTACGAGGCCAACATCATCCTGATACCAAAGCCTGACAGAGATACACCAAAAAAAGAATTTTAGACCAATATCCCTGATGAACATCAATGCAAAAATCCTCAATAAAATACTGGCAAACCAAATCCAGCAGCACATCAAAAAGCTTATCCACCACAATAAGTGGGCTTCATCCCTGGGATGCAAGGCTGGTTCAACATACACAAATCAATAAATGTAATCCAGCATACAAACAGAACCAAAGACAAAAACCACATGATTATCTCAATAAATTATCTCAAGGCCTTTTCTGCAAAAGGCCTTCGACAAAATTCAACAGCCCTTCATGCTAAAAACTCTCAATAAATTCGGTATTGATGGAACATATCTCAAAATAATAAGAGCTATTTACAACAAACCCACAGCCAATATCATACTGAATGGGCAAAAACTGGAAGCATTCCCTTTGAAAACTGGCACAAGACAGGGATGGCCTCTCTCAGCACTCCTATTCAACATAGTGTTGGAAGTTCTGGCTAGGGCAATCAGGCAAGAGAAAGAAATAAAGGGTATTCAGTTAGGAAAAGAAGAAGCCAAATTGTCCCTGTTTGCAGATGACATGATTGTATATTTAGAAAACCCCACTGTCTCAGCCCAAAATCTCCTTAAGCTGATAAGGAACTTCAGCAGTCTCAGGATACAAAATCAATATGCAAAAATCACAAGTATTCTTATACACCAGTAACAGACAAACAGAGAGCCAAATCATGAATGAACTTCCATTCACAATAGCTTCAAAGAGAATAAAATACCTAGGAATCCAACTTACAAGGGATGTAAAAGACCTCTTCAAGGAGAACTACAAACCACTGCTCAGTGAAATAAAAGAGGACACAAACAAATGGAAGAACATACCATGCTCATGGATAGGAAGAATCAATATCGTGAAAATGGCCATACTGCCCAAGGTAATTTATAGATTCCATGCCATCCCATTATGCTACCAATGACTTTCTTCACAGAATTGGAAAAAACTGCTTTAAAGTTCATATGGAACCAAAAAAGACCCTGCATTGCCAAGACAATCCTAAGCCAAAAGAACAAAGCTGGAGGCATCACGCTACCTGACTTCAAACTATACTACAAGGGTACAGTAACCAAAACAGCATGGTACTGGTACCAAAACAGAGATATAGACCAATGGAACAGAACAGAGCCCTCAGAAATAATACTACACATCTATAGCCATCTGATCTTTGACAAACCTGACAAAAACAAGAAATGGGGAAAGGATTCCCTATTTAATAAATGGTGCTGGGAAAATTGGCTAGCCCTAAGTAGAAAGCTGAAACTGGATCCTTTCCTTACTCCTTATACAAAAATTAATTCAAGATGGATTAGAGACTTAAATGTTAGACCTAAAACCATAAAAACCCTAGAAGAAAACCTAGGTAATACCATTCAGGACATACGCATGGGCAAGGACTTCATGTCTAAAACACCAAAAGCAACAGCAACAAAAGCCAAAATTGACAAATGGGATCTAATTAAAGAGCTTCTGCACAGCAAAAAAAAACTACCATCAGAGTGAACAGGCAACCTACAGAATGGAAGAACATTTTTGTAATCTACTCATCTGACAAAGGGCTAATATCCAGAACCTATAAAGAACTCAATCAAATTTACAAGAAAAAAACAACCCCATCAAAAAGTGGGCAAAGGATATGAACAGACACTTCTCAAAAAGAAGACATTCATACAGCCAACAGGCACATGAAAAAATGTTCATCATCACTTGCCATCAGAGAAATGCAAATCAAAACCACAATGAGATACCATCTCATACCAGTTAGAATGGCAATCATTAAAAAACCAGGAAACAACAGGTGCTGGAGAGGATGTGGAGAAATACAAACACTTTTACACTGTTGGTGAGACTGTAAACTAGTTCAACCATTGTGGAAAACAATGTGGCGATTCCTTAAGGCTCTAGAACTAGGAATACCATATGACCCAGCCATCCTGTTACTGGGGATATACCCAAAGGATTATAAGTCATGCTGCTATAAAGACACATGCACACGTATGTTTACCGCGGCACTATTCACAATAGCAAAGACTTGGAATCAACCCAAATGTCCATCAGTGACAGACTGGATTAAGAAAATGTGGCACATATACACCATGGAATACTATGCAGCCATTAAAAAGGATGCGTTTGTGTCCTTTGTAGGGACATGGATGCAGCTGGAAACCATCATTCTCAGCAAACTATCGCAAGAACAGAAAACCAAATACTGCATGTTCTCACTCATAGGTACGAATTGAACAGTGAGATCACTTGGACACAGGAAGGGGAACATCACACACCAGGTCCTATTGTGGGTAGGGGGGAGAGGGGAGGGATAGTATTAGGAGATATACCTAATGTAAATGATGAGTTAATGGGTGCAGCACACCAATATGGCTCATGTATACATATGTAATAAACCTGCATGTTGTGCACATGTACCCTAGAACTTAAAGTATAATTAAAAAGAAAAAAAAGAATTAGCAGGGATGTAAAGTCTTATCAATATATTTATTTAAATAAGAAATTTAACCAATTTTGTGAAAATAATAAATAATACTTGGATTTTACAGTATATGTCAAGAAAAATGTGAAGGTGATTTTCACCTGACTGGAGTTTGAGAAACACCAGGCAGTAGAGAAAGATCACCCCAAGCACTGGGGCCTAGCATGGGGCTTTAAGAACACATTTTTATAGGGGGATGAGGTAAACAAAAGACTTACACATTATTATTTAAGTTGACTTGATTTAAACCAGTTCTGCTCTATTAGAAACCGCCACTCTTTTTTTCTTCCTAGTTATTTCCCTCTTTGATAATAAGTACAGCCTGTTTCTAAACCATTATATGGTCCTGAGGAATATTTTTAGAAGAGTAGTTACAAGGTAGAAAAAGTAACCCCCAGACCTGAGTTAAGGTTTATTTAAAGGTCACGGAATGCCAGGCAATTGCCGTGATTCACCTCTCAGAATTATGGACTCTGTTGTGTGTTTTTTCCTTTTTGTCTAATTTAGGGAATCTTATTTGCTTAGAATGAAAGGACTTGCCAGCAGGAAGACAGCCGCAGATGGCAGTGCACGTTCTGTAAAATACAAAAACAAAACAAACACCAGAAAAAAGAAATCCAAGAGTCTGATCCCATAAATTTCTGCACTAAAGAGCAACTCCAAGCTGCACACCAAGCTGTTTGACAAGGCGTTTGTGTTAAGCTTTATGATGTTTTATCACATTCATGATATTGGATGCAGAATACATCAGACCAAAGGCCACATCCTAGGATCTTCTTTAAAATATCATTAAAATAGATGAAGCACTTTAAGATGTAACGTTTCATTTCCTAAGGGATCTTCTAGTTGTAAAGATTGCAGATTATTATTATTATTATTATTATTATTATTTTGCGATGGAGCCTCGCTCTGTCACCAGGCTGGAGTGCAGTGGTGCGATCTTGGCTCACCGCAACCTCTGCCTCTGGGGTTCAAGCAATTCTCTTGCCTCAGCCTGCTGAGTAGCTGGGACTACAGGCATGCACCACCACGCCCAGCTAATTTTTGTATTTTTAGTAGAGACGGGGCTAATTTTTGTATTTTTAGTAGAAATGAGATTTAGTAGAGGCCAAGATGGTCTCAATCTCTTGACCTCGTGATACACCTGCCTCAACCTCCCAAAGTGCTGGGATTATAGGCATGAGCCACCGCGCCCGGCCACAGCTAGTTATATTAAAGGACTTCTAGTAGGTCCAGGCTAGATTCTCAGCACAAGTTGCATGCTATATGATGTGGTGCATCTCACCCCAAAAAGGACCTGGGAGTCGGCTTCTGTAAGTTGCTAGTAGGTAAATTCACAGCATCTGCTGTAACCTTATCTGGTTCTCTGCCCTAATGCTAACTGCATCTGATACTGAGAGGTCCTTGACCAGGAATTCTCACAGCTTCTCTGACAGGGAAGTGGGTAGGACATGGAAAATCCGGAAGCAGGAGTGGAGGGAAGAGAGTTAACACCCAATTCTCCACCTCCCCAGGACCAAGGCCAGGATTGTCAAGAATCCAGGGTTGAGAATCCACTGCCAAGCTGGTCCAGTTGGATTCACTCAGGTTGGCAGAGTGGCTGAAAAACCAGCCCTCTGAGGCATGTGGGTCTTCTCCCAGATATATTAGGAACTTGGTACTTGGGATCACTCAATGTAACAACCCCGTACCCCCATTAGACTCGAGTATACCCAGCACTGAGCTGGGAATTCAGGCTTCCTCTCACCACATCAGACACTTTACCACTGGCCACAGTAGACTGATTTCTGAAGGCCTCTTACCTCCATTGTTATGACTTCTGAGGCGTTGATTTCTGTCTATATTCCAAGTTTCCTGTCTATCATCTGGCCATAAAATATTTTTATATCTTCATGTGCAAAAGAGTTATGGATATAATGAACATTTTGAAATTATATAATCCCATTTTCTTCATAGTTACAAGCTGAACATTGGTTTTCTTTACCACCTGCAAACACTTAAAAGTAATCATTCCAGCTCTTATAATTACATCTCAATTATTTCTGAGCAGATCCCTTTTCTCTTCTTATGCTAAGACTGCATGATTAATGCATATTTATCTCTTACAGTCAATCTTTTTATTATGTTATTTGTCTTTCTCCCTCTTCAGTCACCAACACAGTTCACATTTCATCGTGTAAAGAAAAACTATCATCCCCCGCTTGCTAACATGCATTTTCCTGCAAATGATCCAAATTCCACTTTTCCTGCAAAAACACCAAGTGCATTTATGTATCTCAAATCAACTATGATATTAGTGTTACCTATTTTTGATTGGTCATTTCAGGTGTATGCCACCTTTTGTTTCTACAGTGTTTTCATAGAAAATCACATTGTACCTGTGATTTTGTTGAGTCAAAGGATATGTGTATTTTTAATTTTGACACTACTAGAAACCATCCTCCAATGATATAATCCGATTGACAGTCCAGCAATCTATGAATACCTTTTCCCCACATCCTCACCAAAACAGTGCATCATTTTTTTCTTTTAAATGTGGCTGTTCTATATGAAAAATAAAATTTTCTTGTTATAGTTTGTATTTCATTATGAGTTGGGTTAAGTATCTTTGCCTATGTTTATATATCACTTTTATTTATTTTTCCATGAACTACCTCTTTATATTCTTTGCCCCAATATTTATATTTTTATATTCTTTCCTATTGATTTATAAGTGTTCTTTATATATTACTTAGTATTTTAATACATCTTTGGATGTTTTCCCTGTTTGAGCTCCATTTTTTTTGAATTCATGGGATTTTTTTTCCATGTAAAAGTTTCCAAATTTTACATAGTGAAATGTAAAGTGTTTTATGGCTTTTGGAATTTGTGACATGCCTTCTCTATTCAGAACTTATTTTTAAAATTATTCCATGTTTTTTATAATAATTTTAGGTTTTATTTGTAAGTTCTACATATTTTCTTCACTGGAAATTTATTTGGGTGGAAGGTGGAAGGTAAAAATCTCACTTTTTTCCCCAAATGGCCCACTGTTGCAGCCCCATTGGTTGAGGATCCATCCTCTTCACCTTTACGATCTTCTAAATTCCCTTCATATCTGAGTCCCTTCTGGACTCTCACATTGATATGACACCTCATGACATGGGAGCAAACTGCAGTATTATAATTGAGCTTTTATTACCACATTTAGTGGCTCATAGAGCTAATAATTTTCCTTTTCTGTTTTGTTTTCAGAATTTTCTTGTTCATCCTCGCACATTTGCTTTTCCCACATGGATTTAAGAATTTCAATCATTTGGCCGGGCGCGGTGGCTCAAGCCTGTAATCCCAGCACTTTGGGAGGCCGAGGCGGGCGGATCACAAGGTCAGGAGATCGAGACCACAGTGAAACCCCGTCTCTACTAAAAATACAAAAAATTAGCCGGGCGCGGTGGCGGGCGCCTGTAGTCCCAGCTACTCAGGAGGCTGAGGCAGGAGAATGGCGTGAACCCGGGAGGCGGAGCTTGCAGTGAGCCGAGATCGCGCCACTGCACTCCAGCCTGGGCGACAGCGTGAGACTCCGTCTCAAAAAAAAAAAAAAAAAAAAAAAAAGAATTTCAATCATTTCGTTGCAATTGTTTAAAATTTTTACTGGGATTAAGGTTTTTGTATAAGTTCATTACCTTGTGACACCCAGTCACACCATGCAGGACTTCTCCATCTCTCTCCAAGTTGTCAAATGATTCAAATAAGTGTCATCCAAATTTTAATGTGCTTAGAATCACCTGGAGGAAATTAGCAAATGCAGATTCAGCTGGTCAGAAATGGGATTTGAGAGTCTGCAGTTCCAACAAGCTCCCAGGTGATGCTGATGCTGCGGGTCCCTCGAACAGACTGGGAGTGGCAAGGAGAGAAGCAGCTTTGGAGCACTGCCTCTGGAAAACCACTTGAGCTCACTGCTTTCTGTGGGAGCAGATCTTTGACAACTCTCTCAAGTTAGTTTTTGATAATTATTTTATGTCTAATTAGATTTTTCTTTCTCATCTAGGATAATACCTGCTATATTTTTCTAGAAATTCATGCATTTACCCTAGGGTTTCAAACTCATTACTGTGGAGTTGAACAAAACAAACTTTTTAATAATTTAATTTCCATTCCCTTTTTCATGTTTTTTATATTGAATGTTTTTGTTGCTCCCCCCCTCCCCCCCGCCCATTGATTAGATTACATGGCTTTTCTTTTCTTAAATAACCACCTCTTGGACTTATTTATCAATTGTTTCCACCATCATGTCTTTTTAAAATTTATATTAGCTGGTCTCTAACTTTGTAATCTGAATGTTTGGCTCTCTTATTTTCCTTCTTGGTGGAGTGTGTGTATCATCGTCTTCTAAGAATGTGAACCGAAGTCAACAAATCTGAGCTCCAGCCGCACTCTCTCTTCCGACCACACCTCTGCTGCCCCAGCCCTGCCTCCAGCCCAGGACTGCACCCTCCAGATGTAATTGACATCAATGGCTTTCCCTAGACTTTTTGCTAAGGGACCTGAAAAGAACTCAGAGACCAGCTTAAGTTGACAAAGCCTTCCCACATCACTGAGAGAATAGACTTGGCAGGCTTGTGTTTTGAAAAGCAGTGGAGGGTGCGCTCTGTCAAGGCTCAGACATGATGAAGAAATAATCGAAGAGCAAAACGTCACTTAGGTGGCTAAACATGACTGGCAGCAGGGCTGGATTCCCCTTCGGCATTGAACACCTCACAGGCCATCCTCTGTGTAGGCAGGCTGCTTTCTAGTGGCTCCACAGGCCTGGCCATGTCCGGGGCTGCCTTTATTCAAAGACTTCTGTTCTCTCTTAACCAGGATCACTTAACTCTCTGAAACTCCAGTGATAACAAATCAAAACTGGCACAAACATCCAGCTTTCCAATCTCTAAGGTCATTGTTTTTTCCCTGCTGGGAAATTCTTTCATTCCTAATTTTCCTCTACCTTTCTTTCCCTTCATCCCCTACGATAGATTTCGAACCCCAGGGAGGTTAGGACTCTGTCCCATTCTTCACCCTGGGCTGTCCACCCTCCGACCCCCACCCTACCTGGCATGGTACTCAAAGATGCATTTTCCCGGGGTCTGTACCTGGAAATCATTGCAGCTGTTAGCCTGTGTCACGTGGGGCTGGCTAAGTGCAGGGCAACGCGGTTGTACGTGTTGCCATGGTGACTTCTCCGTTGATGGCAGAACCACTGACTCCAGCAAGTCACAGTATTCATTTTTGCCATAGGAATGCTATGAGTAGCTCATGAAAATGGAGGCGAGTTGAGCTCAGTGTTACCCCTTGACTTGGGTGTCTTTCCTTGACCCTCAGCAATCCCCCATTCAAATGCTTCCTACTGTACTGCATTTTTGAGTATTCTTCAATATCATGCATCTGTTACAGCACCATATCACTCAGCTGTGGAGGCACTCAGAGGCGCACAACACCCTCTAAATTATCCACCATCACTTCTTTTACTGCCTCGTTTAAAAAGACAATTGTCAGAATTCCCAGGTGTGAATTCTCCCAGGGGAATCTCTGCCAGTCACCACCTGGCAATGTTAGTTCCACCTCTGCTGGCCAATCAGCACCTTTTGTCCTTGCTATGATCTCTACAGTTGCAGAAACATTTTCCTGATGAGGTTTTTAACCCATCACCACATGCTTTTCAGAGGAAAGTCACTGTGTAAATACCAATAACTAATACATGATAAATTGCTTCACTCCTTTGAGATCTTTGTCTGATTCCACGTGCTCTGCATAGACTATTCAGAAATTCTAAAGATGGATGCAGATTCCTAATTCTGCTGTTGAGTTTGTTCCTGAGAGCAACGCTGAAAGACTTTTAAAAAATTAAAATCAGCTTTATGTTGAAATGTAATTGTACATAAATATCCATAGGAATGTATGGAGTTACAGTTATTTCAAACAGAGAATAAGATGAATTGCTTTGGAAACTCCTCTTTAAACATGCTAAAATGATTTTCAGTCATTTACTTCGGAACTTTAACTTTTAGAAAACTGGAAAGGATACAGATAAATTTATAAACGATTTTAATTGTTGAAATGCTTTCAATGCATGATTTTGTTTTATCCTGGAATGGCCACATGTGATAGGCAAAGTGGACATTATCAGCCACATTTTAAAGATAAGGAGAATGCAGCTCAGAGAAAATAAATGTATTCATTTCCTCAGCAAACACTGAATGGGTGGCCACAGAAGCGCTGTGCACAGCCCTGGCTGTACGTTAGTCACCTGGGGAGCTTTTTACAAATCCCGATGCCTGGTCCCCATCCAAGGGATTCCTAGTGTGCATCAGGATTGTGAAGCAATAGGGACTGAGTTCATAGCATCTTGCTCAAAAGTATGCAGAGTAGCATTATCAAGTGGAAAATGCATATATTTCAGATTCAGTGATTTTTTTTCCCCACTATTCCTTCCTCTCAATGAAATTTTTGGATTAAAACATACAATTCCAGTTCTTTATTCTGAACTATTTTCTATCACCCTTTAAATATAATGCAGACGTCTGGAAGGATATGTAATTTGCATACCTGTTGGTGAAATTCCAGCCTGTAAATACAACTTTGCTCTTTCTTGTTCCACTTTCCCCTTGCGGATAAGGAATACATCATCCCCAAGGCTGCTAGAGCCAATTAAATGTTTTTTCACACTCTGTTGACATGAATGAGAAGAACTGTGACAGAGCCACACGGCTTATGCCAGGACTTTATCACGCTATCTTTATAATGATGTGAGCCAGCACCAGGGAGGAATGGTGTGGGGAACCATCAGGAAGCTTTGATAACCAAGGATAATTTGTTTCATCAATTTCTCCTTGATGGCCATTTGCCATTTCACCTGTCAGGAAGCAAAAGTAGTTATCCTGTGAGATCTCAGGTTAACTCAAGAAGAGAAGAGCTCAGACAACAGCGGAAGCATATTTAGCATGGGGCTTTCATACTCAGTTCTCTGAAGCCAGCCTTCTTGGAAGAAAATACATTGTCTTGGGATTGGAATTATATATTTCCCTTGTGCTAATGCAACCGAAAAGAGTATTTCAAAACCAAGAGCCCCACTGGGCATCCATAAAAGACTCAAAATATGTGTAGAATTAATTTTTAAAACCACTTTAGGTTTGCCCACGCCCCCCTTCTAACCGCACAGTGGAGCCCGAATCTGGTTGCCTGTCCTGTGGTCAGGGTGACTCCACCATGTTCTCAGCAATGCTCCTCATCTATGTATTATACCAGTTTGTGAAAACTTAAGAATAAAAAGGATCACCCTCACATTTTGATGAAATAGCAGTCACAACACAAACATCCCACGCATACTGGCAGAGCCGGCCCACGGAGCGCAGAAGCACGTTCATCACGTAAAGCTGAAAGCAGCATCTTCCGCAAGTTCGGATACGGAGGTTCCAGCAGAAGATTAAATATTTTTAAATGCTTTTTATTATTCACTGAACTCCCCTTGAAAGACACAGAATGACAATAAAAGCAAATCAGTAATATTCAGCCATTTCCAAAGGATCCATCCACAGCCAAAGTACGGCCTTTGAATTTACTAGAAACTTTCAGAGGGAGAGTAAAAGGAGTCCCTTCATCCTTGCTTGAGTCCTAAAATAACATGTGCCTAAGTATTCTCACAAATGATGAAGCGCACCTCTTGAGTAGACTTAAGGTGATAAAATGTTATTTTCACCGAGCTCCCAAGCCATACATCGTGGAAGTCCAAAGCCCTCACTGATAATTGCATAATGCTCAGGGGATGTGTTTCTCTGCAGAAGTCTGAAGACAACAGATCCAGGGTCTCCTGAAGACTTTCATCTTATGAATTGTGCAAATCCCTGACCACTCCCTGAGGAAAGGCGAAATACATCAGAGAATGTCCTTAAAATATCCCTTTTTGACTTACTATAATTGGTTGCTTTCCTCTTTTAACATCATAATCTTCTCAGCCACCCCCTCCCGGGAAACTGGGGCTATTTCTATGACTCAGCAAACAACCAATTCTTTGCTAATAAGGAAACCACAGGTTCTCTTAGCTGAGACTCCTGTATTGCAGGTGTGTTCACAAAACTTGGTGAGCACCCATTTCTGTGACGCAGCATTCCATAAAGCCAGAGGCAGTCACTGAGGCTGTCTGACATACCGTAATATGACCATATGGCTTCAGTGTCCTGTATTGCACCCATGCAACAGTAGAACCAGCAGTAAATTTTTTTTTTTTTTTTTTTTTTTTTTTTGAGACAGGCTCACTCGTCGCCCAGGCTGGAGTGCAGTGGTGTGATCTTGGCTCACTGCAAGCTCCACTTCCCGGGTTCACACCATTCTTCTGCCTCAGCCTCCCAAGTAGCTGGGACTACAGGCACCCGCCACCACGCCCGGCTAATTTTTTGTACTTTTAGTAGAGACGGGGTTTCACCGTGTTAGCCAAGATGATCTTGATCTTCTGACCTTGTGATCCACCAGCCTCGGCCTCCCAAAGTGTTGGGATTACAGGTGTGAGCCACCGCGCCTGGCCAAGAATTTTTTTTTCAAAAAACAAATCCATAAGCTTCAGAAACTTCCACAGTTCAGTATTTTTTAAAATGTCTAGCCAGGCGCAGTGGCACATGCCTATAGTCCCAGCTACATGAGTCCAGGAGTTCAAGATCAGCCTGAGCAACATAGCAAGACCCTGTCTCTAAAAAGAAAATTTAAAAATGCATCTGTTCTCTCTCATGTATGCCTTTAAATGCATCCATAGCATCAAGAACCTAAATGCCAACATCCCAATATTTTTTCTCCCTGATACACTAGCTTTAGAGACTCAACTTGTATTTTTGCTTTGAACCAGGAAAAAGGTATCCAAGGTCATACTAAGATAACCATTTATTAAACTCCTTGGCTGTTTTTTCCTAAACTGTAATAAACTCCCCCGCTCCAACATTCAACATACTAAAGAATTCTCTCTGAAATTAACACAGTGTTCCTATTATTGCTTTCACAACACTAAAAAGAAATAGAACTAACGGAGTTGAACTGTGAGGCATCCTGGCAGGCAAATCATTAAATTCACACAAATGATTCGGCCAAGGGAAAAGGGACAAGGTTCTCAGAAGGAATTATTTCAGTTCCCTCTCAGGCACTGCATTAAATTAAAACACACGCACACGCGCGTGCGCGTGCACACACACACGAGCAGCTGGAGACCTGAACCACCAACGGTCTACATTAAATTTCTGCAACTGAAAGTGAGGCGGGTATTCAAGCACTCTGGAGCCTGTTAGAAATACAGATGCCCAGGTCCCCCACCCAAGACCAACTCAGGCAGAAGCAGCATTTTTACCAGAGCTCAAGGCATCTGCATGCCCCTTAATGTTGTAAAGCTCTGAACCAGAGTGCTCTCCCGCAAAGGCATCTCAGACTGAGACAGGAGGAGAAAAAGCCTAAAGAGGTTCAGCACTTTTTCAAGGCCAAAGAACCCACCAGTTACACAAGTGTAGAGCCCTTTGTCCCTGACACTCAGAGCCCTGCATGCATAGGAAGTGACAGCCCCTTCCGGGGAACCCTGCTGCCGCCACGCGCATTCTGAAAACTGTGCAGCAGGAGAAACAGCGCTTTCCCTCAGACCAGGGTTTAAATGGCACTTCCCGAATTTATCATTTTCCCCCAGATTTGGGGCTTCTTCCTCCTTGCACTCCTGTTAACATCAGCATGAATTCATAGACACCCTGCAGCGGAAAGGAAAAGAAGCCGCGACAAACCTCAACAAAGAGCCATACGGCAGTGTTAACCAAGTGGTCCAGTCCTGCCTCAGCGTTTACAGGGGATTGGTTCCAGAATCCCCAAAGACACCCAAATCCACAGATGCGCAAGTTCCTGATAGCAAATAGTGTGGTAAATACCTACATATAACTACACACACCCTCCCATATACTTTAAATTCTCTCTAGATTACTTATAATGCCTAATACAACATAAATGCTATGTAAAGAGTTGTTGGCCAGGTGCGGCGGCTCACACCTGTAATCCCAGCACTTTGGGAGGCTGAGGCAAGCAGATCACGAGGTCAGGAGTTCAAGACCAGCCTAACCAACATGGTGAAACCCCATCTCTACTAAAAATACAAAAATTAGCCAGGCATGGTGGCATGTGCCTGTAATTCCAGCTAATCAGGAGGCTGAGGCAGGAAAATCGTTTGAACCCAGGAAGCAGAGGTTGCAGTGAGCTGAGATTGCACCACTACACTCCAGCTTGGGTGACAGAACGAGACTCCATCTCAAAAAAAAAAAAAAAAAAAAAAGAATTGTTATACTGGATTGTTTAGGGAATAATGACAAGAAAAAAATATCTGTACATGTTCAGTACAGATGAAACTTTCTTTCCTGTATATTTTTGATCCGAGTTGGGTTGAATCCACGGATGGAGAACCCGTGGATATGGAGGGCCAGCTGGATGGCTGCCCTGGCAGTGAGGCTCTCTGATCCAGACTTTCAAGGTTCGCCCTGAGAACTACAGTAAGATGCACGGACAGAGTCCTGAATGAGGAATCAAAAGACCTCGTCCTTGTAGCAGTGACTCCGGCACCCATCAACCACATGGCTTTAACCTAATTATCATCCATTCTGCATTTTTGCCTCCTCAACTGTAGAGAGGTTGTGGAACTACAGAATCTATAAAGGCCAGCTGTCACAATCAATACTCTGCAAGTGCCCATAATATTTTACAATAATAACTTTGACCATTGATTTATAAACAATTATAACTAAACATTAAGACTGGAACAATTTACCCACCTGAGAAATAACAAGACATATTTATCTCACATGAAAATGGACACCAAATACCTTACCTTAGTGTTTATTTCATGAAATACAAAGTCTGAGCATATATTAATAATGAGCTATTTTCTTTTTCTTTTCTTTTTTTTTTTTGATACAGAGTCTTGCTTTGTTGCCCAGGCTGGAGTGCAGTGGCGCAATCTTGGCTCACTGCAAGCTCCACCTCCCAGGTTCACACCATTCTCCTGCCCCAGCCTCCCGAGTAGGTGGGACTACAGGCGCCCACCACCACACCTGGCTAATTTTTTGTATTTTTTAGTAGAGACGGGGTTTCACCGTGTTAGCCAGGATGGTCTCTATCTCCTGACCTCGTGATCCGCCTGCCTTGGCCTCCCAAAGTTCTGGGATTACAGGCGTGAGCCACTGCGCCCGGCCTAATGAGTTATTTTCAATTAAAATACATCTTTGTCGTTAATCAGACAAGAGTGCAATGTCAGCCTGCTCTGAGAGTATTAATAAATCTTTTTCCTGAAAGGCAATTGAGACAGTTCAGAAGTTAACTAAGTAACTGGTAGAAAGAGGGAGTACAATGCAATCAATTGCCCGTTCAGTCCTTTCATATGAAAGTTGGTATTATTTAAACAATCATAACGTATAGCCGATGATGACAAATTTGTGTATTCTGTTTCTCTTCACTCGACCTCTTTTGGCCACTGGATCTTAGATGATCATTCTAGCAGCTGCCACTTTCTCACTCCTTTAAGAAGAAATGTAAGGCTTGTTTAACTTCTCAAGTCAGAAGCCAAGTCACAATCACCTTCCCCTATTTGAAACTGGAAATGTCGGCTAGCTTGTTTTTTTTTAGAAACGGAGGCAAAGGGTAGAGAGAGAAATGTGAAACTCAGGATCATGTCAGTCCATGCCACATCATGCTCTGCCCACAGAAAAACCTGCTGACTTTGAGAAATCGCTCCCTCCCAAAAATGTGATTAGCAGGGATCCTCTTTTAAAATAGAACAATGTCCCTTGTATCTTCAGCATCTTAGTCGATAACCATTTGTTTTCATATCTGTTTCAGAAATATCAATAGTGAATGACTAAAAACAGTAGTTAAGAAAAACAATCATTTTCTGCTATATAACTCAGATTTGAAAAGAGAATAAAATGTAATACAACAAAGAAGCTAAGAACAAAGGCAGAGATACCTTATCTAGCCCAGACCTCACTGTAAAAATAATGTTGCAATTTAAATTAAATTATAATTAATAGCAATTTTGTTGAAGTGTCTCAAATTATTACTTTAGATGCTGAAACTCCAGTGGTTTCCATGGAGATATTTTCTCTAGGAGATGTCAGATATGATCTAATTTTTTTGTCTCTGATATATGACAACCTGAAGCTTCCAGAGCCTTTCATTTTGGGGGAGTTTATGTTAGATATTTCAATTTATTTTTATATGCACTTCAATATGTTTTGTTTGCAATTGGTTTCTGAGCCTAAATATTTTGAAACTTAGTAAATAAGGACCACAACCACTAAATTTATCTTCTGCAGATTTAAAAAAAAAAAAAAAAAAAGCTTTACTCTCTCCTTATTCACTAGGACAGACAATAAATTATAGGCTAAAGAATTCAAATCTCTTTTCAATATTCTGTTCTTACAATTTTTTTTTTTTCTTTTTGAGATAGAGTCTCGCTCTGTTGTCCAGGCTGGACTGTAGTGGCACGATCTCAGCTCACTGCAACCTCCCCCTCCTGGGTTCAAGCAATTCTCCTGCCTCAGCCTCTCAAGTAACTGGGACTACAGGCGTATACCACCATGCCTGGCTTTTTTTTTCTTTGAGACGGAGTCTCACTCTGTCACACAGGCTGGAGTGCAGTGGCGCAGTCTTGGCTCACTGCAACCTCCACCTCCCGGGTTCATGCCATTCTCCTGAGCCTCAGCCTCCCAAGTAGCTGGGACTTCCAGCGCCTGCCACCACGCCCAACTAATTTTTTGTATTTTTAGTAGAGACAGGGTTTCGCCGTGTTATCCAGGATAGTCTCGATCTCCTGACCTCATGATCCGCCTGCCTCCGCCTCCCAAAGTGCTGGGATTACAGGCGTAAGCCATGGCACCCAGCCTATAGCTGTCTTTTAAATTCATTTCTAGTACTTAAGCATCTGCCCTGAAACTTGTTTTATAATTTTTCATATTTTGTAAATGGAATCAAAAGTTATATTCAATATAATATTTTAAAGCACGATTTACACGATTCCTGGTTTCGTGTTTCTGCAAAGGTAATGGGTCATTCTCTCTGTGCTGCTTTGGCCCATCAGGGGTCTGTATGTGTCACCAAAGGAAGGTCAGATTTTTGTGCTTCTGCAACGTGGGCTCTGAGTTCTCAGCCTGCCACATTGCTCAGCTGATGCTGCCATCATATGTAATTATCCTTTGTCAGATAACTTCTGAAGAAAAGCAAACACAGTCAGAAGCCTTTAGATTTCGCTGGCTTCCCCAGACAGCCCACTAACCACAGAAAAAGCAGTTGGGCTAAATTGGTTGGTTGCCTTCAGACCCTACCATGATGTTGGTCATTTGATAGAGCTGGCATACACTGATGCCTTCTCATCAGAGACAATTCAGCTGAGTGTTTAATGAATGGTTTCTGGAGCCAACTTCTGGGTTCAAATACTAGCTCCACCATTTCCTGGTTGTGTGACCTCAGACAAGTTTTTATCCTTCCAAAATGGGATGAATGTGTCAAGGCTCACATGAGGATTAAACGAGTTAGCATGAAAAGGAGTGGCAACAGGGCCTGAAATGTAGGAAGTGCTATTATTATTTCCTAAACAGCTTGTTCCCGAAATCTGAATTTCATGTAAATCAACATGAAATGTTTTGTACTCCACAATAGAAGAAAAGCATTTCTGGGCCAGTTCTACCACAACTAACTGCTTGATTTTCTGCCATTTTTGCAACTTTGCCTTTGAAGGTTGCTCTATGGTCATAGAATTCAAAGTTGGACTGGGCCCTAGAAAGCTTAGTGTTTGAGGAAACTCTAGTCCAAATGATGACTCATTTCACATAATCTTAGAAGTTAGAGCTTTACCAGTCATTGCATCTAAACAACCTATGTGGCCTTTTGTTTGATGTTGGAGTTCAGAAGTTGTCACTGGCATTCAAGAGTCCCTCTTGCCCCAGCGGCCAAGGAAAGGACATCACCCTCACCCCTGCCCAGCACACAGATGTGAGAGGTGCTCACTCCTTGGTCATCTTGCTATCACAGCAAAGCCTTTCAGGAATGTAGTGGAGAGAAGGGTGAAACACCTTTAAAAATGGAATGAGCCAGGCGCGGTGGCTCAAGCCTGTAATCCCAGCACTTTGGGAGGCCGAGATGGGTGGATCACGAGGTCAGGAGATCGAGACCATCCTGGCTAACATGGTGAAACCCCGTCTCTACTAAAAAATACAAAAAACTAGCCAGGTGTGGTGGCGGGCGCCTGTAGTCCCAGCTACTCAGGAGGCTGAGGCAGGAGAATGGCGTGAACCCAGGAGGCGGAGCTTGCAGTGAGCCGAGATCCGGCCACTGCACTCCAGCCTGGGCGACAGAGCGAGACTCCATCTCAAAAAAAAAAAAAAAAAATGGAATGAAACTGGCCGGGCGCAGTGGCTCTCACCTGGAATCTCAGCACTTTGGGAGGCCGAGGCGGGCTGATCACGAGGTCAGGAAATCGAGACCATCCTGGCTAACATAGTGAAACCCCGTCTCTACTGAAAATACAAAAAATTAGCTGGGCATGGTGGCGGGCGCCTGTAGTCCCCACTACTCGGGAGGCTGAGGCAGGAGAATGGCATGAACCTGGGAGGCGGAGCTTGCAGTGAGCCGAGATTGTGCCACTGTACTGCAGCCTGGGCAACAGAGTGAGACTTCGTCTCAAAAAAATAAATAAAAAATAAAAAGAAAAGAAATGGAATGAAACTGTCATATTGTATATTCTTTTTTAGAAAATGAAAGTATACTTTTTCTCACCCAGTTCCAACATATGACTGCCCTTACAAAGTATGTTTGATTGTTTTGTTTTCTTAACTTGAAAATGAAAGAAGGGAAAATGTACAGTAGTGAGCTCTCAGACTGCTTCTCATAGGGGAGACAAAGACAATAGAAGGGAAGGTGTGACTGCAGCATGTCTGAATATGTTTGAGGACCGATCATGTATCTGCCTTCTTAGGTGAGGAGCACAGTAGTACATATGTGTGTGGGGGCACTAAAGCCTTAGCCAGACTGTTTACTAAGCATGCGCCTAGGAGAAGAATCTCCCATCATCAATTCCTCCAGCAATATGTCCTGCCTGGCCTGTGCCGGGTGGAGGAGGGGAGGAGAGCTAATCTCTGAGTGGTGCAATGGAAACATGGTCTACAAATATAGGAACAGGGATGACCACACACAAGAAGGACATGTGCAAGGGAAGTATGCAGAAATATGCGGGCTTTTGTAAGACTATAAATCAGACTGGAATGGCACCATGCTTTGGTGGTTAACCTGGAGTGTCATTTGGGGATCCAGAAGAGAAGTGTGTTGAATATAGTCTCTGCTTATTTGATGAAAGACTGGTCTTGAGAATGTTATAGCTAGTCTATTTTAAACTAACACTCCAAATTTGGACCTACTCACAATGCTTCCCAACGTATAGGTTCCTTGATACTCCAACACCACTAAAATTGTTCAGCTCTCCCAGCAAGCTGGGTGAGGGGAACATGGATGTTAGCAGAATAGATGAGCTTTATCATCCATGTCTCAGTCATGTTTCTTGGTCTCCATTTTTCTCTATGCACATGTCCAAGAGCATGTTGGTTCCCAGGGGAAAGGACAGTTGCAATAAAATATATCCATCAAAATAGCAATTGCGCTGATTGCCAGAATAAAATGGCTTTGCCTCAAGGGAGTAAGCACTCACATGCATTAGGACAACCAGGCTTACGTTATAAAGAGATCCAGGAAAACATGAATGCTCACACAAAACAAAGATTTTGCCCTTGAAATGTATAAGGCTTCCTGACCTGAGGGTTTTCTACAAATTGTTTTCTAACAATAACCAAAGTCCAGTGGACTAGGAGTCATTAATATATTTTCTATATTCAATATGTCCATCTCCTTTGTTAGGAATAAGAATCCTGCCTCACTGTAAGGATTGAGTTGAGACTAGGCATCTGACTTTCAAAATTCTACCTGCATAGAAGGCTTTATTATTAGAAGAAGCTATACAATGTTTACATACCTCTTAATAGACTGATTTTAATTATGCCAGTCAATGGACATCCATTTAGCCCTTGCTACTGCATTATTAGTCATTGGAACTGCAAACACGATTAAGATTGGTCTCTGACTTTAAGAGGATGACTGTTATGTAAGAAGTCACAAGAATTAAGACTATTCCCATTTAGAAAAGGGACACACACAATCTGAGGTCACTGAGGATACTTTTAGGAAAGTAGTAAGATCTGATGGACAAAGAAAAGGAAAGTAAACCAGATGTCCAGACAGAGTGCCATATGGAAGAGAAAAGGGGTGTCAACTGGAAGCATCAGGAACTCCTATGAGACGGGAGAGTTCCCTGGACCCCTTCACTGGACTTGCAATGGGTGCAGCTCACTCAAACCTTTTGTGAAAGGGGAGCACACAGGCAAGTGGGTGCCGCAGCTGGGGTGAACGCTTTTGGGCTCTGGTCCCACAGCAGCTTCTAGGGGTATGCTCTTTTAGCAGTTGCTATCTGGGGATGGCTAAGTGTTAGACAGCTCAGTGGAGACAGGGTGACAGCATTTTACCCCCTGCCCTCTTGGTACTCAGGTCCTTATCTGGCGTCCGAGAAGGATCAGGTCACAACGGTTTTATTGAGTGATGGAAGTGGCTCTCAGTGGGATGGGGAGCCGGAAAGGGATGAAATGGAAGGATAATTCTCTTCAGTCATCCTGAGCCAAACTGCTTTCCAACTGTCCGGTTGCCTCTTCAACATTCAGATGCTTCTTCTCCTCTTGACGTTCAGCCGCTTGTTCTCTTCTCTCCTCTGCCACGCTGCTCTGCTCCTCTGCCAGTGGAGCTTGGGGTATTTATGGGTACAGGATTGGGGGGCCTGGCAGGCCAGGGTGGTTTTGGAAAAAAGCAGCATTTGGGTGGGAAAACAAGGCTGTGTAGTTCTCATTTAGGGCTGTGGGCTCAGGTTTGTGGGTGGAACCCTTGCCAGGGACTCCACCCTCTTCTACCCAGTATTTCCCTGCCTCCTGCCCGTATCACCTATACCTACAATGTTGAGTTGGAAAAGTGACCCCAGGAGGGAAGGGACAGGAGAGAAATACAGCTCAAGGGGGGCCTTCTTCACTATGCCCAGGAGTTCAGATTGATACCCAAAACAATCCTGTGATATTTTTAAATGTTCCTCTCTAGCGCTTGTCATTTTCCTTGCATCATCTCAGGTAACTCCTTCCACTATTTCCATATGTTCTGCTACTGTTTTTATTGGTAACCTCAAGGGAAACAGGAAGAGGTCTATGAGTATCTCTTAAGCATCTACATTTTTCTGCAGCTTTGTGGCCAAGGATGCAACACCATAAGACAGGCTTTGAAGCAGAGAGAAACCATGCTGTGGTCTACCAGCCATGTCACCTGAGCCAGAAAAGCAAACCATTCACGGTATTATGAATATCACACAATAGAATAGCAACAAATTACCACTGTAATTTTGTTTGTTTGTTTGTTTGTTTGTTTTTTGAGACGTAGTCTCACTTTGTTGCCAGGCTGGAGTGCAGTGGTACAATCTCAGCTCACTGCAACCTCCGCCTCCTGGGTTCAAGCGATTCTCCTGCTTCAGTCTCTTGAGTAGCTGGGACTACAGGCACACGCCACCACACCCAGCTAATTTTTTTTTTTTTTTTTTTTTGAGAAAAAAATGCACGCCACCATGCCCAGCTAAATTTTTGTATTTTTAGTAAAGGTAGGGTTTCACCATGTTGGCCAGGATGGTCTCGATCTCTCGACCTCATGATCCACTTGCCTCAGCCTCCCAAAGTGCTGGGATTACAGGCGTGAGCCACCATGCTTGGCCTACCATTGTAATTTTTTAATCACCATACTTAATATATTTTGAAGGTACATATTGTTTAAAGAAGGTCATGACGGGGCAGGGAATAGGGGAAGACAAAAAGGAGGTCAGGAAATTTCTGCGTTTATCAAAAGGAGACAGGAAATATGACTCACTCACAAAGTATCCAAATATCTAGTAAATATCTCCACCTGGGTGTCCTCCACCTGGGCACCTCCAACTCAGTATGTCCAATACAAAACTAATTAATTCCTCATCACCTAAAAGGGCTCCTCCTTCCATAGTGCCAACCCAAGCCAAACTGTCTGCAAGCGGGACCTCCTCAACCCTTCAACTCCCTGTCCCTTTCTAGCCTTCAAAAGGCAGGGTAGAGATGTCCGAATAGGAGCAGCTCCAGTCTCCAACTCCCAGCGCGAGCGACACAGAAGACCGGTGATTTCTGCATTTTCAACTGAGGTACTGGGTTCATCTCACTGGGGAGTGCCGGACCACCGGTGCTGGTCAGCTGCTGCAGCCCGACCAGCGAGAGCTGAAGCAGGGCGAGGCATTGCCTCACCTGGGAAGCGCAAGGGGGAAGGGAGTCCCTTTTCCTAGCCAGGGGAACTGAGACACACAACACCTGGAAAATCGGGTAACTCCCACCCCAATACTGCGCTTTAAGCAAACAGGCACACCAGGAGATCATATCCCACACCTGGCCGGTAGGGTCCCACACCCACGGAGCCTCCCTCATTGCTAGCACAGCAGTCTGTGATCTACCGGCAAGGCAGCAGCGAGGCTGGGGGAGGGGTGCCTGCCATTGCTGAGGCTTAAGTAGGTAAACAAAGCTGCTGGGAAGCTCGAACTGGGTGGAGCTCACAGCAGCTCAAGGAAACCTGCCTGTCTCTGTAGACTCCACCTCTGGGGACAGGGCACAGTAAACTAAACAAACGCAGCAGACACCTCTGCAGACGCAAACGACTCTGTCTGACAGCTTTGAAGAGAGCAGTGGATCTCCCAACACGGAGGTTGAGATCTGAGAAGGGACAGACTCCCTGCTCAAGTGGGTCCCTGACCCCTGAGTAGCCTAACTGGGAGACATCCCCCACTAGGGGCAGTCTGACACCCCACACCTCACAGGGAGGAGTACACCCCTGAGAGGAAGCTTCCAAAGCAAGAATCAGACAGGTACACTCGCTGTTCAGAAATATTCTATCTTCTGCAGCCTCTGCTGCTGATACCCAGGCAAACAGGGTCTGGAGTGGACCTCAAGCAATCTCCAACAGACCTACAGCTGAGGGTCCTGACTGTTAGAAGGAAAACTATCAAACAGGAAGGACACCTACACCAAAACCCCATCAGTACATCACCATCATCAAAGACCAGAGGCAGATAAAACCACAAAGATGGGGAAAAAGCAGGGCAGAAAAGCTGGAAATTCAAAAAATAAGAGCGCATCTCCCCCGGCAAAGGAGTGCAGCTCATCGCCAGCAACGGATCAAAGCTGGACGGAGAATGACTTTGACGAGATGAGAGAAGAAGGCTTCAGTCCATCAAATTTCTCAGAGCTAAAGGAGGAATTACGTACCCAGCGCAAAGAAACTAAAAATCTTGAAAAAAAAGTGGAAGAATTGATGGCTAGAATAATTAATGCAGAGAAGGTCCTAAACGAAATGAAAGAGATGAAAACCATGACATGAGAAATACGTGACAAATGCACAAGCTTCAGTAACCGACTCGATCAACTGGAAGAAAGAGTATCTGCGATTGAGGATCAAATGAATGAAATGAAGCGAGAAGAGAAACCAAAAGAAAAAAGAAGAAAAAGAAATGAACAAAGCCTGCAAGAAGTATGGGATTATGTAAAAAGACCAAATCTACGTCTGATTGGGGTGCCTGAAAGTGAGGGGGAAAAATGGAACCAAGTCGGAAAACACTCTTCAGGATATCATCCAGGAGAACTTCCCCAACCTAGTAGGGCAGGCCAACATTCAAATCCAGGAAATACAGAGAACGCCACAAAGATACTCCTCGAGAAGAGCAACTCCAAGACACATAATTGCCAGATTCACCAAAGTTGAAATGAAGGAAAAAATCTTAAGGGCAGCCAGAGAGAAAGGTCGGGTTACCCACAAAGGGAAGCCCATCAGACTAACAGCAGATCTCTCAGCAGAAACTCTCCAAGCCAGAAGAGAGTGGGGGCCAATATTCAACATTCTTAAAGAATTTTAAACCCAGAATTTCATATCCAGCCAAACTAAGTTTCATAAGTGAAGGAGAAATAAAATCCTTTACAGATAAGCAAATGCTCAGAGATTTTGTCACCACTAGGCCTGCCTTACAAGAGACCCTGAAGGAAGCACTAAACATGGAAAGGAACAACCGGTACCAGCCATTGCAAAAACATGCCAAAATGTAAAGACCATTGAGGCTAGGAAGAAACTGCATCAACTAATGAGCAAAATAACCAGTTAATATCATAATGGCAGGATCAAGTTCACACATAACAATATTAACCTTAAATGTAAATGGACTAAATGCTCCAGTTAAAAGACACAGACTGGCAAACTGGATAAAGAGTCAAGACCCATCAGTCTGCTGTATTCAGGAGACCCATCTCACACGCAGAGACATACATAGGCTCAAAATAAAGGGATGGAGGAAGATTTACCAAGCAAATGGAGAACAAAAAAAAGCAGGGGTTGCAATCCAAGTCTCTGATAAAACAGACTTTAAACCATCAAAGATCAAAAGAGACAAAGAAGGCCATTACATAATGGTAAAGGGATCAATTCAACAGGAAGAGCTAACTATCCTAAATATATATGCACCCAATACAGGAGCACCCAGATTCATAAAGCAAGTCCTTAGAGACTTACAAAGAGACTTAGACTCCCATACAATAATAATGGGAGACTTCAACACTCCACTGTCAACATTAGACAGATCAACGAGACAAAGTTAACAAGGATATCCAGGAATTGAACTCATCTCTGCAGCAAGCAGACCTAATAGACATCTATAGAACTCTCCACCCCAAATCAACAGAATATACATTCTTCTCAGCACCACATCATACTTACTCCAAAATTGACCACGTAATTGGAAGTAAAGCACTCCTCAGCAAATGTACAAGAACAGAAATTATAACAAACTGTCTCTCAGACCACAGTGCAATCAAACTAGAACTCAGGACTAAGAAATTCAATCAAAACCGCTCAACTACATGGAAACTGAACAACCTGCTCCTGAATGACTACTGGGTACATAACGAAATGAAGGCAGAAATAAAGATGTTCTTTGAAACCAATGAGAACAAAGATACAACATACCAGAATCTCTGGGACACATTTAAGGCAGTGTGTAGAGGGAAATTTATAGCACTAAATGCCCACAAGAGAAAGCAGGAAAGATCTAAAATTGACACTCTAACATCGCAATTAAAAGAACTAGAGAAGCAAGAGCAAACACATTCGAAAGCTAGCAGAAGGCAAGAAATAACTAAGATCAGAGCAGAACTGAAGGAGATAGAGACACAAAAAACCCTCCAAAAAATCAATGAATCCAGGAGTTGGTTTTTTGAAAAGATCAACAAAATTGACAGACCACTAGCCAGACTAATAAAGAAGAAAAGAGAGAAGAATCAAATCAACGCAATTAAAAATGATAAAGGGGATATCACCACCGACCCCACAGAAATACAAACTACCATCAGAGAATACTATAAACACCTCTACGCAAATAAACTGGAAAATCTAGAAGAAATGGATAATTTCCTGGACACTTACACTCTTCCAAGACTAAACCAGGAAGAAGTTGAATCCCTGAATAGACCAATAGCAGGCTCTGAAATTGAGGCAACAATTAATAGCCTACCAACCAAAAAAAGTCCAGGACCAGATGGATTCACAGCTGAATTCTACCAGAGGTACAAGGAGGAGTTGGTACCATTCCTTCTGAAACTATTCCAATCAATAGAAAAAGAGGGAATCCTCCCTAACTCATTTTATGAGGCCAACATCATCCTGATACCAAAGCCTGGCAGAGACACAACAAAAAAAGAGAATTTTAGACCAATATCCCTGATGAACATCGATGCAAAAATCCTCAATAAAATACTGGCAAACCGGATTCAGCAACACATCAAAAAGCTTATCCACCATGATCAAGTGGGCTTCATCCCTGGGATGCAAGGCTGGTTCAACATTCGCAAATCAATAAACATAATCCAGCATATAAACAGAACCAAAGACAAGAACCACATGATTATCTCAATTGATGCAGAAAAGGCTTTTGACAAAATTCAACAGCCCTTCATGCTAAAAACGCTCAATAAATTCGGTATTGATGGAACGTACCTCAAAATAATAAGAGCTATTTATGACAAACCCACAGCCAATATCATACTGAATGGGCAAAAACTGGAAAAATTCCCTTTGAAAACTGGCACAAGACAGGGATGCCCTCTCTCACCACTCCTATTCAACATAGTGTTGGAAGTTCTGGCTAGGGCCATCAGGCAAGAGAAAGAAAGAAAGGGTATTCAGTTAGGAAAAGAAGAAGTCAAATTGTCCCTGTTTGCAGATGACATGATTGTATATTTAGAAAACCCCATTGTCTCAGCCCAAAATCTCCTTAAGCTGATAAGCAACTTCAGCAAAGTCTCAGGATACAAAATTAATGTGCAAAAATCACAAGCATTCTTATACACCAGTAACAGACAAACAGAGAGCCAAATCAGGAATGAACTTCCATTCACAATTGCTTCAAAGAGAATAAAATACCTAGGAATCCAACTGACAAGGGATGTAAAGGACCTCTTCAAGGAGAACTACAAACCACTGCTCAGTGAAATAAAAGAGGACACAAACAAATGGAAGAACATACCATGCTCATGGATAGGAAGAATCAATATCGTGAAAATGGCCATACTGCCCAAGGTAATTTATAGATTCAATGCCATCCCCATCAAGCTACCAATGAGTTTCTTCACAGAATTGGAAAAAACTGCTTTAAAGTTCATATGGAACCAAAAAAGAGCCCACATCTCCAAGACAATCCTAAGTCAAAAGAACAAAGCTGGAGGCATCACGCTACCTGACTTCAAACTATACTACAAGGCTACAGTAACCAAAACAGCATGGTACTGGTACCAAAACAGAGATATAGACCAATGGAACAGAACAGAGTCCTCAGAAATAATACCACACATCTACAGCCATTTGATCTTTGACAAACCTGAGAGAAACAAGAAATGGGGAAAGGATTCCCTATTTAATAAATGGTGCTGGGAAAATTGGCTAGCCATAAGTAGAAAGCTGAAACTGGATCCTTTCCTTACTCCTTATACGAAAATTAATTCAAGATGGATTAGAGACTTAAATGTTAGACCTAATACCATAAAAATCCTAGAGGAAAACCTAGGTAGTACCATTCAGGACATAGGCATGGGCAAAGACTTCATGTCTAAAACACCAAAAGCAACGGCAGCAAAAGCCAAAATTGACAAATGGGATCTCATTAAACTAAAGAGCTTCTGCATAGCAAAAGAAACTACCATCAGAGTGAACAGGCAACCTACAGAATGGGAGAAAATTTTTGCAATCTACTCATCTGACAAAGGGCTAATATCCAGAACCTACAAAGAACTCAAACAAATTTACAAGAAAAAAACAAACAACCCCATCAAAAAGTGGGCAAAGGATATGAACAGACATTTCTCAAAAGAAGACATTCATACAGCCAACAGACACATGAAAAAATGCTCATCATCACTGGCCATCAGAGAAATGCAAATCAAAACCACAATGAGATACCATCTCACACCAGTTAGAATGGCGATCATTAAAAAGTCAGGAAACAACAGGTGCTGGAGAGGATGTGGAGAAATAGGAACACTTTTACACTGTTGGTGGGATTGTAAACTAGTTCAACCATTATGGAAAACAGTATGGCGATTCCTCAAGGATCTAGAACTAGATGTACCATATGACCCAGCCATCCCATTACTGGGTATATACCCAAAGGATTATAAATTATGCTGCTATAAAGACACATGCACACGTATGTTTATTGCGGCACTATTCACAATAGCAAAGACTTGGAATCAACCCAAATGTCCATCAGTGACAGACTGGATTAAGAAAATGTGGCACATATACACCATGGAATACTATGCAGCCATAAAAAAGGATGAGTTTGAGTCCTTTGTAGGGACTTGGATGCAGCTGGAATCCATCATTCTTAGCAAACTATCACAAGAACAGAAAACCAAACACCGCATGTTCTCACTCATAGGTGGGAACTGAACAATGAGATCACTCGGACTCGGGAAGGGGAACATCACACACCAGGGCCTATCATGGGGAGGGGGGAGGGGGGAGGGATTGCATTGGGAGTTATACCTGATGTAAATGACGAGTTGATGGGTGCAGCACAGCAACATGGCACAAGTATACATATGTAACAAACCTGCACGTTATGCACATGTACCCTACAACTTAAAGTATAATAATAATAAACAAATTTAAAAAAAAAAAAGAAATTAACAAAAAAATAAAATTAAAAAAATGCAGGGTAGAGAAGATTGTTGACTTTGGAATGAACCCTACCTGGGTTCTAATTTTAGCTAGACTGCTCACAAGCTTGGTGACTTTCTAGAAGGATATGGACTAAATAGTGTCCAGAGAAGAGTAATGATAATGTCAAAAAGTCTGGAAAAGATGGGCAGTAATGTGCAAGTTTTCATTCCTGAAAAACAGCTTGTGGTCTTTGAAGGGTGTCTTGTGCCAGGGAATTGTGTACATTCATAACCAAATCTTCCTGTGCTTATGGTTTGTGGGTGGCATATCAGGCAATTTACTGTAAATGGACAAGTTCATAATTGAAACCACATCCATGCTTCAGTATATTATCTAGACTATATAAATCAAACTGTTCAAGGATGCATGGAATAAACAGACCATGTTGGACCAGGAAGTTCTCATTAGCTAGAGAACTTTATTCTCCGTTTTGTCTATTTTATTGTTCACTGTGTATCCTCAGCACTTGGAATGAAGTCTGACATATAGTAGGCATTCTACAAAGATTTAGTGAATGAGTGAATGAATACATTTGTCACATCTACTAATAGTACTTCTCTGAAGATTCAGGTTTAAAAAAGAAAGCCAAGGTTTTTATTATATGTTTTTATGTAAACCAGGTTTATTCCCATAGGATAATTTTAGGATTAATCTTATATCTGATGATAAGCCTAATAAATGAAAGATCTTCGCATTCTTGGGCTGACATTTGGGATTGGGAATGTTAATCCATGCTACCTACCCTAGAAGATCCTGAAGGGAAATGGGAAAGTGAGCTAATGGGAAAGTAGCTGACTACACCATACTACGCATTGGTTCTCCCCATTTCCCTACCTAGCTAACTGGATTTAGGATTGGACCAATTTGGCCGGGCAAGGTGGCTCACACCTGTAATCCCAGCACTTTGAAAGGCCAAGGCAGGAGAATTGTTTGAGCCCAGGAATTCAAGACCAGCTTGGGCAACATAGGGAGACCCCATCTCTACAAAAAATAAAAAATTAGCCAGGCGTGATGGTGCATGGCTATGGTCCCAGCTACTCAGGAGACTGAGGCGGGAGGAACACTTGGGCCTGGAAGGTCCAGGTTGCAGTGAGCCATGATTGTGCCACTGCACTCCAGCCTGGGCAACATAGCAAGACCAAATCTTAAAAAAAAAAAAAAAAGGATCAAGCCAGTTAAAACAAGCAAAAACCATCAGTGGTCTATTTTGTATCCCCCAGTTAAAGACTTGGGGGAACATGAAATCCTTGAATACTCAGAGTTAAGTTTGCTTTCATTTGTAGCTTTCTTAATGTCTGTGCTTTTTACTCAGATAGTTGAGATAATTTGGAATGTAAAGTATAATTTTCCTCATCCTAAACAAAAATATCAAGTCTAGCCAGGTGCAGCGGCTCATCCTGTAATCACAGCATTTTGGGAGGCCAAGGTGAGTGGATAACTTGAGGTCAGGAGTTTGAGACCAGGTTGACCAACATGGTAAAACCCCGCCTCTACTAAAAATACAAAAATTAGCCAGGCCTGGTGGCAGGTGCCTGTAATTCCACCTACTTGGGAGGCCCAGGCAGAATCACCTGAGCCTAAAAGGCAGAGGTTGCAGTGAGCCGAGATCACACCACTGCCTGGATGACAGAGTGAGACCCTTTCCCCAGCTCTCACCTCCATAAAAAAAAGAGAATATAAAGTCTAAAAGAGAAAGGATTAAATCACATGTGTTGACAGAACCTGGAATCTCCCTTTTTGGTTGCAGCTTCCCCCCACCATAAAAAAAAGAGAATATAAAGTCTAAAAGGGAAAGGATTAAATCACATGTGTTGTCAGAATCTGGAATCTCCCTTTTTGGTTGCCGTATTTCCAAGGGGAGAGGAGGAAAAAGGGCTCTACCTGCTTTTTATCATTATCCTGGATAATCTTGGAAGTCCATAGCCCAGGAATATATTAGTGTTAGAAAATGGAGTATGTAGCAACATTCTCCCTGAATCATAACATAAACCTATTTGCCTATTTGAAATGTGTACACATTTCATTGTACCAAATAAGTACTTCTAAATTCTTTTTACATTTAATTGGTGCCATCCAGTACCCAGAGCTTGCTTTAGACTAAGGTGACCTGCTTCTATTGGAAGATTTACCTTAACTTCTCCAACAGAAGACCAACAAATGTGAATTGTTTCTGAAGCTGGATTAGGTCCTATGGATGACAGAAGATAGATTCTGCCTTTTCCGGGCTTAAAATTTGTTTTATCTTAGAGAAATACCTAAATATAACACAGTTGATTCTTATTATTTATAATAGGGAAAGAAATAGATTCACTAGGCAGTTATATTCTTCTCAACTGTTTTGAATTATTACCCCCTTACAAACTCCTGAAGTGTGCCAGTGGTCTTACTACAGCCGTGAAAAATACAAGTTTGAAGGAATGATTCCTTTTTAAACTTTTTAATACTGTAGCTGTAAAAAGCTCATCTACAAATATACTGAATGCCACCAGTTGTGCATGGGGTTAAAAGTGGATGGGAAGCAGATTTCAACCAAATGTAAGAAACATATTCAAATGCATAAACTCGTCTGTCTGTGGAACTAGAGCCAGCTCAGGGAGTTCTAGGATTCTCTAATATTGCTCCAAGTGGTAAGTCATGTTTATCTAGGCCTTGTGCAAACAGAAACAGCAGGTACAGGGATGGAGGCTGTTGTGATTCTTTTGTGAGACAATGGCAAGACAGGGTCCGTCAGATATGGAGATTTCATTTGGAAAAACAGTAAGTGTTAACGAATTGTATGGAGAAATAGGTTTCAAATTATTTGGGATCAATATACTTGACTCTGACACTTGACTCTTTCTTTCTGTACAGCCAGTGCGGATTTTCCATATAATCCAGGACAAGGCCAAGCTATAAGAAATGGAGTCAACAGAAACTCGGCTATCATTGGAGGTAGGTGATGTGTAGAGCAGGCTCATGTGGGGCTACTCACCTATGGAAAGCAATAATTGTCAATAACATAGTAGTCTAGGAAAAAGTTTTCTAGATTTTTACATGATTCATTTTGTTGTTTAAATAGCACACAAGATTATGAATTCTGATATGCAGAAATATAGTAAATGTGGCCAGACACGGTGGCTCACGCCTATGTAATCGCAGCACTTTGGGAGGCAAAGGTGGGCAGATTACCTGAGGTCAGGAGTTCTAGACGAGCCTAGCCAACATGGCGAAACTCCATCTCTACTAAAAATACAAAAATTAGCCAGGCATGGTGGCTCACACCTGTAATCCCAGCTGCTCGGAAGACTGAGGCAGGAGAATCTCTTGAACCTGGGAGGCAGGGGTTGCACCACTGCGCTCCAGCCTGGGCAACAGAGCAAGACTCTGTTTTAAAAAAAAGAGAGAAAGATATAGTAAATGTAACATGGCTACTTTTTTCTTTTTTTTAGATGGAGTCGTGCTCTATCACCTAGGGTAGAGTGCAGTGGCGTGATCTCAGCTCACTGGAACCTCTGCCTCCAGGTTCAAACAATTCTCCTGCCTTAGCCTCCCTAGTAGCTGGGATTATAGGTGCCTGCCACCACGCCTGGCTAATTTTTGTGTTTTTAGTGGACACGGGGTTTCACCATCTTGGCCAGGCTGATCTCGAACTCCTGACCTCGTTATCCACCCGCCTCAGCCGCCTAAAGTGCTGGGATTACTGGCATGAGCCATTGCGCCTGGCCTAACCTGGCTACTTTTTAATGCTGGCTTGTAAAAAACAAATGGTAGTGGTAAGCTGGACAGACTCAAAATATGTAAGGAGGTAGTAGTGATCATAGCCAGGACATTTCTTTATCCCCTCTGATCTTTTTCAGTCTCATCCTTTTGCATCCCAAATGGTCCAGGATAGCATACTATAAAAAATGAAAAGGAAGGCTGGGCACAGTGGCTCACACCTGTAATCCCAGCACTTTGGGAGACCGAGGTGGGTGGATCACGAGGTCAGGGGATCGAGACCATCCTGGCTAACATGGTGAAACCCCGTCTCTAAATACAAAAAAAATTAGCCAGGCGTGGTGGTGGGCGCCTGTAGTTCCAGCTACTTGGGAGGCTGAGGCAGGAGAATGGTGTGAATCCAGGAGGCGGAGCTTGCGGTGAGCCAAGATCACGCCACTGCACTCCAGCCTGGGCGACAGAGCAAGACTCTGTCTAAATAAATAAATACATAGAAAAGAAAAGAAAAGGGAAATGCCAGTCTGGTTTCAGTTATCATAATGCAAATTATCAGAAAATTACTGGAGATCATTATTTTAAGTGAAATAAGCTAGGCACAAGAAGACAAATATTGCATGTTCTCACTGATACACAGGAGTTAAAAGATTTGAACACATGGAGGTAGAAAGAAAAACAGATAAGAGAGACTGGGAAAGTTGAGGAGGAGGAGGAAGGAGAATGAAGAGAAGTGGGTTACAGGGTGCAAACATACAGTAAGATAAAAGGAACAAATTCAGGGTTTGCTAGCAGGGTAGGGACTATATCTAACAAAAATGTATTATACTTGGTTGATGAGCCCCTAAATACTATGACTTGATCACTATTGCATGTATACATGTAACAAATGTTCTCATGTAGCCCATAAATTTGCACAATTAAAATTTAAAAATAAAAATGTATCAGAAAATTAACAAGCTGTAGCATCTAAACTATTCCAGTGTTTTCTTCTCACCGGGGCAGCTACATAATAATTTGACTCTCCTAAGATAGCTGTTGAGCCTCATGCATAGATCAATATTGACATCCCTATTGCCATCAATATCCCAATCCTCACTGTTTTTTGCTTTTTTTTAAAATCAACTTAATTGAAGTATAATACATACCTATAAGTGTAACAGGTCCCTAACTTTTTTTTTTTTTTTTTTTTTTTTTGAGACAGTCTCACTTTCCGTTGCCCAGTCTGGAGTACAGTGGCATGATCTCAGGTTTAGTAGAGACGGGATTTCACCATGTTGGCCAGGCTGGTCTCGAACTCCTGACCTCAAGTGATCCACTCGCCTCAGCCTCCCAAAGTGCTGGGATTATAGGCGTGAGCCACTGCGCCTGGCCCCAATCTTTTTATAATTCGTGGTTGATTTGTCCTATCTAAAAAGTCTGCCTACCCAAAAGTTTTGAAGATTTTCAGCTTTCTTCTAGAAGTTGTATCGCTTCATCATTTACCGTTAGATCTTTAATCACCTCGATTTGATGTTTATAAATGGTGTGATGTTTATAAATGGTGTGAGAGAAGAGTCAAAGCCAGTGTTTTCCAAATGAATATCTTGTTATTCCAAGACCATTTGTTGAAAACAAAAAAAAACTATACTTTTCCTCAACTGAATTTTCTTGGCACTTTTTTTAAAGCAACTGACCATATGTGTGTGTGTGTCTATTTTCTAGGCTTTTTGTTTTGTTGGTCTATATATCTTTCCTTACCCAATACCATGCTTGCTTTATTGTTGTATCTTTTTTTGTTGAGATGGGAGTCTCGCTCTGTCGCCAGGCTGGAGTACAGTGGCACGATCTTGGCTCACTACAACCTCTAACTCCCTGGTTCAAGCGATTCTCCTACCTCAGCCTCCCGAGTAGCTGGACTTACAGGCATGCACCACCATGTCCAGCTAATTTGTATTTTTAGTAGAGATGGGGTTTCACCACGTTGGCCAGGATGGTCTCGATCTCCTGACCTTGTGATTCGCCCACCTCGGCCTCCCAAAGTGGTGGGATTACAGGTGTGAGCCACTGCGCCTGACCTGTTGTACCTTAATACAAAGTGTTGAAATAAACAATATAAGTTCTCTAATCTTTTTTTGTTTTTCAAAATTATTTTGGCTATTCTATGTCTTTTGCATTTCTATATAAAATTTAGAATCAGTTTACAAATTTCTACCAAAAAAATTGGCTATAATTTAGATTGGGATTGTATTAGACCTATAAATGAACATCTTAACGATACTTAGTATTTCTATCCTTCCATGGTGTATCTATACATTTATTTGTCTCTTCAGTTGCTCTCAGCAACGTATTGTGGTTTTCAACGCAAAGTCTTGAACAACTTTTAAATTTGTGCAATTACTATTTTATTAATTTCATTTTCTAAGTGTTTCTTTCTGGCATATAAAAGTATAATTGATCTTTTATATCAGCCTCATATTCTGTAACCTTGCTAAATTTGCTGTTAGTTCTAATAACTTTTTTTGTATATTCCTTAGAATTGTCTACCTAAACACAAGCATGTTATCTGAGAATAATGAGATTTTTTTACTTGTTTCTTTCCAGTCTATATCCTTTTATTGTTTCATTGCACTGGGTAGGATTTTCAGTACAAAAGTGAATAAATGTTGAGATTTGACAATTTTGCATTGTTCCCTATGTTAGGGGAATGTGTTTGATCTTTCACTATTAAATAGGATATTGGCTGTAGGTTTCCAACAGATGTCCTTTATCAGATTGAGAAAGTTTCTTCTACTCATAGTTTACTGAAAGCTGTTTGATGAATGGGTATTGTAAGTTTTCCAAATGCTTTTTCCACATCTATTTAGATGATCATACTGTTTTACTCCTTATTTGCTTAATGTGGTAAATATTTTTTAATGTTAAACCAAACTTGCATTCCTAGGATTAACATTATCCTAATATATGATCTTTTTTACATATTGCTGGGTTTCATTTACTAAAATTCTATTTAAAAGAATATTGTGGCCAGGCATGGTGGCTTACGCCTATAATCCCAGCACTTTGGGAGGCCAAGGTGGGTGGATTACCTGAGGTCAGGAGTTCAGGACCAGCCTGGCCAACACAGTGAAACTCCATCTCTACTAAAAATACAAAAATTAGCTGGGCGTAGTGGTGGGCGCCTGTAATCCCAGCTACTTGGGAGGCTGAGACAGGAGAATTGCTTGAACCTGGGAGGCTGAGGTTGCAATAAGCCCAGATCATGCCATTGCACTCCAGCCTGGGCAACAAGAACGAAACTCTGTCTTCAAAAAAAAAGAATATTGCTCCACAGTTTTCTTGTAATGTTTTTCTGGTTTTAGTATCAGGATAATGCTGGTCTCATAAAATGAACTGAGTAGTGTTTTCTCCTCCTGTATTTTAAGAAAGATGTTTAGGATTGGTCTAATATCATTAGGTAATGTTTAATAGTATTGTTCGGGTCTTTTAAATTTTTGCTGATTTTCTGTTCAATTGTTCTATCAGTTACTGACAGAACAGTGTTAAAATCTCCAACTATAATTGCAAATTGGTCTAATTCTCCTACCAGTTCCGCCAGTTTTTGCTTCATTTATTTTGTACTTAGGTTAGGTTTATACACATTCGGAATCATTATGTCTTCTTGATGAATTCACCCTTTTGCCATTATGAAATGTTCTTCATTTCTACTAACAACCTTGTCCTTTGTCTCATATTAATGTAGCTATTCCAGCTTACTTATGATTATTGTTTTCATATCTTTTCCTACCCTTTTACTTTTGACCTGTATTTAAAGTTCATGTCTTGTAGACATCATATAGTAGGCATCTTTTTTATCCACTCTGTCTCTACTTCTTAATTGGAGTATTTAGATCAGTTATATTTACTTCTGTTTTATCTAGTCTGTATTATTTCATCCAGTATTTTTTTCTTTTTCCTTTTCAGACAGAGTCCCGCTCTGTCACACAAGCTGGAGCGCAGTGGCACGATCTTGGCTCACTGCAGCCTCCGCCTCCCAGATTCAAGCGATTCTCGAGCCTCAGCCTCCTGAGTAGCTGGGATTACAGGAGCTGCCACCACACCTGGCTGATTTTTATACTTTTAGTATAAGAGACCGGGTTTCACCATGTTGGCCAGGCTGGTCTTGAACTCCTGACCTCAAGTAATCCACCCGCCTCAGCCTCCCAAAGTGCTGGGATTACAGGCGTGAGCCACCACACCTGGCCTGATCCAGTATTTTTTTCATTTCAGACACTGTATGTTTCACCTCTACAAGTTCCACTATTTCATTTTTTCCTCTCATTTTGATCATATTTTCCTTTAAACCCCTGTGCACATTTCTAATAGTTATTGTACTATCCTTGTCTGCTCATTCCATGCTCTTGTCATTTCTGAATCTCCTTCTAATTGACTGATGTTTCTTCTGGTCAAGTGACATTTTCCTACATTTTTTTTCTCTGAATTATTTTTCTCTGCAGCTTGAAGTTATTTAGATGTGCTTTAAAGCTTTTTCAGGACAGATCTAGGGTAGTCTTTATTCTAGGCCTATTTTAGCAAACATCTTCAGCATGACCATTCTATAACTGTATTAAATGCTCTGATTATTCAATGAGGTCTCTTCAGTGTGGTTGGTTGGAACATAAACGTCTCCCAGCCCTCTGAGCCCTCTGGTTTTTGCCTGGCCTATGACTTTCATTCTGTACATGCACACGTTAGTGTCATTCTGACACAAATTCAGAGACACTTCCGTGCAGATTATTAGGGTTCTTTCTATACACAGCTCTCGCACGCGCTCTATCTCCCCTCTCCATTCAGGGAAACCACTGTGCTTTCTTGTGCTGCCCCTCCCTACATTGCTGTCCAAAAATTGCTGGCAGCCAGAAAACGAGGAAAATTGTAGGACTCCTCCTTTTTGTTTCTCTGTTCTCAGACATCATGGTTCCATTCTGCCCGTTTTCTAATGTCTGAAGACTGTCATTTCATTGATTGTGTCCAGTATTTCAGTTACTTTTGGCTGGAAGGGAAGTTACTCCTGATTTTCCTGTTACTCCTTCATGGACAAAAACAGAAATCTTACTTCATTTTTGTTATCTTTGTTGTTTTGGAGTTTGTGTTTTATATGGGAGAGGGCTGTGTCTGAGGGAGCTGTAGTGAAGTGGGGACAGTGTTGGAGGGACACCCAAGCCCTGTCTAACCTCTCGTGCTTCTCCTTTCTCCGCCAGGCGTCATTGCTGTGGTGATTTTCACTATCCTCTGCACCCTGGTCTTCCTGATCCGGTACATGTTCCGCCACAAGGGCACCTACCATACCAATGAAGCCAAGGGGGCGGAGTCGGCAGAGAGCGCAGACGCCGCCATCATGAACAACGACCCCAATTTCACAGAGACCATTGATGAAAGCAAAAAGGAATGGCTCATTTGAGGGGTGGTTACTTGGCTATGGGATAGGGAGGAGGGAATTACTAGGAAGGAGAGAAAGGGACAAAAGCACCCTGCTTCATACTCTTGAGCACATCCTTAAAATATCAGCACAAGTTGGGGGAGGCAAGCAATGGAATATTCTTGAGACTGATGACAAAAAAAAAAAAAAAAATTTAATATTTCTTTATAGCTGAGTTTTCCCTTCTGTATCAAAACAAAATAATACAAAAAAATGCTTTTAGAGTTTAAGCAATGGTTGAAGTTTGTAGGTAATATCTGTCTTATTTTGTGTGTGTTTAGAGGTGTTCTAAAGACCCGTGGTAACAGGGCAAGTTTTCTACATTTTTAAGAGCCCTTAGAACATGGGTATTTTTTCTTGAGAAAAGCTGATGCACCTACATATGGCCCCCAACATTCTCTTCCTTTTGCTTCTAGTCAACCTTAATGGGCTGTTGTAGTAACTAGTTCGTGTTCATATACTATTTCCTTTGATGTCCTATAAGTTGGAAAAGAAAGGGGCAAAGAGAACCTATTATTTGCCAGTTTTCAAGCAGAGTTCAATCTATGCCAGCTCTCTGGCATCTGGGGTTCCTGACTGGTAACAGCAGTTGAAGCAAGAGAGTGCATGGCACCTGGTGTGTAACGACACAATCAGCACAACTGGAGAGAGGCATTAAAGAACCAGAGAAGGCAGTTTATATTGGGGTTGTTGGTTTTTCATTGAATTCTACAAGCTAATATTGTTCTAATATGTAGTCTTAGACCAATTCAATATCTGTAACTATCAGCTGCAATACCATGGTGACCAGCTGTTACAAAAGATTTTTTCCTGTTTTATCTGAAACATACTGGATTTATATATGTATAAGCGCCTCAATGGGGTATTAGAGCCAGATGTTATGATTTGTTTGCACTTTTTCTTTTAAAGTTGTAGCGAACGTATGGATAATTTCTAGTGAATGCATAAATTAGGTTGCGCTTCTTATTTTGCTTTAAGTCTCTGGTAGTTTTTCCACCCCTGTGATAAAATCCTAATAGACCGTGTCCTATAAATGGATGCAACACAATAAAGTTATTACGGCTGTTACTCTGGATGATATGGAAAACACTGCCATATTTTAAATCAACTACTCCACGTGTTTTTCCATGCAATCACACTGCTGTGATTCAGGGATCTTCTGAGATGGACACATTTGAACCTCAAGTTCCTCACAAACCTGGTACCTGTTGCTTCTCAGACGATGGACAAGTGTAGTTAGTCACACCTCTTAGTTTAATCTGAAACCTTGACCCAGTTGTGTAACAAATAACTCATTGATTATATTTAAAAATAATACACTTCATGTAAACAAATGGGGACAATGCATCCAAAAATAATCTTATTTTTTAAACAGATTATACAAAAATTATTTCTAGAAAGACTACCATTTGTGATCATTATATTTCAAGCCTCTTATACTTAATAAGCACTTTTTTAAAAATCTTGAGATCCCACCATTCTGAGGAATTAAATATCACTTTTTCCTTCTTTGCCTGGGAGAGGTTAAGAGGAGGTTTCAGAGGTATAGATGCTATTGTTCTGATGGCCCGGCTCAATAAAATGGAAATTCTAGTTGGTTAGAATAATGCATTTTTTTTTTTCAAGATTCTCAGTATGCCTAACTTATTGGGGCATGTCAGTTTCTTGGGTAATGGAAAACATTACCTAGAGTTGCTAGTGGCACATTACACCAGTACACAGCACATTCCAAAAGACACATTGGACCAGTTAATTCCCATGCAAGTCAAGGTAACAGAACAAAAGGGAATCCTGATGCCCTTTTACCATTGCTGGTTGAGCTCAGGCACTGTCATGGACACCCTTAATTTTAAAAGGTTTTAATCATTCTTCTATAAAATACATTTAAAGTGGAAAAACATTTAATATCACTAAATATCAGAACAATGTAACATTTACAAATGAAATATTGAAAGCAAAGGCTGTTTTATTTAGCCAAGATGACTACCATTAGGAGTTACTGTATGTATTGTTGAACGCAAATTTTAAACATAACATTTTAAAAGTGTTTCTGATTTTTAAACCTGGTTTACAGGTATTACTCCTGTACTTACCAAATAACGCCCGATGGAAATTTATTATTTCTTGCAATTCCCACGATAGCTCTGTTCATTATGCATTGTCAACACTTTTCCTTTTTTCCCCAAAATGAGTAGGGGATTAAAGTCACCCAAAACAGCTTCTGCTACTAAAATGTTCTCATCCTTTCTCCTCCCGCAAAAGGTGAAAAATGAGATCCAATCCTCTCACCAAAATTTCAAACCTAGGACACTGGAATGACTGCAGGGATCAGTGGTTCTCCCATATCACCATCAATTAAGACATATAGGATACTCTCTCTCTCTCTCTTCAAGAGGGTTACAATATGGCCATCAGACAGGAAACCAAAAGGTGGATAAAGTATTAAGTAATTAAGTGCCAAATAAATGCTGGAAATCTTGACCTCTTCTTGGGATTATGAGTTTAACAAAAATCCCTACATCTGCTTATGAAGGCCATATCCAGTACATTTTAAGTGGTAAATAATATATTTATGTGAAGAAAAGGAATTAACTCTTTCTTCCAACTCTCTCCCTGGACAGCCTAACACAGTGCAGCCTCGATAACCATGACATTCCCACCCAAGCTCTCAGTGCCTAATCCTGCTTTGTCATTCACTTCTCACACAATCTTGACATCTTATATTCCAATACATTATCAAGCAAGCACAAGTATATTGGTAGTAGCCTCTTTAAATAATATGTATAGACAACAACAACAACAAAATAGGCTGTTCTAAAGTTTCAGGGAAAGTTAATGGCGGATTTAAGGTTGTGCAGGAAACATCTGTGTATGAAGCAAATATCGATGTTTTGGAAAGATAGGAGATGACTTTGAATGAATGCAAGGTTAGTGCGACTCTAAGCTCTCAAAATAGCAGACTCCCTAGAGTTCAAGAAAGCTGGTCCAGGAGGTTGAAAAAGTTGTTTTATTGTTAAATTATTTTCTGGCCCTTCTTAATATTTAAAAATATATTTCCCCTTGTGGCTTTCAACCAACTGCTCAAAGAGACTTGTTATGTGGAAGTTTTCATTAAAGAGCTGAAAACAAGAATTTAGACAGCCTTTACTAGAAAATGTCCTACTGCCCTGCATTTGACAAACAAGCATCCTTTACTAACAAGAACAGGAATTCAGAGGCACAAGAAAAAGCAATGGCATGAGCCAAAGAGTCTATCTTAATATTACTTTTGAACATCTGCTGAGCAGCCACCATATATGCAGGCTGAGAGCTGGGCACAGACAGAAGCCACTGGAAGCACTTCAGGAACAAGCACACAGCTATGGGACTTGAACATGCAAGTGTTCAGGTCGCGTCAAGAAGCTTTTCTTTCCTTCTATGATGCAATCTGTTCTTTTCGATCCTACTTTTTTCTCTCTTCCTCTCCTTGCCACACTATATCCTGCTCTTACGCAGCAAACTTTTTAATGGCCCCTTTATGTTTCATGCCTCCAAACAACACTGAATTTGAAACCCCCCCTTTTGGCCGGGCGCGGTGGCTCACGCCTGTAATCCCAGCTCTCAGGGAGGCAGAGGCGGGAGGATAGCTTGAGCCCAGGAGTTCGAGACCTGCCTGGGTAATACAGCGAGACCCCGTTCTCCACAAAAAGGAAAAAAAAAAAGAAACCCCCCCTTTTCTTTTCACCACTCTGTTGAGCAATTTTCCCAAAAAAAGGCAGCAATTATTAAACTTAATTCAAGTGAGCCAGTCAAAGATAGGTCCTAAATTGCTAGTCCCAATAGAACCACCTGATCCTAAACCAGTGAGAAACAAACAGTAACAATATCCGCCGCTGACTTCAGCTAAGAATCAATGGCCCCTGCCCACCTCCCCCTCAACTTTTCTTTCTTTTGAGACGGAGTCACACTCCGTCGCCCAGGCTGGAGTGCACTGGCGCCATCTTGGGCTCACAGCAACCACCTCCTCCTCCCGCATTCAGGCGATTCTCCTGCCTCAGCCTCCCAAGAGCTGGGATTACAGGCACTCGCCATCACACCCGGCTAATATTTTTGTATTTTTAGTAGAGGCCGGGCTTCACCATGTTGGCCGGGGTGGTCTCAAACTCCTGACCTCAAGTGATCCGCCCACCTCGGCCTTGCAAAGTGCTGGGATTACAGGTGTGAGCCACCGTGCTGAGCCAGCCCCATTTTTTAAAATGATGATTTGATAAGAGTGGACCCTGAGAATTAGCTGACAGCATCCCCTTTCTCTCTCCCTGCCTTGGTGTGACCCTCCCTGTGTGACCTTGGTTAAGTCCTCGAACTTCTGTCCCGTATTTAAGATGGAGCTGTTTTCCCTACTTCATAAGACAGTTGCAAGGTGCCATTGATTCTTGACTGCAAAATACCCTGAAACCCTTATATGAAGGCTTAAGTCAACGGAGCCTAGTGGAAGATTTGTGGCTTGTGGTTGAAAGTCACATCAAAAGACAAATGTGGCCACGTTCAGGAATTGGAGACTTACTGGCATGGCTCTACAACTGCTCAATTATTAATCATGCAGACTAACCTGTCAACACTGGGAGATGCAACATAGCAAAAGGACAGAGAAATTAGAATATTTTGTGCAGAAAGCCCTAAATTCTCACCTGAATGTAACTTATAGCTCCCTTACCTACTCTTACACATGCCTTCCCAATATGCTAGACTGGCTTATACATAGGCCAACACAAAATACAAACGTGACATGTTCATGTAGCCTAGTGGCTCGGTGCCTATTCTCCATGTATCTGCATGGTAATGTTGGAAACTTTAAGTACATTTCTTTCACAGCAGTTTTCTTCATAAGTGGTATATAAATCTCATATTCAATGAAATGGGGAAATCACGTTGAGAAGTTGGTTTGTTATCTCTCACTGAGCAAAGACTGGCAGGAGATAATAAAAATAAATATGGGCACACACGTATTAATATACAGCACGCATTTACAAGTTTATTTTCCAGATAAAATTGTGGTATAAGAACAGTTCTACCAAAACAGTCTGCACCATTTCCAAGTCTCAGTTAATTTACAGCAACTGCTGCTTTTGGAGATGGCTGTGAAAATATGGAAGTTCCTCTCAAGTAGGCAAAGAAACAGTTCTAGATTTACTGATTCTAAGTTTTATTTTGTCAAGTTTTTAAAATTTTCTCAGTGAGCATGGTGACTGCAGAGGTTAGCGTTGTGAAAAGCTGGGCTAAATATTATTTCTGTAAAGTCCAATAGGATTCCATCCCTATGAAATAACACAAAATTTCACTCTCTAAAAGCAACAGCATGTAAACTAGAATGAAAAAAGGAAATTATGTACGTATGCCTAATATTCTTTGTGAATGTCTTTCATTTAACTAAAATTATATTAGAAACCAGATTGATAAATAAAAATTTCAACATAGTTTTAATTATCCTAAAAGTGATTCTTCGTGTTTTGAACCATTTGTTTCTCTTAACAGCAATTTTCAACCTTCAGCAAAAGTAAGTTCCAAGCACTGAAATATAAGCCTACTGAGACTATCATCTTTCCACAAGCTGTGGAGATATAGTCACTCCTGAAAGACAGCTCTGATTTGGATATGTCCATGGTTAACCGTCTGCCACAAATACCTCCCTGTAAAAAGAGGAGTTTTTCTTGAGTAGCTTAGTGGACACTGACTTAGGTTAATTTACACACATCTTGATAAAATGTGGTTTGAGTTCAGTTATCTCCAGAATACATTCTGATGCTTATTTGGAATGAGGGAGTAACACTGGATAGTGGGCACATGGATCCAAGCCAGGGAACTAGACAACAAGGACTCGGCATGCATCGGAAGTGCCACTCTGTGTGCTTTTTAGATCTAAGTTATTACTCATACTCGCTAATTTTCTGCAGTGAGCAGCTCTATGCAAACCACCACCACCCCAAAGCCAAGGAAGCTGAGAGGCCAAAGAAAGAGGCTGAGAATCCAGTTTCTCAGGAAGACACGTTTCACAGGGAATTATAAACAAAGGCCATGTCTCAGGCACCCCACAAGACAGATGGTGAATGCCTGCACTGTTACGCCCCCACACCTCCTACTCCCTAGACCCAGGACTTACCCACCACAGGGAAAGGGTCTACAGACTTCAGAAGGGATGTGTAGGACAATTGCTTAAGGAGAGGGTTTACAGTAAGTATGATAACATCAGAGTTGTTTTGACCTAAGGGTGGGATTTATGGTTGTCTTAAGTGCTTTTACATAAGGAACCACAGAGAAAATAAAAACCTTAGAGGCATTCCTGGAGGAACTGGATCTAATCAGAACTCAACATAGCAGATTCACATCCAAGATGAAGTTGCTTTAGCCTCCACACTGGTCTTCAATGACCATGACTATTGGGAAGCCATTTCCTTTTAATCAATTATCAGTGAGGCATCTAAATGTATACCAAGTAAATGTGAATTCCAGTTAAAAGCCCAAGTCCTCTGTTCTTCAGCAATTCCCAAGGCCAATCAATAGCAACTGCACTGCAGTATGTTCAGAAAGCATCAAGTACCAAAAAGATTGGTCATGACTGCTTCGTGAATGTGATCCAACAGGTACAGAGAGAATGTCATAAAGTCCCTTGAGAAAAGAAAATCTGCACCATAAAAGTTCTTAACAAATTTTAAAAAGATGAGTCAGCAAGTTGAGGGTTTAACATCTCCAACAAAAGGTTTTGGCCACAATATGCTGACTTCCTTTCTCTGTGCTACCAACAATAAACTGTGTACATACAGGTGTTCCAGGAGGATAGCAACTTTATTTTGTACAAATAAAAGTCCTTCATATCCATGGGTTCTGCATGCACAGATTCAACTGGCCTCAGATCAAAAACAGTGAAAAAAATTGAAATTAACAATGCAAAAATATACAAATTTTTAAAAGTGTATAAGTGCTTCTCAATTTATGATGGAATTGGTTACATGCTGATAAACACATCATAAATTGAAAATATTGTAAGCAAAAGTGAGTTTTCCACTTAAGATATTTTTTATTTACCCTAGGCTTATCCAGGTCATAGCCCCATCCTAAGTCAAGAAGTGTACTGAATATGTATCACTTTTACATCATCATAAAATCAAGAAACCATAAGCCAAACCATCATAAATCAGGGACCTTCTGTAAAACTACTATATACATAGTATTTACATTGTATCAGGTATTATAAGTAATCTAGAGATTATTTAAATTATATGGGAGGATGTGCCTAGGTTATATGCAAATATGTACCATTTTATATAAGGGACTTGAGCATCCATGGATTTTGGTATCTACAGGGAGTCCTGGAACCAATTCCCCACGGATACTGAGGGACAACTGTATTTGTTTCATTAATGGGTGTGGGGGAGCAGAGAAGGGTAGGAGAGGAAGTTACAGGAAACTCACAGTCTTCGCAACTGGCAGACGAGGAGTTTGTCTCTGGTGCCTATGCCACCAGGGCCCTGAGTTTCAAGCAGGAAGTTATACTGAAGAAAATATGTCTAGTTTTACACTAGTTATGACATGGTATAACAGACAATAAAGTATAGAAAAGAGGAAATAACTGTGCTATTTTTCAAGAAGGGGTTTATGTCCTCCCAAAGGAACTTAGGTACAAAAGCTAACTCTTTAAAGAAAGTATTATGTGATAACCATTAGCATGTGTTTACCTTTTTTTGGTCACTTTGAAAACCATGAATTCAGTAAAACCTGGGCTGAATAATCCCTGCACCTGAAGACTGTTCTACCAGCAACCCCCTCTTGTTCAAACACACCCAACATACTACAGAGGACCACAGCTCAAAGCAGTTTTGCCACAAAAAATGCAAGTTTTCTTTTCTCATAATGTTTTCATGATCTTTCAATTCATCTTACTTCATCTTCTGGATAGATGGTAAGTAAATAAGTCTCTAGGGACAGGAACTAAACTCTATGCCAAGTCTTCACCAAAAGAAAGAAACAAATAGCTTATCTTTTTAAGTTCTCTGACCTAACACGAGAAAGTCATTTCTTTTAAAAATATAAATGTAAAATTATAAGATTTAAATTAAAACCTGGCAGATGAAACTCAGAAATGAACTTATTTTGTATTCACAAATTGAAAAGAGGAAGATAAAATTCTTAAGTCTAGGAAGGCTAAAATGGGATACAGGGGCAACATTTTAAGTCATGAAAGATGTAAAGAGGGAAAGTGCAAGCTTGCTCCCTAAGACCTCAGGGCTAGAAGCAACTTTTGAAGCCAGAAAGAGGGCACATTTAGGATAAATAAAAGAAAGAAACACTCCAAAGAGCACCTAGTGTGATTTGTTGCAGGTTAAAAAAATTAAATACAGACCTTTTTATATATAAATATATATATAAGTATGCATATATCTTCCCAAAATGGCTGAGATTATTTCAATAATTACCCTACCATATGGATTTCAAAGGGGAATCAAGACTATGGAATTCACTTAATAAATATTTACAGAATATCTTCTACATGCCTGGCACCATTTAAGACTCCAGGAATTGACTAGAAAACAAGACAGGCACATCCCTTCCAGTTAAAATTTCAGTTAATAGGAACAGAAAACCAAATACCACATATCTTCACTCATGAGTAGGAGCTAAATGATGAGAACACATGGACACACAGAGGGGAACACCACACACTGGCTACCTTTAGAGGGTGGAGAGTGGGAGGAGGGAGAGGATCAGGAAAAATAACTAATGGGAACTAGGTTTAATACCTGGGTGATGAAATAATCTGTACAACAAACCTCCATGACGCAAGTTTATCGATGTAACAAACCTGCACATGTACCCCTGAACTTAAAATATAAGTTAAAAGGATTTGCTGGCAAGATGGCCGAATAGGAAGAGCTCCGGTCTGCAGCTCCCAGCAAGATCAAAGCAGAAGACGGGTGATTTCTCCATTTCCAACTGAGGTACCTGGTTCATCTCATTGGAACTGGTTGGACAGTGGGTGCAGCCAACAGAGGGAGTAGGGTGTGGTGTCACCAAACCTGGGAAGCACAAGGGGTAGGAGATCTCCCCAACCTGGGAAGCACAAGGGGTAGGGGATCTCCCCCAGCCAAGGGAAGCCGTGAGAGACTCTACTGGGAGGAACGGTGCACTCCAGCCCAGATACTATGCTTTTCCCACGATCTTCGCCAACTGGCAGACCAGGAGATTCCCTCTGGTGCCTACGCCACCAGCGCCCTGAGTTTCAAGCACAAAACTGGGTGATCGTTTGGGCAGGGACCAAACTAGCTGCAGTTTTGTTTTGGTTTGGTTTGGTTTTCATACCCCAGTGGCACCTGGAACACCAGCAAGAGAGAACCATTGACTCCCCTGGAAACGGGGCTGAAGTCAAGGAACCAAGTAGTCTGGCTCGACAGGTTCCACCCCCATGGAACCCAGCAAGCTACAATCCACTGGCTTGAAATTTTCGCTGCTAACATATCGGTCTAAGGTCAACCTGGGATGCTCGAGCTTGGTGGTGGGAGGGGCATCCGCCACTGCTGAAGCTCAAGTAGGCAGTTTTACCTTCACAGTGTAAACAAATCCGCAGAAAGTTCAAACTGGGCGGAGCCCACTACAGCTGAGCAAGGCTGTTGCAGCCAGACTGCCTAATTCCTTCTCTCTGGGCAGGGCATCTCTGAATAAAAGGCAGCAGCCCTAGTCAGGGACTTACAGATAAAACCCCCATCTCCCTGGAACAGAGCACCTGGGAGAAGGGGCAGCAGTGGGCACAGCTTCAGCAGACTTAAATGTCCCTGCCTGACCGCTCTGAAGAGAGTAGTGGATCTCCCAGCACAGCATTCGAGCTCTGCTAAGGGACAGGCTGCCTCCTCAAGTGGGTCCCTGACACCCGTGTATCCTGACTGGGAGACACCTCCCAGTAGGGGCCGACAGACACCGCATACAGGAGAGCTCTGGCTGGCATTTGCCGGGTGCCCCTCTGGGACGAAGCTTCCAGAGGAAGGAACAGGCAGCAATCTTTGCTGTTCTGCAGCCTCCACTGGTGATACCCAGGCAAACAGGGTTTGGAGTGGACCTCCAGCAAACTCCAGCAGACCTGCAGCAGAGGGGCCTGACTGCTAGAAAAAAAACTAACAAACAGAAAGGAATAGTATCAACATCAACAAAAAGGATGTCCACTCAAGAGACCCCATCGAAGGTCACCAACATCAAAGACCAAAGGTAGATAAATCCTCGAAGATGGGAAGAAACCAGCACAAAAAGGCTGAAAATTCAAAAAACGAGAACGCCTCTTCTGCTCCAAAGGTTCACAACTCCTCACCAGCAAAGGAGCAAAAGTGGACGGAGAATGAGTTTAACGAATTGACAGAAGTAGGCTTCAGAAGGTGGGCAACAACAAACTCCTCCAAACTAAAGGAGCATGTTCTAACCCAATGTGAGGAAGCTAAGAACCTTGAAAAAAGGTTAGACAAATTGCTAACTAAAACAACCAGTTTAGAAAGAACAAAAATGACCTGATAGAGCTGAAAAACACAACACAAGAATTTCGTGAAGCATACACAAGTCATCAATAGCCGAATCGATCAAGTAAAAGAAAGAATATCAGAGATTGAAGATTAACTCAATAAAAAAACGTGAGAAGACAAGACGAGAGAAAAAAGTGAGAAGAAATGAACAAAGCCTCCAAGAAATACGGGACTATGTGAAAACACCAAATCTACATTTGATTGGTGTACCTGAAAGTGACAGGGAGAATGGAACCAAGTTGGAAAACACTCTTCAGGATATTATCCAGGAGAATTTCCCCAACCTAGTAAGGCAGGCCAACATTCAAATTCAGGAAATACAGAGAACACCACAAAGATACTCCTCGAGAAAAGCAACCCCAAGACTCATATCATCAGATTCACCAAGGTTGAAATGAAGGAAAAAATGTTAAGGGCAGCCAGAGAAAAAGGTCAGGTTACCCACAAAGGGAAGACCACCAGACTAACAGCGGATCTCTTGGCAGAAACCCTACAGGCCAGAAGTGAGTGAGGGCCAATATTCAACATTCTTATAAGAATTTTCAACCCAGAATTTCATATCGAGCCAAACTAAGCTTTGTAAGCAAAGGAAAAATAAAATCCTTTACAGACAAGCAAATGCTGACAGATTTTGTCACCACCAGGCCTGTCTTACAAGAGTTCCTGAAGGAAGCACTAAACATGGAAACGAACAACCAGTACTAGCAGTTTTGAAGCGTTTTTCGTGTCTCTATCTCCTTCAGTTCTGCTCTGACCTTAGTTATGTCTTCTGCTAGCTTTTGAATTTGTTTGCTCTTGCTTCTGTAGTTTTTTTTTTTTTTTTTTTTTTTTTTTGAGACAGAGTCTCGAATTGCAAAGACCATCTATGCAATGAAGAAACTGCATCAACTAACAGGCAAAATAACCAGCTGGAATCATAATGACAGGATCAAATTCACACATAACAATATTAACCTTAAATGTAAATGGGCTAAATGCCCCAATTAAAAGACACAGACTGGCAAATAGGATAAAGAGTCAAGACCCATGTGTGGGCCAGGCGCAGTGGCTCACGTCTGTAATCTCAGCACTTTGGGAAGTCAAGGTGGGCAGATCACGAGGTCAGGAGATTGAGACCATCCTGGCTAACATGGTGAAACCCCATCTCTACTGAAAAATACAAAAACAAAAAAAATTAGCTGTGTATGGTGGCGGGTGCCTGTAGTCCCAGCTACTCAGGAGGCTGAGGCAGGAGAATGGCATAAACCCGGGAGGCAGAGCTAGCAGTGAGCCGAGATCATGCCACTGCACTCCAGCCTGGGTGACAGAGCAAGACTCCATCTCAAAAAAAAAAAAAAAAATCCCAGCACTTTGGGAGGCCGAGACGGGCGGATCACGAGGTCAGGAGATCGAGACCATCCTGGTTAACACGGTGAAACCCCGTCTCTACTAAAAAATACAAAAAATTAGCCAGGCGCGGTGGTGGGCGCCTGTAGTCCCAGCTACTCGGGAGGCTGAGGCAGGAGAATGGCGTGAACCCGGGAGGCGGAGCTTGCAGTGAGCTGAGATCCGGCCACTGCACTCCAGCCCGGGCGACAGAGCGAGACTCTGTCTCAAAAAAAAAAAAAAAAAAAAAAAAAGACCCATCAGTATGCTGTATTCAGGAGACCCATCTCACGTGCAAAGACAAACATAGGCTCAAAATAAAGGGATAGATGAATACTTACCAAGCACATGGAAAGCAAAAAAGCAGGAGTTGCAATCCAAGTCTCTGATAAAACAGACTTTAAACCAACAAAGATCAAAAGAGACAAGGCCATTACATAATGGTAAACGGATCAATGCAACAAGAAGAGCTAACTATCCTACATATATATGCACCCAATACAGGAGCACCCAGATTCATAAAGCAAGTTTTTAGATACCTACAAAGATACTTAAACTCCCACACAATAATATTGGGAGACTTTAACACCCCACTGTCAATATTAGATCAACAAGACAGAAAATTAATAAGGATATCCAGGACTTGAACCCAGCTCTGGACCAAGCGGGCCTAATAGACATCTACAGAACTCTCCACTCCAAAACAGAATATACATTCTTCTCAGCACCACGTCGCACTTATTCTAAAATTGACCACACAATTGGAAGTAAAACACTCCTCAGCAAATGCAAAAGAATGGAACTGATAACAAACAGTCTCTCAGACCACAGTGCAATCAAATGAGAACTCAGGATTAAGAAAGTTACTCAAAACTACACAATGACATGGTAACTGAACAACCTGCTCCTGAATGACTACTGAGTAAATAACGAAATGAAGGCAGAAATAAAGATGTTCTTTGAAACCAATGAGAACAAAGACACAATGTACCAGAATCTCTGGGACACATTTAAAGCAGTGTATAGAGGGAAATTTATAGCACTAAATGGCCACAAGAGAAAGCAGGAAAGATCTAAAATTGACACCCTAACATCACAATTAAAAGAACTAGAGAAGGCCAGACACAGTGGCTCACACCTGTAATTGCAGCACTTAGGCAGGCCAAAGCAGGTGGATTACCTGAGGTCTCGAGTTCAAGACCAGCCTGGCCAACATGGTGAAACCCCATCCCTACTAAAAATACAAAAATTAGCCGGGCATGGTGGCACACACCTGTAATCCCAGCAACTCAGGAGTCTGAGGCAGGAGAATTACGTGAGCCTACGAGGCTGAGGTTGCAGTGAGCTGAGATTGTGCCACTGCACTCCAGCCTGGCCAACAGAGCGAGACTCTGTCTCAAAAAATAAAAAATAAAAAAATAAAAAAAAAACTAGAGAAGCAAGAGCAAACAAATTCAAAAGCTAGCAGAAGACACAACTAAGGTCAGAGCAGAACTGAAGGAGATAAAGACACAAAAAACCCTTCAAAACATATGAATCCAGGAGCTGGCTTTTTGAAAAGATCAGTAAAATAGACCACTAGCCAGACTAATAAAGAAGAAAAGAAAGGCCGGGCACGGTGGCTCACACCTGTAATCCCAGCACTTTGGGAGGCTGAGGTGGGCAGATCACAAGGTCAGGAGATCAAGACCATCCTGGCTAACACGGTGAAACCCCGTCTCTACTAAAAATACAAAAAATTAGCCGGGCGTGGTGGCAGGCACCTGTAGTCCCAGCCACTCGGGAGGCTGAGGCAGGAGAATGGCATGAAACCGGGAGGCGGAGTTTGCAGTGAGCCGAGATGGCACCACTGCACTCCAGCCTGGGCGACAGAGCAAGACTCCGTCTCAAAAAAAAAAAAAAAAAAAAAGAAGAATAAAAGAGAGAAGAATCAAATAAACACAATAAACAATGATAAAGGGGATATCACCACCGATCCCACAGGAATACTAACTACCATCAGAGAATACTATAAACACTTCTATGCAAATTAGCTAGAAAATCTACAAGAAATGGATAAATTCCGGGACACACACACCCTCCCAAGACTAAACCAGGAAGAAGTTGAATTCCTGAATAGACCCATAACAAGTTCTGAAATTAAGGAAGTAATTAATAGCCTACCAACCAAAAAAGTCCAAGACGAAATGGATTCACAGATGAATTCTACCAGAAGTACAAAGAGTTTCCTTCTGAAACTATTTCAAACAGGAAAAGAAGGAATCCTCCCTAACTCATTTTACGAGGCCAGCATCATCCTGATACCAAAACCTGGCAGAGACAACAAAAAGAGAGAAAATTTCAGGCCAATATCCCTGATGAACATCAATGCAAAAATCCTCAATAAAATACAGGCAAACCGAATCCAGCAGTACATCAAAAAGCTTATCCGCCACGATCAAGTCTGCTTCATCCCTGGGATGCAAGGCTGGTTCAACATATGTAAATCAATAGACATAATCCATCACATAAACAGAACCAATGATAAAAACCATATGATTATCTCAATAGCTGCAGAAAAGGCCTTTGACAAAATTCAACAGCGCTTCACGCTAAAAACTCTCAATAAACTAGGTATTCATGAAACGTATCTCAAAATAATAAGAGCTATTTACGACAAACCCACAGCCAATATCATACTGAATGGGCAAAAACTGGAAGCATTCCCTTTGAAAACTAGCACAAATCAAGGATGCCCTCTCTCATCACTCCTATTCAACACAGTATTGGAAGTTCTGGCTAGGGCAATCAGGCAAGAGAAAGAAAGAAAGGGTATTCAATTAGGAAAAGAGGAAGTCCAATTGTCTCTGTTTGCAGATGACATGATTGTATATTTAGAAAACCCCATCATCTCGGCCCAAAATCTCCTTAAGCTGATAAGCAACTTCAGCAAAGTCTCAGGATACAAAATCAATATGCAAAACTCACAAGCATTACTATACACCAATAACAGACAAACAGAGAGCCAAATCATGAGTGAACTCTCATTCACAATTGCTACAAAGACAATAAAATACCTAGGAATACAACTTACAAGGGATGTGAAGGACCTCTTCAAGGAGAACTACAAACCACTGCTCAAGGAAATAAGAGACAACACAAACAAATGGAAAAACATTTCATGCTCATGGATAGGAAGAATCAATATTGTGAAAATGGCTATACTGCCCAAAGTAATTTATAGATTCAATGCTATCCCCATCAAGTTACCATTGACTTTCTTCATAGAAAGACTACTTTAAATTTCACGTGGAACCAAAAGGAGCCCACACAGCCAAACAATCCTAAGCAAAACGAACAAAGTGGCTGGGTGCAGTGGCTCACGCCTGTAATCCCAGCACTTTGGGAGGCCAAGGCAGGCAGATCACGAGGTCAGGAGTTCAAGACCAACCCGGCCAATATGGTGCAACCCCGTCCCTACTAAAAATACAAAAATTAGCCAGGTGTGGTGGTGTGCGCCTGTAAGTGATCCCAGCTACTTGGGAGGCTGAAGTGGGAGAATGACTGGAACCCAGAAGGTGGAGGTTGCAGTGAGCCAAGATTGCACCACTGCACTCCAACCTGAAAGAGCAAGACTCCATCTCAAAAAAAAAAAAAAAAAAAAAAAAAGAACAAAGCAGAAGGCATCATGCTACCTGACTTCAAACTATACTACAAGGCTACCGTAACCAAAACAGTATGGTACTGGTACCAAAACAGATATGTAGACCAATGGAACAGAACATAGGCCTCAGAAATAACACCAACCATCTAATCTTTGACAAACCTGACAAAAACAAGCATTGGGGAAAGGTTTCCCTATTTAATAACTTGTATGGGGAAAACTGGCTAGCCATATGCAGGAAGCTGAAACTGGATCCCTTCTTTATACCTTATACAAAAATTAAGATGGATTAAAGACATAAACGTAAGACCTAAAACCTTAAAAACCCTAGAACAAAACCTAGGCAATACCATTTAGGACATCGGCATGGGCAAAGACTTCATAATTAAAACACCAAATGCAATGGCAACAAAAGCCAAAACAGACAAATGGGATCTAATTAAACTAAAGAGTTTCTGCACAGCAAAATAAACTGCCATCACAGTGAACAGGCAACCTACAGAATGGGAGAAAATTTTTGCAGTCTGTCTGTCTGACAAAGGGCTAATATCCAGAATCTACAAAGAACTTAAATGTACAAGAAAAAAACAACACCATAAAAAAGTGGGCAAAGGATAAGAACAGACACTTCTCAGAAGAAGACATTTATGCAGCCAACAAACATGAAAAAAAGCTCATCATCACTGGTCATTAGAGAAATGCAAATAAAAACCACAATGCGATACCATCTCATGCCAGTTAGAATGGTGATCATTAAAAAGTCAGGAAACAACAGATGCTGGAGAGGATGTAGAAAAACAGGAACTCTTTTACACTGTTGGTGGGAGTGTAAATTAGTTCAACCATTGTGGAAGACAGTGTGGTGATTCCTCAAGGATCTAGAACTAGAAATACCATTTGGCCCAGAAATCCCATTACTAGGTATATACCCAAAGGATTATCAATCATTCTACTATAAAGACACATGCACACGTATGTTTACTGCAGCACTGTTCACAATAGCAAAGACTTAGAACCAACCCAAATGCCCATCAATGATAGACTGGATAAAGAAAATGTGGCATGTAAACACCATGGAATGCTATGGAGGCATAAAAAAGGATGAGTTCATGTCCTTTGCAGGGACATGGTCGAAGCTGGAAACCATCATTCTCAGCAAACTAACACAGGAACAGAAAACCAAACACCACATGTTCTCACTCATAAGTGGGAGTTAAACAATGAGAACACATGGACACAGGGGTGGGGGGAATCATACACTGGGGCCTGTCAGGGTTGGGGTCTGGGGGAGGGATAGCATTAGGAGAAATACCTAATGTAGATGACGGGTTGATGGGTGCAGCAAACCACCATGGCACATGTATACCTATGTAACAAACCTGCACATTCTACACATGTACCCCAGAACTTAATATATAATTATATGTGTGTGTGTGTGTGTTTGTTAAAAAATAAAATAAAATTCTAGTTAAAAGTGCAGCTCCTCTGTTCTTCAGCAACCCCCAGGGCCAACCAAAAGGCAGTGTAGGCTGGGCGCAGTGGCTCACGTCTGTAATCCCAGCACTTTGGGAGCCTGCAGTGGGTGGATCACTTGATATAAGGAGTTTGAGACCAGCCTGGACAACATGGTGAAACCCCGTCTCCACCAAAAACAAACAAACAAAAAATTAGTCGGGCATGATGTGGGCTCCTGTAATCCCAGCTACTCTGCTACTCTAGAGGCTGGGGCACAAGAATCACTTGAACCCAGGAAGCGGAGGTTGCAGTGAGCAAAGATCGCGCCACTGCACTCCAACCTGGGCGACAGAGTGAGACCCTGTCTCAAAAAAACAAAAAGGTGGGGGGGTAGTGTAGGAGCTGATTAAAATCAGCTTGGTTGAGGGGCACGAGTGAGGGAAGTCCATCCAGACTCCAATCTACAGGATCCCTGTTCTGCAGCAGGTCTCCCTCCTGCCTTGAACTCACCAGGAACTGCACCTGTCCTCCTGAGGGGTCATGGCTAACACCTCCAGAGGAAACTGAGCTCACAGAGGGAAAAGGAAACACCAGGCATTTGGGAAAGGCAACTGCTAGAAATGAAACACACTGAGCAGCCAGTACTTGAAATGGCATTAGGGGAGAGAAGAAAAAGTCTAAACAAGTGTAAAAATATCCTCCCAGAAGAAAAAATATTCAACAAAGCAAGAAACAGCAGTTGGAAAGAAGAATCAGATAAAACACTAAAAAATGTAGCTGAAAGAAACTCAAAAGATACAAAATGTGCACAGTTGAATAATTATTGTACAGTCTATAAGCGTTGGTGGAGAATGTGGGGATAATGAACTCCCTTTTACTCTCTGAGAGGGAAAGTAAATGGTTTATAACCATTGAGGAAATTCATATGGCAGTGTTAAGTAGAATTTTATATAGAGACACATATGTACACATAAACACACCCACATACACACACACACACACACACACACACGCATACATATGTTGCAACTTAATGAACCCACTGCTGGGTAAAAGTCATGTTTGAGGCTGCTCACCTCGGTGGTGAGTATAGCAGTGATTTGAATCTAAGTACAGCATCATGGTATTTTTCTTTTTTTTTTTTTTTTTTTTTTGAGACAGACTCTTGCTCTGTCACCCAGGCTGGAGTGCAGTGGTGCAATCTCGGCTCACTGCAACCTCTACCTCCCGGGTTCAAGCCACCTTCTGCCTCAGCCTCCCAAGTAGCTGGGATTATAGGCAACCGCCACCACGCCCAGCTAATTTTTGTATTTTTAATAGAGATGGGGTTTCACCATATTGGTTAGGCTGGTCTCGAACTCCTGAACTCAGGTGATCCACTGGCCTCAGCCTCCCAAAGTGATGGAGTTACAGGCGTGAGCCACCATACCCAGCCAACATCATAGTTTTTCAAACTCTGCACTACCACTTACTAGCTTCTTGATCTTTTTTGGCTTTATTTCTTCTGTCAAATGGGGATAATAATGGAACTTACCACATGAGGTTATTGTAAATATTAAATTAGTCAATACCTATAAAGTGTTTAGAACAGTGCCTGACATTGTAAGCGCTCCATAAATTATAGCTTTAAAAGAATCTTTTTTAATAAACAGAAACCCAACCCTAGGGTACTTCCTCAGAGAAATTCCTGCAAAGGTCCATAAGAGGAAAGGTATGAGGACACACATAGGATTGTCAGTGATAACCGGGAGTTGTAGACACCCAAGGTTTATGTAAAAATAAGCTGGACATGTGCTATGCAAAATCATACAGAGGTCAGAAGCCATTAGAAGTAATAGATACATACACAGAAATATTAAAGCCTCTATCTTAAAAATACAGTACAAAGTGAATAAACCAAGCAACAAAAAGTCATAAAATAAATTGTTAAAAATTAAAAACATACATAGAACTATAGATACCTGAATAATTTATGACATGCATATGTACACATCGTTCTGAAATATGTTATATATAAAATAAAATATTATAGTCATTATCTAGAAGGGAGAAGGAATGGGAGTGGGGTTGAGATATAAATAAAATAAAGCGAGAGACCTTGTATAGATTATTGATAAAATGCCATATTCTGAAGAGTATCATCAACTCGACTCCTAGCCCCTTAGGGGAACTGAGAGAGAGAGAGAGAGAGAGAGAGAGAGAGAGAGAGAGAGCGAGAGCGCGCACAAGACAGAATACAAGAGGCTGGTTGCAGGTAGCACAACTAAATCAGGAATGCAAAGGGTAGAGGCATGGATGTATGGTAGGAAATGTAACAGCTAATACAGTCAATCAATCAATCAATCAATATTAGTAAATGGGCATAGACAATGTGAAAGGAGAGCTTGACAGCAGAGCATTTCTGTTCGTTTCAATGCAATAATGTTCCTCATATTACAGAACTGAAGCAAATTAAAGGACCAAGGTCAGAGGCTTTCCCTCCCATTCTGCAAAGTAACACACACCAAACCCTTTTCAAGGATGTGGAAGGGAAATGATGCCTCACTACCCCTGAATGCAGTTTCCGAGAAACCATCGCTACTCTGAACTGGCCTGAACATGACTTTGCTAGAGAGTTTGACTTCTAATTCATGGATGGAATAACATACATTAAATGTGCAATAATTTTTTTAACTAGTGTTGACATGAGATTTAAGATTGCTGTATATATCTAGTTTATTACTTCTGACTTCTGCATGGTTGTCCACAGCCTTCTGCTGGCTTTTCTGAAGCTCGGCCAGGGCGCAGATGTCACCTATTATAAACCTCATTGTAAATTAAATGTTCCTGGTTAAATCACAGATCTTGCTAGAAGCACGCCCTGGGCTTTGTGAAAAATACAAGGAGTTGCTATAATGTATTTCTGAGTGATCAAGTTATAACTCCTCTAAATTAAATTTACAGAGCTCATTCGCTTTTATTCCAAGCAGTAACCATGGCATTCGTGTTAAATCATTACAAGTGCAGCAGATATATTGATTACTGCCAGGCCTGTCATTACGAATCTCAGTTTAAGCACTGCTGGAGCGAACTCTAAAGTTTAATTAGTATCCCCGTCTGGTGTTGTAAAACACAAGTCCGGACATATGGGAAAGAAAGATGAGTTAATGTGAATCATCTTGAAAACATGAAACCAGCAGACAGAGCAAAGCAGATAGCTGAACTCGTTCTGAATCAAAGTTACTTGCCTTGACGTCTGTGCTGCATTATGTAATTGGGTTGGGAGAAAATAGTCACTTAATCTTCTCAAGAAGACAACTATTTTCTGGGACAACGGAGGAGGAGGAGCAAATAGCAGTCATTGGGTCACGCGACAAAGTGACTCGGACACACGTGGATTGCTGCATTGGCCGTCTGCAGACACAGTCACGCACAGAAGCTCCGAGGGACGGGCCCCTGGAGAAACCAACCAGCTGTCCTCCATGCCACCAACTCTAAAAAGGGGTGAGGTTGACACCTCAGGTGTATCACAGGCATACTTTGGCACCCTACGCTCTTAAGTCTGTTACCAAAACACCAAGGGTTCAGTCTAGGTCCTGCTGTTCCCTGCACAGAAAGCCAATCGCTGAGATGATCATTCTTGCCAAGGAAGAAGACAATAATCAGGTGCTACAGCTGAGAAAATGAGAGATCAATCTCTCTGACCACTAAAATTAGTAGTTTATATAGAAGGGAAGAAATGTAAAAACGTACATAATTTCCTGGCCTCCTCCAGCCCAGCATCCTTCCCTCCACCTGGCCTCAGCAACTTCTTCCACAGGTTTTTTCCATAGCAGGGAAGAAATGTAACAATGTATGAGAAAACAGGAACTCCAGAGGAGTAAAGAAGCAATCATGATGAATAAGAGGCCTGGAGTCTCACTGGATGCAAAGATCTGGTGAGTTTCAGTTCTCTGATACTTTTTCAGAGGCCTGGGGGTCCTTTCCTAAGGAAGGAACTCAGATAAATACTAAGTTTCAAGCTTTAAGACCAAGAGGGTCAATTTCTATGTTAAATAAATAAATGAATGTCTGTGGAACTACTGGGTCAGTTTCAAGTCCTTCATAAATTAATCCACACTTTAAAAAATGTAATCGTATTTCCTGTTCTTACCACCTCTAGGACAGACTTCATGAGTACATCCCAAATTCCATTGGGAAACGGAATTTGCTTAGCTTTCACAGTGACCAGCCAGCACAAAGGGAGGGAAACTGGATGGCACCAAAGAATGTCCCACCAAAGTTCCATGCAGAATGCTCAGCCTGACATCTCCAGCCCCAGGTCCCCTCTCTGCCTCCCTCCCTCCTCTGCAGGTGCCATAACTTCAGGGTGCAGGGGATGTCCTCACCACGTCCTGATCCTCACTGTGGATCCGCTCAGTCAACTCCTCTCACCTGATCCATTCTCCCCGGACGCCCCCCGCTTCTCATCCTTTCAGCAGAGCCTTAGAAGCAACCCTCTAATCACTGAGCACTCTGTCAGTGTTCTCTGAGCCTGCCTGGCCCTTTGCTTGACGGCTTTTCCTCATTGTGACCACCTGTGCAGTATCTTCACTTCCCCAGCACCTGCAGCCTGGGACCAGGCAGGCTCTGCCCTTCACCTTTTCCAAACTTCCCATCTCCCACAGCCCTGCTTGCTCCTCCGTTGGAGCCCCAGCTATTAGTCTTCCTTGATGCTAACCAGGCCTGGGTAGAGTTTGCAGGACCCAGTCCAAAATGAACAAGTGGCTGACAGAAACAAGGGAGTCGGTCTCCCCTTCCCAGGGCCTGCCACCCAAACCCACACGGAAAGAGAACCAAAGGGACTGCAACCTCTGCACCCATGCACTTGGCACCTAGATAAGGGGATGAGCAAGAACCCTCGACCAGGTTCCTGTCAGCACACCAGGAAGAGCCAGCGTGGGGACGGGGTGGCCATCACCTACCCTCACCTGGAGATGCCACAGCCAGTGCACCTGGCTCCACTGTTTCCACGCCTGCACTCAGTCCCCGATGGGGCAGAGAGCGAGGGTGAAACACAGACACACAGACATCACCCCTCCATAACACATCCTGTCGCGGACTCGGGCTGAGGACAGCCAGGATCCTGGGGCGGGTGGGCAGGGGGAGCGAGTCAGACTCAGGCACAGGAGGCAGCTAAGAACAGTCCTTGAGAGGCCCTGGGAGGCAGACAGTGCAGGAACAGAGACTCTAAGCCCCAGGCATGCTCCACTGTCCATCTGACCTTCCTTGGAAAACACACGCTCTAAGATAAAATTAGAATTTCAAGGGGCAAGCATGAAACCTCTGGGCTCAGTGACCCACGCAGGCCAACCTGAAGATGACACCAACTCACCCGTCTCATAATTTCCTGGCCTCCTCCAGTTCAGCATCCTTCCCTCCACCTGGCCTCAGCAGCTCCTTCCGTAGGCTTTGCTCTGGACCCTGTCACCCTGAGGAGAGCCACAGCTCAAGGCAGAATCCTGAGCTTAGGTGCTCCACCCAGCCAGGCGAGGCGGAGGCATGGAGTTCCACTTACCGTGGTGGCTGAGGCCTGAGGCAGGAGTGAAACGGAAGAGTTCCTGGACTCTCTCACAGGACTTGCAACAAGGGTGTGGCCTGTTTGCTTGGCCGCCATGTGTTCAAACCCCTTGCAGGAGGGGGAAACGCGCACAGACAGGTGCAGAAGCCGGGACGAGTGCTTCTGGGCTCCGTCCCCATAGTAGTGAAACAGAAAAAGTTCCCTTGTCCCTCTCACAGGGCATGTGACGGGGAGTGGCTCACTTCTTCAGTGCCCCCGTGCTCAAACCTCTAGGGGAGCATACGGAGTGCAGGTCGTGGGGCTGCGACCTCACGGCGGTGTGTAGGGATGAATGTTTATAGCTCCTAAAGCCCCAGTGGGCGTGTGTTACAGCGCACGCTTTTAATTTAGCCATCTGCAGGTGGCTTGTGTTTGCTCCTTATCACTTAGACTCCCTTCCTTATCACAAGGACAGAGGGATTTCTGTATCCCGGGGTTTCTTGCCTTGGCGTACTGGAAGAATTGGATCACACATGGGCTTGGAGAATGAGTTCAAGGTTTTATTGTGCAAAAGTGTTATGCCCAGACCGTTTGTTCCCCAAAGAAGACCACCAGAGTCCAGTGTCAAAGCCAAGCGGCAAGGATCTTTACTACAAGTTCGAACTTGGTCCCTCCATTCCACAGTATACAAGAGGGCCCCGAACAATGCGAGTGTTTGCTTTTTATAGCCCGAAAGTTGCAGGGGAACAAAGAAATTCTTTTGGCTCCCGCGCTTTCAGTAACCTTGAACGGCTGTCTCCTTATCGGAGACTTTCCAGGTGGTGTTTGTACTGGGCTCAGGGAGTTTTGAGCCCGGGGCTGAGGAATGTGCCCAGCTCCTTTCAAAAGTAGCTCTCAGCAGATGGGGGAGCCAGAAGGGAGATGGTTTTCCCCTGGAGACGGGCAGCTCAGGCCCAGGCTCTCCTCTGGCTGCCCCAGCCAAACTCTGCATCGTTCTGCTGGTTAATGGCCTGCCAGCGTGCTGGCATCTGTTGGTGTGCTCTTCCGCCAGAGTGCTCCCCTCGATGTCCTCTCAACGTCCAGCCACTTGTGTCTTTTTCCACCAATGTGTTCCTCACAATGTCCAGCCACTTGTGTGTCTGACTACTAGGGTTTCAGGGGTTTTTATAGGCACAGGATGGGGGCATGGCAGGCCAGGGTGGTCTTGGAAAATGCAACATTTGGGCACAAAGACAGACGTGCCTGTCCTCACCTAGGTCTGTGGGGATAGAGCCCTAGCCAGGGACCACGCCCTCCTCTACCCAGCACTTCCCTTCCCCGCCTTCCATATCATTTAAAAGCACCACGCTCTTCCCTTCCCAGCACTCCCGTTTCAGTAGCATCTAGGGGAGTGTTACAATGAATACTCTTAGCAGTTGCCATCCCCAGACAGTTGAGTGTTAACCAGTTCAGTGGAAAGTCAGACAGCCTTTTACACTCTGCCCTCTTGGTACCCAGGTCCTTGTCCGGTATCCAGGAAAAATCAGATCACGTGAACTTGAAGGATGGTGAATGCAGGGATTTTACTGAGTGATGCATGTGGCTCTCAGCGGGATGGATGGGGAGCTGGAAAGGGGATGGACTGGGAAGATGACCGTCCCCTGGAGTTTGGCCATCCCACAGTGAATCTCCTCTCTGACCATCCCCAGCCTAACTCCTCTTGACATTCAGACACGCCTTCTCTTCTCTCCTTTGCTGTGCTGCTGTGCTGCCCAGCCACTCTTCTGCTCATGGAGCCTGGGGTTTAGGGTTTATATGGGTACAGGATTGTAGGGGAGCATGGCGGGCCAAAAGTCAACATTTGGGCGTGTAAACAGGAATGCCTGTTACCATTTAGTAGGGTCACGGGTTTCCAGGCTTGAGGGTGGGGCCTTCACCAGGGAACTGCCGTCTTCTACCCAGTATTTCCCTGCCTCCTGGTCCATATCAGGAGGACCACTTGAACCCGGGAGTTCTGGGCTATAGTGTTCTATGATGAGGTGTCTGCACTAAGTTGGCATCAATGTGGTGACCTCCCGGGAGTGGGGACTGATGGGTTGCCTAAGGAGGGGTGAACTGACCCAGGTTGGAAACAAATGAAAAATTCCTGGGCTAATCAGTAGTGGAATTTCACCTGTTAACAGCCACTACCCTCCAGCCTGGACACCATGCAAGACAACATCTCTAAAAGAAATACAAAATGTGTTTTTAAAAAGAAGCTGCACCTGTTAGAGGAACCCCTGGTTCTCAGGCCTCTGGTTTAATAAAACATGACTAAAGTGACTACATCTTTTTTTGTTGTTTTGAGATAGAGTCTCAGGCTGAAGTGTAGTGGTGCAATCTTGATTCACTTCAACTTCTGCCTCCCAGGTTCAAGTGATTCTCATGCCTCAGTCTTTGACTAGCTGGGATCACAGGCATGTGCCACCATGCCTGGCTAGTTTTTGTATTTTTAGTAGAGACAGGGTTTCTCCATGTTGGCCAGGCTGGTCTCAAACTCCTGGCCTCAAGTGATCTGCCCACCTCAGCCTCCCAAGTGACTACATCTTAAAGTGCATAGCTGGGTACTCACAAGGTGCCCACAAGGTTAATGCTTATGGTCTGAAAATAGCTATATCCCAAGCTGACCACCAATTATAATTACAGAATATTTATGGCCATACGGAACACCTCCCACCAAGCCTGCAGGACATCCAGATGCCCTAAGAGTGAAGCCCACTTTACTTAAAGATAACTTTAATGAGCAGGCTTAAAGAATTAATGGTCATTGATAGCACCAATAACCCCTACCTTTAGTGAGAACATCTGCACATTCCAAGTTTAATTATAGCTCCTTACAGTTTCTTTCTTTTTTTTTAAGAGATGAGGTCTCGCTCTGTTGCCCAGGCTGGAGTACAAGCTCGAGATCTCAGACTGCAGCTTCCGTCTCCCAGGTTCAATCACTTCTCCCACCACAGCCTCCGGAATAGCTGGGATTACAGGGGCTTGCCACCATGCCCGGGTAATTTTTGCATTTTTGGTAGGGACAGGGTTTCACCATGTTGGCCAGGCTGGTCTCGAACTCCTGACCTCAGGTGATACACCTGCCTTGGCCTCCCAAAGTGCTGAATTACAGGAGTGAGTCACCATGCCTGGCCAGTTTTTTTATAAGTAGAGGCACTAACAAAGGATCGTGCATTCTTCTCCTGCTTTCTGAGGACACCCCACTCTGTAATGGAGTAGTTTCTAATAAACTTGCTACTTTCACTGTGCTCTGTGAGTCACCTCTAATTCTTTCCTGTGAGATTCAAGAACCCTTTCTTGGGGTCTGGATGGGGACCCTCTTTTCTGGCAATGTGCCCACAGTGGAGAGAAGGACCCATGGATGCTTTCCCATGAGCCTCTCCAACATATTCTTTCTCCCCGCCTACTGCCCCAAACCTCCTCTTCAACATCACCCAGAGGTCCTGGCCCCTGTGGAGTCCCCCAGCCTAGCAGGGACCTCCCCATCTGTCCTCGAGCTGAGGATAAGCACTTCAGGAACAAGTTCGTTGGCTTGAGGAACTCTCTCCCTCTCTTGTCCTTCAGTCACAGGCTCTGCCGGGGCCCAGTCCTGGGCCAACAAGGAGCCTCAGCATTCAATACTGGCTCCAGACCCCACCTGACTCAAGACCCCACCCTTCAGAAACTCCGTGGGAGGGCTCCCTGCATGGGGTGCCAGCACTCTCATCAACAAAACCAACCAACCCTGACTGGTTAAAATCTATGTAAACCAAGAACTAGCAAGAAACAGGTTTTCATATAAGCCCTTAAGTAGGTATTTTAACAAAAATGAAATCAACATCTTGGAGAAACTAAAATATAACATGTCATCTTCTGGTCTCCTGGTTTCTCCCAAGTTTTCCAACATGGCGGTGACTGCCATTTATTTTGTCACCAAAGAATCACAGAAAAGGAAGAAACTAAACTTTTTAAGTCCTACAGTTTAAACTGTTTTTAATCACTAAATGTATGTACCTCCTCCTGCAAGACTCCCTGGTTCTCCCTAATTCCAGCGAAACTCGGGAGAAGCCTGGGCTTTGTACCCAGGACAGGGAGGACAGAGAAGAGTCCTACTCTCCGTGGGGCGGCTGTGAAGCAGTTGCATCTGAAAAAATGTCTTCCTCAAGCTAAAAAGCTTCTGCACAGCAAAGGAAACAATCAACAAAGTGAAAACCCACACAACGGGAGAAAATATTTGCAAACTGTCCATCTGACAAGGGATTAATAACCAGAATATATAAGGAGCTCAAACAACTCAACAGCAAAAAATAAAAATAATCTGATGAAAAAAATGGGCAAAAGATTTGAACAGACATTTCTCAAAAGAAGGCATACACATGGCCAACAGGTAGATGAAAAAATGCTCAATATCACTAATCATCAGAGAAATGCAAATCAAAACCACAATGAGATATCATTTCACCCCAGTTAAAGTGGCTTGTATCAAAAAGGCAGGCAATGGGTACAAAAAATAGAATTAATGAATAAGGCTTAGTATTTGATGGCACAACTGGAAGACTACAGTCAATAATAATTTAATTGTACATTTCACAATAACTAAGAGTGTAACTGAATTGTTGGTCACACAAAGGATAAATGCTTGAGTGGATGGATACCCCATTTTCCATGATATGATTATTACACATTGCATGCCTACATCAAAACAGCTAATGTACCCCATATATACCTACTATGTACCCACAAGAATTACAAATAATAAGTAAATAAAGGCAGGCAATAACAGATCTGGTGAGGATGTGGGGAAAGGGGAATCCTCATACACTGTCAGTGGGAATGTAAATTAGAACAGTATGGAGATTCCGCAAAAAAAACTACAAAGAGAACTACCATTTGGGTATATACTCAAAAGAAAGGAAATCAGTATATTAAAGAGATATCTGCCCTACCATGTTTATTGCAGCCCTATTCAAAATACAGAATCAACGTTAAGTACCCATCAACAGATGAATGGATAAAGGAAATGTGTTATATTTACACAATGGAATATTATTCAGCCATAAAAAGAGTGAAATCCTGTCACTTGCAGCAGCATGGATGGAACCAGAGGCCATCCATGAAATGTGAAATAAGCCAAGCACAGAAAGACAAATATCGCATCTTCTCTTTCATATGTGGAAACTAAAAATGTGGATCTCGTGATGACACAGAGTAGACTGCTATTAGCCAGAGGCCAGGAATGGGACAAGGGGGAGGCAAGGAAAGAGATACATATGTATTTATTACCACTGAGTTGTACATTTAAAAATGCTAAAGATTGTACATTTTTAAAAATTAAAAAGTAGAGGCCGGGCGCGGTGACTCACGCCTGTAATCCCAGCACTTTGGGAGGCTGAGGTGGGCGGATCACGAGGTCAGGAGATTGAGACCCACCTCGTCAACATGGTGAAACCCCATCTCTACTAAAAATACAAAAATTAGCTGGGCATGGTGGCGCATGCCTGTAATCCCAGCTACTCATGAGGCCGAGGCAGGAGAATCTCTTGAACCCAGAGGTGGAGGTTGCAGTGAGCCAAGATCACGCTACTGCACTCCAGCCTGGGCAACAGGGCGTTGTTTCAAAAACAAAATAAAATAAAATAAAATTTTGAAAAAAAGTGAGAATAATGCTAGGATGAAATAGACCCTCAGGAAGAATACTGGAGTTCAAAAAACAAATTCACTGTGCATCTAAGAAAAAAATTAAACGTTTGATTTCTGCAGCTCCACTTTACAAAACAATAGCAGCAGCAGCAGTAGCAGCAGTAGGAGAGTAGTAGTTGTAGTAGTCGTTGTTGTAGTAGTAGCAGCACCAGCAGTAGTAGTAACTAGGTTTTGTGAGTGCTTTGCATGTACCGGATTCCATCTGTGTTAAATGCTTTACAATTTAACATGGATAAACCACAGCCAATAGGAAATTTCACTTCACAATTTTTCCTTCTTTTTTAGCTGGTGAGAAATCTGCCTGTGTTTTCTTCCTGGCATGAGGACCTAAAATCATTTCCAATCCAGCAAGCAGAACAGCCCCTGCCAAAGCGAGAGAGAAAAATTCTTCCACATCATATATCTGGAGGCGGAAGGAGGGGACGTGCCCATTACTGTGTTAAAGGATTGAGAAGTCACTCAGTGTAGAAACATGTTTGAATATCTGAACCCAGCGTTTCCCAAATTTGACCATGGAGCGAGTATTTTTGTTTGTTTTCAAGACAGAGTTTTACTTTTGTTGTCCAGGCTGGACATGATCTCAGCTCACTGCAACCTCCGCCTCCCGGGTTCAAGCAATTCTCCTGCCTTACTCTCTGAGAAGCTGGGATTACAGGTGCCCACGACCATGCCTGGCTAAATTTTTTTGTATTTTTAGTAGAGACGGGGTTTCATCATGTTGGCCAGGCTGGTTTTGAACTCCTGACCTCAAGTGATCTGCCCACCTCGGCCTCCCAAAGTGCTGGGATTAAAGGCGTGAGCCACCGTGCCTGGCCGGAGCAAGTATTTTTGGGCATCATAGATGCCCAGACTCCTCAGTTTATACTTGCGAAAATGCTGATTTGGGCAAAAGAAGTTTTTGAGTCAGGCTGAGTTTTAACTCCTCCCTTTGGCAGCTGTTCACTGTCGGGCAACGTACAAAGGCTTTGTTTCCTTATCGGTGAGACCTGGGATAATATTGCCAACATTTAGTGTGAGGTAAAGAGCAGCTGATGCTCAAGACATCTAAAATTCCTGGCACACAATAGATTTCCAGTAAATGACAGCTATTTTTATTATTTCTCAGAAGAAATAACACCAGCATAGCTCTAGACAACTCCAAATCCCTCCCCTTAGGGCACCTCAAACCTCTCCCTCAACACTCTAAATGCCCTTAGTCAATATATTATTAATAACTCAATTCTGTCCCTTCCGGGGATGAGGATGTGGTAAAAGAATTGGCCAAGGTGATCGTTAAAAAAAAATCCAACTCTCAGGTTCTCTGGACAACCGTTTAGGCAAGGCAGAGCCAGCCCGAAGGCTCAGGTGCTGGGTGGGCCTAGCAATGCCCTTGGGACCAGCCAGCAGCACAGAGGGGCTGGAGAAATGGGATTGAGGCTTAGGGAAATGATACTATGTAGAACTGCATTGTAGACTGTAGAGGAAATCCCTCCACTCCAGGCTGAGTCCAAATCCCTGGAAGCTACTGGACAACTCTAGATAACTGATAGCAAGCACAACAAACTGTGGTCTATAGACAATTTCGTCCTGCTCCTGGAGGTTCAACTGACTTCCCCTTACCCACTTTGCTTCCATTCACACATTAATTTTCATATTCCTAATCTATGACTCTATCTGCCTTCCCACTCTTCCCTTGAACTGGTGGATTAGTCCATTTTCACACTGCTGATAAAGACATACCCAAGACTGGGTAATTTATAAAGAAAAAGAGGTTTAATGAACTCACAGTTCCACGTGGCTGGGGAGGCCTCACAATCATGGTGGAAAGCAAAGGGCAACTCTCACATGGCGGCGGCAGACAAGACAGAATGAGAGCCAAGCAAGAGGGGAAACCCTTCATAAGACCATCAGATCTCGGCCAGGCCGAGGGCGGCGAGCGCGGCGGCTACCCTGGACGCGCTGCGCGGTCGCCTGCTCTGCGACTGCCGCCGCTCTCGCCCGGGTGGCGGCGAGGTACTTGAGCTGGGGCTGCAGGAGGCGCTGGAGCCGGCCGTGCGCCTGGGCCGCTACCCGCGCACGCAGCTCGATGTGTCAGCGCTGCGGCTGTAGGACGGCGGCTCGGCCCTGGCCGTCGCGCTCAACGCCGCCGCTTCGCCCTGCCTGACGCGGGCGTGGAGATGTACGACCTGGTGGTGAGCTGCGGCCTGGGCCTCGCGCTGGGGCCCGCGCCCACTTGGCTGCTGGACCCCACGCGGCTCGAGGAGGAGTGCGCCGCCGCCGGCCTCACAGTGGCCCTCATGCCCGTGCTGAAGCAGGTGGCGGGCTGCTGGCTGCGGGGAGGGCGGCCTAATCGTGAGCTAGGCGGAGGCCTTACGCCTGGGCCTCGAGGGCCGCCAACCCTCGACCCCGTGCTGCAGCAGTGCCTGGTGCGGGCCGCCGCCCCGCCCTGAACCAGAAGCCTGAGCAAGGACGGACGCCACGCGGAGGACTGTGCTGCCACCGTCCCCTCGAGCAGAGTCAGCTGTGGTGTCAGAAGGGCTTTTGGGTTTTTGTTGTTTTGTTTTGTTTTGTCTTTTGAGACAGAGTCTAGCTCTGTCGCCCAGCTGGAGGGCAGTGGCACAATCTCGTCCCACTGCAGCCTCCGCCTCCTGGGTTCAAGCAGTTCTCTGCCTCAGCCTCCCGAGTAGCTGGGATTACAGGCGCCCGCCACTACGCCCGGCCAATTTTTGTGTGTTTTCAGTAGAGATGGGGTTTCGCCATCTTGGCCAGGCTGGTCTTGAACTCCCGACCTCGTGATCCACCCGCCTCGACCTCCCAAAGTTCTGGGATTATAGTGCGCCCGGCCCGGAAGGGCTTTTTACAAACCTCATTAAAGGAACTTTTCTACTTGAGCCAGCTCCCAGCTGCGACCCAGTTGAGGAAACCTGTGAGCGCAGCCTGACTCCCAAGTTGGAAACCACTTCAGCTGGTCTTACCTGGAAGCTGGTACCTAGAACTATTGTCATTTAAGGGATGGACCCTTTGCAGGCAGCCAGTGACTCCCTCCGATATAACTGAGCGACTTTTGAGAGGTTGGACAAGAGGGCTGTGCCTTCTCACTTACTGTGTCTGAGCCAAAAGAAAAACCCTTTTATATCTGAAGAAAAAAAAAAAATCAGATCTCGTGAGACTTATTCACTATCACAGGAACAGTATGGGGGAAATCACCCCATGATTGGGTTATCCCCCACTGGGTCCCTCCTGTAACACGTGAGAATTATAAGAGCTACGACTCAAGATGAGATTTGGGTGGGGGCACAACCAAACTATATCAACTGTGTTATAACATCTGCCTAGCTTCATCTCCAACTAACGTATAAAAAAGAATCTTTAATACATGTTCAGTGTTATATCTGTATGGGAGCTATTATTTTATATTTATGAAAATTGCGTTTTAAGAGTATAAAGAGAAGGTTTGTCTCCAGGAATAAACTTTTTGGTCTTTTGTTTTATAAATTAACCGTGGGATGGAGTGTGTGTGATTGCCAGGAGGAGAGGGAAGTTGCTTTAGATTTTAAAAGACGTAAGAAACAGAATGGCCTAATGCAGTGCTCTCAATTTAGAAACCAACTGTTTACAGTCACTTTTTAGATAATTAGGAAGATTTAACTATGGACTGAGCAGTAGATTACTACAAAGAATTATTATTGATTGTGTTATATCTGATAATGACAATGAAGGAACATAAGAAAATGTCCTTATTTTTGGCACACAAACTAGAAATGTAGGAGTGAAATATGATGTCTTGAATTTGTTATAAAATAATTGACAAAAAAGGATAAACGAAGAAAATATGGCTAAATGTTGATAGTTATTAAATCTGAATGAATATTTTAAATAAATAAATAAAATATTTAGGATTTTATTGTATTTTTTCTCTACTTTTGCCTGTTTAGATTTTTTCTTTTTCTTTTTTTTTTTTTTTTTTTTGAGATGGACTCTCAGTCTGTCACCCAGGCTGGAGTGCAGTGGCTATCTTGGCTCACTACAACCCCCACTTCCCAGGTTCAAGCGATTCTCTTGCCTCAGCCTCCCGAGTAGCTGGGATTACAGGTTTGTGCCACCAAGCCTGGCTAATTTTTGTGTTTTTAGTAGAGACAGGGTTTTGCCACGTTGGCCAGGCTGGTCTCAATCTCCTGACCTCATGATCTGCCCACCTCAGCCTCCCAAAGTGCTGGGATTACAGGTGTGAGCCACTGCACCTGGCCAGATTTTTTTATTTAAAAAAAAAAAAAAAAAATCAGCCCCCAAAAACGTAACCAGAGCAATTCTGCTCCAGGCTCCAATCCTCCTTGTGTTGCTGATCCAGTTCACTCTCCTGATCACAATGACCCTCACACTTGGCTTCCCAAAGTGATAGTAGCTACTCCTGCATGACTGGGTCTCAAGCAACTTCCAGTTTCACACTTTGATCTGCAAAAACCAGCTCTACCGTATGTACCCTATGTCAACAAAAATAGTCGAACTCCGTAAAATATTTTAAGAGATTTATTCTGAGTCAAATATGAATGGCCTTGGCCCATGACACAGCCCTCAGGAGGTCCTGAGAACATGTACCCAAGGTGGTCAGGGTATGGCTTGATTTTATACATTTTAAGGAGGCATGAGAAATCAATCACATACATTTAAGAAATACATTGGTTTGGTCCAGAAAGGCAGGACAACTCAAAGGTGGTGGGTGGGGATGCTTCCAGCTTACAGGTAAATTTAAACATTTTCTAGTTGACAATTGATTGAGTTTGTCTAAAGACCTGGGATCAACAGAAGAGAATGTCTGGGTTAAGATAAAGGGTTGTGGCCAGGTGCTGTGGCTTACGCCTATAATCCCAGCACTTTGGGAGGCCGAGGCGGACAGATCACGAGGTCAGAAGATTGAGACCATCCTGGCTAAGACGGTGAAACCCCATCTCTACTAAAAATACACAAAATTAGCCGGGCGTGATGGTGGGCGCCTGTAGTCCCAGCTACTCGGGAGGCTGAGGCAGGAGAATGGTGTGAACCCGGGAGGCGGAGCTTGCAGTGAGCCGAGATGGCGCCACTGCACTCTAGCCTGGGCCACAGAGCAAGACAACCTCTTAAAAAAAAAAAAAAAAGATAAAGGGTTCTGGAGACCCAAGTTCTTATTTGCAGAGGAAGCCTTCAGGTAGTAGGCTTCAGACAGAATAGGTTGTAAAACATTATCAGAGTTAAAGTCTGTGTTGATGTTAATGCTGGAGAGGTATAATGAGACATGTCCAACCCCCACTTCCTGTTATGGCCTGAAACAATCTCTCAGTTTAAATCTTAAAAGAGTCCTGGGTGAGGAGGAAGTCCATTCAGATGATTGAAGGGCCTTAGAATTTTAGTTTTGGTCTATATCTATAAACATGTAGGTCCTTGTGTTGAAGATGGGACCCCCAGTCAAGCTCCTCTTTCCCCAATCAAGCTCTCCTTTCCCCCAGGTAATTTTCAAGGAACCTCACAGCCCTTTGCTCCCATAGGACCTGGTTGACACCTCTCTTATTCAGTAGGAGAGATTTATCTGGCTTTCACTCCAGATATCTTAAGCAGAGTGGTAAGGTCTCTCTGGAGACCTTCAACCCTGAGTCCCATATGCAAATTAACTACTACCTTCTCTGTGGCCAAAGCAGGGTTTGATCTATTGAAAAGGGCTCCCTGGGCTCTGCTCTCTATTAAGGTTTAATAAGTATCAGAAACACATTAAAAGAGACCTGTACTCTCCTTACTGCATATGCATTTTCTTTCTTTCCATCCTGTGTATGCCAATAAACATTTAAGGATTTTGAGCACTAAAAAGATACGAATCTTGACTTAACCAATCTCCCTGATACAGGTATTATACCATTAATGTTCTATAAAAAGCAATTATTGTAACCATCCCACAGGTTCTTCTTGCTCGCTGCCTAGACACAGACAATTTATCAAGCCGAGATTGCAATAGAGAAAGAGTTTAATTCACGCAGAACCAGCTGTACAGGAGACTGGCGTTTTACTATCACTCAATTCAGTTTCCCTGAAAACTAAGGGATCCAAGTTTTTAAGGACAATTTAATAGGTAGGGGCCAGTGATTCAGGAGCGCTTACTGATTGGCTTGGAGGTGAAATAATAGGGAGTCAACTTTGTCCTCTCGCACTGAGTCAGTTCCTGGGTGGGGACCACAAGACCAGATGAGCCAGTTTATTAATCTGGGTGGCGGCAGCTGATCCATCAAGGATCTGCAGGGTCTGCAAAATATCTCAAACACTGATCTTAGGTTTTACACTAGTGATGTTATCCCCAAGAGCAATTTGGGGAGGGTCAAAATCTTGTAGCCTCCAGCTCCATGACTCCTAAACCATAATTTCTAATCATGTGGCTAATTTGTTAGTCCTACAAAAGCAGTCTAGTACCTAGGCAGGAAGGGGATTTGTTCTGGGAAAGGGCTGTTAGTGTCTTTGTTTCAAAGTTAAACTATAAGTTCTTTCCAAAGTTAGTTTGGCCTATGCCCAGGAATGAGCAAGGATAGCTTGGAGGTTAAAAGCAAGATGGAGTTGGTTAGGTCAGATCTCTTTCACTGTAATACTTTTCTCAGTTATAATTTTACAACAACGGTTTCATTATTATTTCTACAAACCAAGACAAAATTTATTTTAAAAGTCAATGTTGGCCGGGCGCGGTGGCTCAAGCCTGTAATCCCAGCACTTTGGGAGGCCGAGACGGGCGGATCACGAGGTCAGGAGATCGAGACCATCCTGGCTAACGCGGTGAAACCCCGTCTCTACTAAAAAAAATACAAAAAACTAGCCGGGCAAGGTGGCGGGCGCCTGTAGTCCCAGCTACTCGGGAGGCTGAGGCAGGAGAATGGCGCAAACACGGGAGGTGGAGCTTGCAGTGAGCTGAGATCCGGCCACTGCACTCCAGCCTGGGCGACAGAGCGAGACTCCGTCTCCAAAAAAAAAAAAAAAAAAAGTCAATGTCATTCCACCCCACTACACTAACCTGAGTCATAACAGAGCTCTCTAAATTAGTCATCTGTGTACACATGGACTTTGGTTTTTAACGCATATTGGAAATGTCATTTCCTTTATTCATCTTTTGAACTGACCCCATAAAATTCTTCATATCAAACAGTTCTCAACCACGTGGGCTAACAAATCAAAGCGGAAAGTAAAATAATGGTCACGTTCAATCATTTATTTGGCCCATGTGATTAAAATAAGTATTATAAGCCCTGGATTTATATAGCCTTTAAACTTTTAGACAGAACTTTCACATACATTTTCCTGTAAGCTTATTGGACAGGTATTGCTATGCCAGTTGGAAAGATTCAGAAACAAGGCACAAATAAGTAAATATTTTAGATCAAACAGTATCAGAAAGCATTTGTGTTTAATTTTCAAAAAACAAATACAGTTGATTCTCACAATTCATGGTAGTTATGTTCTATAAAGTCACCACAAACACTGAATTACCAAATAATTCTCCTAGGGGAAACACAGAGTTATACGTTCCTGCAAGACCCGGTCACATTTTTATCAACTAATCACGATATAACCCTTTTTTGTGTGTGTTTCTGTATAAAGACACCTTATTTCTTATTTAACGTACATTGTTGATTTATCAACATTGAACTCATGGTTAACAGCCCTGTAACTCATGCCTAAATAAAGCTTATCTAACACTTGTATTTTCCCTGGAAGTTATGTCACACAGCCTTTTTGTGCCTAGGAACACTGAACAGCACGCAGCACTCTGCTGGGGAGCCATTTTAAACAGTAAAATCACCAACAAAAAGCACAACGATGCAAAAAAGTGACACAAAAAGGACTCTGTTTATGTTATGAGAACTGGTTATGTTCTAAATGTTTGTGTCCCTCCAAAATTCATACACTGAAAACCTGACCCCCAAGGAGGTGGCATTGGGGGGGGGCCTTTGGGAAGTGTATTAGTCCGTTCTTGCATTGCTATAAACAAATACCTGAGACTGGGTAATTTATAAAGAAAAGAGGTTTAATTCGCTCACAAATCTGCGGGTTCTACAGGAAACATAGCAACTCGTGATTCTAGGGAGGCCTCAGGAAACTTACAATCACAGTGGCAGGCAAAGGGGAAGCAGGCACGTCTTACGTGTTGGCAGCAGGAACAAGAGGCAGAGGGGATGCTACACACTTTTAAACAACCGTATTTCATGAGAACTCGCTCACTATCAGGAGAACAGCACCAACAGGGATAGTATAAAACCGTCATGGGAATTCTGCCCCCATGATCCAGTCACCTTCCAACAGGCCCCACCTCCAACATTGGGGATTACAATTCCACATGAGATTTGGGCAAGGACACAGATCCAAACCATATCAGAAGATGACTAGATCATGAGATCACAGCCCTCCTGAATGGGGTTAGTGCCCTACTATAAGGTGATTCTGTAAGTGGTACTCCAGAGAATTATCTTGTCTCTTCCACCATGTAAGGACACAGTGAGAAGATGGAGCCAATGAACCAAGAAGCAGGCTCTCCCCAGACACTGTATGTGTCACTGGCTTGATCTTGGACTTCCCAGCCTCCAAACCTGTGAGGAATAAAACATAAAGCAACTGTCAGATTCTAATAAAACATTCTGAGGATTACAACAACGAAAAGGCTGCAAAGGCCCAGACCCCTTCCCCTTCATGGGAAGGACACAGGTTCTCTCTGACTGCATTTCTGAGAGCATGGACTTTGTACCCACACCCCCAAGATGTTCTCAAAGGAATCAACTGGTTCTAGGGCAGCTTAGCTTGAGAAAGACTAAATATTGTAACATGATCTTGTTGGGGTACAGAACATGATACCCCACAATATGGCACTTTGGCATTCTGAGTACTTTGAAAATCGAAAGGCCTCAGAAATTAGCCTCAGAACCAAGGTCTTTCTCTGATCTCCCCCACTCCCCCCAACCCTCTCTCTGATCCTCTGTCTCTCCCAAAGTACAGAATGAAGCTGTTTTCTGAAGTTCCCTGCTCCACCTAGAAACTGAACCCCAAAGAGGAACACAATTGCTTTTGATCCCTTCCCTGAAATTTCATTAACCAGAGACAATCAAAACTCCTATCACAGAGGAAGACTGAAAATTAAGTAACACTCCTACAGCCCAAACTTTCTCCTAAACCATTGTTTGTCCTCTGGTCCCATTCAACTCCCAAAGAGAATTATTTACTTACCATTGTCTGAGCACTGGGTCCATTCTTTCCCCCTAAAAGTTATTCACCCCTGCAGTCCCCATTTCCTCTTCCTATACAAAGTAAGGAATATAAGTATCTGAACCCCACTGGGTTACTGGATTATCATTCTTCTGCAATTTCCTTGTGCTGTGCACGTTTAAATACATTTATATGCCCTTTTCTCCTAATAATCTGCCTTTGGTTAGTTCATTTTCAGCAAATCTTCAGAGGTTGAAGGGGGGAAGCTTTCCCTCTCTCCCTTATAGTCTTTTTTTTTTTTTTTTTTTTTGAGACAGAGTCTCACTCTGTTGCCCAGGCTGAAGTGCAGTGGCATGGTATCGGCTCACTGCAACCTCCTCCTCCCGGGTTCAAGTGGTTCTCCTGCCTCAACCTCCCAAGTAGCTGGGATTACAGGTGCATGTCACCACACCCAGCTAATTTTTATATTTTTTAGTAGAGACTAGGTTTCACCATGTAGGCCAGCTGGTCTCGAACTCCTGACCTCAAGCGATCAACCCTCTTCTGCCTCCCAAAATGTTGGGATTATAGGCGTGAGCCACCGCGGCCCGGCCCCACTTATAGTCTTAATGATCTGAATACAAATTAGCATATTAAAGGTTCTAAGAAGCACATGAAAGGTCTTGCATAAAACAAGACCGCTTGCCTTTTCACATTTAATCCAATGTTTCCCAGAATTATTCACACAAGCTATATTGAAGCCAAGGCAGAAGAAAGTTCTGTTATCTGTGATTCCCATATTCAACTCATGTTATTTGCTATAGTTTGCATAGCCTAAGAAGCTGCCTGTGGTCGTTTCTGCAATCAGTTGAATTATCAATTTATTTATTAAAATACAGCTTCAAGTTCTCACCTCAAAACCAATCACATTTGTAAAGTCAATTTACTGCCAAAACTGACTGTGATCTCCTTTCAGGGACAGGAAGATGTGAGGATTTTGATCAGGGACTCTAAGACAGTGAGAGTCCACAGATTCCCTTCTCTTCCACTCTGGTCTTAGGAAGTAGTCCTTTGGGCCGGGCGCAGTGGCTCGTGCCTATAATCGCAGCACTTTGGGAAGCCAAGGCGGGTGGATCACCTGAAGTCGGGAGTTCAAGACTAGCCTGACCAACATGGTGAAACCCCGTCTCTACTAAAAATACAAAAAATAGCCAGGCGTGGTGGTGGGTGCCTGTAATCCCAGCTACTTAGGAGACTGAGGCAGGAGAATCCTTGAACCTGGGAGGTGGAGCTTGCAGTGAGCCAAGATCGCACCATTGCACTCCAGCCTGGGCGACAGAGCGAGACTCTATCTCAAAAAAAAAAAAGAAAAGAAAAAGAAAGTAGTCCTTTGGCAACTTGTATCTAAATCCAGGATCTTCGAGGCAGAAGAATAGCCTTGCAGGAGGAGCAGAAAGCAGAAGATCCTTCAGCCCTGTGTGGAAACAAACAGACCCTCACGCCCCACCTAGGTCTTACCCTTGGTGCCGTCTTGAGATTCCCTTCCCAGCAGGTCCACGCAAAGCTAAGTTACATCACTAAATAGACAGCTTATACTTTCTTCTCATTTCCAAACAATCCTCCATTCATAGGCTTAGCTTCAGAGAAGCCGTCGTGCCACAGGTAGGAGATGCAGCCGGGGCTGAGGAGGGCAGGCAGTTGAGGTGATTTCTCTTTCTCTTTGTGTTGCTTCATTAAACCTTCATTAAATTCTGCTCCAGAAAGGAGTCTATAACTGTTACTCGCAGAATATCTCCATTTAAAATCTTTTAGCCCCTGAAAACTCCAGTTGATTTTAGCTTGTACGATTCAGGCCAAAGATCATCTTCTAACTCAGAAGAACACACAAAAATGCCTTCCTCAGCCTGAAACTGGAAAAAGATCCTGCATCTGCTCTCAGCATGAATACAAAGTAAACCCACAAAGGGCTTCCTGTATTTAACCCCTTCTGTGTCCTGCCTCCTATGTTCTCAAACCACCTTTTTTTTTTTTTTTTTTTTTTTTTTGAGACGGAGTCTTGCTCTGTCGCCAGGCTGGAATGCAGTAGCACAATCTCAGCTCACTGCAACCTCCTCCTCCCAGGTTCAAGCGATTCTCCTGCCTCAGGCTCCCAAGTAGCTGGGACTACAGGCACCTGCCACCATGCCTGGCTAATTTTTTATTATTTTTTTTTTTAAATTTTTAGTAGTGATGGGGTTTCACCATGTCAGCCAGGATAGTCTCCATCTCCTGACCTCGTGATCCACCTGCCTCGGCTTCCCAAAGTGCTGGGATTACAGACGTGAGCCACCACGCCCAGCCCTTAGCCCACCTTTTACTCAGCCATTGTGCAAGTGGACTCTGATAGAACCTACGCTAGATATCCCTGTTTCCCTTACTTGCTGCCCCAGGGCTTTTCTGCAGCTAATGAGTGGGCCACCACCCAGAAACATTCAACAGCAGGCGTGCAAACCTAGAGCACAAGGGAGTTAACACCTCTGGAGCAGCTTTAATCAATGAGGGAGAGTCCGTAAGAAAATACGACTGTCTTCTTCTCCTCAAGAGAATCATTCCAAGATACAGTCTGCACAGCTCTTCAAAGGGTTCCTGTGGATGGTGAGGCCGTGACCAACCAGCTCCACAGTGCAATCTTGCATTCACTGGCTTTCTCTACCCTGTTTCCTTCTTCCTGCTCTCCCCTGCCCCAACTCCTGTTCCTTCAATCACTTCCCCAAATTAACACCAGCACACAACCCTTGTCTCAGGCTCTGGTTTCTGAGAAGAGGCAGGCTGAGATGGCTTCCTTCCATGAGATCCCATGGGACCATTCCCTGTAGCACACACAAAAGAAAGAAAGAAAAAGACTCCTTAAAAAAGTAATGTAGGCCAGGCGTGGTGGCGCACACATGTAATCCTAGCACTTTGGGAGGCCGAGGTGGGCAGATCACCTGAGGTCAGGAGTTCGAGACCAGCCTGGCCAACATGGTGAAATTCCATCTCTACTAAAAATACAAAATTTAGATTTAGATATTTATCCAGGTATGGTGGTGCACGCCTATAATCCCAAAGTAAGTTTTGCTCATGACACCACTGGGAGTGGATGATTGAGTGCTCTGTGCCTGGCCTCACCTGGACCATGCTTTATGAGCCTTTTTGCAATACTAATTTTAATCGATATCATTTCACTGTATAGTGAAATTTATTTTTTGTATAGCCATGTGACCGGGCACAGTGACTCACACCTGTAATCCCAACACTTTGGGAGGCCAGGGCAGGCAAATCACCTGAGGTCAGGAGTTTAAGACCAGCCTGGCCAACATGGTGAAACTCCATCTCTACTAAAAATACAAAATTTAGCCAGGTATGGTGGTGCACGCCTATAATCCCAGCTACTGGGGAGGCTGAGGCAGGAGAATCACTTGAACCCAGGAGGCAGAGATTGCAACCAGCCGAGATCGTGCCACTGCACTCTAGCCTGGGTGACAGATAAAGACTCTGTCTCAAAAAAATAAAATAAAATAAATAAACTGTAGCCATAAGTATAACTGCCTTGCTGAGTTCCATGAGTCCTAGCAAACTATTGAACCTGAAGGTAATCTTGGAGATATTCCCAAATCATAATCATAAAGTTTTGTGACCAGTGTTTCTTAACAATAGAGCATAATTGTATTTTGTATTACTAAACATTTTCCATCATTTCAATGGCATATATCCAATATATGACTATCCCCAAACGTACTTTACTATTATTACTTTACCTGCCTTACTACATTACGTTATTTCTATTATTGGAGTTTTAGATAGTAACTGAATTTTCCCTATGGAAATATTGCTGAGAATAACATAATTATAAGTAGATGTATTTGTTTATCCATCATTTTGACTTTATAATAAATACCTAGAAGTGGGATCCTCTATCAAATGGTAGCATATTTGCTTCACATTGCCAAAGGGTCTTCCCAAATATTTTCCCAGTTTACATTCCTCACACCCTTGACAATTCTGTGCATTAGCATTTTTCCATTTCTGCCAAATTAAGAGGTGGAAAATGCTATCTGAATATTAGTTTAATTTGCTTTAATTTGCACTTCATTGATTACTAATGGGAGTGGACAGCTTTTTCAGATGTTTTTATTAGTCCTTTGAGAACTCCCTGTCATTTAGGAAATTCTTGATCATTTTTTTTCCAATTTGCACCAATTCACACCCCCACCAGCAGTATTTGAGAATTCCCGATTAGACAAGGGCTGTATCAGTGTGAGCTGGACTCACTGGGGCAGACCCAGCAGGCGAGGCTGGGGTGCGAATAGAAGGGCATTTCCATCAGGGAAACTTGCATGTAGTGAGAGGCGGGTATATTTCAGAACCTGAGGATAAAGCAGCTGGGTGGGAGCAGAGGGTGGGTCAGGCTGAGCAAGAAACAGCAGAGATGGGTAGAGGGGTCTCAAGGTGGCAAGACTTGAATCATAGCCAGACCACTTATCCTGTGGACAGCAATAACCCACAACAGGTCCCTGTGCAAGGGAACAATTTACAACTATTGACTTTCTTGCTTGACCAAATATTTAAATTCTCAACATGTGTGGTATTGCTAAAAAGTCTGTTTACCTTCCACCCACCCAATCTCCCAAGCCTCCATCTGCTCAACTCTGCTCCTCAAACACACATCCATATCGCAGTACCTATACCACCACCATTACCACGGTATGTACTATATACACACACATATACACATAACACACACATGCACACATACACAAACATACACACATATATACACATGCACACACAACATACACCACAAGCACACATACAAACATACATACACAAACACACTCACATACACATATACACATACACACATACACTCACACACATACACACATGCACACATACATGTACACACATATACACACAAGCACACATACATACACACATGCACACACAGAACACACAGCACACATACACATGCACACATGCACACACAATACACACACATACATGTGCACATATATGTACACACATGTGCACATATATGTACACATACACTAACACACATGCGCACAACACATATGCACACTCATACACACATGCACACATATGCACACACAATACACACATGTGCGCACACACATAAACATGCAAACACATGTGCACACATACACACACAGGTGTAAAAATACAGACACATACACATATACACAAACACTGACATATACCACATGCACACACATATACATGCATAAACGTGCACACGCATACACCCACATGCACATACTCATGAATGCACGTGCATGTGCATACACACATACATACACACACGTACATATATATACATATGCACATACATACATATGCCTACCCACCCACTTTGCCATCCAGTGGGCCCTTCTGGTTTGAATATCCTTGTTTCACTTTTTCACCTTTAGAATAAAGATACCTTCTTTACCCTAAAGGTGTAGGACAAAGTCCTACAAATCTTTAAGGCCACAATCTGCTTGTTCATATCCTTGGGAGCTCAGTTACAAGCTGTACCATGATGTGTCTGTTTCCTTATCAGTCTACCTGCTGACAAAGATTAAGCCCAATTCTGTTTTGTGACTGTCATAGTCATTAGCAACCGATCTACCCTAGAACTCTCCAAGCCTTAGTGGTCTGATCTGAGGGTCCCTAGGGAGCTTTCCCACCTGAGAATTTCACACATGTACAGTTGCCAAAAAACCAGAAATTCTACTTCTTCTGAGTCTCAGTGGGTTTTCATTTTCCAGCTTCTAATAAATCAAAATGCTCTCACTGTCAGTCTCTCATCAGACAATATTCTTGATCATTGGCCCATATCTGAGTGGTGATCAGACAATAGCTCGGCCTTGCCTGAGTGCAGGTGAGTTGGGCAAGGACAAAAGAACATGAACACTAGAACTTCACCTGTGTTGTTGCTTCCTGGCAGCAGACTCTGAAGGGAGAATAACAGATGCCCACAACTGGAATCAAAATTTAATCTGGAGACCAGGCATAGTGGCTACTGACTTAATCCCAGCACTGGAGGCCAAGACGGGTGGATCACTTGAGGCCAGAAGCGGGAGGACCAGACTGGCCAACATGGTGAAATCCCATCTCTACTAAAAAGACAAAAATTAGCTGGGCGTGGTGGCACACGCCTGCAGTCCCAGCTACTAGGGAGGCTAAGGCACAAGAATCGCCTGAACCCAGGAGGCAGAGGTGCAGTGAGACAAGATCACGCCACTGCACTCCGGCCCGGGCGACAGAGCAAGACTCTGTCTCAAATAATAATAATAATAATCACCATCATCATCATCATCATCATCATCATCATCATCATCATCTGGAAAATAGCTGCAGAAGTAACTCCAGCATGCATATTGGTCCCTGGGTTTCAATACTCAATACATCATATTAAATGCCTCCATCCTCTTTACACTAACCTGGATCGAAAAAGAGAAGAACTGGCATCCTGTGGACAGTAACTGTCGAGAAAGTCCTGAGATATATTTATTCATAAAACCAGGCATCCCAGTGAATCTGTTGGGCCATTTTTTAATAACTTCCATGTCTTCGTCTTAAATAAAACGTATTTCACAGTTTACTCCTGCCCTCCATCCTATTCCCTCGTCTTTGTTCTTCCTGCATAACTTTATCCATAGCTTAAGCGCTGAGGACACAGAGGTAAATGCTGTCACCTTTCACAGACTCTCAGTCCCTCCCTCTCATAATCCCTCCCCCATGGTGTTGTCTGTCACTCATGGCTCTTTGTGTGGGTGTGTGCATTGCTGTGTGATGCAATTCCGTCATATTCTCATGAAAACACATTCACAGCTGAGTTGAATCTATCATCCATGCTTGTCAGAAGCAGGGAGGCCTTTGTGCAATTCTCCTCTGGGTTACAGAAAAGACATAAACATGAAAAATGTGCTTTTAATTATATTTGCTTGGACTCCTACTCAAGTCTATTCTTTTTTTTTTTAGACGGAGTCTCGCTCTGTCACCAGGCTGTAGTGCAATGGTGCAATCTTGGCCCACTGCAACCTCCACCTCCTGGGTTCAAGCGATTCTCTTGCCTCAGCCTTCCGAGTAGCTGGGACTACAGGCGTGCCCCACCACACCCGGCTAATTTTTGTATTTTTAGTAGAGACGGGGTTTCACCATACTGGCCAAGCTGGTCTCGAACTCCTGACCTCACGATCCGCCTGCCTCAGCCTCCCAAAATGCTTGGATTACAGGCATGAGCCGCCGCACCCGGCCCAAGTCTATTCTTAAAAGCCAGAAGAAGGGGCCTGACGTGGTGGCTCATGCCTGTCATCCCAGCACTTTGGGAAGCCAAAGCAGGTGGATCACCTGAGGTCAGGAGTTTGAGACCAGCTTGGCCAATATGGTGAAAACCCGTCTCTACTAAAAATAAAAAATTTGCTGGGTGTGGTGGCATGCTCCTGTAGTCCAAGCTACTCAGGAGGCTGAGGCAGAAGAATCGCTTGAACCTGGGATGAGGAGGTTACAATGAGCCAAGATTGCGCCACTGCACCCCAGTCTGGGTGAGAGAGTGAGACACCATCTCAAAAAAAAAAAAGAAAAAAAAGAAGAAAAAAAGCCAGAAGAAGGACCCATTAACAGCAATCACAGCCCCACAACCAGCTTTGAGGCAACAACAAGGATCTCTGGTTCTAATTTTTCTTCCTAAAATCCTCTGGAGGCAGCACTGAAGACACCATACAGCAGGTGGGGTGATTAAGTCAATTTCCGGGAAACAAGCCAACAGGTTGCATTGTGGTTTAGAACAACAGCCGTGATTAAATAGAGTCTTTGTCCAAACCCCGATTCCATGGTACTCATACTAAGATGCTTCAATTCAATTCTGCAAATATTTATTGAGTGCCTGCTATGTGGCAAGCACAGTGCATGGCGCTGGAGCTAAAAATGAGTGATGAGCCTCTTCTCTCTAGAAGCTCATCCTGACAGGCAGACAGGACACACCCTAAGTGACTCTATTACTCAGGAGTCTATAGTAGGTGCTAATTTAAGGGTTCAAACAGAGTGCAATGAGGAAAGACAGAAAGGAAACAGTAATCCGAGAAGTAATCCGAGAAGCAGTGGAGCTTAAGAGGTAGGAATTGGAACCCAGAGCCAGTTGACTGGCTTAACACTCTCAACCATTTGACTTAATCTCATTAATCCTCAACTTCAATCCTCAACCTGTAATATTAGCATAATTCTAGTAACATCTTTATTGTGTTGTTCTGGAAAGGATTTTTCAAACAGTGGATGTGTCCTTCTCAGCACAGTGCCTGGCACATAGTAAGTGCTCAGAGTAAATGTTCGATAGCATCAGGGCAGCACACAATAACTTCTTTGAAAATTATTATAATAGGATTTTCTATGACCTCTGAATGTTAATTTTGGAAATGTTCTTAATTCTGGAGGAATCTCAAAAGACTATGCTAAGTGAAATAAGCTAGAAACACACCGGAAAACAAATATTGTATGATTCTACTCACATGAAATAGCTAGATTGGCATATTCATAGAGACATAAAGTAGAACAGAGGTTACCAAGGGCCAGGGTGGGTGTAGCAGGGCAGGAATGAGGACTGACTGCTTAATGGGTACAGCTTCTGTTTGGAGTGATAAAAAAAAAAATGGAAATAGATTATGGTGATGGTTATACAACACTGTGAATATACTTAATGCCACTGAATTTTACACTTAAAAGTGGTTAACATGACAAATTTTTATGTAACATATTTAAATAGATACAGATGATAGATGGATAGATAGAAGATAGACAAACAGATAGATAGATAGATAGATAGATAGATAGATAGATAGATAGATCAATCTAAGTACAATGAAAAAAAATTTGTTTTTGGCTTTCCATTGTGGAAGAAAAATACAAGTTCGTAACCATTTTCTGACTGAATAAAGTTTTTCTTTTAGTCCACCAAGTCAGTTCCCATGATGGGCACTGCAGGATTCTGGTCCTACAGAGTTGCCCACTATTCCCTTGGGTGGCCTGCACCCAGCTCTTGCCTCTGGCCCTTCCCCAGAGTCCCATTTAAGAATGATCTGGACACTCTCAAACCCAAGCTCCTTCAGAGGTGGTTCTGCTATTTTCAATAGAAAATCCTATTATAATAATTTTCAAATGGGCAGACATATATACATATGAGGACGCTGCAGAGCCCGAGAACCTTGCACAGGTGTGCGTGCTGCTGCAAGCCTGGGAGTTGGGAGAATGAAGGCAGCCTCCTCTGGGGTATAAGGAGAGACGGAAAGAATGAAAAATGTGCTTCTAATTGCACCTGGGCTAGTCCAGCCTCAGGCATGGTCATGGTTAACGTTATGTGTCAAGTTGCCTGGGCCACAGGATGTCTAAACATTCCGTCAGACATGATTCCGGGGTTACCAGCAAGGGTGTTTCAGGATGAGATCAACATTCGAACTGGGGCTGAGTGAAGCAGATTGCCCTCCCCGATGTGGTGGGCACCATCCAATCAGTCAAAGGCCTGAATAGAACAGAAGAGCAAAGTAAGAAAGAAATTACTCCTGCTTGACTGCCTTCTAATTGGGACTGCAGCTTTTTTCCTGCCTTTGGACTAGAACTGAAACATCAGTTCTTCCTGGGTCTCCAGCTGCCACTTCCCCTGCAGATCCAGGGACTTGCAGGCTCTCTTAACTGTGTGAGCCAACTTCTGAGAATACATTTCTGTCTCTGTGTAGCATCCTGTGGATTCTGTTCCTCTAGAGAACCCCCAGGAATACACGCCAGTTTACATCTGAAAACAGAGCACATCCCTCCACAGGCTGAGTTTGGGGTAACTTTTCCCCGAAGTCATGACCTAAATGCAAAATAACTGGGCCACAAAGGAAGTCCATCAAAAAGATAGACTTTTTGGAATTTTTCCTTTAAATCTCTATTCGTTTCTTAAGGCTAAATGAATTTGGATATCATAAAAAGTACTTTTCATGCTTTTCTGATAAATCCAGGAAAAGGTATGGGATATATATATATATGTATATATACACACACATATATATCCATATATACACACATATATACATATACACACATATACGCATATATACACACATGTATACACACATGTATGTACATATACACACATATGTATATATACACACATGTACGTACATGCACACACATATGTATTTATACACATATATGTATATATGTATATATGTACATATATACACACATATACGTGTATATATATACACACACGTGTGTGTGTGTTATATTTGGTTAATGTCAATCAAGTGTTGTGAGAAACAGCCTCTCATGGGGCAGAACATCCCAGTGAGCAGCTCAGGCTCCTGGGTTGCCTAGCACGTTACCTTCAGAAGCCCTGTGACACGTGTGGTCACGTAGCACCCCAAATCCCTCTCTGTAAAATACCTCTGATATTGCTTCCAGCTCCATAATTCCAAAATAAAGTTCTATGAAATGTACACTAAATAAAAATAGAAATAATTACATATTTGTGACTGTGCATCGATTTACAGATTTACAGACTCATCATTCAAAGCTTGATATCGGCGTCAACTGACATTTGGTAGCAGCAATATCTCACTTCTTAAGGCTTCCTGATGCTGGCTACAAAGCTTAGTGCTTTATGTGAGGTTCAATTTTTTTACTTTTTACATTTTTATTTATTACTTATTTTTTAAAGAGATGGGGTCTCGCTACGTTGCTCAGGCTGGAATGCATGATAAAACTCCATCTCTACTAAAAACACAAAAATTAGCTGGCTGTGGTGGCGAGCACCTGTAGTCCTAGCTACTTAGGAGGCTAAGGCAGGAGAATCCCTTGAACCCAGGAGGTAGAGTTTGCAGTGAGCCGAGATCACACCACTGCACTCCAGTCTGGGTGACAGAGTAAGACACCATCTCAAAAAAGAAAAAAATAATAAAAATAAAACTGATGGCAATAGGTGAATAAAACAGAAGCAGAGCAACATGAAAAAAAATCTAGATATGAAGTTAGATTGAAAGAGAGCCCATGGAGACCTCTCTGGCACAGGTCACAGTCAATACGTAAGCCTTGGCCTCAAACTTTACACTCACCAATTCACAAGATGTCAAACTCCTGTCCACCACATACTGCAACTAAAGGGTGTGGAGTGTTATTGTCTCATCTGAGGCTGGGGAAACCCTGCACTCATTCGTATGTACTCCTACATAATCATCAAACAGATTTGTGCAGTGGTGTCTGCACAGTGCTCAGCAGTCCATGGAGTTTTATTTATTTTCATCTATTTTTTTTGAGATGGAGTCTCACGCTGTCATCCAGGCTGGAGTGCAGTGGCACAATCTCAGATCATTGCAACCTCCGTTTCCCAGATTCAAGCGATTCCCCTGCCTCAGCCTCCCGAGTAGCTGGGATTACAGGCACGTGCTACCACGCATGGCTAACTTTTGTATTTTTAGTAGAGACAGGGTTTCGCCATGTTGGCCAGGCTGGTCTCGAATTCCTGACCTCAAGTGATCCGCCCACCTCAGCCTCCCAAGGTGCTGGGATCACAGGCGTGAGCCACCACGCCCGGCCGTCCATGGAGGTTTAGAGGCCACCGTGGAAGAGGGGAGAACAACACAGTGAACACCTTCTGTGTCTGCTTCCCGGGTGTGCCAGAACAAAGACGAACTTACTGTCTCACAGTTCTGGAATCTGGGATGTCCAAGATCAAGGCGTTGGCAGCGCTAGTTCCTTCTGAGAGCTGTGAGGAAGAATCGGTCTGCGCCTCTCTCCTCTTCCAGTGGTTTGCTGGCCGTAAACCATTGATGCTGAAGCATCACCTCAGTCTCCATCCTCATCCTCACATGGCGTTTTCCCTGTACACGTGACTGTGTTGATACTGCCCCCAACCTTTTTTTTTTTATTTTAAGACAGACTCTTACTCTGTTGCCCCTGCTGGTGTGCTGTGGCACAAACTCAGCTCACTGCAACCTCCACCTTCCGGGTTCAAGTGATTCTCCTGCCTCAGCCTCCTGAATAGCTGGGACTACAGGTGTGAGCCACCACAACCACACCTGGCTAATTTTTGTATTTTTAGTAAAGACAGGGTTTCACCATGTTGGCCAGGTTAGTCTTGAACCCCTGGCCTCTAGTGATTTGCCCACTTCATCCTCCCAAAGTGCTGGGACTACAGGTGTGAGCCACCATGCCTGGCTCTTCCCCCTTTTATAAAGACATCAGTTATATCGGACAAGGGCCCACTCCCATGACTTCATCTTAATCAATTACATCTGTAACAACTCTAGTTCCAAATAAGGTCATGTTTGCAGGTACTGGGGATCAGGGCTTAAACATATGAACTGGGAGGGGGCAGGGCACACAATTTAACCCATAGCCTTCTCCTGCTTCAAAGGCCGTATGAATATGTAAACTCACATTTTAAAAGTGCATTTTTGGCCATGCGCAGTGGCTCACGCCTGTAATCCCAGCACTTTGGGAGGCTGAGGAAGGTAGATCACAAGGTCAGGAGATTGAGACCATCCTGGCTAACACAGTGAAACCCTGTCCCTACTAAAAATACAAAAAATTAGCCGGACGTGGTGGCGGGTGCCTGTAGTCCCAACTACTCGGGAGGCTGAGGCAGAAGAATGGCGTGAATCCGGGAGGCGGAGCTTGCAGTGAGCCAAGATCGTGCCACTGCACTCCAGCCTGGTGACAGAGCGAGACTCCGTCCCAAAAAAAAAAAAAAAAGTGCATTTTTATTTTGAATCAGTATAAGACTCACAAGAAGTTGCAAAAATAGTGCCAGGAGTTCTCACAAAGATTGCTTACATAACGCTAGTTAGTACATTGTGGAAAGCAAGAAATTGATATTGGCATGATGCTGTTAACTCTGGAACAGACCTTACCGATCAGCTTTTACATACACATTTTCAAATCGGTTAAGTCCAACAACAATAACAAAAAATAATAACTACATGTTTTAAAGATATAAAATAAGAATAGTACCAGTAAGATATGATTTCCTAATATAAAATATCAAAATATAATGTGCTTGGTTTCAAGAGCAGCAAATTATGGCATTTTAACTACAGTACTTGATTTGGGTTTATAAAATGTTAGCAGGCTATCGAGGCAGAGGTCCAGAAGATGAAATATTTTCCTATTCTTTCACTGGATCGATAAATTCTGCTTTGTGTTCAAAGCCACTCAGCTCAGTGCTTTGCAATGGCTCACTTTCATTTCCCCTCCAGAAACCAAGGTCATCTGCCTCCCCCATTCGGTCTTAGCCGCTAAGCCCTAATCCTCACAATTATTAGAGGAATTGCTCTTAGGGCACTACTCGGTTTCTACTCACTTTTTGGAAAATGCAATATGTAATGTATTGGGGAGGGGCAACCACAAAATTCTTGAAATGAATTTAGATCTGAAATTCCAAATTCTCCCAGGAGAAGGGTGGGGATTTGAGATTTCTAGGGTGTAGATTTTACAACAGTTACTCCTTCCCAAAGAGCTCATGCCCACAAAGACCATGACGTGATGAAGAGAATCCTGAAGTTACACCCAGGGAAAGGATGTCCCCCGTAGCAAGAGACGCCAGGCAACTGGAAGGCAAGAAAGATGAGGAATAAAACAAACCTCAGAAGGCACATTTGGATAAAAAACTGACAGAATATGCTCTTCCCACTCTAGATTAGGTGAGACGGCAGGGTTGAGTGAGTGGGCATTGGAATGGCTAAAGATGGGCAGGGGAGGGTTGTGGCAAGAGGACACATTCATGTCTTCCACAGACCTGGCTCAAAGTTCATTATACCTTTGCAAAGTTGAACCTGAGCTTCCTATAGCCACCTAGAGTTCCCACTCCAAGCAACCACTTAGCCATCCCTGTTCCTGGGAGAATTTATGGGGAAAACTGTGATTGGGTCTAATCACCATCAATGGCATCCCATTTTGTTATAATTTTTTAAATCATCAATTTGTGCCAATTTTGATAGAATTAGTGAGACAGTAAGTACCCTACCTGTCAGAGAGAAAGCAATACTTACCTTGACAACCTGAGGAGGCCACACTGGGTATGGATGGTACAGATGCCAACTGAACTTTGAAGAGGTCAGTACATTCAATGAATATATATTGAGCCTGTACTGCATGTCAGGCTCTCCTCTAGGCCCCGGACATACAGCAGTGAAAAAGACAAACCATTTTTTGACCTTGTGGAACTTGTCATCTAAGGGAAGCAAACAAATAACAAATACCTAAATGTATAATATAACACCAGAAGTAATGCGTGCCATAAAGAAGAAAGCAGTGTAAAGAGAAAAAGAGAAGCCAGGCACAGTGGTGCACGCCTGTAATCCCAGCACTTTGAAAGGCCAAGGTGGGCAGATCGCTTGAGCTCAGGAGTTCGAGACCAGCCTGGGCAACGTGGCAGAACCCCATCTCTACAAAAAACAGCTGGGCAATACAAAAATTAGCCAGGCATGGTGGTGAGCACCTATAGTCCCAGCTACTTGGGAGGCTGAAGTGGGTGAATCACGTGGGCCTGGGAGGTGGAGGTGGCAGTGAGCCAAGATCACGCCACTGCACTCTAGCCTGGGTAACAGAGCCAGACCCTGTCTCACAAAGAGAAAAAAAAAGAAAAAATAGAGGGAGAAAAAGGAGGAAGGTGCTGGTTTAGATCAAGTGGCCCTGCAAAGGCCTCTTGGAGGAGGAAGGAGGCATTTGAGCAGGGATCTGAGTGATGTGAGGAAGCCAGGCAAGTGGTCTAGGCAGAGGGAACCATAGGTGCAAAGGCCCTAGGGCAGGTGCCAGCTTACTTAGGCAAACTGGAGGGACAGGTGAGTGAGTGAGGAAATGAAGCCACGGGGCAGCCAGGAGCCTGGTCACATTTGGGTCTCCTGGTGAAGATTCTGGATTTTGTGTAAATGTTTGTAGAAAGCCATCGGAGGATTTTGAACAAGGGAGTGACAAAAACATATTTAGCTTTTAAGTAAAACAGAAGTAGATGAAACAACATTAGTTAGGTGTTCTAGTAGTTGCAGGGAGAGATGGCAGTGACTTGAAATGAAGCTGTAGCAGAAGTGGCCGAAGCAGCCAGATTTAGGATATATCTTGTCGGTAAAGGCAGCAGGACCTGCTAATGGATCGAATATAAGGTGTGAAATAAGGATAAGAATCTAAGATTCATACTCCGTTTTGAATATGGTATCACTGATTGCAGTGGGAAACTTGAGTTCTGTTGGCTTTCTGAAATGTGAGGTGTTATTAGTCATCTCAGAGGATGTGTCCCATAGGCAATCAGGGTGCCCGTTAACAAAGCTTTGTAAAATGACTCACAAAAGAAACAAATTGGGCTGGTCCCAGTGGCTCACGCCTGTAATCTCAGCACTTTAGGTGGCCAAGACGGGTAGATCACCTGAGGTGAGGAGTTCAAGGCCAGCCTGGCAAACATGGTGAAACCTTGCCTCTACTAAGAAAATACCAAACAGATATATATATATATATATATATATATATATATATATATATATATATATATATATATATATATCTCCAGGCATGGTGGTGCACACCTGTAATCCCAGCTACTCGGGAGGCTAAGGCAGGAATATCGCTTAGAACCTGGGAGCTAGGGGTTGCAGTGAGCCAAGATTGCACCACTGTACCCCAGCCTGGGCGACAGAGCAGGACTCCCTCAAGAAAAAAAAGAGAAAGAAAGGAAAGAAAGGAAGGAAGTTAAGAGATGCTTAATTGTGGGATATACTGGATTCATGAGAAAGGTGAAGACAGCTCAAATTACAGGGACCCATAACCCTAAGGCCAACTACTCTTTTCACTGAGGTCTGTCTCCAGGGTGTGAGTGTGAAGCCGTCTGCACCACCCTACTCTGGCTCCATGGACTTAATCGTGGCATCTGAGGCTGGTTCTGCCTTTCGGTCTGCCTGGCTGCGATGTTGAGTCCTGCCTGCGTATGGCCACACTGTCCCCTGCAGGGAGCCTCCTTCCATCCCCAAGCAGCCAGCTGCAATCCCACTCCAAAAGGACGGGACACTCAGGATCTAGGAAATGAGCGTTTTCAAAACACCAGATTGAATCCCTTGGAACTTAAACTAGACTCAATCAAGCTGAAGTTCATCACATCCCTTTGGGCAGCCAGCTACCCCCCATCCTACTACACTCATACCCACCAGGTCCCATTGACCCTGGCCAGAGCCCTGAATTTCAGCAATCCTACCCCATACAGCATCTGATGCTGCAGTTTTTTTTTTTTTTTTTTTTTTTTTGAGACGGAGTCTCGCTCTGTCGCCCAGGCTGGAGTGCAGTGGCCGGAACTCAGCTCACTGCAAGCTCCGCCTCCCGGGTTTACGCCATTCTCCTGCCTCAGCCTCCCAAGTAGCTGGGACTACAGGCGCCTGCCACCTCGCCCGGCTAGTTTTTTGTATTTTTTTAGTAGAGACAGGGTTTCACCGTGTTGGCCAGGATGGTCTCGATCTCCTGACCTCATGATCTGCCCGTCTTGGCCTCCCAAAGTGCTGGGATTACAGGCTTGAGCCACCGCGCCCGGCCGCTGCCGTTTCTTTAAACATTTGGTGCCCTTGAAACAGAAACTGAATTTCTGAAAACTATTTTCACACAATTTGTCAAGTCACATATGCTGGGAGAAGAGAAACCCACCACCTGTAGCAGAATGATTTTATTTGTGTTTATTTTAAAATAAGGGGGAGAAAGCTATCTGATTTCAGGCTTTCTTGGGAATCTTATCTAGTGATTTGGACAAATGGCTGTATCTAGATAGCAACAAATCAATTTCTGATAATTAACGAACCGTGAAAAATCCTAAGGCCCTACCATTTGTGATTTGAAGGGAACTACGTGCCCTGCTGGAGGGAGTGTCATTATGCAGCTGCTGAGCTAGCAAACAAAACTAGAACATCTCCAGAGAAGTTTCTAACCTTGGTTCCAATTCCTTAGATGCACTTCCCTGACTTCTCACTGCGGAAAACTCCAGAGGACTTTTGTCTGTCCTCTGCCCAGATCTGACAGGGGTAGAAGCATGATGCAGCCCTCCCCAGGCGACCGGCTGTCCCCAGAAGACAATATGGCACCAGATGGTCTTTCCCGAATGCTTGGAGAGGCAAAGCGATGGCCAAGGGTTTCCACTAAAGCTGCCACCAGTACAGGAGTAAACACAGGGTCCTTCTTTGTGATTTTGACCTTCACCGACCTTGATTATTCAGCATGACCTTTCCCTGGACCTACGTCATTCCTTTCAAGAACCTTATTTCCATTTACCATTCTCTGGGCACACAGTTCAGCATAATTTTATTTTTAGTCCTATGTCTAGAGACTAACTTCCAGATAATGTTCATAAAAGGTTATAAACTCCTACTGAAATGTATATGGTCATACATTTTCCTTCCCTTCTGTGTCACGGCTGTTGCCTCCAGAATGGTGTTTTCAACTCATTCGCAGTCCCACCTTCTTCTCTTTCTTTTGCCCAAACCCTTTCAGTTCGAATCCACAGGACACCGACGTTAAGTCACCCTTTGTCAAGTGGATGAACACGCACACTTGCATTTTTCTGGAGCCACCAAGCAGATGAAATCCCGTGTGAAGAGAATCCCCAGCCTGTCTTTCCGGCTGCCCCAGCTGATAGAAGAGGATCTTCATTGAGAGACCCTCTCTCTGGGCAGCTTCAGTGAGAGCCACATTTCCAGTCCCAGGGCTGTGCGGTGCTGCCAGAAAGCCTCAGAGAGCAGGTCGGCATGGGTGGCAACACGTCCCAGAGGCTCAGGCACAGCAAGACCTCCCTCTTTGTCTCCACAGACGCCAACTTGAAGACCACAGCCACACAGAAGACTAAATTAGAGACTAGGCACTAGAGCTTCCCTAAAGAAAGACGCTGCAGAACTACAGGGTATCCGCAGGATTTATGGCATCCAAAATGCTTTGTGATCTACAGTCTTCTCCATTTCGTCCCTTCATCTTCCCTTCCATGGCTGTAAAAATTTTGTTTCCCATAATTGGGACTGAATGAAAGAGGACTCCTATAAAGAAAGGGAGAACAGCCAATTTGACACCACAGTGCAGAGTGATCAGATGCATTCAGCTCTGATAAAGGAGAGGACTGAGAGAGAGGCGGGCCCAGGAACCCACGGCTGTCTGTTAGTGGGAGAGTTTATTCACCCAGATGTTGAGTGCCTGTTGTTGTAAGGGGAGCTTAGGAATCAGAGATAAATGTGGTTGTCAAGGAACTCTGTGTTCTGGCTACTTTTTATGAGCTATGTGGCCTGAGATAATTGCTCAACCTCATGAGTCTCTGTTTTCTTAACTGACAAATGGGAAGAATTAAATCCATCAATACATATAAAGAGACTTTCCAAGTGACTACAAATATTAGTCATTATTTGTATTAAAAATAAACTCCTGGACCAGGAACGGTGGCTCGTGCCTGTAATCCCAGCACTTTGGGAGGCCGAGGCAGGCAGATCACTTGAGGTCAGGAGTTCAAGACCAGCCTGGCCAACATGGCAAAACCCCATCTCTACTAAAAATATAAAAAATTAGGCCAGGCATGGTGGCTCTCGCCTGTAATCCTAGCACTTTGGAAGGCCAAGGTGGGCAGATCATGAAGTCAGAAGATCGAGACCACCCTGGCTAACACGGTGAAACCCCGTCTCTACTAAAAACACAAAAAATTAGCCAGGCATGATGGCAGGCGCCTGTAGCCCCAGCTACTCAGGAGGCTGAGGCAGGAGAATGGCATGAACCTGGGAGGTGGAGCTTGCAGTGAGCCGAGATCGCGCCACTGCACTCCAGCCTGGGCAACAAAGCAAGACTCCGTCTCAAAAACAAATACATAAAAATTTTAAAATGAGCCAGGTATAGTGATGCACGTCTGTAATTCCAGCCACTTGGGAAGCTGAGGCACGAGAATCACTTGAATCCGGGAGGCCAAAATTGTGCCACTGCACTCCAGCCTGGGTGATGGAGTGAGATAATTAATTAATTAATAATAATAAATTATTTTTATTTATATTATTTATTTATTTATTTATTTTTCAGAAGGAGTCTTGTTCTGTCTCCCAGGCTAGAGTGGAATGGCGTGGTCTCGGCTCACTGCAAGTTCCGCCTCCCGAGTGAAGGCCCTCAAATCAACCTTCATTGCACTTCTTCATACGTTCCAGGCACTGTGCTGCAGCCTTGAAGGCATGGCTTCAGCTGACCCTCTCAGCGCCCCTATTAGCTCAGTATCCCTAATGCTACTGTTTATAAAGAAACAGGCACAATTTCCCATGGTCCCGCTTCCAGCAAGTGGTGGTATCAGAATTTGAACCCAGTTGTTCTGACCGGCAGATCCCATGTGTTTAAATGGAATCCTCAGGGAGGATCGTTGCAAGAAAGACCAGTGTTACAGGCTGAAGTGTGACCCCCACCCCAAAATTCATATGTTGAAGCCCTCATCCCCAGTACCTCAGCCATGACTCTATTTGGAGATGGGGAGGGAATTTAGGTAAAATGAGGTCATCAGGATGGGTCCTCATCCAACATAACTGGTGTCTTTATGAGAAGGGAAGGTTAGGACGCAGACACACACAGAGGGAAGACCACGTGAGGATATGGGGAGAAGGCGGCCACCTGCTGGCAAGAGAGAGAGGCCTCAGGAGAAACCGACACCACCGGCACCTTGACCTTAAACTTCCAGCCTCCAGGACTGTGAGCAAGTAAACTTCTGCTGTTCAAACCCCCCAGTCTGGGGTCCTTTGTTATGGCAGCCCGAGCAAACAAATCCAACTCGTCTTGGAAATCTCACATCAACACAGGGAGACAGGGTAAAATGCACACCAGCACCGACCGCTGCACAGGGCCCAGTGCGCAGCAAGGTCAGGGGCAGATCAATAACGGCTGCAGGAAGAAGGGCTGCAGGACAGAAGCGGCAACAGAAGCACAAAAGGTGTTATTAGTTCACATCGACGGTAGGTGGAATCGATTCTAAAGCTACCACTGTCATTATTTAGATCTCAGAGCCACAGACTTGATCTGAACACCTTCTTCATCAAGGGAAAAATCAAGCCAATTTTTTTTTTTTTTTTTTTTTGAGACAATGTAAATCATACTTTGTCATCCAGGCTGGAGTACAGTGGAGTGATCTCGGCTCACTGCAACCTCCCCCTCCTGGATTCAAGTGATTCTCCTTCCTCAGCCTCCCGAGTAGCTAGGATTACAGGCATGCGCCACCACGCCCAGCTAATTTTTGTATTTTTAGTAGAGACAGGGTTTCGCCAAGGTGGCCAGGCTGGTCTTTTAAACTCCTGACCTCAGGTGATCCACCCCCCTCGGCCTCCCAAAGTGCTGGGATTACAGACATGAACCACCACACCCTGCCAGGAAGTCAATTTTCATCTCCACGGACTTCAGAAAGCCCAAGTTTCAATACTTCAGGTTCCTGTCATTAGGCTTAGTTTTATAAGAAGAACAGGAACAACTCTGGACATTTCACCAGGGGTAGACCATCATGAGGCAGAACCCTGTCCCTTAAACACTTTACTATTTCTTTAGAAGCTTCCAGGTGGAGCCACACCAGAACTGGCCAGGTGAAATCCTGCCTCAACCAATCCCTGGAGGGTTTATCTTGGAGAAAGCATTGCAGGGTCTGTGGCTACAGTTTGGACTTTTTGACAAGTTTATTTGCACAATTAAAATTTATTTTAGGTCAGGCACGGTGGCTCACGCCTGTAATCCCAACACTGTGGGAGGCCGAGGCAGGCGGATTGCCTGAGGTCAGGAGTTCAAGACCAGTCTGGCCAACATGGTGAAACCCCATCTCTACTAAAAGTACAAAAAAAAATTAGCCAGACATGGTGGCGGGCGCCTGTAATCCCAGCTACTCAGGAGGCTGAGGCAGGGAAATTGCTTGAACCAGGGCAGCAGAGGTTGCAGTGAGCCAAGATCATGCCACTGCACTCCAGCCTGGGCAACAGAGCAAGATTCCGACTCAGAAAAAAAAAAAAAAATTAAAATGACAAAAATTTTTAATGATGAAGCTGGGTCTCTTGTGTATCCTCAGATCAGAGGCAAAAGAGCCAGTTTGAACGCTCAACCCAAACACCCCGGCTCCTCTGGGTTAGCCCACGTCCCGGAACTGCTGGGACATCTCTCACTGCATCTCCTGCTACTCAGTCCCACAAGTGCTGCTGTCACTCCTGCTCCTGTTAACATCGCCTCAGTGTCATCAACAGCAGGAAATTACAAAGGAATTCAAATGGAAAACTAATCCCTTCCAGGAGACAAAGATTATTGAAGACAAAGCCCACTGGAATGACTTTCTTTTTTTTCTGGTGCATGTGTGTGTGGTGGGGGGCAGTGGCGGTGCATGTGCGTATCTGTCGGGGATGTATGTACAAAAAGCAAAGGAAAGGAAACGTCACTCTTGAAGCTTTCCAGGCCCCAAAAGGCGCACACGAACCACAAATGTAAGGTCAAAATCTTTCCTATTGTTCAACTATGTTTAACAGCAACTCACAAAATGTAATATAACAATTTATAATCATGTTCAACAAACAATAATGTGCACTTTAAATATTCCCCAAAATTAACATTTTTTTGTAGTTTTTAGTTCCCCCAAATTTCTCTACCACCTTCCCGTCAATTTTAATTTCCCAAAGAGAAGAGCAACGTGGCAGATTTTGAGGAACGGAAGAGGCCCTTGACAACTGGGAGCCGGCCTATCCAGAGCAAAGCTCTACTTCCTTGGATCAGCCCCAGAACCACCAAATACAGCCCGAAGCCTGTATTAAGTCCGTCCTAGCAGTCTCTTACTGAGGAACCCCACAATTCTCCATGGTGTTGTACACACAGCTGGGAGCAGCGTCTTTCTGTTAAACAGGCGATTACACAGAACACCAGCACGCAATCACTCTGTGACTAGGTGGAAGACGACAAGAGTAAGACCACTCCTTAAGCATGCCTAAACACTGAAAAACATAGAATCGTTTGTCCAAATCACACAAAAACCAAACATCTCCTCATCCTGGTTAATATGGGTGGCCGCTGCTCCTTGACCAGTAACAGCATGAGCCTCTATTCCTTCCAATGCCTTGCAGATACTGTCTGTTAAAATATCTAATCACAAAATTTGCTTCCTGACAACATTCGGTCCAGAGTAAAGCTCTGCTTCCTTGGATCAGCCCCAGAACTACCAAATATAGCCCGAATCCTGTATTAAGTCCTTCCCAGCACTCTCTGAGGTGCCCCACAGTTCTCCACGGTGTGCTCCCTCTTTGCAACAAATAAACCCAACATGTTCCACGACAGGTGTATTCCTGTAGTTCCTGCCCCTTTACTTCAAAATTGCACAATCCTTCTGTGTTAACTGCAGTTACTCAGTTTGCATAGAAGAGCCTCAGACCCAGTTCTCAACACATTCTTCTTAAATTATAGCTTCTGGCTGGGAGCAGTGGCTCACGCCTGTAATCCCAGCCTTTTGGGGGGCCAAGGCGGGTGGATCACAAGGTCAGGAGTTCGAGATCAGTCTGGCCAACATGGTGAAACCCTGTCTCTACTAAAAATACAGAAATTAGCTGGGCATGGTGGCATGTGCCTGTAATCCCAGCTACTTGGGAGGCTAAGGCAGGAGAACCACTTGATCCTGGGAGGCGGAGGTTGCAGTGAGCCCAGACTGCGCCACTGCACTCCAGCCTGGGTGACAAAGCAAGACTCTGTCTTGGAAAAAAAAAAAATTATAGCTTCTGAGGTCTCCTCAGCTGCTACTCCATCATTCAGTCAACAAACATTTGTTTACAGGGATTTCTCTCTGCTATTTCCCTGGCAGCAAATCCTGGAGACAATAAGACTACCCAGGCTCTGACACTCTGTGGTCTTTATATATGACCAAATATTAGAACTGAAGGGACCTCCCTTTTACAAATGATTAAACCAGTACTCAGGGAAGTTAAGTAGCTTAACTTCTAGAACCATTCATACTCTTGTGGACTTTCACCCATTTGCCACAAAAGCACATCTTGTACTGAGTCCCTGGAAGTAGACGCTCAGATGAGGATTTGCATGCACATAACCTGCTAAGGGAATGCTCCCGGGTCAGTAGGGAAGTGGGGGGAAAGAATGGGAACAATTGGAAGAAGCCAGTCAAGGATGGGCTTTTGGATAAAACCTGCAGAGGGTAGTTTCAAGTCAGTGGTTCCCAACTCAGGCAATTTTGCCCCCAGAGGACATTTAGCAATAGCTGGCATATTCTGGATTGTCATGACTTCGAGAGAGGGTCCTACTGTCATCTGGTGGATAGAAGCCAGGGATGCAGCTCATCATCCACCAATGCACAGGCAGCCCCCCACAGCAAAGATGTATCCAGTCTAAAACATCGGTCATGCTGACGCTGAGAAATTCTGGCCTCCAATGCTGACAGAAAAGGAAAGTTTGACAATTTGGACGACAGCCCAGAGACCCAGGCCAGCTGGGCCACGAGAACACTGAATTCCCTCTTGAGCAGCCGAGAGTCCAGCCCAAGCTTGCATTGAGTATTTGGAATCAGCTTGGGCATTTGACCATTTTGCAAATTCAACCAATTTGTTTATTAAGAGAGTGATTGGGTTATTTTCAGGCAAACTCTCCTCCTTTTTTAAAACTTGAAGTTTGATCTAAAAGTGAAAGTAGCACAATGCAGGAGAAAGGGCCCGACCCTGACAGCCAGTTGAAACTGAGTCTAAATTTAGAGTCATCGTTTTCTCAATAGTATGTCTTCAGGAGGGTTACTTATACTTTCCAAGTCTCTGTTTCCTCCCCTAAGAAATGGAGGTGATCTTGCCTTGTCTTAATAGTGTTGATGTGAGAGTTAAAACGAAGCAATAAGTAAAAAGAAGAAGAACACTGGACCACGTATGTAGGCACTGAATGGATGAGAGCTACTTGGAATTTAATCATTCTGTTAGGAACTGGTCAAATAAACCTTTGGCCTCCAGCATCCTGCCAACCATCTGGTCATTAGCCTCATGCCCAGGCCTGGGGGGAAGTTCATCAGGGTGCATGAACTTCAACTTACCAAGGAGAATTGCATCCCAAAAATCTCATATTGCACTACTCTGATTTCTGGCAGAAAAGAAAAGAGAGTACATAGTAAAGAAGACAGAATACACACACACACAAGGAAACAGAGGTCCCCGCACCCCACTTCTGGATGGGCTGTAATGAAGCTGCAGAAGAGGGAAGCCCCAGGCTAGGGCGGAAGGAACAGCTGGCACACAGATCAGATGATGCTGTCTTCTAACAAGGAATCCCCGGCACAGCCAGATCAGAGGAGACGTTCTTGTCCTGATGAAAGACTGATGAAGCCTGACAGGTAAACTTTGGTTCTTCCAGCTAGGGCAGCAAATTCGAGTCTTCCTGGTCACAAGAGTTGAGACCCTTCGTGCGCAAAATCCTCATTCCCAGTTCTACCCGCAAAGCAAAAATATTCCACTTGCATGTTGCTTTCATCTGTATAAAGCCAAACTCGCCTGGCTGACTTGGATCCAAGGGTTGATGCGGGTCTCTGCAGTGGGACATCTAGGAGAAGCAAAGCTGCCTGTTCCAGCCTGTCCCCAGGGCATTCGTGTAATTCCAGACACTAGTAATTATTCAACCTTCCCCCTCGCCCCCGGGGCTTCCTCCAATCTGTAACAAACCCCAAGCCATCTGGAGACAAGCGGGATCCTCCCTGCTCTCCGCAGCTTCAGGACACATCCAAAGGAAGCTGCCATCCAGCGTCACGTGGCTTTGCGAACAGATAACATTTCTGGAGCTCTTGCAGTCTGAAGGGATTCGAGATGACAGATGTAACCCACATGATCTATGACAGATACAGCCATGGAGAATGTCACCATTAATATTTAATATTATTTGAATAACTGCCCTGTTTGTCTCACTTAACGTGGCAGGCACTGCGGGCTAGCAGCATGTCTCCCGGGGTGTTTGGCGGGGAACGAAGCTTGTAGAAAATGCTCAATCAGCAAGATGTTCAATAATTCAGATGTAAGATTCAGATGTGCTTTGAGAAATTACATTAAACTTGTTAGACATGACTTAGGGAGACCCCAAAGCACTGGGTACACAGAATTCCCTTCGTGCAAAAGTAGTTACAAGTACCATAGAAATTTACCTATGGGGTTTGAAGGCTCTATTGATGATAACAGCTAAGAAAAGGTATAACATTTAGGGAACTCGTAAATAAAGATCTTTATTAAAATATGGCGATAACTTTTCAGTCTACACCTCCAGGGCAGGAGCAGGGGCACTTTCTCTATCTTCCTATGCCCCTTCCCACCCTCTCCTCTCTCCTCCCCATTACCCCTGCCATGCAGAAACTGGGGCCTGCTGTAAATTCACTAGTAATGACTTTAAATGCTGCTTCTTAACTTTTCTTTTTTTTTTTTTTGAGATGGAGTTTCGCTCTTGTTGCCCAGACTGGAGTGCAACCGCGGGATCTCGGCTCACTGTAACCTCCACCTCCCAGACTCAAGCAATTCTCCCGCCTCAGCCTCCAAAGTAGCTGACATTACAGGCACCCACCACCACGCCCAGCTAATTTTTGTATTGTTAGTAGAGACAATTTCACCATGTTGGCCACACTGGTCTTGAACTCTTGACCTCATGTGATCCACCCACCTCAACCTCCCAAAGTACTGGGATTACAGGCGTGAGCCCCCACACTCAACCCTGCTTAACTTCTGAAGCCTGCAATTCACATACTCCTCTTGACATCCTTCCCAAGATTCACTTGCATGAAGGTTGTGGTTACCTTCCAATGGCTTCACATGGTTCTTTAGAGAAGCTGGAACCAAGGGCAGTTGCCCCGGAGCAGCATTCTAGGAAAGTGCTTGGTGCTGTTGATGGGGTAAGGGAGGGGCACCTGGAATAATTTAAGGAGACTTGAGCCAAATCATCACCTTGGGGTGGTTACACACCTGCCCTGCACACCACCCAGAAGCTCGAGGCTGTGGAGAGGTTCACGGCAGAGCCTGGGAGAGGCCTGCGGAAGTGATCCTCAGCTGCCGGAAGGAAACACACACTCAGGCCATGCTTTGCAACAGTCTTCTCCATCCCTGTGTCACTCTGGACATAGCCAGGGCCAGGACCAGGGTATGGCAGGCAAAACCAGGGCCTAGGGCACCAATCCAGGGAGGCGCTGGAGCTTAGGGTCATGCCAGCGCAGAGGCAGCGCCTGAAGGCCAACACCTCCTCCTCGGGTGTTGGCCCTGGTTCCCCCCTTGCCTCCTCCTGGTACTGGTCCTGGGAGTATAGACAGCCTTTCTTATCTCAGGATTGTGTACCAGGCAGTTTGGAGAAAATCTAGAACAGGTCCTGGCATGCAGTATCACCTAGGAGGCCGGCTGTCATATCTTGCCTGTTCACAGAGGGCTAAATGAGTTCCTTCAACCCAATTCAAGAATCATTTTTTGAATATTTCCTGAGTTAAAAAGCATTTTGCTAGCTGTTGGAGGATGCCAAAATACATGAGAAGACTCCTGACCCCACCACGGTTCGTGCTGAGGGATGAAGGCTGCTGGGGGCGGGGCGGGGGGAAGGCACTGCGAGCATGCGTGTGGGGAGTCGTGTGTAGACAGCACCCACCATCCAGGTCCCGCGCCCTGTGCCTGGTGCAGGCGGCTGACAGCAGCTTTCTCCCTTGGGATCACACCAGCCACAGTAAAGCACTGAGTGCCAGCCACAGAACCGCTCCTGGGAGCCTCCGCTGCCTCATTATTGAAGCAGAAATGACACTGCTATAAAGGAGTGTGTATTAATCTGGGTTCTCTGGAGAAACAAAACCAATGGGTTATAGAGAGATACATAGAAAGAGATCTATTATGAGGACTGGCTCACGTGATTATGGAAGCTGAGAAATCCCGTAATCTGCCGTTTGCAAGCTGGAGGCCCAGGACAGCCAGTGGTGAAGTTCCAGTCCAAACCCGCAGGCCTGAGAACTGGGACAGCCAAGGGTCTTGATGGAGTTTGCAGGCGCAGCAACCAGGAGTGAGGATGTCTAAGGGAAGGAGAAAATGAATGTCTCAGCTCAGCAGGGAGAAAGTCCGCTCCCCCTCCGATTTTTTGTTCTAGTTAGGCCCTGGGTGGACAGAATGGTGCCCACCTGCATTGGTGAGAGTTGACCTTCTGTACTCAGCCTGCCGATTCACACACTGATCTCTTCCAGAAACACCCTCACAGACACACCCAGAAGCAGTATTTTAGCGGCTTTCTGGGCATTCCTTAGCCCAGTCAAATTGACACAGAAAATAACCACTGCATTCTCTATTTTGTAATGTAGGACAAGATATTATCTCATTTAAGCACAAACTCCTCTAATTACTTGAGTTTTAATGTATTGGTATGATGTTCTTCTCCCCTGTCCAAGGAGCTCAAAACTTGCAAGTTGTTCTGTCACCTAGATAAGTTTGAAAATTACTGGGAAAGGGCACTTTCTTTCACAGGCATGAGGTCTTTTTTGGTGGAAGACGGAGGCTGGGCTCTGGCAGGCTCCCACCCCACCTGGCATGAGAGAGTTGAGGGCAGCTCCAAAGCACCCAGCTGCTCAAAGCCACCAGCCACTCTGTTTTCCACCGGAACAGGGATCAGTTCTGCCCTGGAATTTGCAGCCTAAGTATCATAATTCCACCAGAGTCTGAAGGCAGACTGGTTGTCATTTGAGTCTTTGGAGAGGTAGGATGTGGTCCTTTTGGGCAGAGTCACCCACTCTTCTGGGCAGAGATTATCAGGACATTCAGGTTGAACTGAGATTTCAGTCACTATGTTTGAGAATTAATACGCCGTAAATACTCATTGATTAAATCACTTATTTGATTCAGACTTTGCCTAAATGATATTAAGGTAGCAGACAAGAGAACTGAAAACATAGCAAAATGGGTTTCCCTATGTTCTTTTCTGATCACTTGATTAATTTTAACTTTATCTCTACAGAATCCATCTCTGTGTCCTTTAGGAAGAGGGTGTCAAAAAACAACACCTTAAAAGTCAAAGCCATTAACTTTTACTTTTGATCATGAGTTCCCTTTTAACATTTTTTAAAATAAATTTTACATCTCCATGATATGCATTTCTGTTGGTGCACAGTTATTATCGGATATTTTTCACTTTAATGAATCTCTGTGCACACATACTAGGCAGAGGGTAAATTTCCCTGTGTGATGAACAGAAGTAAAATGACAGTGCCATCTTCAGGAAACTAAAATTCTTTACAAAGCACTACATATGTAGCTCCAAGTCAGCTAAAAGTGTTCCCGGATTTGAACATAAATCTCTCCTTTATGTTATAAAAATGGGAGGTGAAGCAACGGATAAACCTGGGGCAGCTCTTTGCAGTGAAATGCAATAAAATCTTTTAGATAACCACAGAGGCACTAAGGATTTAGTGCTCCTGGAACCAGAGAGGGTGTGACTGCCTTGTTTTATAGCCGTATATTCATTACAGATGGCTAAAGGAGAGAAAACTTAAAAGGAGGAAGCAAAGTTGCCCTTGTTGCAAGCAAACTGCCTGTTTTTCTTAAACTTTTATGGATTGCTGAAGCTAGAAGAAAACCTGCGTAGTTCAGGGTGCTGGCTCCTGGTCTGGCAGATTATTCAGATAAGCCATGGTGTACACCTATAGGTAAGAGCACTGGGGGGACCACCATTCACAGACTAAAGGAGGTTTAGGAAACTCAGGCCATGAATGGCTAAAGCACAGGGCTTGGTTTCAGAGACCCAGAGAAGGTTAGAGCTAGAAAGAAGTTGTTTTATAGATGAGGAAACCGAGAGGCCTGAAGAGGATGCTTAACTTGCCCAAGGTCAGGCGGCTAGACGACCACTGGAAACTCTCTTCATACCTGGAGTCCTTCAATACATGGGCATGTAAACTGGTCTAATCTTTCTGGAAAGCAACTAGGAAACTGATCATATGCTTAGAGCCAGGACTTCCTGCCCATACTGACTTTTATTTTATTTATTTATTTATTTATTTTGAGACAGTCTCTCTCTGTCACCCAGGCTGAAGTGTGGTGGCGCGATCTCGGCTCACTGCAAGCTCCGCCTTCCGAGTTCAGGCCATTCTCCTGCCTCAGCCTCCCAAGTAGCTGGGACTACAGGTGCCGCCACCACGCCTGGCTAATTTTTTGTATTTTTAGTAGAGACAGGATTTCACCGTGTTAGCCAGGATGGTTTTAATCTCCTGATCTCATGATCCGCCCGCCTCGGCCTCCCAAAGTGCTGGATTACAGACGTGAGCCACCGCGCCCGGCCACCATACTGACTTCCAAGCTGCAGACGTGGGGCCTTTCCCTGAGCCTTGCACTTTGGGGAGCCCCTCCCTTCTCACCCTATTCCGGTTGTCATCTCCCCATGAGGCAAGGAGTCCGAGGAGATCAGGGAACGCCTCACCAACCCCCCTAGATCACACTCCAGCTTCCTGGAACTCTGGAATTCCCCGCCCAAGCAGCCCTAAACCAGCTTCCAGGCCCTGAGCATATCACCCAAAGGGTAGCAAGGCGTGAAGGTTTACGGGAAGGGAAAGTGTGGTCAGCCCTAGGAGCTTGAGTGTGCAGGCTGAGGTGCCAACACGCATGCGCACAACCCCCTCACAGTGAGAGACAAAGCTGTGGGTGGGAAGAGGAGGGGTCAGGCCACAGGTCAGTTCCTGGGGCCCGTTCTCCCCACACCAGCATGTTCCATTGCAGAACTCCAAGGAACCTAAAAATTCTAAATTCAAACCTTGTATTTCAGGTCATTTTGAAGGCATATTTGTCAAGGTAGATGGCTAGAATATATTTTATCTAACTTATCAATTTGCTTGATTTACAACTTTTAAACATCTAGACACATTTTTACTTTTGCTCTGAGCTCAGCAAATCAGGAATAGACTGATTTTTCTCAATACTCAGAAGAGTCATAATCAGAAATGCAAACAAAGCTTTATGCACAAAGATGACATTTAAAGCATATTTTATAAGAACCAAAAATATGTATCATCTTAAAAGTGCAATATTAAGTGAAGTGTTAACTAAATTATATTATACCCTAGATGTAAGATCCCTCAAAGATTTTAGGCTTGAATGATTGGAGATGGAGGAAGCACAAGTTGCAGGAGACGGTGAGGAGCTGCAAACCAAGAGTTCCACTGTGGACATACTATGTTTGAGATGCCTGCAGGCAAGCAGGTGGTTGGTTATACAAATCAAGAACACAGGGCTAGAGATATAAATTTGGGATTCATATAAATAGAATTATCATGTATATATGATCATATCAATATGATTACAACCATATATAAAGCCATTGGAATCATATATGATAATATGGATAGAAATAATATCTATTGGTTGGTTTAAGCCACTCTACTGAGAGCCCAAGAGCAATGCCAATGGGGAGAGGGGAGAACGCTTCTCTTTCTGAAGCCATCAGGCCTCTTCCTCAGAACTTGCTTCCTTTCAACCACATCCAGCCTTGTTCCATTAAGGCCCCTTTTGGCTCCCTCTCTTTTACCACAGACTTGAGTGTTTCAGGCCTATTGATCCACTACAGCATTCCGCATGAGCTTTGGAAAACAGCCAGTAATGGATTAACCCTTTCTATGGCTGAAGTTCAAAGTGTTCCAAGACGGAAGCAGTGAAAGAGAAGGTGGACCACACACTGCACCCTCCTCCCACCCCAGGCATCTCACTAAGCTCCAGAAAGAGCTGCGGGTGTCCAAATCAGCAGTGGGTCTCACTGTAATGTGAGTGCATCCATCTTTCTGCTGTTGGGACTTCAGTGTAGATAAAGAGAAAAAACAAGAGGAAATGTCCTTCAGGGTCAGTTTCGTCCTGGACACAGGATAAAGTGGGACATAGGGCCACGTTGCTCTCTTCTACAGGGTTCAAACACTCAGCAACACTGCAGTCAAGGGCAAATACATGCGTACATAGTTAAATAATTCTGTTTTGCTTCAGGGGGAGTGTTGTTGTCGTTATTTTGAGACAGAGTCTGGCTCTGTCGCCCAGGCTGGAGTGCAGTGGCGCGATCTCAGCTCACTGCAAGCTCCACCTCCGGGGTTAACGACATTCTCCTGCCCCAGCCTCCTGAGTAGCTGGGACTACAGGTGCCCGCCATCACGCCTGGCTAATTTTTCTATTTTTAGTAGAGACGGGGTTTCACCATGTTAACCAGGATGGTCTCCATCTCCTGACCTTGTGATCCGCCTGCCTCAGCTTCCCAAAGTGCTGGGATTACAGGCATGAGCCACCATGCCCAGCCGCTTCAGGGGGAGTTTTAAAAGATAAAGATGTTGTAGTTATGGGATTTACTGTGTTTCTTTTGAAAGATGCTCATAACTGTTAAGAAAACTGTTATGAGTTTACTTAAAACAGTGAGCAAATCTTCCTCTTTTCCCCTTTTTATTATTATATATATATTTTTCCATACAGGGTCTCTCTCTGTTGCCCAGGCTGGAGTATGGTGGCATGATCTTAGCTCACTGCAGTCTTGACCTCCCAGACTCAAGCCATCCCCCCACCTCAACCTCTCAAGTAGCTGAGACCACAGGCCCATGCCACCACACCCCATTAATTTTTGTATTTATTATAGAGATGGGGTCTCACTACATTGCCCAAGCTGGTCTCACACTGAGCTCAAGCAATCTGCCCACCTCTGCCTCCAAAAGTCCTGGGATTACAAATGTGAGCCACCATACCTGGCCAATCTTTTCCCCTTTTTATTTATATTAAAAAAAAATTATATGAAATTGGAATGTTCCATTTTTTTCCTCCTTTCTCATATATGATTTACAATGTAATCTACATATTTTGCATCATTAGACGTCATTAAAAATAGAAAAACAAAGAACTAGGACTGTGTTTTTCAAAGGCGGAAATGAAAACATAGTTAACATAATCATGTAAATATAAGCAAATAATGTAAATATAAACTGACGACTGAGGAGTAAAAGACAGGAATAAAAGCAGAAAGGCAGGTGATGAAATAGAATACAAATCTAAAGAATACGTGGCTGGAAAATGTGGACACGACTCTTCCAAAATTAGAAACGCAGTCTGTATGCTTTGCATGTGTATGTGTTAGAAGCCGGGGGTATTTATTTATAGATGTACACCTCTATCTCTGTCTCTATCATTCACTTCCAATCCATCTGGAAGGTGGGGATCAGAAAACTAGCATCAGGTGAAATGGGAAAGTCTTATCTATCCTTCCTCTCACAACGCTCCACAGCCCACACCTTTCGGAATGCCTTCCTTTTTCACAAAGCCCTCTGCCCAGCCACCTTAGGCAGCTCACTCACTGTGCCCAGCCTCCTGTTCCTGCACTCTCCAGCTCCACCACTCACCTTTCCCGTGGTGTCCTACTCACCCAGATTCAGCTGCCTCTAATCTCATTTCTTCCCATAGTCACCTCTGAAGTGTAGTGTCAAATATCACAGTAAACCCATTATATCTCCATCCGTGTGACCTAGAGCAGTACACTTAATCTCTGGTACATCGGTTTCCTCCCCTGCAAGGTGGAGTTAATACTGGTGCCTGCTTCACAGGCTTGTTGTGAATAAGTTTGTGGGTCAGAAGGTGCCACAAGGAGAGCACTCAGCACGATGTTGATCCATGGTCACATTCAGCAAGTGTCAGCTTCCATTCCTATCAAAGACCCGGTGGAACAAAGTGATGGTGCTCCCACCTTTGGGGGTGTCAGCCTCTCCACTCCATCCCCCAACCTCCCAGTCTCTGTGACTCTGCTTTTCCTTTTATATTATAAATACTTATGGGGTTTTTTTGGTTGTTATTTTCTGTTTGTTTGTTTGTTTTTGAGATGGAGTCTCTGTCACCCAGACTGGAGTACAGTGGTGTGATCTCAGCTCACTGCAACGTCTGCCTCCTGGTTTCAAGCAATTCTCCTGCCTCAGCCTCCTGAGTAGCTGGGATTAAGGCACCCACCACCACACCCGGCTAATTTTTGTATTTTTAGTAGAGATGGGGTTTCACCTTGTTGGCCAGGCTGATCTTGAACTCCTGACTTCAGGTGATCCGCCTGCCTCAGCCTCCCAAAGTGCTGGGATTACAGGAGTGAGCCACTGCACCCGGCCAACACTTACGGCCTTTATAAAAAATACTTCTGAGACTTTCATGAGTTGTCTCTAGATTGATTCTAAAATTGAAAACCAATAAATGCCACTTATGTGATGACAGCTATGTAAATATTATCACTATAAAATCAAGTAGTGTGCTACTGAGAGGTGACAACATGCCAGCAGCCCTCAGTATCGGCACCTCCTCGGCCTCGTCATCCACTCTGGCAGTGCTTGAGGAGCCCTTCAGCCCACCACTGCACTGTGGGAGCCCCTCTCTGGGCTGGCTGAGGCCAGGGCCCACTCCCTCTGCTTTCAGGGAGGTGTGGAGGGAGAGGGTCAAGCAGGAACCTGGACTGCGCATGGCACTCACAGGCCAGCGCCAGTTCTGGCAGGCATGTGGGGGCGTGGGGGCGCCGGGCATGCGCAGCCAGCACTTGGAGCCGCTGGCCAGGGCCACCCCCTCAGGGCAGTGAGGGGCTTAGCACCTGGGCCAGCAGCTGCAGAAGGTGCGCCAGGTCCCCCAGCAGTGGGGCCTGCTGAGGCTGCGCTCGAGTTCTCGCGGGACCTCAGCTGCCTCCCTGCGGGGCAGGGCTCAGTACCTGCAGTGGAGTCCACTAGGTGAAGCCAGCTGTGCTCCTGAGCTAGTGGGGACTTGGAGAGCTTTTATGTCTAGCTAAGGGATTGTAAATGCACCAATCAGCACTCTGTGTCTAGCTCAGGGTTTGTAAATACACCAATCAGCACTCTGTGTGTAGCTCAAGGTTTGTAAATACACTAATCAGTACTCTGTATCTAGCTAACCTAGTGGGGACTTGGAGAACTTTTCTAACATTCTGTGTCTAGCTCAGGGATTGTAAATGGACCAATCAGCATTCTGTCAAAACAGACCAATCAGCTCTCTGTAAAATGGACCAATCAGCAGGATGTGGGTGGGGCCAGATAATAAAAGCAGGCTGCCCGAGCCAGCCAGTGGCAACCTGCTCGGGTTCCCTTCCACACTGTGGAAGCTTTGTTCTTTTGCTTTTTACAATAAATCTTGCTGCTGCTCACTCTTTGGGTTTATGCCACCTTTATGAGCTGTAACACTCACCACAAAGGTCTGCAGCTTCAGTCCTGAAGCCAGCAAGACCAGGAACCCACTGGGAAGAATGACCACCACCAGACATGCTGCCTTTAAGAGCTGTAACACTCACCGGGAAGGTCTGCAGCTTCACTCCTGACAGCGAGACCACGTAGCCACCAGAAGGAAGAAGGTCCAGACACATCTGAATGTCTAAAGGAACAAACTCCAGACTACCATCTTTAAGAACTGTAACACTCACCGCAAGGGTCCGTGACTTCATTGTTGAAGTCTGCGAGACCAAGAACCCACCAATTCCAGACACACTATGATCACACTTCCTTCTCCCCTACGCTACACAAAAGAGACTGCACCAGCAACACGTCCAAATACATTCTCCCTTTGTGTATGTTGGGAGATAATGCTGATCCTTCTGCACCAGAAACATCTTCTGAGCAAAGGACACCAATAGCTTTGTTCAAGGATGTTTGGATAACAGACAACCATGGAACCTAGAGGTAGTGTCTCCCCACTCTGGGACAGAGGGCGGATTTGTTTATAACAGTGATTTCCTCCCTTCAATTAAGAGCTACCTCTCCCAGACCATTCTAGGGTAATATAGCTGGACAGCCCTCCTTTTTCTCCCCTGAGATATTCCCGGGTAATGAAGCCAACATCTCTCCTTGGAAGAAGAAGAGGCAGCTTTGATGGCTATACCTATAGAAGATCAGGATCTCTCATCTGCATGTTACTCAGCTGTGCACAAACCCGCTGTATGTGCAACATCCACCTAAGCCTGATCCACATTGTCCCCATGAGACCTGGGGGCAAAGGGGAGCAAGGCAAACATGGAGTCCACGGAGCCTGTTGTGCTATGAATAATAATCCAGATCCCCCTGGGCTCCTTTCTCCTTACTGGCTGAAGCTCTACAGTATGGCGAATCAAGCAACTTAGCAGTTTCACTGGTTGCTGCCATTTAAGGACTGCTCCACTCTTTTAACAGTTTACTGCAATTATTCAAAATCATTGTGCCACAGTTTGGTTTTCTTTTTGACTTGTGCCTTTCTTGTATAATTTGTTGTTGTTGTTTCCTGGAATTTTTCCTTCATTCATGGCTTGGTCTTATTCTCAGACTTTTCCAAGCCATTGATGATACAATTTTCTATCAAATTCCCCCCTCTTGCTTTTTCTAGATCATCCTCTGGTGGTCTCCATGCTCCTCTCCTTACATGGACTCGTTGCTCTGGAGGCCTTCTACATAGTAGTTATCTGGGAACTTTTCTTTTAGATTGAATGTACTATTTCCTAAAACTCATGTTAGTATTTATTGTTTCACTTTTTCATTTTGCTGAAATACATCTGCAAGTAACTCCCAAAGAAAAGGTGTTTTGTGCCTGTAAAGCAATATTTTGAGTTTTTAATTATATAAAGATTTTTATTCTTTTTTTTTTTAACCTTTGATGATTTAGATTGGTATAGAATTGAAATCAGTTCTCTTCAGAAATTTGATGGCATTATTCCATTTTCTTATAGATCAATGGCTGTTGATGACATATCAAACATCAGTATGATTCCTGTTCATTTGTAGGTAATCTTTTTGTCTCCTCCCTGAAGTCTTTTGATTTCTTATCTTTACACTTAATTCCCTGAATATCTAAATGAGGCCTTTTAAAGTTTATTTTGTATAGCTCTTTCACTTTGAATATTCATGTTCTCCTTCCATTCTGGGAAATTTTCTTGTATTATATCAGTGATACTTTCCAGCCTCTTCTATCTGGAATTCTTGTTAGTCAGGATTTCAGCTCCTAGACTCATGTTACATAACTTTTCTTTCCTCATACGTAAAAAAATCTCATTACATTTTGTTCTTCATTATGAGAGACTAGGCTGAGTACATTTTCTACCAACTGAGTCATCAAGATCCTGGAAGGAAACAGATGGCAAATGCAAAAGGTAAGTGAGGAAAATGTCATAAGGAAACAGTAGAGTTATGGTCAGTGCTAAAGAAACAACAAAGAATGGTGAAGTTCCCATAGATCCGCAACACAGCAAAGTCATTATCACCCCTAAACCTGAAAGGGTCAGGAAAAAAAGCAAAGTTACTGGAAAATGAGCTGCAGCCATGAATGAGGGACCATCTGGCAGGAATTGTGGCCACAGCAGAGAAAATCAGTCATTGCCAAAACCACACTCAGCAGAGTACTGAAGATTCTCATTATTCATGGTAGCTATGTTCTATAAAGGCACCACAAACACTGAATCAGCAAATACTGCTTCTAGGAGAATGACGGGGTTAGGCTCCTGTAAGCGTCTGGTCACATTTTTGCCAATATTTAATTCATAAACTTGTTTTATGTGTGTTTGTGTTTAAAGACATCTTATTTAATATATGTTGTGGATTCATTAACATTAAACTCATGGCTAACAGCCCTTATCATGGATATCTGAACAAAGGTTATCTAATCTGTGTTTTTTCCATAAGGCACATCACAGATTTCTAGCACTTAGGAACAATAGACAGCACTACACTTGGGGCATTTTAAACACTGAAATCACCAAAACCAAAACACCCACAAAATATAAAAGTATGGCACTAAATAGACTGAGAAAAGGACACTTGTTTATATTGTGAGAGCTTAAACAAGAAGGAGGAGCATCGCCTGGTTCCATCTCAGCTGGGAAGTGTGTATCCAGCAACTCAAATTTTTGGCCACTCTGTGCTTGTCTGTAAAGGACAAAAGAAGCCCATGAGCACTGACTTTGGGGTGATGAATAAATTAGTGAATAGGCGAATTCACATATGTGGAATCCAAGAATAATAAAGATCGATCATGCTTTCCTGCCCTCTAATCAACTGGCCTTTCTTTGGCCAAACTCAACCAGAAGTCAGAAGCAACAAAGCCCAGATAATGCAATTTGTACGAGTCAGTCTCCCAGGCACAGAGTAGGATAGAAAAGAACAGAGAATACATCTGGAGGGAAAAACAGAAAATCCAATCCACCCTTACTATTGAATTTCAAAATTGGCAGTTATATATTTCACTTCCAGGAGATATTCCATTCTCTGTTTTTGTTTTTTTGGTTTTTTTGTTTGTTTTTTTGACATTTTGCACACAAATATCTTCTCAAACTTCTCTGAAGATAACTAAAGTTATTTTTTATTATGGTATGCCTTTTTGTACATGTTTTAATTCTCTTTAGTTACCTGTGTTATTTCTGATTCCTCCAAAGTTTTTTTGTTTTTGTTTTGTTTTGTTTTTTTGAGATGGAGTATCCCTGTGTCACCCAGGCTGGAGTGCAGTGGCACAATCTTGGCTCACTGCAACCTCTGCTTCCCGGGTTCAAGCAATTCCCCTGCTTCAGCCTCCTGAGTAGCCAAGATTACAGGCATGCATGACCACGTGTGGCTAATTTTTTATATTTTTAGTAGAGGCAGGGTTTCACCATGTTGGTCAGGCTGATCTCAAATTCCTGACCTCAAATGATCTGCCTGTCTTGGCCTCCCAAAGTGCTGGGATTATAGGCATGAGCCACCACACCCGGCCTCCTCCAAGATTTTTTTAATCAGTAAATATAGGTGTCTTAGTCTGTTTTGTGTTGCTATAACAGAAAACCTGACACTGAGTAATTTATAAAGAGGTTTATTTAGCACATCATTCTGCAGTCTAAGAAGTTCAAGGGGAATGGCCCTAGTATCTACTCAGCTTCTGGTGAGGGCCATGGGCTACATTAAAACATGGTAGAGAAGGTCAAAGGGGAAGTGAATACACGCAAGGAACTCGTGGGAACCAGATCGTTCCTGGGAGAACTCACTCCAATGAGAGACACCATTTATCTATTAATTAAGGATCTGTCCCCATGACCCAAACACCTCCCATTGGGCCCCACCTCCCAACACTGCCAGCTGGCAGTTAAACTTCCACGTGAGTTTTGGTGGAGACAGATGACATCCAAACCATAGCAACAGGTATTTCTTATCCATATCATATTCTTTTCTCAACTGTATGACCATATTTGTAATATTTATTTATTTACTTACTTGATACAGGGTCTCACTCTATTGCCCAGGCTGGAATGCAGTGGTGTGCTCATGGCTCACAGTAACCTCAATCTACCTGTGATCAGGGGATCCTCCCATGTCAGCCCCCCAAGTAGCTGGGACTACAGGTACACCCCACCACACCTGGCTAATTTTTGTATTTTTTGTAAAGATAGGATCTCACCATGTTGCCCATGCTGACCTCAAACTTCTGGGCTCAAGGCACCCACTGGCTCGACCTCCCAAAGTGCTAGGATTACGGGTGTGAGCTACCATGCCCAGCCTGGCCGTATTTTTTTAAATGAGGTAATAGAAAAGGTAACGGTAGGGCCTATTGACAAGTAGGCTTTACTCCAGACTGGGGCTTCTCAGCCTTGACACTACTGATGCTTAGGCCTAAGTCTTTGTTATGGGGCTGATCTGTGCACAGTAGGATGTTTAATGGCATCCCCATTCTCAACCAACTGGATGCCAATAGCCCCACCCCTCTTGTGGTGACTATCAAAAATGTCTCCAGGTATTACCAAATGTCTAGTTAGGGCCAAAATTACCCCATGGTTGAAAACCATCATCTCATCATCCTACTTGAGAATTACTTAGAAATCCAGGCCAGCCGCGGTGGCTCTCGCTTGTAATCCCAGCACTTTGGGAGGCTGAGGCGAGTGGATCATGAGGTCAGGGGTTCAAGACCAGCCTGGTCAACACAATGAAACCCCATCTCTACTAAAAATACAAAAACTAGTCAGGCATGGTGGCATGTACCTATAATCCCAGCTACTAGGGAAGCTGAGGTAGGAGAATCACTTGAACCGGGAGGCCAAGGTTGCAGTGAGCTGAAATCGCACCACTGCACCCCTGCCTGGGTGACAGCATGAAACTCCATCTCAAAAAAAAAAAAAAAAAAGAAATCCAAATACTCAGGTTCCACTCCAGATGTCCTGAATCCCCTAAAACTGCTTGCAGGTGGAGAACAATGCTCCTGGTAATTCTGAATCACAGAAATGCTGGACAATGACCGCTCTACGGTAAGAAGGTGAAATACTTTCCATTTTACTGGCACACTAGAACATTAAAAAAGAACATGATTTTTTTCACCTCCCAAGAACTGAGCGCATAGCCTGGACTCTCCATTATCAGCCCTGCTTCCTGCTCCCACCCTTACATATTTTAGTCTTCAAGTCAGGAGCTTGCACTAACTTCCACCAGGCTGATCACCCCCTCTATGGCTCACCCATACTCCAGTATTCTAGGGTGCCGCTCCCCACTCCACCAGTTCACGCTCTGCCTCTCACTGTGCGTTTCCAAGAAAACTGATGAAACCTCCCATCCCATTGCTTCCCTCCCATTCTCACTGTTTTGTCAGTTTCTACCTTTCTTATCCCTGTACTATAATCTGCTAAACTGTGAATAGGGGGAATAGCATCATGACTAAGAGTTTGGCTCCTGGCGTCAGACTCCCTGGGTTCCTCTTCTGGGTCTGTCACTTCCTAGTTGTGTTTGTCTGGGCAAGTCACTTGACATTTCTCTGCCTCAGTTTCTTCATCCATAAAACTGGGATAATGGTCCTTACCCCACAGGATAGTTGGGAAGGTTAATGAGTTAGTGTATGTAAAAAGAAAGATTTGCCATTAAATATGAAGAATTGGCTGAGAGCAGTGGCTTATCCTTGTAATTCCAGCACTTTGGGAGGCCATGCTGGGTGGATCACCTGAGTTCAGGAGTTCATGAACAGCCTAGCCAACATGGCAAAACCCCATCTCTACCAAAACTACAAAAATTATCTGGGTATGGTGGCATGCACCTGTAATCCCAGCTACTCGGGAGGCTGAGGCAGGGAGAATTGCTTGAAGCCAAGAGGCAGAGGTTGCAGTGAGCCAAGATCGCACCTCTGCATTCCAGCCTGGGCAACAGAGTGAGATTCTGCCAAATAAATAAATAAATAAATGGATGGATGGATGGATGGATGGATGGATGGATGGATGGATGAAACTGAACACATGCATTTACTTCTAATCCCTCCCACAACCTGACTAAGATTTTAAGAGACAGAAAAACGGAGAACTGGAGTTGAGATCATTCTGGAGGCCGAAAAGCAGCAGGAAGGTGGGAGAAGCAGCCCACATGGCACTGGAGAATCCCCTAAAGACTTGGGAATTAGCCGGGCGTGGTGGCTCAAGCCTGTAATCCCAGCACTTTGGGAGGCTGAGACGGGCGGATCACAAGGTCAGGAGATCGAGACCATCCTGGCTAACACGGTGAAACCCCGTCTCTACTAAAAAATACAAAAAGCTAGCCTGGCGAGGTGGCGGGCGCCTGTAGTCCCAGCTACTCGGGAGGCTGAGGCAGGAGAATGGCGTGAACCCGGGAGGCGGAGCTTGCAGTGAGCTGAGATCCGGCCACTGCACTCCAGCCCGGGTGACAGAGCGAGACTCCGTCTCAAAAAAAAAAAGACTTGGGAATTGATGGCACCAGGTACCTCTTCAAAACACAGGCAGAGTAAGTAAAAGTTTGCCTATTGAATGCGAAGCTTGATTTCTGCACTGCAAACCCTCCCCACCCCCAGATTTCCTCCCTGACTCAGCTCCCAGAAGGTTAGCAGCCAGGCTCATACTCTTCCAGCCAGAGAGTTGGAAAGAAAATTTTCCGAAAGTTAGAGACCTGAATTTCCAGATACGTAAGTCCATCTCATGGTCTGCAAAATACATGAAAGTGATCCACATAGAGGTACCTCATGTTTCAGAACAGCAAGGCCAAAGAATAGGTCCTTCAAGTTTCCAGACAGGGAAAAAAAATAGGGCACACAGTCACCCAGAGACAGGAATCTGCCAAGCTTCAGATTTCTCAAAAGCAACGCTGAGCGCACTGCCTTCGAATGTTGGAGGGAAAATGATTTCCAACCCGGAACCATGCCACAGCTTGGGGGTTTGATCCTTCCAAATCGAATGCTGGAGTCTGATCCAACGTTGGAGGTGAGGCCTAACGGGAGGTGTTTGGGTCATGGATCATCCCTCGTGAATAGATTAATCCCCTCCAGGAGGTGGGTGGGGGTGAGTGAGTTCTCGTTCTATCAATTCCCATGAGAGCTGATGGCTAAAAGGAGCCTGGCACCTCCTCTCTGTCTCTCTTGCTTCCTGTCTTGCCGTGTGATCTGCACACACCAGCTCCCCTTCACCTTCTTCCATGAAATGGAGGCAGCTTCTGCCCTTACCGGATGCAGAGGCCCAGCCTTGAACTCTTCCAGACATGAGAACCGTGAGCCAAATACACCTTCTTTATAAATTACCCAGCCTCATATATTCCTTTATAACAACACAAAACAGATAAGACAAACCATAGGTCGACTGAATTACCATGTGAGAGTACACTAAGAACATTTCCAGGTTTGGAGAATCTCAATCCAAATTAGATCGACTATTCTTCTACTGTCAACATTCCCCTTTGCTTGCCTTTAAGTGGGGAGAAGGCAGTAAGGCGGTACATGCTCCCCTAGAACAGAGATTCCCACACTGCATGTCCTGCAGAGTGCCCGTACCCCGCAATTCCCCTCTGTGAACCGAGGGTGGGTGGGGAGGTCCCTGCCCCTCCCCCCCCTCCCCCCCCCTCCCACCGCCATTCCTCTCTGTGGAAGGACAGAGAGTGAGGAGGCCCCACCCCACACCTCCTCTCCACGGGATGAGGGAGGGTGGCGACCAGGCCTTCTCATGACTTGCTGATTCAAGTGTTGTACATTTCACCCTTCCCAGTAAACAGGTAGAGGAGGAAAACTTTTTTCTCTGTACTTCTAGGTTCTCCAGCTGGGGTTCTGGAAATTAAACTGGCAAAAGATAGACTAACCAGAAGAAAGCACAGTGTATTCATATATACAGCGTGTATCCATGCGGGGAAAATGTAGTGACCGATAATTGGAAGGGATCATTAGAACTTAAGGTTCTACAGCATCTTAACAAAGAACAGTAAATTTGTAGAGAAATGACAACACTAAGGGGTTTAGGCTTTGAGGGACGGCACACCGTGGGAAGGTAAATGTACAGAGGAAGCTAATGGAAGATACGGGTTATTTTAGGAATGTTTGTTGTATAGATTCCTGCGCTGTCTTGAAGCAAATAAGTCTAAGCCTACTTTTATCAGGCAGGGGAAGCAGAGAGTGCTTTTTTTGGCATCTGCTGTTCCTCAGTTGTCTTCAGCTCAAAATAATCCTTATGCCAGAATGGCATATTTTGGGGTGACATATTCTCATCCCCTACACTAGGGGTTCCCAATCCTCAGGGTCATGGTCTGTTAGGAACTGGGCTGCATAGCAGATGAGGAGGGTCCCAGAGAGCATTACCACCTGAGCTCCGCCTCCTGTCAGAACAGTGGCAGCATTAGATTCTTATAGGAGCACAAACCCTATTGTGAGCTGCACGTGCGAGGGATCTAGGTTGCATGCTCCTTATGAGAATCGAACTAATGCCTGATGATCTGAGGTGGAGCAATTTCATGCCAAAACCAACCCCCCTCCCTTGTCTGTGGGAAAACTGTCTTCCATGAAACTGGTCCCTGGTGCCAGCCAAAAAGATGGGGGACTGCTGCCCTACAGTATGATGAAAGAATTTGTTCCAAGTCCTATGCCCTTCAGGTGACATCCCAAGCTTAATAAAAATAGCCCATAAGCTTGAATTAAACTTCCTACCTTGGTTAAGGAGTTGGGAGGGGAGGAAGAGAGTGCGTGATGATCTCTCTGGTTAATTTCCCTTTTCTGTAAAATGTAAACAATAGTATCTATTTTTCCAGGACTCTCTGAAAATCAGAGATAACATATATTCAGGACTTAGTAGATTAGTTTGCTTATGTTGGAGACAATCATAACTATTTTATTACTTAATTACTTCAGTTTGCCCTTCTTAAAATACAGCAGCCAGTTGTTACCTGAGTGGTACCAAATATAGAATCTGGACTCTCCACTCTGATTAATGCTGACTGTGACTAGTGTGGCCTTCTCCAGCTGCTAACTCAGGGTGGACTGGAATAAGCTAAAATACCCGATCTTTTTTCTTTTTCCTTTATGTAGTAAAATTTAAGTGCTAAACCATTTATTTCTATTGAAATTCACTTTACTGGTTTCAGTTCAGCATGATAGCCTATTGAAATCATTTTATTAAGACTTTCTTCTATAATATTAGGTCTGTCTTCCCACTTTTATCTCATAAGCCCACATTTGACAGTCACTTTTTCTACATCTGTATCAAAATCATTAATAGGAATATTAGGACCACAGGCAAGGCTATCCGCCTCTCCACTAGTGACATCACTGCCTAGTAGAAGACAGTTCCCTTTTCAGAGTTACAATTTTTTTAACCTATCCTCACATTTCAAAATGTGGAAAAATTATGTGATTTTTTTTTTTTTTTTTTTTTTTTTTTTGAGATGGAGTCTCACTCTGTCACCCAGACTGGAGTGTAGCGGTACAATTTCGGTTCACTGCAACCTCCACCTACTGGGTTCAAGCGATTCTCCTGCCTCAGCTTCCCGAGTAGCTGGAATTACAGGCACCTGCCATCACAACCAGCTAATTTTTGTATTTTTAGTAAAAACAGGGTTTCACCATGTTGGTTAGGCTGGTCTTGAACTCCTGACCTCAGGTGATCCACCCGCCTCAACCTCCCAAAGTGCTGGGATTACAGGCATGAACCATCATGCCTGGCCAAAAATTACATGATTATTATATAGAAAAAGTAAATTGAAAAAAACCTCTCATTTCATTGATAAATAGCTGTAACATTTTCCAGTTTTGAAAATGTCTGGATCCTGATAAATCTTGATAAATAACTGTGACATTTTCCAGTTTCGGAAAGGTATGGATCAACACCCCTGAGCATGAAAACATCACAATACCCCCATAAGGATTTAAAATAAACATAAGACTAAGCCGCAAAAATCTATTGTTTTGCAAAATGACACACAGCACACAGGAATGCCAAAATTGTTTTAAAGGCTTTCCCCTAGATGTTTCTCATCTGGGTTGTGAATGGGTTTGATGGCGGTAATGGTGGTTTTCGTTATCGTTATTTTTACTGCCGCTGTATTGGTGCCCCAAGCAAGTGACTAGCCAGCATTTTGTTATCCAACAGCATTGCTGAACCAACTATAAAAATCATCAGGCCAGTGAAAATGGCTCTTATTTGAAAATTCATAAAAATACAGAGTTAGAAGGAACATTAGATATAATCTAATCCAAACTCCTGTCATGAGAAAGAAATACCCAATGCTTTAAAATTCACAGGGAAGATTGTTCACATCCATAATCTAATTCTCAGCTCCACACTGACAGGCATCCCATCCCACAGCAGTCCGCCTTCTCCCCGGATTTCTGGCCGTTTGTCCACAACTCTACACAGCTGAGAGCAGCAGTGGACACAACTCCACACTCCCTGCCCAGAGGTGAATGCTGATTACTCAAACCCCTTCTCCTCCAGGAAAACTGCTGAAAAAGAGTCCTTATACCACTCGGATGCCTCTTAGGATACCTGGATCCTAAGAAAGAGGCAATGAAAGACAACTGTGGAGACTGTCATGGTTGGATGTGACGTCACCACTATATGAAATCTCTCGTACAGGACAGACTACATTTCCTTGTTAACCAGTTTGAGTCCGTTTTTCTGTTTCATGCAGTCAAAATAATCCTACCAAATATAGGAGGGCGTCTGAGTTCCATTAAACACCTGAGGAGCTGAGGCTCAAAGATAAGTTACTTCCCAAACTAGCACAGGAGCAGAGCCAGCACTAAAAGCCCCCGACAAATATTTTAATTCATTCCACTACACCCCAGAGCATGGGGGCTGAGGCTTGAGCCACCCCCTACAATGGCTCCTCCATGTGTTCAACTCACGTTTTATTTCTTGAAACCCAAAGGGCACCTGGTCCTCACCTGCCTCAAGGCGAGGCACTGGGGAAGACGGTCAAAGAGATGTTGTTCTCGTTCACAACAGAATCATTCCTTCATGGACTTGCCGGGCCTGTTACTTGGAGCAACCTCAAGGCTACAACTCAACAAGTATCTGTTAAATATAGGTAGATAATTAGCAAGTTAGTCGCCAGCTGCTACCTGGAGTTTGGACACAGAAAAGATTCAAAGGCAGCTGAGATTGCCTTCAGCACCAACTTTAGAGTCCTGGCTTGAAAGCTGGAACCTTTGCTTCCTCCTAGAGCTGGGATATTCGAGTGTAAAGAGATCTCAGAGGGGATCTTGTCCAACAGCATCATTTCACAGGTGACACGAGTGAGCCCTGATTGGCTAATGCCAGACAGCAGGTTGGTTGTGGAGCTGGGGCTACAACCCAGTTCCCCGGCTGGGCTCTCAACAAGGCATTTCCCAGAGCAATCTGCAATGTGGATGGTAACACCTGAAACTTTTTAATGACCTATCATTCTTAAACGCAAATGCACTTTGCTTATACTGATACGGCTCAGATGAGTGGAGGAACACCAGGGTTCTTGGTCCTTGCACTGGTTTAGATAAAATGACACAGACACACATGGAGTGGTTTTAAGGAATGGAGAGTTTAATAGGCAAGAAAGAAGGGAGAAGAAAGAAGCTCCCCTGGACAGAGATGAAGGGAGGGAGCTCCAAAGCCAAGACAGGAAACCCAAGTGCTGCGGATACCAGCCAGTTACATGAGGAGTTTGGAGGCATGTCTGATTTGCCTAGGACTCAGAGGATTGGTTTGACCAGGCATATCATTCATGTGGCCACAAAACAAACTGGCCCTCTCACCCTAGTCTTTTAATATGCAAATACAGGGTGCCATGATGTTCTACACACATGGGGATATATGGGGGCGGCCATGCTGCCAGAAGCATATGGGGGGCAGAGGAAGAGGAGAAGGGGCGATTCCCCATGTTAGGGCGGACCCAGTCTCTAATGGCTTGCATTTGCATATCAAAGGTTGCCAGCCAGGCTCTAAGAGCCGAGGCCCTCCTGCTAGACAAGAAACTTTTCTGGAGCTGCTTTGAAAGAGACAGACACAGTGGCTCACACCTGTAATCCCAGCACTTTGGGTGGCCGAGGCGGTTGGACCATGAGATCAAGACCATCCTGGCTAACACAGTGAAACCCTGTCTCTACTAAAAATACAAAAAAACTAACGGGGTGTGGGGGTGGGGGGGCCTGTAATTCCAGCTACTCAGGAGGCTGAGGCAGGAGAATTGCTTGAACCCAGGAGGCGGAGGTTGCAGTGAGCTGAGATTGCATTCTAGCCCAGGGGACGATGCTAGACTCCATCTCAAAAAAAAAAAAAAAAAAACTTTCCAAGGACCTTTTCCTCTCTATCTGCCTAAAATAATTTCTTAATAACTCCTATAACAATACCACGGAGTTCCTGGTTTTGGTCTGAACTGTGCTCACCCAGGATTCATGCATGTCTTGAGGACCCATAGAATGGGAACTTGAGAGCCTTATTCCATAGGGAACCCGGGTGGCCTCAGGGAGTGAGCCATCCTGAAAGGGGACAAGCCAGTGCTTGAACCAACCACATCAGGGGCTCACATTCTAATGCCAAGTGTGTGTGGAGTGCTTGCATTTTTTATCCCTATCTTTACAATTAACCTAGGAGGCAGCAACTATTTGTACCCTGTTTTATTCATAAGGAAACCATGACCTTCAGAAGTTGCAGAATTTCCCCCAAAGTCATACAACTGGTAAGTTACAGAGCCAGGTCTCTGCAGGCTCCAGCAGAGCCTGGTCTGTCAGTGACAACTGCTCAAGCAGTTACCTGCTATGCTAAATTGCCCCCAAAGAAGTAACAGCTGACGTATGCCTGTTTCTAATTTGTGCAAAGAACAGTTTTAAGGACCCTCTACAAAGTAATTTGCTTAACCCTGGTAACCTCCTGTATCAATTTCCTAGAACTGTCGTAACAAATTACCACAAACTGGGTGGCTTAAAACAACAGAAATTTGTTCTATCAGAGTTCAGGGGGCCAGAAGTTTGAAATCAAGGTGTTGACAGAGCCATGCTCCTTTCAAAGCTTCTTGGGGAAGATCCTCCTTGCCTTTTCCAGGTTCTGGTAGCTCATTAGCAAGACAGTGGAAGTATAAAGTAGCACCACTTAGGTCCAATATGATAGAATGTGACACAGAAATGTTGGTCAGAGTTCAACACGTCTACCTTGGAGGCTGTAACCCATCAAAGGCTCCAGCTATTTCAGATGCTAGGACCTACTCCCAATATTCTGACTCCCAATATTCTAGATGCCAGGAGCATCTTCAGCGGAGCAATGCACCTGCCGACATGAGCCAGCGGACAGCACCCAGGCCCAGCACCTCCACGGGACCCTTCAAGAGCTGAGGCCTCAGAGTTGACGTCACTATAGAAGATGGAATTAGAATCAGAGACAATAGCCAGAGACAGGGAAAACAGTAGGCACTATATGGGGGTGGAATCCTAAGAGGAAACCTATACTGGCATTTGAAGTGTGTCAAGCTTTGTGCTAAAATAAACACTCTGCTTCTGTTGTCTCGCTTTATCCTCACAAGACTTCCATGACAAATGAGGAAACTGAGGCATGGAGATTTTAATAACCTGCCCAAGGCCAAGTCTAGGTGGTCTAGCTCTGGAGCCCGCTGCATCACACAAAGACCTGTGACCACCAGCACATGGAAGACAACCTCCCTCTCTGTTCCATCTAATTTCACAATTATGGAAATGTTTTCAGAAAAGCGTGGGCAATTTCATCAGTAGAGGCTCAATAACACCTGGAAATGTATTCGTCAATTGTTAATTCTCCTACAACCTAGTTTCCTGTGCATGTAGAATTCCTGTTCAAAATTGTATTTTTTAATATCAAAGGTTTGTTTCTTTGTACAACTCTGATTGACAATATTCTGTTTCTAAATAAAGAGAAACATTCTGAAATTCTGCGACCAAACATTGAATTACTAGGAAACAGTAATTTCAGCAGTAAGCCACTAGATGGCACATTCTCACAGTTTGAGGCACAGACACACTATTGAACAAATAAATTACCATCAACAGAACATTTTTTAAAAATAGGTTCCAAATCAAATACTAGCATCATATGTAATCAAGAAATTGTCTGTGATAGTAACTTATTCCTTAGGGAATAAAATGATAGGATAAAAGTGTGACTCCCATCTACTCCCAAGCCTTACCCCCTAACAATCAATAAAAATGAGTACGACCAGGAGGATTTATACAGAAAAGGAAATAGGTTATCTATGTGCTTCCAGCTGAGGCTTAACTATCAATCTCTTTGGATAGGAGAGAGGGAGCCTTCTCATATATCTACAGCTGCAACTGACAGGCTGTATCACAGAAACTGACCACCTGGGAACCTGTGGCACCCGGCTCATCCTCAGGTCAGGTTTTTGCCATGAGGTGGCAGCCAACAGGCATTGATTTATGGTGGTAGAAGGGGCATGTGCATGGAAACCTGGGTTTGGGCAAGTCACCTGGGTTTAGCCAGGTCACTTCACCTTTCTGAGTCGCAGGGTCCTCACCTGTATTTAGAACCTATTTGATGAAATATATATGGTAACTATGTGAGGTGATGAATATACTAATTTGATTGTAATCATTTCACGATATCTATCAAATCATCACTGTACACTTTAAAATATATAAATTGTATCTGCCAATTATACTTCAGTGAAGCTGAAATATATATAAGTATAAAATATATATAATATGCATATATCATCTATTTGGGAGAGTTACAGCAATGGTTGGGAATAATGACTTTAAAGCACCTCCCACATTCAACAGTTGTCAGATCATTCTTTATAGCTGTTACATCTGTGTCACTTTGGGAAAGTCACTTCACCTCTCAGAGTCTCAGACTCTTCGTCTGTGAAATAGAGACGGTTCTCACCACTCTCCGTCTTCAAGCCATGACTCCTACATTTTATCTTTCTTCCTTCCCGATTTGTTTTTCTCAATAGCTCTTAATGCCACCAGACATAATTTTGATTCATTTGTTTGTTTCTTAAACGTTTCAGCATACAAAAATGCAAGCACCATGAGGGAGGGCTTACCCTCCATCTGGTTCACTGCTGTGGCCCAGCATCCAGGACAGGGCCTGCATACAGCAGGCATGCATAAATATCTGTGCCAGGAATAAATGGAATAAATGAATAGTACTACCTCAGACTGTTGCTGCAGACTTAGATGAGGATACTTTAGCAGAGTTTAGCAGAACATCTGGCCCACAGTAGACGTTCAGTGAGCGGTAGGTAGTAGTTAGTATGATTACCTGTGTGTCTTTTTTTTTTTTTTGAGACAGAGTCTCGCTCGGTTGCCCCAGGCTGGAGTGCAGTGGTGTGATCTTGGCTCACTGCAACCTCTGCCCCCTGGGTTCAAGCGATTCTCCTGCCTCAGCCTCCTGAATAACTGGGATTACAGGTGCCCGTCACCACACCCGGCTACTTTTTGTATTTTTAGTATGTTGGTCAGGCAGGTCTTGAACTCCTGACCTCGGGTGATCCACTCACCTCAGCCTCCCAAAGTGCTGGGATTACAAGCATGAGCCACTGCGCCCAGCCATGATTGCTTGTGTCTTTGTGCATACAAGTGCAGAATCTCTCAAAACCCCAGTTACTGCAGTTCCAAGTGGAACACAGGTTTGCTATCCGGATCAATTGAGAAGACATATGCAACTCTTAGCTCAACACCTGGCACACGCCCATCCGTCAAGGCTCTGGTAACAGAATCCAGGCTGTGGAAGTTGGCAGCACTCATTTCTCCTACGTGAGGAGCTCACAGAATACACTGTCTTCGTTTCCCAGGTCTGCAGAAACAAATTGCCACAAATGTGGTGACTTGAATCCACAGAAATTCATTCTCTCACAATTCTGGAGATCAGAAGTCTGCGATCAGGATGTTGGCAGGGCCACAGTCCCTTCAAAGCTACTAGGAGAGGCTGCGCTTCCTTGCCTCTTCCGGCTTCTGGTGGCTCCAGGCATTCCTGGACCTGGGCAGCATCACTCTAATCTCTGCCTCCATCTTCACATGACCTTCTGGGTCTCTTCGCGTTGTGTCTCCCGTGAAAATTGTCAGTGGATTGAAGACCCACCCTAATAATCCAGGATGATGTCATCTGGAGAACCTTAATTGAATTGCATTTGCAAAAACGGTATCCAAATAAGGTCACATTCTCTGTCTCAGAGGCAGAGACACAGACTGGGACTCTTACTTCTGCCTTCACCAAGGTCTCTGACCTACAAATGGGCTGCATTCCAAAGGACATTTTGTCATTCAAAATGTGCTTTCCCAAAGAAACAAGGTCATAAATGGAGGCTAAGTTCTCAGGCGCACCAATCTACAACAGTTTGTATGACCGTAACACAGATAAAATTGCATACAAGTGAATTTCTAAATCATAGTGAATATTGGCCTGGCACGGTGGCTCACACCTGTAATCCCAGCACTTTGGGAGGCCGAGGCAGGCGGATCACCTGAGGTGTGGAGTTCGGGACCAGCCTGACCAACATGGAGAACCCCCGTCTCTACTAAAAATACAAAAAATTAGCCGGATGTGGTGACGCATGCCTGTAATCCCAGCTACTTGGGAGGCTGAGGCAGGAAAATCACTTGAACCCAGGAGGCAGAGGTTGTGGTGAGCCGAGATCGTGCCACTGCACTCCAACCCGGCAACAAGAGCAAAATTCCATCTCAAAAAAAAAAATAATAATAATGAATATCATCACGTCTAATAATTAATATTAAAAATGATAAAGTTAAATAGATCATTTTGTGTCTTAAATGCTAGTCCACACTTACTTGGAGGGGGATAAGGAGGCAGATGAAAGTTTTGATGGAGATGCTAAGGGGTCTTCAAAGGATGAGGTCGTGATCTTTGTTTCATTTAATTTCCTATTTTAGGCGTTTCTTTTTTGTAGTGAGGCTCTATGACCAGTGGCACTCTTACACCTGCAAGCTGGTTATGAATCAAGTTGGCTGAAGGAAGAAATAAGGAGAGATTTTTCTGAAACAACCCATTAAATTCCCCTACGCAAAACATGAGCCTATAAAGATTCTTAAATTTTCTGCATAGACAATGATATCAATTGCTCACAATGACAGTTCTGTTACTTCCTTTCTGACTCTTACGTTTCATTTCATCTTTCTGTCTTACTGGGCTTGGTAGGCCCCTCAGTACAGTGTTGAACCACAGTGATGATAGTAAATACCCTTTTTTTTCTTTTTGAGATGGAGTTTCGCTCTGTTGCCCAGGCTGGAATGCAGTGGTGCGATCTCAGTTCACTGCAACTTCTGCCTTCTGAGTTCAAGCAATTCTCCTGCCTCAGCCTCCCAAGTAACTGGGATTACAGACACATGCCACCATGACCGACTAATTTTGTATTTTCAGTAGAGACGGGGTTTCACCATGTTGGCTGGTCTCGAACTCCTGACCTCAAGTGATCCGCCCACCTCAGCCTCCCAAAGTGCTGGGATTGCAGGCGTGAGCCACTGTGCCTGGCCATGAATATCCTATCTTGATCCTGATTTTAAAGGAGATGCTTTTAATACTATGTCAGTAACTATGAAGTTTGCTGTCTTTTTGTTTGTTTTTGTCAATGCCCTTCATCATAATAAAGAATTTCTCCTAAAATCCAGGAAGGCTAAGAGTTTTACTCTAGTTTTTGTTCTTTAATAGTAGATATTGAACTTTTTTAACTTTTGAAATAACTATAGGCTCCGATTCCATATACCCTTCAATGGGTTTCCCTCAGTGGTATCATCTCGCATCACTATAGTACAAAAGCACAACCAGGAAACTGACATGAACACAATCCATGGATCTTATTCAGATCTCACCAGTTTTACTAACACTCTTCTGTGTGTGTACATTTAATTCTCTGCAATTTTATCACCTGCGTAGATTCACGTAACCACTACCACAGTCAAGACACCTTTCAGTTGGGAGGATCCCAGGTGCTTCTGTAGCCATCGCCACCTCCCTCCGCCCCCACCCCAACCTCTGGCAATCATTAATTTCTTCTGAATCTCTATAACGTTGTCATTTCAAGAATGTTATATAAATGGAATCATAGAGTATGTACCTTTGGGGATTGGCTTTTTTTTTTTTTTTTCGTTCAGAATAATTCCCTTGTGATCTATCCCAGTTGCTGCATATGTCAAGAGTTTGTTTCTTTTTATTGCTGAATAGTATTCCATGCTATGGATGTATTAATCCCATAGTGTGTTTACCATACATGCATTAAGAGACATTTGTGTTGTTTCCAGTTTGGGACTGTTATGATTAAAGCCTGCTTTGAACACGCATGTAAAGTTTTTGTGTGAACATGAGTTTTCATTTTTCTGGGAAAAAAAGCCCAAGAGTGCAATTGTCCGTGGCTATATGGTGAGTACATGTTTAGTATTGTAAGAAACTGACAAACTGTTTTCCAGAGTGGCTGTACCATTTTACATTCCTACTAGCAGTATATGAAATGATCCACTTTCTCCACATCCTCGCCATCATTTCACATTATCACTATTTTTTAAGCCATTATGATAGGTGTGGAGTAAAATTTCACTATGGTTTCGTTTGCATTTCCCCAATGGCTGATGGTGTTGAAGATTATTTCATGCACTTATCTGTCATCTGTATATCTTCTTCAGTGAAATGTCTGTTCATGTCTTTTGCCCATTTTCTTACTGGATTGCTTGGGGTTTTTGGGGTTTTTTTTTTTTGGTTTTTCTTTTTAACTGTTGAGTTTTGAGAATTCTTCATATATTCTAGATACAAGTCCTTTGTCTGATATGTCATCTGTAAATATCTTCTCCAAGTCCATAGGCTTTTCATCTTCTTCACTGGGTCTTTCGCATTGCAATCATCTTTAATTTCGATGAGGTCTAGTTTATCAATTTAACCTTTTATGGATTGTGCTTTTGGTGTCAAGTCTAAGAATTCTTTGCCTAGATCTAGTTCCCAAAAATTGTCTGCTATAATTTTTTTCCAAAATTTTTATAGTTTTATATTTTACATTAAGTCTTTTATCCATTTTGAGTTAATGTTTGCATAAGCTGTGAGACTTACACAAGGTGTGAGACTCTTTTTTTTGGCTATGAATGTCAAATGGATCCAGCACCATTTGTTGAAAGACTATCCTTCCTCCATTGAATTGCTTTGTATTTTTGTCAAAAATCAATTGGTCATATTTGTGTGGGTCTTTTTGTGAGTTATCTGTTCTGGTCCATTGATATATATCTACCCCTCTGCCAATACCACACTGTCTTGGTTACTATAGCAATATAGTAAGCCTTAATGTTGCGTACAGTGATTCCTTCCTTCCACTTTATTCTTCTTTCACAGGATTGCTTAGGGCCTGTGCCTTTCATTAGCTTATCTACAAAGATTCTATCTGGGATTCTGATAGAAACTGCATTAAACTTACAGACCAGTTTGGGGAGAATTGACACTTTTTTTTTTTTTTTGAGACGGAGTCTCATTCTGTCACCACGCTGGAATGCAGTGGCGCAATCTCAGCTCACTGCAACGTCCGACTCCCTGGTGCAAGTGACTCTCCTGCCTCAGCCTCCTGAGCAGCTGGGATTACAGGTACACCCTACCACACCCAGCTAATTTTTGTACTTTTAGTAGAGACGGGGTTCCACCATGTTGACCAGGCTGGTCTCGATCTCCTGACCTTGTAATCCACCGATCTCACCTTCCCAAAGTGCTGGGATTACAGGAGTGAGCCACCACAGCCACCTGAGAATTGACATCTTTACTATGTTGAGTCTTCTAATCCAAATAGATGTTGAATTTTCTCAAATGCGTTTTTATATATTGAGATGATCATATATCATTTCTTTTTAATATTTTGATGTAATGAGTAAAATTTTTATATTGCCAGACATTCAACCAACCTTGCATAACTGGGCTTAATAATTTGTTTATGTTTACATTTGTGAATGCATGTATCTGTACATGATTGCTACATTGCTAGATTAGGTATACTAAAATTTTATTTAGAATTGAGTTCTAAATCAATGACTGATTTTTCTCTTTCATACTGTCCTTGCAGTTTTGGTTTTAAAATTATATTAGCCTCAGAAAAATGAGTTATTGTTTTCTTTCTATTTTTTAGGAGAGTTTCTTTACAAGTAAAATATTTCTTCTTTAAAGTTTTGTTAGAACACCTCTGTTTGGTGTGGTGTTTCTCTTGCAGGCAAATTATTAACTACTTACTGATTCAAGTTCCTTCATCTTAAATTCATTGGATACATATTTTTCTAGGTCCATGTCCATTTACTCTGAGTTTTCAAATATGTTAGCAAAAGTTGTTTGTGATATTCTCTTATCTTTGTAACCAGCTGCATCTGTAGTTACACCTCCCTTCTTAGTGCAGGTATTGTGTATTTGTACCTTCTCTGATTTTTCTTCAATTAACCTTTTTTGAGGTTTGGTTATTTATTTATTTATTTATTGAGCAGAGTCTCGCTCTGTCACCCAGGCTGGAGTGCAGTGGCATGATCTCCGCTCATTGCAACCTCTGCTTCCCGGATTCAAGTGATTCTCCTGCCTCAGCCTCCCGAGTAGGTGGGATTACAGGCGCCCACTACCACACCCAGCTAATTTTTGTATTTTTAGTAGAAACAGGGTTTTGCCATGTTGGCCAGGCTGGTCTCGATCTCCTGACCTCAGGTGACCCGCCCGCCTCAGCCTCCCAAAGTGCTGGGATTACAGGAGTGAGCCACCGCGCCTAGCCAAGAGGTTTGGTGATTTTATTAATGATATCGAATAACCAAGTTTTGGCTTTATGCTGCTCTGTATTACATGTTTATTTCTTTAATTTCTGCTGTTATATCTTCATTTTTCCTTCCCTCGTTATTTTTTAATTCTTTTTACTGTTGTGATTTCTACTTCCTAAGGCAAAAGCTTAGCTCATTAACTTTTAGGCTTTCTGCTTCCTGTTTTGTTGGAGTAGGGGTAGGACTAATGATTTAAGGTGGGAAGGCGGTTATATGCACAATAATCAAAATGTAATGTGATATATACTACACTGAAAGTAAATGCATGTTATTTGTTTATTAACATATTTAGTTTTTATTTCATAAAATTTCAAACATATATGAAAAATAATAATATAATGGACCCCAAGTACCCATGGCCCAGCTTCAAAAATGACGAAAATCATGGTCAAATTTGCATCAGAGATGTGCTCACTCACATCTGCTCCATCTTGCGTTATTTTGAGGCAAATTTCAGACACCGTATGATTTCATCTATAATATGTATCTATGAATGATAAAGAGTTTAAAAAAACAAAATGCCATTATCACACCTAAAAGGTAATAATTACTTAATATCATCAAACACAGACTCAGTGTTCAAATTTCCCGAACTACCTTGTGCAAGTTTTTCTTGTTTGTTTGTTTGTTTTGTTTTAGTTTTGTTTTTTTTTTAAGATGTAGTCTCGCTCTTTCACCCAGGTTGGAGTGCAGTGGCCCAATCTTGGCTCACTGCAACCTCCGCCTCCCAGGTTCAAGCAATTCTTCTACCTCAGCCTCCCGAGTAGCTGGGATTACAGGCGCCCGTCACCATGCCCAGCTAATTTTTGTATTTTTGGTACAGATGGGGTTTCACCATGTTGGCCATGCTGGTCTCGAATGCCTGACCCCAAGTGCTCTGCCTGCCTCGGCCTCCCAAAGTGCTGGGATTACAAGAGTGAGTCACCGTGCCTGGCCCTTGTGCAAGATTTTTTTCAAATCTTTGATTTGTATGAATCAGGATCTAAACAACCCTGACATTTAGCTAATATGTCTTTTAAATGTCTTGTAATCCCCAGCTTCTCCCTCCTGTTTATTCTTACAATCTAGTTCTTGAAGAAACTGGACTACTTGTCTTATAGCTGTACGCATTCTAGATTTTGCTCATTAAATCCGTATGGTGTTGTTTAACAGGTTCCTGAATCCTTTATAATTGCTGTAAACCAGATTAAATTCAGGTTCAAATTTTGGCAAAAAAAAAAACAAACCAAAATACAAAAAAAAAACACTTCTTAAGAAGTGTTTAGGTAGGATTGATTAGTGGATTGTTTAAGCCACGCATCATGAAGCTCCCTATCAACTTTCACCAATGGTTTTGGCAGTCACTGGTAGTCATTATTAGAGTGAATATAACATTGATAATGTTTTTACCAAAAGAAGAAGATCAACTAATCTCACTTAAGGAATATAGCTGTAAAAATCTTTACTAAAATATTAACAAACAAAACTCAAAGTACATTTTTAAATAACATACCAAAACAGAGGGGTTTATCCCAGGAAAACAAAAGTGGTTTAATGTTAGAAATTCCATTAATATAATCTACCATAGAGCCAAAAAGAAAACCTACACACTCATCTCCCTAGATGCAGAAAAGCTTTAGAATTCAACTATTTGTGTTAAAAACACATATTTTCTTATGCTGATCAAATACATACCAAAGCCCCAATGCCATTATCTTAGTAAAGATACACTAAAAGTTGTTCCACTAAAGTTTAGAATAACACAAGGATGCCCACAGTCTCCACTACCCCTTAACACTGTGTTGGAAGTATTAGCCAACGCAATTAGAAATAGAAATCAATTAGAAGCATAAGAAATGGAAAAGAGAAGGTATTAATAAAACCATTTCTGGTAAATAATGCTTCTATATATAAGAAAACAAATTTTAAGGAAAAACATACAAATAATAAGAAATTTTAATAAAATGACAGGTGATGGGAGTCTCTGATATTTTTAAGATTCTCCTGCTCTCAAGGTTCTCAAAGCTCAGTTGCTGTATCTCTGCTCCCTCTGATACACGTGTCATTAATACTTGAGTCTGTCACCATTGGTGTGTTCCCATACAGTCATGTTTGGTGGTTTATAGGGTTACCTTGCCATATTGCCACCTAGTTTTGTTGTAAGTGTTAATCTCTAGTTTTGCTATTGTCGTGGCTCTTTTTGTTTCTATGAGGAAATTTGGGTAGATTCAAACACCACGCCACCTTATCATCCATATTAGGCCATTCTTGCATTGCTATAAAAAAAAAAATCCTGACATTGGGTATTTTCTAAGAAAAGAGATTAAATTGGCTCATGCTTCTCCTGGCTATACAGGAAGCATACTGGCATCTGCTTCCAGGGAAGTTTCTGGAAGCTTCCAATCATGGCGGAAGATGAAGGGGGAGCAGGCATGTCACCTGGCAAAAGCAGGCGTGAGAGAGCAAAGGGGGAGGTGCCACATCCTTTTAAACAAACAGATCTCATGAGAACTCCTCACTACTTCGAGGACAGTACTGCAGGGGATGGTGCTAAACTGTTCATGAGAAATCTGTCCCCATGATCCCACCAGATTCCACCTCCAACACTAGGGATTGCATTTCAGTGAGATTTGGGCAGGGACATCATCCTAAATTTTATCATTGATTCTTCTTTATGTCTCCCTGGTCACCTTTGACAGCCTATTACCCTTTAATCATATTTTCAATTTCTGTGTTATTCCTTCATACATATTAAACATACTTATTTTATCTTATATATCAGACATTTCCAATATTAAAAGGCTCTTCAGGTCTGATTCTGTTGCTTGTTGTTTCTGCTGGAATGTGTGTGTTTTGTTTTTTGAACCCATTTCCCCTGGAACTTTGCCGAACCTCTCTGAGACCCACTTGAGGATACTACTCCAGAATAGATTCATGTTTTCTTTTTTAGATGACTGGAAACATTACAAGTCAGAACTAATTTAAACTAAATTTTCAATTTGGGTAATTTCATCACACAGGCAGTGTGAATTCAAGACTCACACCCACACATGAACTAGTTTATGGTAAATTCTCAATGTAGCCTTTTGTGTTTTAGCCCCTAAACCCAGAACCAAGGTTAAAACAAACAAGTTTCCTCGTGGTCTACTTTTTTGGGGGCCTTTTCTTTCTTCTAGTTTACCTTTTCACAGAGAATTTGGACATTAGAGATCCAGCCTTACTCTGAGGTTTCTAAACTGACTCCCAACTTGTATGAACCCAAAGCGTTGTTGTCCCTTATCCCCTATGCCCCTATGTAGCCTTTGAAATTGAAATTCTTATCAGCAGAGGCTGGCGGATGCCCTTAAGACATATACCATTAGGACAAAGGGTTAGAAGTCTTTGTCTCACTTTTGGTTTTGACTGTTTAAAAAAAAAAAAACTTCCTCTTCCTAATTTTATATCTTACTCTCTAGAAAGACACAGTATAGAACTTGCATATACTTTCTGTGTTCTGAACATTTGTGTCCCCCCAAATTCATATGCTCAAACCTAACACCCGATCTGATAGTATTAAGAGGTAGGGACTTTGGGAGGTGATTAGATCATGAGTACAGAACCCTCCGAAGTAGGATTAGGGCTCTCATAAAAGAGGCCCAGAGGAGCTTGTTGGCGCCTTTTGCATGTGAGAGAACACAGCAAGAAGGCACCATCTATAAGGAAGCAGACCCTCCCCAGATGCTGCAGACACCTTGATCTTGGACTTCCCAGCCTCCAGAACTGTGAGAAGTGAATTTCTGTTGTTTACAAGTTACCCAACCTGTTTGAGTAACTGAGGATACACACAGACTGAGATAATACTTTCTCTGTCTAGCAATCCTGCAAGTATAACAAAGAAATTGGTGCTGCTGTGGTACATTATTGCCACTCTCTCCTTCCATGAAGTTATCATTGAAGGCCCCTGGTAAGAGATAAAGCATTCTCATTGTTCACCTTTTTTTCCCCAGACCGCTCAAAGAGGGTGGAAGAGCTGTCATTAAGCCCTAAAGTGGGCTGTAAAGAGAGGCACCTGCAGTGTGCAGATGAAACAAGGAAGAGTCTAAGTAGGAAGAGAAAGAGATTCAGAGACCGGTGGGTGAGCATCATGCCTATGCCATGGTAACCTCCAAATTCACCAAGAACCTCATTTGGGGTGTTTTCCTCAGGTCTTCTGGGGACAGACTCACCCTTCAGCAGCATCACACCCTCAACAGCAAGACTGGGCTGCTTATCAGCATCACGTCCACCAATGCGACCCTCCCCACATGCTAATCACTACATTCCTATCATCATCTCTAAAGATGTGGTCAAATGCTTTTCTTCTCTGCTCACAAACACATTCCTCAAAGTGATGAATCATAGCCTAGACTGGAGATCTAGTCTACCCAACAGGTCAAATCACATCCTGAAAGCTACAAAGCAAAAGTTAAAGCTAAAGGGACTTTAAAGAAAGGGGTAGAGAAGGACCACCAGCCTCAGTTCATGGTACCATTTGAGCACTCGGTCCTAGCTTGGCCTTGAGGGCCCTACATAGCACTCATCTTCGTGGTTCCCGTTCGAGCATCAGGAGTCTTATTCTTGTTCCAGCCAAGTCCATCCTCGTAAATGTTGGTGTTTCCATAGAGTGGAGCCCTTATGGTCTCTTCCTTTCCTTTCCCTTTCCTGCAACACAAGCTGACTCCATTGTTTTCTCTGCTAAAGCAGTTCCCAAAATTAATTGTAAATGAATGCATATGGCTGTGTATAAATAAAACTTTATTTATAAAAACAGACAGCAAGCTAGGTTTAGTCAACCTCTGTTATAAAGGGATATTAAAATCAAATTGGTTTCAGTCAGCCAATTTGCCTGAGCCTCTGACTCATACAGCAAATTCTCTAATAGACATCTCATAAGCATCTCAACATTTTCTACAAAATGGGGCTCATCATCCTTCTTTCTAAAACCTGCTCCTTTCCCTGAAATCTACACCTGGTCACCCTTCACCCAACAGAGCAGACAGCAGGCTTCACCTGCCCACTCCACATGCATTTAGCTCCAGGCTCTACCAGTTCTCTTTCACAAGGGCTGTCGAAACTGCCCACTCTTCTCTATCTCATCCATTCATTTATTCAACAGTTTTATGGTGGTGAGTCACTAGTGGACCAACATTATTTTTGCTTTCTAAAAGCAGCACATACAGAATATAAAGATGGCCCACACTGAATCTCCTTTCCTGCTTTTCAAAGAGGCCACTCACTAAACAATTTAACTCTTTACTGCCTACCTACTTGATTTCATCACAAATGTAGAAATAAGGACATTTGGCATCATGGTGTGCCCATGCTGTTTGGAAAATACCTTGTGTGTTCAGTCATCCAAGAGGTAAGCATGCCAGGCTTTGTTTCTACAACAAAGACATAGTCACCCTGTATGTGTGTATCACACACATAAAGCATTTAAGTTTCATAATTTACAGCACACACTGCATAAAGTTTTAACCCCAAACAACGAGATAGTTCTGAAGGTTTGCAGGACAAGAGCAATTTGTGATTGTTACTTGTATTTTGGCTTAAATTGTAATGTGAGTCACTTTTATTTTGGTCTGATCAGTATTTCCTGCTTTATATAAATAATATATATGTTTAAAAACTCTATATATGTGACACCTCTATTTCTTATAATTTTTCAGCACACTTGATTTTAATATCCCTTTATAACAGAGGTTGACTAAACCCAGCCCACTGCCTGTTTCTATAAATAAAAGTTTTATTTATACACATCCATATGCATTCATTTACATGTGGTCTATGGCTGCATTGGTGCTAAAATGGCTGAGTTGCATACTTACAACAGTGACTCACAAAGCCTAAAATATTAATCATCTGGTCTTTAATATAAAGAGTTTGCCAACTTCTGTCTTATACCATTATTATGGACTTCAGGCCAGCCTTAAGGCTGTAGTCATTGCTTTTCATAGTCAATTTGCTTCTCTTCTCATGCTGATAACTATGGTCCTCTCAACAATGTTCTCCAACAGTCACAAGATACAACAGTACCAGGTTGCTTCCTTGGATGGTTTGGCTGTGTCCCCACCAAAATCTCATCTTGAATTATACTCCCACAATTCCGACGTGTTGTGGGAGAGACCCTGTGGGAGATAACTGAATCATGGGGGCAGTTTCCCCCATACTGTTCTCGTGGTAGTGAATAAATATCTCAAAGATCTAATTTTTTTTTTCTTTTTTAAATTTTAGTTTAAGTTCTGGGATACATGTGCTAAACGTGCAGGTTTGTTACATAGCTATACATGTGCCATGGTGGTTTGCTGCATCATCATCTAGGTTTTAAGTCCTGCATGCATTAGGTATTTTTCCTAATGCCCTCCCTCCCCTTTCCCCCTACCACCTGACAGGCCCCAATGTGTGATGTTCTCCTCCTTGGGTCCATGTGTTCTCATTGTTCAACTCCCACTTGTTAGTGAGAACATGCGGTGTTTGGTTGTCTGTTTCTGTGTTAGTTTGCTGAGGATGATGGTTTCCAGTTTCATCCATGACCCTGCAAAGGACATGAACTCATTCTTTTTTATGGCTGCATAGTATTCCACGGTATATATGTGCCACATTTTCTTTATCCAGTCCATAATTGATGAGCATTTGGGTTGGTTCCAAGTCTTTGCTATTGTAAATAGTGCTTCAATAAACATATGTGTGCATGTGTCTTTATAGTAGAATGATTTCTAATCCTTTGGGTATATACCCAGTAATGGGATTGCTGGGTCAAATGGTATTTCTGGTTCTAGATCCTTGAGGAATTGCCACACTGTCTTCTAAAATGGTTGAACTAATTTATACTCCCACCAACAGTGTAAAAGCCTCCCTATTTCTCCACAATCTCGCCAGCATCTGTTGTTTCCAGACTTCTTAGTGATCGCCATTCTAACTGGCATGAGATGGTATCTCAGCGTGGTTTTGATTTGCAGTTCTCTAATGACCAGTGATGTTGATGAGCTTTTTTTCATATGTTTGTTGGCCACATAAATGTTTTCATTTGAGAAGTGTCTGTTCATATCCTTTGCCCACTTTTCAATGGGGCTGTTTGTTTTTGTCTTGTAAATTTGTTTAAGTTCCTTGTAGATTTTGGATATTAGACCTCTGTCAGATGGATAGATTGCAAAAATTTTCTCCCATTCTGTAGGTTGCCTGTTCACTCTGATGATAGTTTCTTTTGCTGAGCAGAAGCTCTTTAGTTTAACTAGATCCCATTTGTCAATTTTAGCTTTTGTTGCAATTGCTTTGGTGTTTTAGTCATGAAGTCTTTGCCCATGCCTATGTCCTGAATGGTATTGCCTAGGTTTTCTTCTATGGTTTTTATGGTTTTAGGTTTTACATGTAAGTCTTTAATCCATCTTGAGTTAATTTTTGTATAAGGTATAAGGAAGGAGTCCAGTTTCTGTTTTCTGCATATAGCTAGCCAGTTTTCCCAGCACCATTTATTAAATAGGGAATCCTTTCCCCATTTCTTGTTTTTGTCAGGTTTGTTGAAGATCAGATGGTTGTAGATGTGTGGTATTATTTCTGAGGCCTCTGTTCTGTTCCATTGGTCTATATATCTGTTTTGGTACCAGTACCATGCTGTTTTGGTTACTGTAGCCTTGGAGTATACTTTGAAGTCAGGTAGCACGATGACTCCAGCTTTGTTCTTTTTACTTAGGATTGTCTTGGGTATATGGGATATTTTTTTGGTTCCATATGAAATTTAAAGTAGTTTTTTCTAGTTCTGTGAAGAAAGTCAGTGGTAGCTTGATGGGAATAGCATTGAATCTGTAAATTACTTTGGGCAGTATAGCCATTTCCACAATATTGATTCTGCCTATCCAAGAGCATGAAATTTTTTTTCCATTTGTTTGTGTTGTGTCTTATTTCCTTGAGCAGTGGTTTGTAGTTCTCCTTGAAGAGCTCCTTCACATCCCTCGTAAGTTATATTCCTAGGTATTTTATTTCTTTGTAGCAATTGTGAACGGGAGTTCACTCATGATTTGGCTCTCTGCTTGTGATTTTTGCACATTGATTTTATACCCTGAGATTTTGCTGAAGTTGTTTACCAGCTTAAGGAGCTTTGGGGCTGAGACAATGAATGGGGTTTTCTAAATATACAATCATGTCATCTGCAAACAGAGACAATTTGACCTCCTCTCTTCCTATTTGAATACCCTTTATTTCTTTCTCTTGCCTGATTGCCCTGGCCAGAACTTCCAATACTATGTTGAATAGGAGTGGTGAGAGAGGGCATCCTTGTTTTGTGCTGGTTTTCAAAGGGAATGCTTCCAGCTTTTGCCCATTCAGTATGATATTGGCTATGGGTTTGTTATAAATAGCTCTTATTATTTTGAGATATGTTCCGAGATAGGATGGTTTTATCAGGGGTTTCCATTTTTGCATCTTCCTCATTCTCTTTGCCTGCCACCAACCATGTAAGATGAGACTTGCTCCTCCTTGCTTTCTGCCATAATTGTGAGGTTTCCCCAGTTACGTGGAACTGTAAGTCCAGTTAAATCTCTTTATTTTATAAATTGCCCAGTCTTGGGTATGTCTTTATTAGCAGTGTGAAAACGGACTAATACACCTCCCTTGTTCTAAGATCCAACTCCTGGGTCCCCTTTCATAAAATATAGCTGTGAAAGAAAAATAAATCCTCAGACCCCCAAATCACTAAGCTAAAGGGAAAAGTCAAGCTGGGAACTGCTTAGGACAAACCTGCCTCCCATTGTATCCCTCTGCTCACTGATAGATGCCTATCTGATTGCCTCCTTTGAAAAGGCTATTCAGAAACTCAAAAGAATGCAAGCATTTGTCTCTCAGCTACCTGTGACCTGGAAGCTCCCTCCCTGCTTTGAGTTGTCCCTTCTTTCTGGACGGAACCAATGTACATCTTACATATATTGATTGATGTTTCATGTCTCCCTAAAATGTATAAAACCAAGTTGTGCCCTGACCACCTTGGGCACGTGTCGTCAGGACCTCCTGAGGCTGTGTCATGGCTGCATGTCCTCAACCTTGGCAATATAAACTTTCTAAATTAACTGAGACCTGTCTCAGATTTTCACAGTTCACAAGCGTAAGTGTATCATCCCAAGGACCAGAAGGACATTTTATTTTTTAAATTGACCATCTTTACTAATTTTAAGTGACTAGTTCTGTGGTAATAAATACACACATCTTTTTTTCCCCTTCGTCTCCCCATCTCTCTCCCCTTTCCAGGCTCTGGTAGACACCAGTCTTCTCTGTACCATCATGATATCCACTTTTTTAACTCCTATATATAAGTGAGAATGTGATCTTTATCTTTCTGTGCCTGGTTTATTTCAATTAACACAATGGCCTCCAGTTCGATCCACATCACTGCAAATGACAGGATTTCATTCTTTTCATGGCTGAATAACATCCCATCATCTATATAAACCACATTTTTGGCCAGGCACGGTGACTGCAATCCCAGCACTTTGGGAGGCCAGGGCAGGCAGATCACTTCAGATCAGGAGTTCAAGAACAGCCTGGCCAACATGGCAAAACCCAGTCTCTACTAAAAATACAAAAATTAGCCGGGTGTGGTGACACACCCCTGTAATCCCAGCTACTCGGGAGGCTGAGGCACGAGAATCGCTTGAACCCGGGAGGCAAAGGTTGCAGTGAGCTGAGATTGTGCCACTGCACTCCAGCCTGAGTGACAGAGTAAGACTCTGTCCCAAAAAAATAAATAAATAATAAAAATAAATTATATTTTCTTTGTCCATTCATCTGTTGATGGGCCAGAAGGACATATTTTTGTATTAGTCCTATGATTACTGATTAATTCGGCAAATACTTCTTGTCTCCCACATGCACCAGGAATAGTGTGGCGCGAAGCACTGCCTCAGTCCCTGACCCCATGGAATTTTAGGATGAGTGGGAAAAACAGATGTTAGGCAATAACAGCAAAAGTGAGGCGCCATCAAAAGGAAGTGCGCGGGAAACCGGAGCACACAAAAGGAGGTCGGGGCCAAGTCTAAGATGTCCAAAACGATGGCCCGGATGAACTGATACTGACATTTAAGCCAAGACCTAGAGGATGAACAAGACCAAGCTTGGGAGAAGCGGGTAGGCACTGGCAACAAAAAAAAGAGGGGAGAAGGTTCTCCAGACACAGGAAACAGGGCTGAGTGCATAAGCCACCTGAAGCTAGTGAAAGCAACCAGTAGAGCCTGATCCTTTGTCTATTTTGTCCTCCTTAAAGACTTCAAAGTGACACAAAAGCCTCAGAACCACCAGTGACTCGAGGAGATTCACCCATTCACTGAGTCAGCACATGTTCACTCATGGCCCACCACGTGCCCAGGGTTACTCCAGGTGCTAGAAATGCAAAGGCAAACACCACAAAGTCCCAACCTGCTCTGCTTCTCTGAGGCAGGAGGAAAAAATGCCCCCAGAGGGAGAATCATTCACGAAGGATGAAAGCAGCCACCTGGCAGATGAGTGGAGCCCTGGTTAGTAGTTAAGTTGAGATTAACTCAAGGTACATGTCAGCGGTCATTGATCTGACTAGCAGAGAAATTGGATTTACTTTGGGAAATATATTACGATTTAAAGGATGGCAAAAAGAATTTTACTTAGCAGGTAAGACTATTCATTTTAGGACTGAATCGGTGAATTTGGGAGAGTTTGAGACTTGATCAAAAAGAGGTGGTGAGAAATTAGCCATTCCAGTAAAAGTAGCCAACAGACTTAATATTGGACACCCAGAAAGTGTAGTAAGGCATGCTGACAAGGGGAGGGGCTGGCTAGCCACATACAGGATGCTGTTTATTTTTAGTAAAGGATCGGAACCATGTGAGAGCTGCTCAAAACATACTAGGAATACAGCTAAAAATATGATCTCATATGTAGGAGCTGGTCAGAAATGTTTCAGGTAAGGAGAACAATGCCTTTTATTTACCTACAGAAGTGTTAACAGCATAACCTTTATATTACCGGTGCCTGTCACAAAATAGGTTTAAAAACAAAATAGATGAAGGAAGGGAAGAAAATTATCTAGACACCGCAGGAAGGCATCACATCCTAAAACACTGCTGTGGCAGCCTTAGGGATCCAGATGAAGGCAGGGATGTGGCTGAGGATGTAAAAGAACAATTAGGTGTTTCTAAGAGAGATCACAATGAGATGGGAAAAATAACAGAATTAGATGGGAAACAGAAGATGTACCATATGACCCAGCCATCCCATTACTGGGTATATACCCAAAGGATTAAAAATCATGCTGCTATAAAGACACATGCACACGTATGTTTATTGCGGCACTATTCACAATAGCAAAGACTTGGAATCAACCCAAATGTCCATCAGTGACAGACTGGATTAAGAAAATGTGGCACATATACACCATGCAATACTATGCAGCCATAAAAAAGGATGAGTTTGTGTCCTTTGTAGGGACATGGATGCAGCTGGAAACCATCATTCTTAGCAAACTATCACAAGAACAGAAAACCAAACACCGCATGTTCTCACTCATAGGTGGGAACTGAACAATGAGATCACTTGGACTCGGGAAGGGGAACATCACACACCGGGGCCTATCATGGGGAGGGGGGAGGGGGGAGGGATTGCATTGGGAGTTATATCTGATGTAAATGACGAGTTGATGGGTGCTGACGAGTTGATGGGTGCAGCACACCAACATGGCACAAGTATACATATGTAACAAACCTGCACGTTATGCACATGTACCCTAGAACTTAAAGTATAATAATAATAATAATAAAATTTAAAAAAAAAAAAAGAATGAGCAAAGGGGCTGTGTACCATGGCTCACACCTATAATCCCAGTAGTTTGGGAGGCCAAGGTGGGAGGATAGCTTGAGCCCAGGAGTTCAAGACCAGCCTGGGCAACAAAGCAAGACTCTGTCTCTACAAAAAATACAAAAATTAGCTGGGCATGGTGGTGTGTGCCTGTAGTCCCAGCTACTTGGGAGGCAGAGGTGGTAGGATCACTTGAGCCTAGGTAGGTTGAGGCTGCAGTAAGCCATGATTGTACCACTGCACTCCAGCCTGGGTGACAAGGTGAGACCTTGTCTCAAATAAAAATAAAAATAAAATAATGAGCAAAGGGTTCTAAAAGTAAAAGTCGGGGTGAAAATGGCTATACTGTGCCAACAGAAGGGTCTAGTGAAATTCATGCAAATAAAAACCAAAAAGAATGAGAAGAGCAGGCCACTGTAGACCAAGCTGAAGACCCACAATGAGAAGAGAGGAGGAAGGAGGCCAGCAGAGAGCCAGAGGGGAGAGAAAAGGGGCCAAAGATGAAAAGAAGAAGGAAAGTGGTTATTCAGATTCTTGAAGCAATTATGAAAGTCACAAACACAGATAAAGCTCAGCTCAAGGAAGATCATGTGCCGCCTGGAGCATGAAAACACAGTCGTGAGCTTTGGCCCACAGGACTCTCAAAGAGAAAATGAGAGACAATCTGTTTGTTTCTCTTAGCTGCTTACAAAGAGAACTATAACCATGAAGACATTTCTTTAAAAGTTGTCTCACCAATTTACAAAAATAGAAGAGAAGCATACAGAAATGACAACGGTATTGAAGAACATATTTTAAAAGTTTGGAATCGTTTTTGGTTGAAAGGTCTATGATCACAATGCAAACTGGAAATGTGAAAAAGTGCATCTGTGAGGGTTTATGCTACTCCCACCCTCTGCAGTAGCAGAGGAGAGAGGAGGGAAAAACAGAAATATGTGTGAAAGATGAAATGATTTCAAGCTTTGAAACTCTCCTGAGTACAAGAAAGGTGACAACAAATTTTGCTGTTTGTTGGACAAAGTTGATCATGCTAGAAATGACCAAACTCGAAGTCAAAATGAAGCCAAATCCAGACGGGCAAGGTTAAAAGTTCAAGATAAAATTGTCCCTTTTCTATAAACTATATCACCATACTACAACGTGCTATGATTAGAAACACAGAGGGAGAACAAGTAAAACAGCATTTATGTTTCGGAAAAGGTAGGATAAAGGAAAATGTATTGTATTTCATTGTCACACTAACAATTATCAGAATTACCTTCTCAGAAGTGGGACACTTTAGAAGAGGAATATGGAAATTAACAAATTCCTATAGTGGAAGAGGATAAATTACATGAAGGGTGATAAAAATCTTCCTCACTTTTTTTAATGAGGTCGGCATAACTCCGATACCAAAACCTGACCGAGATTACATGAAAAAAAAACTGTAGACCAATGTCCCTCATGAACATAGATGCAAAAATCTGTCTATGAGTTGATCCAGCAATCCCACTTGGAGCAGTTTATCCTGATGAAGCCTCCTTAGAACTGTACAAAGATTACAGACCGGGTTGTTCATCACAGCGTTATGCTTTTGTTGTTGTTTGATTAAACTTTTCTAAATTAAACTTTTAATTTTAAGATAATTATAGATTCATGTGTCATTGTAAAAACCGAGAAGAAATTCCCACATATCCTTTACCCAGTTTCCCCCAACAATAACATCCTGCAAATTTTCAGTACAATGTCACAAACGTAATGTTGACATTGATACAAAGTAATTTTGGATATGCAAATTGAAAAAGGACCTAGAAATTATGGAGAAATTTCCACTGAAGACTAATTTCTGTTCTGCATCAATGCTAAGTTAATGAGTATATCACTTTCAAAGGGAAGGAAAAATGTTTTCATCCACTGTGTTTATCCACTCTTTCATTGTATCAGCTCTGGAAAGTAATTTTTGTTTATTCAGCCTTTGGACATGCTACATAAACGTGCTTCATGATACATCATCAGTTTCTTTTTCTGACAAAGAAAAACAAACGCATCATGAATGAAGGAAAGGTTTTGTCTTATCCCTCATTTTAAACCCCACCTAGGACCCTTCCCCTTGGGGTCTTCCCTCTTGAGAGCCAGTGGACTTGAGCATGGAAAAGCAGTGTTTTGTCATCCCTGCCCATTTCTTCTTCCGGCATGTTGCAAAGATGCATGCTGAAAGCATACACAGTCACATGGGTTGCACAGTCATGTTTTTTAAAATTCCTTCCTTCAGTGCTAAAGGTCAGAGGCATATCATTGACTGCCAACTGTTTTCTGAGAATAGAGCAATTCTCTTTTTAAGCTGATTTTGACATTTGGGTTGCCACTTCGGTGAGCCTCTCTGGGCGCACACATAGCTGTTGTTCCATGAACACTGCCCCAATGCACATTGTCTAGTCTGTATCACAGCACACAAAGTCACCAATAACACAACTTCAGAAACTTCTTCTGTAGCGTGAATTTTCAATGATAAGAAGAACAAACTGCCATCAAGTGCTTCTCCTGTTCTGTCTTTTTCAAGAACTGACTCATACTTTATATGCAGCAAACTTACACTGCTACAAAGCAAAACTATTGATGTGCTCTTCCATATTTTATGCCATATAAATGATGTGACATCCTACGGAGTCATATGATTTAGGAATTTAGCCAGTAGCTTGTTCTGTTTTTCTCTCTGAGCTCAGAACTATGTGGCACTCACTTTTGCAGCTGGTTTTATAAGTTCTCCCACAACTGTGTAACTAATAGTATTCTTGCTACGGAAAGTATAACTGGGTAAACTCTGAATGAACTTTGAGGAGTTTTGGTCTCATCTCCACTTTTAGTAATGAAATTTGTTTGTTTCATGCTGGAAGACTTATTTTGTCTTTGAAGGGGGCATGAAAAGAAAAACTTGGTTTATTAAGGTGGTCGCTATATATTGTTAGAAAATGATGTGAACAGATTAACAGTTTCATGTTACTAACTTGAAAAGTTTTGGCTGGGTGCAGTGGCTCAAGCCCGTAATCCCAGCACTTTGGGAGGCCAGGGAGGGTGGATCACTTGAGGTCAGGAGTTCAAGACCAGCCTGGCCAACATGGTGAAATCACATCTTTACTAAAAATACAAAAATTAGCTAGATGTGGTGGGGCACACCTGTAGTCCTAGTTACTGGGGAAGCTAAGGCAGGAGAATCACTTGAACACGAAAGGTGGAGGTTGCAGTGAGCCAAGATGGTGTCACTGTACTCCAGCCTGGGCAACAGAAGCTCTGTTACAAAAAAAAAAAGCCAGGTGTGGTGGCACATGCCTGTAATCTCAGCTACTTAGGAGGCTGAGGCAGCAGAATCGCTTGAACCCAGGAGGCAGAGGTTGCAGTGAGCCGAGATCGTGCTACTGCACTCCAGCCTGGGCTACAGAGCCAGACTTCATCTCAAAAAGGAAAAAAGTTTTGGAAGAAAATAAACTGAGAGCAGGTTGCAAATGGCCCAGTAAAACAGAGGGGTTTTTTTGGTTTTTTTTTTTTTTTTACTGCATTTCCCAGCTGTAATTATCTTGTTAGGCTGATTTCGATCATCATTCCCCTCCCAGATACGGTTTTTCCAGTTCATACAGATCTGCATTCTGCAGTTGCACATTCACTTCAGATGTTTACATTTTGTAAACCAAAAATACAATTCTAAGCCCCTCATCTGACTGAATGGACCCCTCCTCTTAGCCAAGGGGATTTCAAAGTAAACCTGAAAAACTAATTCAGGCCATGATGGGAAGGAGAGGTAGGGCATGCCTCATGACACCTTCCTCCCTTTGGAGTTCAGGCACAATTGACCAGCATTAACATCAAAACAGAAATCTTAAGATTGACAAAACAGACCCTCTATAGCCGTAAGATACCAAATTCCAACCTGATTCCAGTATGGCATCACAAGACAGATAGCAGGTCCTACAAGAAATCAAGATACTTTACCCCAAAATACATTTCTCTGACATATTTTGAAGTGGCCCTGCAAAGCTGTCTCTTGTGGGGGAAATTTACATTCTGTACAGAATCTTGATCCCTCTCTGGTCTTTTTCTGATCCTGAGGAGATTAGCTGAGAGTCCAGCAACTTTTTAAGGTCTGCATAGGAAACATTTGCCATCTATTGCCACTAAAGGTATCTACCTATGAGACTTCATCTACATAATAAGAACCTTGGTCTCTACAGCCCCTTATCTTAATACAGACACTCCTTTTTGTTGACTCCAGGCATTTAGATAGTAATTTAACTCTGTCAATCAATTGCCAATCAGGAAATCTTTGAACCACCCATGACCTAGAAGTGCCTATGTCAAGATGTCCCATCTCTCCAGGCCAAACCAATGTAAACTTTACATGTATTTGATGTGGGCAGGCAGGTGAGCTCAGAAATTGGGGCTTAGTCCAGCAGGGTTCTTGGCTTCTCCCAGGAAAGAATTCAAGGGGAAGATGGTAGTGTTAGGCAGCAATCTTTCATTGAACCAGAGCTTCTCTTTGTGGATAAGGTCTAACTCCTAGGCGGTGGGCTCAGAGTCAGCAGAGCGTGGGCTGTTGGCAGCTGAATGTATACCCACTTTTAATTACATGCAAATTAAGGGGTGGATTATTCAGAAATCTCTAGAAAAGGGACGGTAACTTCTGGGTCATTGCCCTGGCATTTGTAAACAGTCATGATGCTAGTGGGAGTGTCTTATGCTAATGAGTAGCAAGGGCAATGACTGGTTGCCTTCAGTGCCACCTGCTGGTTCCTGCTTCACTTCAGTTGGGCGTCACCTGCTGGTTGTTGCCAGTTTCTTTACTTCATCCTGTCAGACCTGCTGGTCTCCTGCCTCATATTGATTCATGTCGGACTGTAACCTCTGTCCCTTTAAAATGTATAAAATCAAACTGTAACCCAAACACCTTGGGCATATGTTCTCAGGACCTCCTGGGGCTGTGTCATGGGTCATGGTCCTCATATTTGGCTCGGAATAAATTTCTTCAAATATTCTATGAAGTTTGGCTTTTTTCATCAACAATTTTTATTTTAATCCCTTTTGAATCATCAATCCATTCTCGTGCATGAAGGATATGACATAACAGTAATTTTGAAAAATTCAACTTTAACAAAGAATGATGTGTAAACTATGCAGAAAGATATCAGAGGCAAACTGCCTCCTGTTAAGTAATGCTAACTGACGTGAGCCGACCAACAGGTTCCTTGCACTGCATGGTCAGCCCCTCCATCCAGCTTCTCCTCTGGAAATAGACAAGGTCGTTGTGAGAATGAGCAATATTCCCTGGAAGGGACCTGCCTGGTACACAGTGAATTATCCAAAAGAAAGGCTGCAACTGTAGTGAAAACAGTGCTCAGAAACTGAAATGAAAAACCAAGATGTTCCTTATGAACTCATTCAAGAACAAGGAGAAGTAAGACAGTAGAAGAAGCAGACAGAAGCATCCAGAACCTGACCCAGCAGCTGCGGGTGAGCAACGCACTCCATCAAGCATAAAAGAAGATCACGAGCAGTGGTTTGGAGTCTGAAGGACACAGACTGAGTTCTCAGACGCTGCTGAGCAGAACGTCTGTGCTTTCTTCAAGTGAGGTCTGCAACAAAGCAAGAAATGCTCACAGATTCTAAAGAGGCAAAAGGACCTATACGGGAATTCAACTCGAGTGGGGCAAACTCACGTCATACAAACAGACTATTCTTGGAAATTTCTGGGAAAATTAGAAATTCTAGGGTGAGGACTGGGTAAGGCACTGCATACCCAAAATTTAAGGGAGCACCACAAATCTCAGTAATTGAGATAAATAATAGTTTAATGCAGAAAAAAAAAAAACAAAAAACAAAAAACCATGCTATGCACAAAATATCATGATTTTAAATAAAGACAGAACCAGTACTAGTTTTTCCTTTGCTTCAGGCTCCAATCACTCAGCAAGCACTGATTCTAAGTATCCGCCATTTTCTCTCCCCTAGTTGACTTTCTCAATCTCTCTACCTTAGCCCAGCTGGCTCTTGCTAATCCTACACATGAGACAATGACAGTCATCTTTGTGCTTAACCCCAGTGCATGGGCACACAGATTTCGTCACTTGTTATTAAAAATGCAGTTTCTTTTTCCTCCCATTAATCCATGAAGTCAAAATCTCTCTGAGGGTGAGGGTCTCCCCAGATGAGCCCTACAGATGTTGGAATTTGAGAGTCACAGTTCTAGGGCACTCTGTGTCCCTAGCTTTCTTAACATGAGTTCTGAAAAATTCTTTTTCCCTTAGTCAACTGAGAAATAAAACTTTTCAAAAGGAACATCAGCTACAAGACTGAAAGGGGCTGGGCATGGTGGCTCACGCCTGTAATCCCAGCACTTTAAGACATCAAGACGGATGGATCACCTGAGGTCAGGGGTTTGAGACCAGCCTGGCCAACATGGTGAGACCCCATCGCTACTAAAAATACAACAATCAGCTGGGCATAGTGGCGCTCACCTGTAATCCCAGCTACTCAGGAGGCCAAGGCGTGAGAATAACTTGAACCCAGGAGACAGAGGTTGCAGTGAACTGAGATCCTGCCACTGCACTCCAGCCTGGGCAACAGAGCAAGACTCTGTATCAAAAAAAAAAAAAAAAAAAGGAAAAAAGAAAAAAAGACTAAATGGGAAAAGAAAAACTTTTCAATGACTATGTGAAAGCAAAGAAACATGATTTTGCAAAGCACATACTTCTCCACAGGAAATTCATCTTTAGTCAAAGATGGAAGTATGCCCAGATGGTTTTGTTTCCTGGTACTTTTCTCCCTCAGTCCAATCTCTAATACAGAAGCATCTTCAGAGATATTCTACAAAAACAATGTTCCATGGTCAGATAAGTTTGGGAAATACGGCATACTCTAACTCCCTCTAGAAGTTTAAATTTTACATCAGTGTATAAAAATCCAGCAATAAAGAAATGTGCTTCTCTTGGCTTAACCCAGACCTTTCAAAGTTTATTACAACACAAAATCATTTTTTTAATCGATCAAATTTTTATTTCAAAAAATTTACATAACCACCTTGAAAGGAAGAAACTAATCCAAGTAACTTTTCTTTAAAGTTTCTTTATGCGACTTTATTTCTAATTACTTGGCATTTTATATCAATTGTTTACATTTTTATATTAACAGATGCATAGTTTTTAAAATTGTGGTAAAAATTTACGTTAACCACTTTCAAGCATACCATTCAGCAGTGTTAAGAATTTTCACCCTGTTAGGCTGGGCACGGTGGCTCACGCCTGTAATCCCAGCACTTTGGGAGGCCGAGGCAGGCGGATCACGAGGTCAGGAGATCCAGACCATCCTGGCTAACACGGTGAAACCCTGTCTCTACTAAAAAATACAATTAGCTGGGCATGGTGGCGGGTGCCTGTAGTCCCAGCTACTCGGGAGGCTGAGCCAGGAGAATGGCGTGAACCCGGGAGGCGGAGCTTGCAGTGAGCCGAGATTGCGCCACTGCACTCCAGCCTGGGCGACAAAGCGAGATTTGGTCTCAAAAAAAAAAAAAGAATTTTCACCTTCACCCTTTTGTGCAGCAACTGAGAGCCTTTTTTTTTTTTTTTTTTTTTTTTTTTTTTGGCCTATAACATTTATTTTCCTATACCAGCTTTGGAAGATGCGGCTCAGGGGGTCAACTGCCAAGCTGGCTTGGATGACAATGAATTTCATCCATCAGTACCTAGTCTGGCTAGAAATATGTAACCACTAATACCATTTGTCAAACACTCTACCTTTCACCATGCATTGCCTGGACTGGCTTAAGCTCTTTGTTTCATTTTCAGATGCCTATTTCACCCTCTTGGTGGACTTGTCACTGGAGTCCTCTTTTCAGTTAGAAGGAAGCTTCAGGTCCTCAGCTAATTTCCTTAGGCAAGAAAACCAAACAATTTCCAAGCCCTTCCCAGCTTGGGTTCCACAACCCCAACTCTCACAGGTGTTCGCCTTTCAGTAAGGCATACTGCCTGCCACCCAATTGCCTTTCTGAAAGATGGCACCAGGTTATGGATCTGCAACTGTGGGGCACGCTTCCCATGTCACTGCGTCTTCATCAACCTGGATGCAACCTACTCGGGCAATACCTGTCCCCACCTCTTTCCTATCACTAGGGAAAATGTTAATACCTACAAATAAAAAGTCCTTATACCCAGTAATGCCCCCTACCACAAGTGAATGTAACTTTAGGCCTTCATCCTTCCATATCGAAATGGAGATGGAGAATAGGAGTCTCACTGAAAATTCTGGCAATAATATTAGGTTGGTGCAAAAGTAATCGTGATTACTTTTAATTACTTTTTTTTTTTTTTTTTGGAGACGGAATCTCACTCTGCCTCCCAGGCTGGAGTGCAATGGCGCCATCTCAGCTCACTGCAACCTTCGCCTCCCGGATTCAAGTGATTCTCCTGCCTCAGCCTCCTGAGCTGCTGGGATTACAGGCGCGTGCCACCACGCCTGGCTAATTTTTGTATTTTTAGTAGAGACGGGGTTTCACCATGTTGGTCAGGCGGGTCTCGAACTCCTGGTCTCGTGATCTGCCTGCCTTGGCCTCCCAAAGTGCTGGGATTATAGGCATAAGCCACCGCGCCCGGTCACTTTTAATTACTTTTAATGACGAAAACCATGATTAGTTTTGCAGTAACCTAATAGCACCCATTGTGATCCACAAGCCATGGCCGCATGCCCTAAATGATGGGGAAGAGCTGCTAGTTTGCACATAAGAGAAGCCATAAGGTAGGGAGGACATTTACATCTGTGGATAGATCAGATACAGCATGACTGTGCCCTTTAAATGTGCAAAGAGATGGTGGGTGAGATACGCTGCTGAGTATGCAGGAGCTGTCATTCTGAGCAGGAGGTGACCAGCATCTATCTCTAATCTGAATGACAGGCAAGGATTTAAAGGAACAGAGGCCATGAGACAAGGCTCTCTATGTGATGCCTTATTGCCTGCAGACCTTCTGGGTTTAGTCATTGTAAAACTGTAAAGAGAAAGGGGCAGTAATGTGTAAGCTGGGCCCAGAGGCATCATATAGGATGGGACTGTGGCAATAACTGAAGTGGGGGAGTGTTTTAAAGATATTTAAAGTTTTTATTATATACAGTCATCTCTCCTGATTAATTCTGGGACGTCACCCAGATACCCAAATCCACGAATGCTCAGATCCCCCAGTCAGACTTCCATATCCACGAGTTCCAAATCCCACAGACTCAGACAACCTCAGATTTTAAAAACTGCCTGCTTGCTAGGCACAGTTACTCACACCTGTAATCCCAACACCTTGGGAGGCCAAAGCAGGTGGATCATTTGAGCTCAGGAGTTCGAGACCAGCCTGGCCAACATGATGAAACCCCATCTCTACTAAAAAAAAAAATACAAAAAACTAGCCAGGTGTGGTGGCTCGTGCCTGTAATCCCAGGTACTCGGAAGGCTGAGGCATGAGAATCACTTTAACCCGGAACGTGGAGGTTGCAGTGAGCCAACAACGCACCACTGCACTCTGCCCTGAGCAACAGATTGAGACTCTGTCTCAAAAAAATAAAAATAAAAAATAACTGCCAGTGTGGTACCTCAGGATACAGGGGCCAGCTGTATGTGTTTATGATTTAATAATTTAAAAAATCATCCACCCATCATCCATTATCCTATCACCCAGAAGTAACCATTAGTATTTCCTTCCAGTCTTTTTTTCTTCATGCACATTCACACATATATGTATATTCATTACACATGTGTATGTAGATTGCAAAGTTGGGATCATATGGTATGCTTAAATATGTACCCTGCTTTATTCGTTTCAATAATATATAATGAATATTTTTCAAATCCTTCAATATTCTTTTAAAATATTATTTTAAATGGTTGCAAAATACATCTTATGAATATGTCTATATTATTGTTTTTAGTTTCTCAGTTTTACAAATAATTATAGGATGAATGTTTTGTGTGAGCATCACTATGTCCATGAGAAAAATTACTAGGAATAAAGTTACTGGGTTAGGCCAGGCATGGTGGCTGTATCCCAGCACTTTGAGAGGTCGAGGCGGCAGGATCACTTCAGGCCAGGAGTTCAAGACCAGCCTGGGCAACATAGCAAGACCCTATCTCTACAAAAAAATTTTTTAAATTACCTGGGCATGGTGGTGCATATCTGTAGTCTCAGCTACTCAAGAGGCTGAGGAGGGAGGATTGCTTGAGCCTGGGAGGTCAAAGCTGCAGTGAGCCATGATCATGCCACTGTACTCCAGCCTGGGCAACAGAGGAGGAGGAGGAGGAGGAGAAGAAGGAGAAGGAGAAGGAGAAGGAGGAGGAGGAGGAGAAGAAGAAGAAGGAGGAGGAGGAGGAGGAGAAGGAGAGAAAGAAAGAAAGAAAGAAAAGGAAAGAAAAAAAGATACTGGGTCAAAGGATTACAAGATTAAACATTTTTAAGATTTGGGCACCTGTCACCCAGCTGCCTTACTAAAAGGCAGCACCAGGTTATGGGTCTGCAACTGTAGGGCATGCTTCCACGTCACTGCATCTTCATCAACCTGGATGCTTCTTTTTTTTTTTTGTAATTTGACAATTTTCTAGGAAAGAATAGTATCTCATTGTTTTAGTTTGATTTAAATTTCTTTTTATTCCTAATGAGGTGGGGCATGTTTTCATAATATTATTGACCACTGTATTTCCTTCATTTGTAACTTACTCATTCAAGTGTTAATTCATTCTCCTATTAGAGATTTTACCTATTATTGATTTCATATAAGTTTATGATGAGGACTGAATTCCTGTGTCATTTATGTTCCAAATGTTTTAGTCAGTTATTCATTTACCTCTGATACTGCTGATGGTGCTCCAAACTTGTTGGAATTTATACATTAAATATATCCAGGTTTTTTGTATATCAATTATACCTCAGTAAAGGTGTTTTTAAAAATGTATATATTTCTATGATACTTTCTGACACAAAAGTTTTTCGTTTTAATGTAATCAAATTCACTGGTCTTCTTCCTTATGGGGAAAAACATATATGCTTAGAACAGTCTTCTGGACTAACATATATGCTAGTCCAGATCTGATAAGATCTCGTAAATATTTACACATATTTTTCTCTGGTTCTTCAAGAGTTTCATCATTACATTTACCTTGATTTACCATCATTTACATTAATTAAACAATATAAAATTTATTTTGGCGTAGGGTATAAGGTAGAGATCCAACTCAATTGTTTTTGTGAATACTTAACAAATTATCCTACTATCATTGTTACATTCTTCACATTGATCCTGCATGCTTCCGAAGATTATTTCCAATTATTTCATATTTTTGCTGCTATTACAAGTAGGATTTTTTAATTATGTTAACTAATTGGCTTTCTGTTTTTAGAATGTAAGAAGATATACTTTGTAGACATATGTTTGCAACAAGCAACTTTGCTAAACTTTCTAATTTTGCATTGTCTATCAGTTCATTGTATTGGATTTTTCTAGCTATAAAATGTTATCAGTTATAAATAGTAATTTTGTTTCCTCCTTTCTAATAATTAAGAAATTTCTTATTCTTATGTTATGCATTCACTAAAACACTACTAAAGTGCTAAATAATTTATAAAAGACTACCTCACATCTTATTTTAATACAAAGTATGATACGGTTTGGCTCTGTGTCCCCACCCAAATCTCATCTCAAATTGTCACCCCCATGTATCAAGGTGAGGGACCTGGTGGGAGGTTATTGAATCATGGGGGTTGTTCCCCCATGTTTTTCTCCTGACAATGAGTAAGTTTTCACAAGATCTGATGGTTTCATAAGTATTTGGCAGTTCCTCCTTTGCTGCTGCCTTATGAAGAAGGTATATTTGCTTCTCCTTCACCTTCCACCATGATTGTAAGTTTCCTGAGGACTCCCTAGCCATGTGGAATTGTAAGTCAACTAAACCTCTATCCTTTATAAATTACCCAGTCTCAGGTAGTATCTTTACAGCAGTGTGAAAACGGAATAGTAGAAAGTATGATAGCATTTATTATTACTCAAATATTTCTTGAGTGCCTACTATGTGTTAAGGTCTGTCCTAGATGCCAGGGATACAATAGTGGACAAAACAGTAAAAAAAAAAAAAAAAAATACACCTTTCATAAGCTTACAATTGTAATGGTGCTGATTCCTGTCTTAAGACAGATCATTCTTTATAGAAATAACTTCTTGAACAGTCAGGATTGTCAATAGATTAATGAGTTGTCTCAGGTGGCAGGGTTTTCTGATATTGGTATTCAGCCATAGATTAGACGCCTATGCAGGAATGTCCTAGAAACTATTCACAGCATTGAACGGATGGCTGCGCTAGATTAGTTCATTTAATAAACATTTATTGAGTATCTATCATCTGCTAGCTGCAACACATGGAGTTAAACAAAATATCCTCTGCCTCAGAGTCCAGTGGGGACATAGCCATGTGAACAAATATTTACAATAAACTAAAATACAGCATAAGAGAAGTGTAAATCGGGTTATTTACAAACATGGAGAAAGAAATGAGTACTTAACTCTGCTTGCATGAGGGAATGAAGGTGTCATCTGAAGCCTGGGGAACAGCATGTGCAAAGTCAGAGTGATGAGAGAACATGTTTATGGTTGACTACAAATGGTTCAATATGATGCAAATACAGAACTTTGGAGTTCCCTTGCAATCATGAGATTTTATTATTCACAATTAAGCTATACAAATGTTCATAGGGTGTTACACTTCCAATTTCTTATTAAGCCTCTCTTCTCAGAGTCTTTACTATGCTAATATGCATTCTGAATCTCTAGTTATAAGATATTTACTGATAGTCGATAAGCTACTTGTCTTTAAAAAGAGTTTAAGGATTTCAGGCAGCTAACAAAATAGTAAAAATATAAAAAGGTAATTAAAGTAAAAATTTTAAATCAAAACCTCATTAAAGGAGGCCAACACAAATTGGTTTTAGGACATTTTGTGTTGCTATAACAGAATACCTGAGACTGGGTAATTTATAAACAATAGAAGTTTACTTGGCTCACAATTCTGGAGGCTGGAAGTACAAGAGCATGGCAACTGCATCTGGTGAGGACCTTTGTGCTGCATCATCTCATGGCAGAATGCAAAAGAGCGAGAGAATATGTGCAAGAGAAAGGAAGGGGCTGAATTCATGCCTTTTATCAGGGACCCATTCCAGCAATAACTAACCTTCTCCCTCAGTAATCCTTGATAATAGCATTAATCCATTCATGAGGGCAGAGCTTTCATGACCTGCTCACGTCTTAAGGGTCCTAACAGTCAACACTGTCGCAATGGGGACTAAGTTTCCAACACATGAACTTGTGGGACGCATTCAAACCACAGTATAAATATATCAATCTATTGGATGTGTAGTTCCCCAAAGTGTATTCTAGAGAAGTAGAATTGTGATGGTTGCCAGGAGCTGGGAAGAGGGGGAAATAGGGAGTTACTGTTTAATGAGAAGTTTGGGAAAGTGAAAAATGTTCTGGAGATGGATGGTGGTATAGTTGTACAACAATGCTAATGTTCCTAATGTCATTGAACTGTATATTTAAAATGATTAAAATGGTACATTTTGTGTTATGTATATTTTACCACAGTAAAGTATCATATGGAAATCTAGTTCCAAATAGATGTTACCTATTTTTAAAAGGCTCATATCCTTAAATAGAGAGGAGGGAAAACTGAGTTAGAATAGCATAGGTTTCTGGCTGGATGCAGTGGCTCACACCTGTAATTCCAGCACCTTGGGAGACCGAGGCAGGTGGAACACCAAAGGTCAGAAGTTTGTGACCAGCCTGGCCAACATGGTAAAACTTCGTCTCTACTAAAAATACAAAAATTAGCCGGGCATGGTGGTATGCGCCTGTAGTCTCAGCTACTCTGGAGGCTGAGGCAGAAGAATCGCTTGAATCTGGGAGGCAGAGGTTGCAGTGAGCCGAGATCATGCCACTGCACTCCAGCCTGGGCAATAGAGTGAGATTCCATCAAAAAATAAAAATAACATTAAATTAAAAATAACATAGAGATCTTTTCTTCAGACTCTCTGAGCCTTTAGTATACTAATACGTTCATGAATCTCCAAGAGAAATGTTGTACACCAGTATTTCCCAATTGTATTCAAGCACAGAGTACCTTGCAGAGCTCTGTTTCATGGAACTCACACAAGGCAGTGGTGATGTAGGAAACAGAGCATCTACACAATTTATTGTTACAATTACTGTCATTTTCTACACAGCTAAAACAAACAAAAAAAGAAATGCAACAAGAAATGGAAACAACAATTTTCTTTTTTCTTGTGCCAAATTCTTTTAAAAACTGAGTGTGTGAATCCTTCCATGGAGAAACAAAGTCCCCAAAAAAGTGTCGTCAAGAGTTTTGCAGAAGATGTAGAAATGTTCTTCGTGTAGCTCTTTCTAATATTGACCCTCAATAAATGTGAAGCTAAAATATGAACATGTAACTAAGTAACGGTGTCTAAATTGATGTGGTAGAATGTGGACTACAGAAGAACTTTGCGGAAGCAGTTATAAATTACAGAATGGTGGTTCTAGAAATGAACCTTAATTTCCTGTCAGTAGAACATAAGGTCATAATATTAATAAACTGACCTCTCTCGTGGCCTTCCCAGGAAACCACAGTCTTCACATTTTGATGTTTTATGTCATGCTGTACTTTTCTTCATACTTTTCAGTTTTCATTTGTTTGCAACATAGGACAATGCTGTAATTTTTTGTTACAATTTCTTCCAATACTGAGGGGATAACAGTCTAGTATTTACGCTGCTTTTAAATATCTTTCAGTCTCACACACATCCAGAGGCAATTTTTAATTGCTGCTTCTGACAAACTATCGCCACTTTGACTTCCCTAAAGTCTCTGACAAATAGCCTGGAAACTCCCACTCAAAAACAATCGTTCTTGTTTGTGAGCCTTTCCGAGAGACCAGGCTGGCCAATTGTGTCATAATGTATTGCTGTAATTAAGCATTTTGACGGGAAAGAGACTTGTTTACTTCCCAGCCAATGTACCCTGCTAGGTTTCACACCCGGAGCTGAAGACAGAAACTGAACAGGGAAGCTGGAGCGCAGCAGAGGAGCCTGTCAGATATAGAAACTGTCCATCTCCGCCACAGCCTGGGGGGCAGTGCTGCTCTTGCCCATACTTGCTCTGTGACATCAACTGTATGGACTCAGACTGGGATGGAACTGGCTCTGACACTTGCTGTTTCAAAAGGCAACCATGTTGCAAATTCTCCCTCTGTGTTTCCAGTCCTGGTTAACAGCATAGCCATCCATCTGGTCAACCACGCTGGAAAATGCAGGGACAACCTTGATCTTTGCCTCTCCTTCGCCTTACATGTTCAATCCATCACACAGTCTTTCAATCCCATCTCAGAAAAGTGTTGAGACAAAAATCCTTCCCTTTCCACCCTCATGATCACTATCAATACTTTGTGCCATCATTTTTCTTGGACTAGTTTTCTTGACTTTAGTTAGATCCCTTTACCTAACTTGAGTCTAACTCTCTTTAACTCAGCTTTTAACCTGCTGCCTGGGTTATTTTTCTAAATCACAGATTATCCAGTGATCCCACTTAAAAAAGAAAAAAAAAGAAAAAAAGAAAAACCTTGACCCTAATCACCTGTAATTACCGGCAACATTATTTTCCAAAATGAGATCTAGGGAACACTAGCACTACAGGATTTTTACAGGTATTACTGGAAGCAAGGGTTTTGTTTGGTAAACTACATTTAGGACGGCCAAGTTAAAGGATGGGTTTATGATTCTTTATTATAAAATGTGCCAGCCGGGCACAGTGGCTTACACCAGTAATCCCAGCACATTGGGAGGCCAAGACAGGCAGGAGTTCAAGACCAGTCTGGCCAACATGGCAAAACCCCATCTCTACTAAAATACAAAAATTAGCCAGGCATGATGGTGCATGCCTGTAATCCCAGCTACTTGGGAAGCTGAGGCGGGAGAATCGCTTGAACTGGGAAGTAGAGGTTCCAATGAGCTGAGATCATGCCACTGCACTACAGCCTGGGCGACAGAGTGAGACTCTGTCTTAAAATATAAAAAATAAAATAAAAATGTGTCCGAGCTTTTAAAGTATCATGTAACTCCAAGAGATGGGGTGGAGCACTTGGGGATTTCCAAATGTATCCATTCTGGAACTCTTTTTAAAGAATATATTGTAGGCCGGGTGCAGGGGCTCACGCCTGTAAGCCTTGCACTTTGGGAAGCTGAGGCGGGTGGATCATCTGAGGTCAGGAGTTTGAGACCAGCCTGGCCAACATGACGAAACCCCATCTCTACTAAAAATACAAGATGAGCTGGGTGTGGTGGCGCATGCCTGTAATCCCAGCTACTTGGGAGGCTGAGGCAGGAGAATGGCATGAACCCGGGAGGCGGAGGTTGCAGTGAGCCAAGATCGAGCCACTGCACTCCAGCCTGGGCAACAAGAGCCAAACTCCGTCTCAATAAATAAATAAATAAATAAATAAATAGCATATTGTAAGAGTAGGGGGCTCTTATGCTCCTATGGAGCATACTTCAGAGGACACTGATCTACAGTATAGCATAAAGATCAAGATCTGGCCTTGAAACGCCCTTTCCAGCCATGATGGTGTGGATTAGGATATGACACAACTAGGGATTGGTTCCCATCCTCTGTCTGGCCCATTTTCGAACGTGGCTGTGTGGACCCTTTCTCATCCGTTCTCATCTGCCGGGTCAGGGGGAAATGAGTAAGTGACTGCCTTTTGGGGAAATTAAAATCTGTCATCTCTCCACACAGAAGTAGCACGATCCTTATGTTTGGGAAGGCTTAGAAAGTGGAAAACGTGAGCTTGACAGACTGTTCTGAAGCGAGAAGGCTGCCATGGGGCAGGCTGCTGACGGTGTCAGCACCAGCTCCCCAATTTGAACAAGACACCCAGGAGCCAACAAGGGCTTTTTTCTGTGACCAGTCCAGAAAACTGGTCCCTAACGTTCCCCTGAAGCCATTCAGCTTCTACTGCAGGCCATGTGCTCCCAGCCTGTCAAGGAAGAGGCCCGGCCTGCACTCAACAGTCGCCCCCCTCCCCATGGCACCGGACCACTCCCTCCCATGCCATGCTGCCCTCTTGGCAAGGCTGATCCCAAATGATCTTAGACTCTGTCTTTGATGTTCTGCTTGTGAGAACCTGAGTGAGAGCAGCTCAACAGGTCACACCCCAGTGAGGGAGAACAAGGCTGAGAAGAACAGGGAGTGGGAGAACCCTGATTACGTCAGTCTCTTTCATAACCCTCCACGGCCCTCCATTATCTAACCAAGATGACTCCGTCTGACATCAGGAATCTCTGCGACAGCCCGTCCTCTGTAACCCATGCCTCTAATTACCGGGACAGCACAGTGATTAAGAGTGAACCATGGGGGTAAGACTCTCTGACTCAAATCCTACCTCTACGTGACCTTCACTTCTCTGAGCCTTGGTCTCTATGTCTGTAAATAGAAGGCAATGGTAATAAATAGTGCCCTGCTTCCATGATTGTTTTCAGAATTGAGATCATGCATATGAAGTGCTTAGCCCGGAGCTGGTCACGTAACAAAGCATTCAATAAACCAGGGGTTTGTAAACTCTGGTCTGTGAACCAAATTCAGCCCACCACCTGTTTTTATAAGTAAAGTTTTATTGGAACACAGTCACACCTGTATGATCTATGGCTTCTCTCCTGCTGTAGCAGCAGAGTTAAGTCATTGCAACAGAGACCGTATTGTCCACAAAGCCTAAAATATTTACCATCTGGCCCTTTACCAAAAACAAATTGTCCAACCCCTGCAATAAATGCTAACTTGTTAGTGTATTCCACTCAAGCCATATTGCTCACCATTTCTTCAATACACCCTGTCATTCCCTCCTCTGTCCTTTGCAGAGGCCTTCTGTTCACCCAGAATGCCCTTTTCACCCACCTGCAGAGCTAAAACACCTACCACCATGCCCAACTCTAGTAATGCTCAGTAGCTCTTTCTTCCTTCTCTTCCCAGCTATGAACTTCTATGACTCTAAGATTCTCCTGATGCTATTACAACTAAAAATGATATCTTTCTAACATCAGTTTCTTCACTCATGCAAACTCACGACACTGTTTTCAGATACAACTTTATATCTCCCTGTTCCTTTTTTTTTCAATAGAACCTCAATAAATACTTGTTAAATGAATGACAATCATGCTGTATATCATCATATATGTCTCTGTGCCCTTAGGCTTCAACTCAAGCATTAGCTTCTCCAGGAAGCCATCCCCGAACCTACAGTTTGGACAGGTATGTAGTCTCAGTGAAGCACCACAAAGATCCAATCTGATCAAGGATACATTTGGAGTCCAGAGACTATAGAAATGGTGAGGACATATCTATTACTTCCCCCAGATAACCATCCACACAGTGCTGAATGTGCCTCACACGGGGACCCAAAGCATTACTTGCTGTCTCCTTTGTCATCATCATAGTCATCATCTTCCTCTCTTCCTCCTCCTCCTTCTTCCCTTTTCTTTAAAAATTATAAAATATATCATGCAGAGTAATTGTATACACACATATATAGTTTAAGTAATGTATAGTCTAATACATAGTTTAAATAATAATAAAGCAAACACTTACATGGCCACTACCCAGCTTAGGTAATGGACCACCATCCATCAATGATGGGGACACTGTCTTCGTACGCATGTCCATCACACCCCCTCACTCTCCATCTTCCACCATAGGTAGCCACTATCTGATTTTCACATTATTTAATCTTTTACTTTTCTTTCAATTCTACCCCATATCTCTAAGCAACACATTATTGACTTTTGTCTGTTTTTCGACTTCATGTAAACTGAACCATACTGGATGCATTCTTCTATGACTTGCTCTTTTGCTGTTGCTTTTACTTTGTTTCTAAGATTCACCAGCATTGATTCTTGGAAGTGTACTTCCTCCATTTTCACTGTGCATAGTATTCTGCTGTATGAATATGCCAAAATGTACCTATCCACCCCTGTTAATGAACATATTGGGTTGTTTTATAGTTTTACTGTTATAACTAATGATACTATGCATACTCCTGCCAATTATAGTCCTTGTAATACATTCCTCAGTGTAATTGCAGAGGTGCTAGAAGAGTCAACTTTGTTCACTGATGTGAAATTGTCTTCTGATGCAGTTATGCCTATTCATGCTCCTCACGGCATTGTGGGAGAGGCCTCTGCTTCACAGCCTCAGCAACACTTTGTATTATTTTACTTTATTTTTTGCCAATTGAGTGGGTTTTGTTTTATTTTATTGTTTGAGACAGGGTCTTGCTCTGCCATCCAGGCTGGAGTGCAGTGGCATCTCCATAGCTCACTGCAACCTTCAATTCCTGGCCTCAAGTGATCCTCCCATCTCGGTCTCCCAAAGCACTGGGATGACAGGCGTGAGCCACCTCGCCAGGCCGGTTGGTTTAAAATTTATATTTTCCCTCTTGTTAACGAGGTGGAACATTTTTTCATAAACTTATTGGCCATTTATGTTTTTTTCTTCTGTGAAATGTTCATTCATATCTTTTGCCTGTTTTTTAACGTCTTTTTCTTAGTGATTGATTTTTTCATTTATTTAAAAAAATTTTTTTTTCTTACAGATTGGTAAGAATCTTTTTTATGTATTCTGGATTCTAATCTTTTGCCCATTCTATGTGTTACAAATAACTGCTCTGGAACCCTAGAAGAGGATCCCTTTTTAGGAATCCGGTCCCAAAAAGATTCACGTCCCGAGTACCAAGTCTGGTGACTCAGCTCAGAGTAGCAGATTCCTGGGTGCTGAGGTTGCAGGGTGCAGCCAGGGCCAAGCTTAGTTTTCCTACTGGGCCAGTACAGATGCACAGAAGGCCTGTGACCATTCCATCTATGGTGCTGGTAATCAAACCTAGAATTCTGGGTCTGCTGTCTGGAGACAGAATCATGGGCAAGGGTTTCCATTGTCCCTTCTTCAGCAACAGTTCTCAGCATCACCTCAGCAGTTCTCAGTTCCCACAAGCTGCCTCCTGCCCACTCAGCACCAGAGCTGGTTGGTCCAGGGAGGCTGAGGACCCTAATGACCACTTCTCTTCTGTGTGGTCAGCGTCCAGCTGGTCGGCGTCCAGAAGCTTCTGCTCCGCAAATAGCCTTTGGCTGCTCATGCACAGCCTCTCCAGTGATGTCTCAGCTGAGCTTTTTAGCAGCTGGCTGGGCTTTTTCAAGGCCCAACAGCTCTCCATGCTCCCTAAAGAGGCCTCTCACAATGCAGCGAAAGACAGCCCAGCAACACCCCTGCAATGTGTGGGGTACTGAGGTCTTGGAAACAGCCCCTTTGTCAGTTTGAAAACAAAGATGTGAACATAAAGTCCTAAACTGTGTTTTCCAAACGGTAAATATGTCAAATATGTAAACCAACTTTACTTCAACCTTGATTTACAATAACTTTTCCAGATCTGAGAAAATTCCCCAAATTAAAAATCCAAAATTGATTCTGTTGGCATGGTTGAAAACATGCTTCTTCTCCGGTCCAACTATTTAAAAATTCTACTGAATTTTTAAATTCACCGTGGCTGGGCACGGTGGCTCATACCTGTAATCCCAGCACTTTGCAAGGCTGAGGTGAATGGATCACCTGAGGTCAGCAGTTCAAGGCCAGCCTGGCCAACATGGTGAAACCCTGTCTCTACTAAAAATACAAAAATCAGCTGGGTGTGGTGGCACAAGCCTGTTATCCCAGCTACTGGGGGAGGCTGAGGCGGGAGAATCTCTTGAATCTGGGAGGCAGAGGTTGCAGTGAGGGAGATCGTGCCATTGCACTGGAGTGACAAGAGCAAAACTCTGTCTCAAAATAAATAAATAAATAAAATTAAAATAATTGCAATTCTAGAGGTGAAGAAAAAACCCTGGTCCGTTATTTTCTGTGAGTGCCCTCAGTACCCCAAAAGAGGGGAAGCTCCCTTTCTGGAGATTAGTTCATTATCTGCACTAGAATTACCTTCAATTGTACACGTTAATTCACATAAGGCAGGCTATCAGGAAGTGAAATCTCTGGGTACCATGAAAACTTATTTCAGTTATTGATTTAAACTTCTTTTCCTGCGAAAAGTATAAAGAGAAAGAGCATCAGAGTTGATTCCATGTTTTTAAATACCCTAAACAGAGAGATTCTTTGCCAATAAAATAACATGAAGTGAGAAAGTAGGGTAGACAGTGTCTAGAAACTAAGTCAACCCTCCCTCCTCTAGAGCTGATAAAAAGAGATCAGCTTCTTACAAAGAAATCATATTCTTCCAATAGTAATAAAAACTGAAGTGTACAGGAACAAATCAATCCTGTGTTAAATGTGTGAGAATATGTTTGCATCCCCCTCATTTCCTACTTATTTGTCCTATAGACTTAAAGCAATTTCGCACACATTGGAAAAGCCATCAGAACACTAAATTCCAAAACAACAACTGTGAAATGGTCACAGGATGCTGCCCAGTTCATCCTCATTTTTTTCATCCCAGAACACAAGAGAATGAAATGGATGCAAACCAAATGGAGCCTGGAAAGATGAGTATACAAAACCTTTTCTGTAGGTGAAGTTGTTCAATACACCATTTCAGGGACACATAAATAATAGAAGGAGAAGATAATTAAAGGAAAAGGAAGGAAGGAAGGAAGGAAGGAAGGAAGGAAGGAAGGAAGGAAGGAAGGAAGGAAGGAAGGAAAAGGAAAAGGAAAGGGAAGGGAAGGAAACCTATTTGGAAATGAGAAGAAGATGTAAATAACACTGAGCTAGATTACAGGGTAATGGGAAAATAACTTATCACTAAACACTATTGATTCTCTCTCTTAAATGTTCCTCCGATTTGCCTCTTCTCTCTGTCATCCAAATCCAGGCCCATATCATCTGTCCCTTGGAAGACGTGGCAGCCTCTTAAATAGACTTGCTCCTCCATCTCTCCCACACCAATCAATCCTACACACACTTCCAAAGTGCTTTCTCCAAAATGCAAGTCAAATCAGAATAGCTCCCCAGTGTCCACAGCATAAAATCAAAACTGCCTAGCCAGGCAGGCTCAGCCCTTTACAGTCTGACCTTGCCTTTCTCTCTGACCCAGCTTTTCCCAAATGTGTTCTGTAGAATACTAATTCAAAGGGATGTTACAGACACAGACACACAAAATGGTTTCTTGGTGAAATAAATTGAGGTAGTGCTAGCAGGACAAAGCTAACTGCAGGATTCTTCAGAGCCTTTTAAATGCTAATAAACATTATGAATTTCTAAGAGGGTCTAATAAACACTGCAGTGCTCCAGCCAACTTTCCTCTTCAGGGTAGACAAACCTATCCTCCAGCTTCCGGGAATATCGGCCACTGACCATTCACAGGCCACCATCCAGAGCTCTGGCTCTCACTGGGATTTGTCCTTAGCCACAGAGCACTGTCTTAACCAAGGATGTGCTTTGGGTATCAGTGACTGGTGATCTAAAGGCCTGGCCCTCTTGCCTCAATTTGGGACATCTCTGAAAGGCCATCCCAACCCTAACGCTCTCTGGAGGATAGTCTGAGACCTCAGCTCCAACCACATCAGGTATCAGTGTGGAGGCTGTGGTATGTGCCTGGTAGAATTCCAACTACAGGGAGCATGAGTGACCCAGGGCCCCATGTTCTGAAACCTGTCTATGTGTACACTGAGGCCATGTCTACAGTGGGCTACTGCCAGTCCTGAGAGGCACGGGATGTCTTTGCCAGCAGACTTTGGCTCAAGCATTCTCCAATTTGGCTCAAGCAATCTCAGATGCTCCCACCCAGACTCCACCAGCCCCAGTGATGTGCTGGTAAAGGTTCACCAACTACATGAGTTTACTATAGATGGTGTTGATATAACGGACTTGTAACACACAACGCATACATAATAATAAAATACACAATACGGTTTACTGTAAGCTCCATATAGCCATTGATTCTCACCGAATGCTTTCATTGGTTTTTGCTGAATTCTGCGTCTGTAGCCAGCGTAGGGTCATCAGGGATGATTGAGCGTAGACACAACATGAAGGTTGATTGACATTCTGTTTATATTAATGAATAAGGCAAAAGTGAAAGCAAAAAACGTGCATCAGAGCTTCACCTGATAGACAATGACATGAGTGAATTCTTTGTTGACTCCGATGAGGGTTTTCAAGTATCAGAAGCATGTGTTCTCAATTTTTGTGCTATTCACAATGTCACAGCTACAGACGTGACACACTTTTTTGGTTTAATACGCATTATTAGCATCCTTTCCATCACTTTTTTAAGCCTGGCAATCAACACAACAGTAAGTCAGGCCCCAATTTGAAGCATATGTCCATTTTTGTAATGCCAATCATTGCACCATGGCTGATGTCAAGCTACTAGCATGTGGTCACAGAGTGTGGAGTTGGGAAGAGATGGGCCCTGCGTCCCATGACACAAGTAGGCACAGGGTGCCTGGCCAGTGGAAGTCCCAGGGGCCTGAGGTGGGTCCATCTCACTTCCTTACATGCATACCTCCCTGGAGCATTCGCCAAGAGACCTTCTGCACATAAGTCTCCACCTCAGAGTCTGTTTCCCGGAAATCCAATCTAAGACAACAGAGAATATAACACGCAGCATGCCCCAAACATACTGATCATGGGACCAATTTCCATAAAGTGTCTCACTGAACTAGTGTTTTATGGAATAAAATTTAGGACAATGTCTTCCAGCTTCTCCTCCAACACTTATTTATCCATTTACATGCAATTCTCTAAATACACTATGTTTCTCCAGGCCACAATTCCTTTGCACATCGGTTCCTTTTCCTGGAATTTCAAGTGGACTATGGGGAGGAAAAAGTCAGTTTCCCGGAGAAATAAGGGGAGGGAGGAGAGGAAGTTTTAACCATATTCAGCAATACACACACACAGTATTCATGCCATATGAATCAGGCCTCAGGATCACATTAGGTACATAAGAATCAGGATTTTGAATCAGGATTTGTGGGTACTCAGAGATTCTCTGCGTTCATTCAGGGGTTTGACTTCAGAAGGTAACAGAATAGCCACGTGTCTCCTGGTTGCTTGGGAAGACACCACAGGAAGGGCACTTCTTAGAAACACAAGGTAGAAACAGGTTCTTGGTTCTTACCCAAAAGTTTTTCTTTTCTTTTTTTTTTTTAAGACAGAGTCTCACATTGTCACCCAGGCTGGAGTGCAGTGATGCAATCTCGGCTCACTGCAAGCTCATTCTCCTGCCTCAGCCTCCCAAGTAGCTGGGACTACAGGCGCCCACCTCCATGCCTGGCTAATTTTTTGTATTTTTAGTAGAGATGGGGTTTTACCGTGTTAGCCAGGATGGTCTTGATCTCCTGACCTCGTGATCCACCCGCCTGGGCCCCCAAAGTGCTGGGATTACAGGCGTGAGGCACCACGGCCGGCCAAAAGTTTTTCTTCACAGAAGATCAACTGTTTTTAAAATGAGAAAACAAAATCCTAAAGACAGCAAAATAAATGATCAAAACCAAAGTGCAGCCAGACGCAGTGCTCATGCCTGTAATTCCAGCACTTTGGGAGGCTGAGGTGGGCAGATCACTTGAGATCAAGAGTTCAAGACCAGCCTGGCCAATATGACAAAACCCTATCTCTTCCAAAAATACAAAAAAGTTAGCTGGTCATGGTGGTGCAGGCCTGTAGTCCCAGCTACTTGGGAGGCAGAGGCAGAAGAATTGCTTGACCCAGGGAGATGGAGATGCAGTGAGCCGAGATCATGCCACTGCACTCCAGCCTGGGCAACGGAGGGAGACTCTGCCTCAGAAAAAAAATAAACAGACAGAGTGCTAGATACACGCTTCCCTCCCCACCCTGGCAAAGGCCTTTCAGGCCAGTGTTAACTCTTTTGCATATACTGTTCAGGATAGATGCTCAGATATTTAGAAGTCAACAGTGTTACTGCAAGTTAGGAGCAACCAGCACTGTCGGGAGGCACGGAGTCTAGAGCCAAGATGCAGCCGGGCTTAAATCCCAGCTCTCAACTTTGCTGTGTGACCTTAAGCAAGTTGCTTTACCTCTCTGAGTTTCAGTTTCTTCTATCTGCAAACTATAGATGATAATACTTACATGTTAAGAGTTGCTGTTAAGAGCATGGACAACTTCCACAAGATGCTTGGTGCATCTTGTACATGCTAACTATCACTATTATTAAAATGCTTATTACCAAAAATTAAACAGAAAAACTGAGGCACTAGGGTTTATTTCTTCTTGTAATCCTATATGACTGTTTTACACTGAATGAAATTGGGAATCCACATCCTTTGGTTTCGCAACCAGATCTTTTGAATCCTGTGCCATACCAATGATTGTCAATGACCTGAAAAATCATCCAAAACTCGGTTGGTGCTGACAATGACATTTTCCATGACAGTGGAAACAAAACTGTAATCTGCTTTTAGATTTGTACCTGGCAGGATGCTTTTAGAAAATTACTTAAATTTTCAATATAATGATGGTTGCTTTCTTTTACAATAATTAGGTGATGTACGGTAGACTAGAAGCCTAACCCTTACCATTATGTAATATACCCACACAGCAAACCTGCACAAGTACCCCCAGATCCATAAAATTTTAAAAAATAAAACAACAAAAACCAGCCAAAAGTATAGATGTGAAACATTTCTCTGAGTGCTGCACCATTTTGATGGAAGCTGACAGATTAAAATTCTCAACAAATACACCCACTGTGGAATGCTAAAGTACACTTTCGGGCAATTTTTCAGAGCAATGGATTCAATTTATTCTTGTCACCATGGCAACAAGAGAAATCGTTCTATTATTTTCATCATAGCATTTCCAATTATTTTCTCTCACAGTTTAGGCCAGAGACAAAACTAGAAGGAATGAGGCTGACCACAAAATGAACCAAAAACTCATAACTTCCTCCCTGGATTACAGGTTGCTCTTGGATAGGTAATGCTCTTTAGCCATCATAAATCCCATATTAAAGTCTCCAGATCTTCACCAAAAAAAAAAAAAAGTATTTACTTATGAATTTATCACTTTGTCCCTTTTGAGTTGGGGGAAGCAAGAAATGAGACCATTTTACCAAATATATACACTTTAAGAATGTAAAACTAGTCATTTAATTTTCAGAGAGCTTTCCTTTTGGGGGCGGTGAAAGTAAATAATGTTACTCTTCAATGATTACGGACTCTCAAAAACTAAGCAGGATTCTATTCTATGCCTCTAAATTGTCAAATTTCATATATCGGGGTTAAAATCTTATGGCAGCGACATATCCCTGAGGTCAGCATGTCAGATGTGGCCCTTCACGCACAAGACAGAGAGGAAGAGGCATAAATGTTCAAGCAGCACTGATTATTTACCACACACATTACCCACATGACCCCTTAAGAAGCACGCACCTGGGGAGCAGCCAAAGATAAATACATTCTACAGAAACGAATACAAATGACTTTTCTATCTATGTAACCAGCAAGCTCAGGCCTTCCCAGCTTTGGGCATAAAATGATGCCACAGTGTAATCCCCACTCGCTGGATTAGAGAAACGGATCTCCCTTCATTCTGTGTCCCCTTCCCACTCCTGCCACATATCTGATCATCTGAAGGTGCAGCCTCCAGGAGGCTCAGAAACCTGACCTCCACTCCAGCTCTTCAGCTTCCTTCTCGGCCCGTTTGCTTTGACTACATCTCCCTTCCCGCAGCTCCAGGATGGCGGCCACCGCCAAGGGAGGAGCCACTGCCCTTCCCTTTCCATCTCTTTCTAAACTCAGTACAGTCCCTTCTCTTAATTCCTCACAGCATGGCTGAGCACTGTGGTTGCTCTTCATATTTCCACAGAAAGGTCTAGGGATGAGACAAGACACGGTGCGGCTACTCTCAGAGCCCATGGCCCTAATGTCACTGTGGCTATCGGAACGTTTGGCAGTGATGGAAATGTTCTACATCCGCACTGTCCAGTACAAGAGCCACTGACCACGACTGTGGCTACTGAGCATTGTACTGTGGCTACTATGACGGAGGAACTGAATTTTACTTTTATTTATTTACTTTTTATTTTAATGAGTTTAAATTTAAGTTAGCCACATGTGGCCAATGGCTGCTGCATTGAGCCGCACAGTTCTAGATAAATCCATGGAGTCCTTCAAAAAACACCTCTCTGTATGTCCCTCTGTAGCCAGAAGTCAACCTTTTCCCCTCCTAGGATTCCAATCCCAGGCCAGCTTTCTGGGGTCCTAGTAGCTTCCCTTCCTCTCCTGACCACATCACTTGATCCAAGCTCAGCTTCTTCTCACATACATTCAGTGCTCCTGGAGGTAGAGTAGCTGCTTTTCTCCTTTTCATAACAGCTTCTAGACCATTCTCCCTCTTCCATTAAAAAAAAAAAAAAAAAAAAAAAATGGCTGGGCGCAGTGGCTCACGCCTGTAATCCCAGCACTTTGGGAGGCCGAGGTGGGTGGATCGCCTGAGGTCGGGAGTTTGAGACCAGCCTGACCAACATGGAGAAACCCTGTCTCTACTAAAAACACAAAATTAGCCAGGCATGGTAGCACATGCCTGTAATCCCAGCTACTCAGGAGGCTGAGGCAGGAGGTCAAGGTTGTGGTGAGCCGAGATCATGACATTGCACTCAAGCCTGGGCAACAAGAGTGAAACTCCATTTCAAAAAAAAGTTTTGACTTTCATATCATCAGGTATGCCTTCCACTTCATCTATTGCCACTGTCACCTACTGACCTTGAGGTCACTCCCTTAACTTGGCTCTTGGTTCACTGCCACTCTCTTCACTACTACCCTGTAGTAGTGACTCTGGCCTCACAGTTCCTTGAACTGTCTTCTTCCAGTGATTTTTTTTTCCCATTGGAATTTCCTACCCAACTCAGGCACACTCATATCTATGACCATGCCCCAATCATTACTGGGAACTGTAACCTTGACATTTCCTGGATAGCAAGCATTCTCCCTCAGATAACTGTCTTCTGCCTCCCAGTTTCCCTCCCTCTTGTGCCCAACCCCCACAATCCTTTGGCTGTGCTAGAACCTCCAATGTATTGATCCTAACCCCTTTTCACTGTCCCTCATCCTTGTTCTCTTCCATTCTGACTTCACTTAGAGTCCACGGTTAGTCACTGTAATTTATTCCTTGCATGTCCCTTCAACTCCCTTCCTCCACTTCTGTTTTCTTATACCTACTTGGCAAAACTAAAGCCCTAATTAAAATTACTCCTCCACCTATTTCATCCCTCCACTCATGCAACTAATCATGGCTGGAAAAAAAAAATGCCCACGGTGACTGGTCCCAGCTTAACTACATGACCACAAGGCTCAAGAGGGCCCTGATGCCACCAGGCAATCATAGCGTGCATCCCTAATCAGTTCACTTCCCTTCTGCTTCAGGAGGCTATTTTATATTTTTTTCTTTTTCCTTAAACTTCCTATACTTCCTACCTCATCCTCACTCTTGCTTCACACTGCTCTGAGAAAATTGCAGCCATCAGAGTGAAACATCCATTTCCAGCAGAGGACTTGTACCCCAAAAAAGAACTCTCTCAGAACTCAACAATAAGAGAACACCTAAAGTTCTTTTTTAAATGGGCAAAAAACCTAAAGGTACTCTTCACCGTGAAAATATATGAATGGCAAATAAGCAAATGAAAAGATATTCAGTATAATCATTAGGGAAATGCAAATTAAAATCATGAGATATCACTACACACCTACTAGAATGACTATGGAAATAAATGACAGCTAGTGCTGACCAGGATGTAGAACAACTAGAAATCATACATTACTAGTGAGAATGCAAAATGGCACCACACCTGGGATATCAGTCTGGTTTTGTAGTTTTTTATAAAGTTAAGCACACACTTACCACATGACTCAACAATCCCACTGCAAAGTATCCTAAGAGAAATAGAAATGTATGTTCACACAAGAACCTATAGGTAAATGTTTGTATCAGTTTTATCCAGTATCACTAAAAACTGGAAGCAACCAAGATGGTAATGTTCATTAACAAAACTATGGCACATCTATTTCGTAAGATACTACTCAGCAATACAAAGAACAGACTATTCATGCAACAACAGGGAATCTCAAATGCATTTAGTTAAAGAAAAGAAGTCAGATCCAAAGGCTACATATTTTATGATTTTCTTGATATGACATCCTGGAAAAGCCGAAACCATTCTATTAGATGGGAGCTTAGATCAATGGTTACCAGGGATTGGAGTTGGGGAAGAGGATGACGTCAAAGGGATAGCATGATAGAATTTTTGGAGTGATGGAACTGTTCTACAGCATGACTGTGATGGTGGGCACCTCACTGTCAAAACCTACAAAACTGCACATCACAAACAGTGAATTTTACTGTAAGGAAATTTAAAATAAAATATAAAACAGATTTTAAAGAATACAACACCTGCAAACTACTTTTATTACAGCTGTACCCATGTACTCAGCCTTCCTTCCTGAGTTCAGGCTGTATGGGATATATAATATCAATTTTTGAAATTTGTTGACTATTTTTGTGGCCTAATACATGGTCAATATTTGTAACTACTTTTTGTATTTGATAAGAATGTGTATTCTCTGTTTGCTGGGTACAGAGAATCTTATTTGACCAGGCTTGTTATTTGTATTATTTAAATTCTCTATATACTCATTGATGTTTGGCTTGCATGATTTATCAGTTTCTGAGAGCACTATTAAATATTTTCATTGGCTCTGTCAATTTCTCCTGGTAGTTCCATCACTTTTTCCTTTCTCTACTATGTTATTGAGTACATAAATGTTTATGATTGTTATATCTTCTTGTTAGATTGCCTCTCTCATCAGTATGAAATATTGCTCCTTGTCCTTTTTTGCTTTAATTATATCTGATACCAATAGATCTATGCGACTTTTCATTTTGGTAATATTTTCATTATTTTTCTGCTCCTTATTTTCAGTCTTCCTATGTCATCTTCATTAAGAGTATTATTTCTAAATGCCACATGGTTATTTTTTATTTATCTGAGACTCTTTGCCTTTCATAGGCATAATGATCACATTCATATTTTTTAACCAATATATTGATTTGTTATTTACTAGGATTTTGCTCCTTCTAATCCTATTTTGCATTTCCTATTTTTAGTACCTTTTTTTTTTTTTTCATATAGCAAGTGATTTTTTTGTCCCAACTTTTATTTTAGATTCAGCCAGTACATGTGCAGGTTTGTCACCTGGATATATTGCATGATGCTGAGGTCTGGGGTATGAATGATCCTGGCACCCAGGTACTGAGCACAGTACCCAAGAGTTAGTTTTGCAACCCTTGCCCTGCTCACTCCCATTCCCCTCCGGTAGTCCCCAGTTTCTATTGTTGCCATCTTTATGTCTCTGCATACCCAATGTTTAGCTCCCACTTATAAGTGAGAACACATAGTATTTGGTTTTCTGTTCCTTCATGAATTAACTTCGGATAATAGCCTCCAGCTGCATCCATATTGCTGCAAAGGACACGATTTCATTATCTTTCATGGGCACTTAGGTTGGTTTCATGTCTTTGCTATTGTGAATAGTGCTGCAACAAACATACCAGTGCATGTGTCTCTTTGGTAGAATGATTTGTTTTCTTTTGGATATATAACCAGTAATGGGATTGCTGGATCAAATGGTAGTTCTGTTTTAAGGTTTTGAGAAATCTCCAAACTACTTTTCACATTGGCTGAACTAATTTACATTCCCACCAACAGTGTCTATGTGCTCCCTTTTCTCCACAACCTTGTCAGCATCTGTTGTTTTTTGACTTTTTAATCATAGCTATTCTGATTGATGTGAAGTGGGTCTCACTGTGGTTTTGATTTGCATTTCTCTGATGATTTGTGATATGGAGTGTTTTTTTCATATGTTTGTTGGCTGCTTGTATGTCTTCTCTTAAGAAGTATCTATTCAAGTTCTTTGCCCATTTTTTGATGTGGTTTTGTTTTTTGCTTGTTCAATTGTTTAAGTTCCTCATAGATTCTGGATATTAGGCCTTTGTGGGATATGTAGTTGGCAAACATTTTCTCCCATTCTGTAGGTTGTCTACTTACTCTGTTGATAGTTTCTGTTGCTGTGCAGAAACTGTTTAATCAGATCTCACTTGTCAAATGTTGTCTTTGTTGCAATTGCTTTTGAGGACATAGCTATAAATTATTTCCCAAGGCTGATGTCCAGAATGGTGTTTCCCAGTTTTCCTTCTAGGATTCCTATAGTTTGAGGTCTTAACATTTAAATTTTTAATCCATCTTGAGTTAATTTTTGTATATAGTGAAAGGTAGGGGTCTAGTTTGAATCTTCTGTATATGAATAGCCAGCTACCCCAGCACCATTTATTCAACAGGGAGTGCTCTCCCCATCGTTTGTCATTGTCAGCTGCCAAAGATCAGATGGCTGTAGGTGTGCAACTTTATTTCTAGGTTCTCTATTCTGTTCCATTGGTGTATGTGTCTGTTTTTGTACCAGTACCATGCTGTTTTCATTACTGTAGCCTTACAGTATAAAGTTGGGTAATGTGATAGCTCTGGCTTTGTTCTTTTTGCTTAGGATTGCTTTGGCCATTCAGCCTCTTTTTTGGTTCCATATGAATTTTAGACTAGTCTTCTTTTAGGTTTGTGGAAAAATGACATTGGTAGTTTGATATGAATAGTGTTGAATTTGTAAACTGCTTTGGGCACTTATGGTCATTTTAACAATATTAATTCTTCTAATCCATGAGCATGGATGTTTTTCTATTTGTTTGTGTCATCTATGATTTCTTTTAGCAGGGCTTTGTAGTTCTCCTTGTAGAAATCTTCCACCTCCTTGGTTAGATCTATTGCTAAGTATTTTATTTTTTGTGGCTATTGTAAATGGAATTGTGTTCTGGATTTGGCTCTCAGCTTAAATGTTATTGGTGTATAGAAATGCTACAAATCTTTGTACATTGATTTTGTATCCTGAAACTTTGCTGAAGTCGTTTATCAGTTCCAGGGGCCTTTTGGTACTGTCTTTAGGGTTTTCTAGGTATAGGATCATATCATCTACCAAGAGAGATAGTTTGACTTTCTTTCTATTTGGGTGCTTTTAATTTCTTTCTCTTGCCTGATTGCTCTGGCTAGCACTTCCAGTATCGTGTTGAATAGGAGTGGCGAGAGTGGGCATCTTTGATTTGTTTCAGTTCTCAAGGGAAATGCTTCCATGTTTTGCCCATTTCGTATGATGTTGACAGTGGGTTTGTCATAGACAGCTCTTATTATTTTGAGGCATATTCCTTCAATACCTAGTTTCTTGAGGATTTCCATCATGAAGGGATATTAGACTTTATCAAAAGCTTCTTGTGCATCTACTGAGATGATCACATGGATTTTTCATTTTTAATTTTATGTGGTTAATCACATTTCTTGATTTACATATGTTGAACCCAACTTGCATCCCAGAAATGAAGTGTACTTCATCATAATGAATTAATTCTTTTTTTAGGAAGTTGTTTTTATGGTGAATGAAGAACAAACTTAAAGTCCTACCACAGTGCCTAGCACACAGGAGAATTTGATACACATTTGCAGAATAAAAGAACATAAAGGCAACTCTTATTGTGCCTTCTCTCATTTCTCTCCTAATAATTAGCAAATTTTAGAATATCTGGACCACTTCCACTCTTAATCACCCACCAGTTAAAGACATTAAGCAGCACAAATTAACTTTTTGATGGATTCAGTTTACAGTATTTTGTTGAGGATCTTTCCACGTATGTTCATCAGAGATATTGGCCTGTAGCTTTCTCTTTTTGTTGTGTCTTTGCCAGGTTTTGGTATCAGGGTGATGCTGGTTTTGTAGAATGAGTTAGGGAGGAGTCCCTCCTCCTCAATTTTTTGGAATAGTTTCAGTAGAATTGGAACTCGTTTTTCTTTGTATGTCTGGTAGAATTGGGCTGTGAATTGATGTGGTCTGAGGCCTTTTTTTTTTTTTTTTTTTTTGGATTGGTAGGTTTTTTATTACTGCTTCAGTTTCAGAAGTCAATATTTTGTTCATGGCTTCAATTTCTTCCTAAAACTGGAAGGTTGTATGTTTGCAGGAATTAATCCATTGCCTCTAGATTTTCTAGTTTGTGATCACAGAGGTGTTCATAATAGTCTCTGAGGATCTTTTACATTTCTGTGGGATCAGTTGTAATGTCACCTTTGTCATTTTCAATTGTGCTTATTTGGATCTTCTCTCTTTTTTCTTTGGCTAATAGTCTGTCACTCTTGCTTATCCTTTGAAAAAACTAATTTTTGGTTTCATGGATTCTTTGGATGGATTTTGGGGTCTCAGTTTCATTCAGTGGTGCTCTGATTTTAGTTATTTCTTTTCTTCTGCTAACTTTGGGGTTAGTTTGTTCTTACCTTTCCAGCTCCTCTGGTGTGATGTTAGGTTATTAATTTGAGATGTTTCTAACTTTTTGAGTTAGGCGTTTAGCACTATAAACTTTCCTCTTGACACTGCTTTTGCTGCATTCAAGAGATTTTGGTATGTTGTGTCTATGTTTTCATTTATTTCAAATAAATTTTTTATTTCTGCTTAATTTTGTTTTTACCCAAAAGTCAAATATTAGCAATCTGTTTAATTTCCATGTAATTCTGCTTTTGAGAAATCTCCTTGGTATTGATATCTATTTTTATTCCACTGTGGTTCAAGTGTACAGTTGGTATGGTTTCAGTTTTTTTTTAATTGATTGAGACTTGCTTTATGACCAAGCATGTGGTCAATCTTGGAGTATGTTCTGTGCCCAGATAAGAATAGGCATTCTGTGGCTTATGAGTGAAATATTCTGTAGATGTCTATTAGGTACAATTGGTCAAGTGTAAAATTTAATAAGTCTAGAATTTATTTGTTAGTTTTCTACCTCAATGATCTTTCTAACACTGTCAGAGAGGTGTTGAAGCCCCCCTCTAATATTGTGTGGCTAAGTCTTTTCATAGGTTTAGATGTAGTTGTTTTATAAATCTGGGTACAACAATGTTGGGTGCAAATATATTTAGAATAGCTAAGTCTTCTTGCTGAATTGAATGCTTCATCATTATGTAATGACCTTCTTTTTGTCCTTTTTTATTGTTGTTGGTTTAAAGTCTGTTTTATCTGATATAAGAATAGCGATCCCTGCTCTTTTTTGTTTTCCATTTGCATGGTAGACCTTTCTCCAATCCTTTACTTGGAGCCTATGGGTGTCATTACATGTGAGATGAGTCTGTTGAAAACAGTAGATGGTGGTCGGGCCTGGTGGCTCACACCTGTAATCCCAGCGCTTTGGGAGGCTGAGGCGGGCAGATCATGAAGTCAGGAGTTGGAGACCAGCCAGTTGGAAAGCAGACTGGCCAACATGGTGAAACCCCATCTCTACTAAAAATACAAAAATTAACCAAGCACGGTGGTGCATACCTGTAATCTCAGCTACTCGGGAAGCTGAGGCAGGAGAATTGCTTGAGCCCAGGAGGTGGAGGTTGCAGTGAGCCAAGATCACGCCACTGCACTCCAGCCTGGGCGACACAGCAAGACTCCATCTAGGAAAAAAAAAAGAAAAAAAGAAAAGAAACAGCAGATGGATGGATGGTCTTGTTTTTTATCCAGCTGCCACTCGGTGCCTTTTAAGTGGGGCATTTAGACCATTTACATTCTAGGTTAATACTGATATCTGAGGTTTTGATCCTATTGTGAAGTTGTTATCTGGCTTGCTTTGTAGTTTCTATCATGTAGTTGCTTTCTAGGGTCTGTGGGCTACGTACCTAAGTGTGTTTTTGTGGTAACAGGTAGCATTCCTTCATTTTCTTTTCTTTTTTTTTTTTTTTTTGAAACAGAGTCTTGCTCTGTCACCCAGGCTGAAGTGCAGTGGTGCCATCTCAGCTCACTGCAACCTCTGCCTCGTGGGTTGAAATTATTATCGTGCTTCAGCCTCTCAAGTAGCTGGGACTACAGGCACACACCACCATGCCCAGCTAATTTTTGTATTTTTAGTAGAGACAAGGTTTTACTGTGTTGGCCAGGCTGATCCTGAACTCCTGACCTTAAGTGATTCATCCGCCTTGGCCTCCCAAAGTGCCGGGATTATAGGCATGAGCCACCATGCCCCACCCATTCTTTCATTTTCACATTTACAACTCCCTTAAGGACCTCTGTGATGTTGGCCTAGTGGTAACAAATTCCCTCAGGGCTTGCTTGTCTGGAAAATATTTTATTTATCCTTCATTTATGAAGCTTAGTTTAGCAATATCTGAAATTCTTTTTTGAAATTTCTTGTCTTTAAGAATGCTGAATATAGGTTCCCAACCTCTCCTGGCTTGTGAGCTTCTGCTGAGAAGTCTGCTGTTAGCCTGATGGGGTTTCTTTTGTATGTGACCTAACCTTCTTATCTAGCTGCCTTTACGAATTTTTTCTTTAGTATTGTCTCTGGACAGTCTGCTGACTATGCCTTGGTGCTGTTCATTTTGTACAGTACCTCACAGGTGCACTCTGAATTTCTGGTATCTAGATATCAACCTCTCTAACAAAATGAGAAAATCTTCCTTTAATTATTCCCTCAAATGTGTTTTCCAGGTTGTTTACTTTTTCTTCTTCTCTTTCAGGAAGGCCAATAATTTGTATGTTTGGTTGCTTTACAAAATCCCATATTTCTTGAACATTGTTCATTTTTTAACATTCTTTTTTCTTTATTTTTGTCTGACTGAATTAATTTGAAAGACTGGTGTTCAAGTTCTGAAATTCTTCTGCTCAGTCCAGTCTATTGACAAAGCGTTCCACTGTATTTTGAAATTCCTTAAGTGAGTTTTTCAATTCCAGAAGAAGCTCTGATTTCCTTTTAGGGTGTTTACCTCTTCCGTCATTTACTGGATTGCTTTAGAAGTTTCTTCATATTGATTATCAACCTCATCTTGGATCTCATTGAGCTTCCTTGTAATCCATGCTTTGAATTTATTAGCTATCATTTCTTTGTTTTCATTTTAGTTAGGGATCATCGCTGGAGAACTAGTATGATCCTTTGGTGGTGTCACTACATTCAGATTTTTCATGGTGCCAGAATTCTTATATTGATTCCTTATCTAGAGAAGCTGGCACTTCTAATTTTTGTAATTATTTTCAAGCAAGTAGGGGTTTTTTTTCTTTCCCCCTACCCATGATGTAATTTTTTTGTTGTTACTACTCTTTTCTTTCTTTCTCCCCCACCCTCCACTCTTTAGTGGGTGTGACGATAGAGAATGCTTGGTGGGATCATTTGGCTTTGCTTCTATAGCCCTATGCACTTCTGTCAGCAAGTTTTATATTGGACTATGCAGTTCGACCTACAAGCTGTAGATGGCACTTAGAGGTAAGAGCCTGTTGCTGCCAACATGACTGGGTATATACTTGATCCTCGTTTACTGGGAGAAGTTCTCTGTTGCCTCAGGTAATGGGCTGATTTGTGGAGTGCACAATGGTCTGACTCCCTGCTCAGTCCCTTCATGGGCGGGGGTAGGGGGCCAACATTGGTGAAGCCAGACCAGCCAGGTCCACCTACAGTCCCTGATGGCAGGCACAAGCACCAGTGCTAACTGAGAATCCAGTGGGCTGTTGCCAAGGGCCCAAAGGTGTGCCTAGGCAGGGAGTTGGGAAACTTCCTTGGCCCCAAGTTCTCTGCACAAAGATGGAGGGAGCCTAAATTCCTAATCCAGGAGAGTGGGTGCTCCAGATGCCTGGAGATCTGCCTGGGTGTGGAGCAGAGAGGGCCCCCCTGTACCAGAGTTTCTGCCCGTAAAGGGTAGTGTAGCTTAGGTTGATCCAGACAAGCGGGTGCTCCAAGTGCCTGGATTTCTGCCTGGGAGTGAAGCAAAGAGGGCCCCACTGCACCATGATCTCAAAGGAGCAGTTGGGGCACACAGTAATGGCACACACAGACCACCAAGGTGGTCACCAAGCTGGCCCTAGCTACAAGTCTCACTGCCCAGGAGAAACTACAGCTGTAGAAGCTCTCCTCCCACCACAGACTTGTGTTGGAAGAGAGTACAATCCCAGCACCTACTGCTGAGGAGCTTTCCACAGTTCTGACTGTAGAGGTTCCTACCCTACTCTACAGGAGGTGCTCCAATCTCTGGTCCAAGACTAAAATTCCTGCATGGCTATGCTGTTAGGTCGCCAAACAATGGCTGACTTTGTATACCTCCAGATTAAAGATTGTGTCCTGCTCTTGATCCCAGGTCTGGAAAAATGTCTATAGCTTTGTCTGGTGTCTGTCCTCAGCATCTACAACACTGTCCCCACATCAGCTCCAGAACTTGGAAGAATGAAAGTGCTCTCCCTTAGCCTGGATTGCTCAGATCCCCGGTGGAAAGGTGAGTCACAGAGGGAGGCTCTCTGCCTCTCTTTCACATGGGGGCTTCACTAACTTTAATCAATGGGATGCCATTATGGAGGCTGTTTACCAGCATTCTCTTCCACAGGATCTGGGGTCTCCTTCATGATTCTGATGGATTTGCATTTTTCTTCTTGAATTACACTCACAGAGTTGATTTTGGTGCACCATCTTGCTATTTCCAAGTGGCTGAGGCATGCTGAAAGCTTCCAATCCATTTGGGAAGAAAAGGTGGGGAGTGCTTTCTTTTTTTACACTCTTCTTTCCTGCTTTTAATTAGCTTTCCTTTGTTCTTTTTTTTTTTTTTCATTATTGATTAGTTTGTATTATTTTACTATTTTTCTCAGGTTATCCTTAAATTTAATATTCTATAGCAAAACCTAAGTCAATTAATTTCTATTTCACTCTACCTCCAACCTCCAGGCAAGAAGAGAATCAGTTTGCTTTTGTTCTACCTTCCCTGGCCTTTCTCCATTACCTTCATTTCCTGTGACTTTCATACTGATGTGGTCTGGGATGTTAGGTGTTAGGTTCAATTTTTTTTTTTCAATTTATAAATAATAAAATCGTATTTAATTTTAAAAAGTTGTGGGTTTTGGGGCTTTTTAGTTTTGTTGTTGTTGTTTTTGTTCACCAATAATTTCCTACATCTCACTATTTTCCCCTGGATTCATTATTCTTCTTATTGGAGCCCTAAGAATTCTTTCAATGAATGTCTAAAAATTATAAATTGTCTGAGCTCTCAAATTACTAAATATATTTTGTTGTTGTTGTTTTAACTCTTAACTCTTGAATTAACTGGTTAAAGAGTTTTGTTTAAGTTGCAGTTATTCTGCTTTAACACTTTTTTAAAAATGTGAGTTTGTTCTGATACAATTGACATATTAAGGACCAATTAGACATAATGTGATTTACGTGCTGATGTGGGATTTAGTCTACAAAATACACAAACCGAACCGTAAAAAATGCATCCAACTAACCTACGTAGTAATGCACAAAATTCATGTGCACACACCTATCTCAAACATCAACCAGCTACCTTAGTATTCCACATGTGTTATAAGCCACATCCATCCACAGCTGGTGTTACAACTTTCCATCCTAATTCAAATAACCCTCCTTACACCACTCACATCCTTTCCAATGCCCACTTCCTCACACAACCTTTAGGTCTTTTTTTTTTTTTTTTTTTTTTTTTTTTTGAGACGCAGTGTCGCTCTGTCGCCCAGGCGGGAGTGCAGTGGCCAGATCTCAGCTCACTGCAACCTCCGCCTCCCGGGTTTACGCCATTCTCCTGCCTCAGCCTCCCGAGTAGCTGGGACCACAGGCGCCTGCCACCTCGCCTGGCTAGATTTTTTTTGTATTTTTTAGTAGAGACGGGGTTTCACCGTGTTAGTCAGGATGGTCTTGATCTCCTGACCTCGTGATCCGCCCATCTCGGCCTCCCAAAGTGCTGGGATTACAGGCTTGAGCCACCGCGCCCGGCCCCTTTAGGTCTTTTTTAAAGTAACGTGCCATATTTGTTGTGGTATTTATATATTTCTTAACAAGTTAACATGTGTAAAACTGTGTCACCATTTTTTTCTTGGGGGTTCTTTTTTTAGATAGGAGCATTTTTAAGGGTCAACATTTTTAGTATTATGCCCTATTCCCTTTTTCCCATAAGCCTAGTGGCTTTTGTTACACGATTTTACATAGTACTTTGATTTTTTAGGAGTGCATATGTCACTTTATAGCAGAACTGACTATATTTTCCTTACTGAAATGTCCTTGTTTCATAATCACGTGATACTATTTTCGTAACACAATACTTTCTCTTACCTCTCTGGCTATATGAGATATATTAAAAGTCCTATTCTGATTGCTTCATTAATTTTGCTTTTCAGGGATAAGTCTATATTGGCTGAATTTGTTTTTTCTCTTTTATCATGGGGTTCATCTCGAAGTTTGGTTATTCTTAATTGTGTATTCGTCTTTGTTGAGCTATCTTTATGACTGCCTGCCACCTCTGTTTGTGCTGGAAGAGGCAGGGATGAGCAAGCCCGGTTGCAATATGACACTGTTTTTCATTAGGTTGTTTGGCAGTGGGGGGGTTCCAACTCACTTGGAGGTTTCAAAAACATCGAAGTAAGATTTCAGCCAGGGCACTCCATTACATGTAAATCTTTGTTTTGGTTTTCTATGGCTGCTATAACAAATTATCACAAATTTAGCAGCTTAAAATATAAATGTCTTATCTCACAATTCTGTAGGTCAGAAATCTGGGTGAATTCAGTTGGTTTTCCTGCTTCAGGTATTACAAGGCTAAAGCCAAGGTGTCAGCCAGTGGGGCTCTTATCTGCAGGCTCTGGAAATAAATCTGTTTCAAGCTCATTCAGGTTGTTGGTTGAATTCAGTTCCTTGTGATTGTAGGACTGAGGTCTCCATTTCCTTGCTGGCTGTTGGCTGGAAGTCATGCTCCCAGTCATTCAAAAGACCACCACATTCCCTGGCTCACAGCCCCATTCATTCATCTTCAAAGCCAACGTTGGTAGGTCATATCCTTCTCATGTTTCGTATCTCTCTAACCTAATCTCCCTTCACCTCTTCTTCCTGTCGTATCTCTCTAACCTACTGTTCCTCCTTCCTCTTCTGCTTTTAAGGGCGCATACACTGACATGTGGCCAGCCTGAATAATCCAGGATAGTCTCACTATTTTAAAGTCAACTGATTAGTAACCTTAATTACGTCAGCAAAGCCCCTTCATACCAGTGCCTAGATTAGGGTTTGATTGAATAACAAGGGAACAGAAATCTTGAGGGCACATCTTTGAAATTCTGCCTACCAAAATCTCAGTATTTGTGTCCATTTTATTTACGGTATACAGAAATTTTTTAGGAACTTATCAAATCGTTTCTTGAACTAGATATGTGAGTTTATATCCTACTAAGATGGCAAACTCAGATATATTTAGCTAAGTGCTGGCTCTCTCCCCCAAAATTAACCCTGGAGAAGTTACAGAAACATGTGCTACAGAAGGAAAAAAAAAAAACATAAGAGAAACTACTGAACTTAGTCTTGAATCAATGTATATGACAGAGGTCTGAGGAGGCAGAGTGCATTGGAAGAAACAGTGAGAGGACAGGTTGGAGAACAACTTTCCATGTTCCATTCTTGCCTCTCTCTCTAAATGCCTTGGGACCATCATGTCTAACCCTTCTTTACAGATATTGGTGAGTACAGCTTAGGCCACGGTGATGTTCATACTGTAGTGACCAAACAGGAGGAAATCACCCTTCCAGTCTCTTTCTCTCCACACTCCTACTGTATTATGACATATCTTGATACAGACTAGAGTCACACATATTACCTGAAAGAGTAGTTGATAATTCCAGAGGAAGAAAAAAAACCCTCAGCCAAAGTAATTACTTCCCTAAGTACAACAATAAAAGAAAGACGACAGATGAAACAACATGTTTCATCTAAAGGTAGGCCGAGAAATTTAAATAAGCATGATAAAAATGCTTAAGGATATCAGGGACTCAGAGCTACCTCATTGCACAACTCCTGAGGCACCAGTCACACTGCATTCCCAGAGAATGATGCCTTTGAGTTGTACAGTGTGGTAGCCCTGTAAGTGATGATATTACTAATATGATATAAAATAAGAAGCAAGGAAAACAGAATCAACCAGAAATATTATGTATAAAAATAATATTTTAAGTAACAAAAACAATAGATGTGATAAAGAGTTGGATGCTTATTGTTGAAGAACAAATTAGTAAATTGGAAGATCAGATTAGACATATTTAACAATTTGATAAAGCAACAGAGAAAAATAGAGCTTTAAACCACAAAGAAAGAACTAAAGATACAGAAGTAAAGCAATAGAATCTTAATAGGGGGGCCAGAAGGAAAAAAACTATATATACGTATATGTATAAACACAAACACATATATATACATATACACATATAATAAAATATGGGAATAAATATTTCAAAAAACAATGACTAGAGAAATCTGGTGGAACCACCTTAACCAAGTGATCAAAGTTATCACCAACAACAGAGCAAGACAACACTACATGTATATTCCCAGCTCTAACTAAAAGATAAGGTAGTTGAGTTATATTTAGGAGATTGGACACTTCCTGATTAACTGCCTGGACTCTGGAGTCAGACTGACCAGATTTGAATCCTAGACCTGCCACATACAAATTGTGTGTGATTTCCTATAAGTTATTCTACCATTTGCATCATGGCCTTTGGGGTTGTTTCTAATGTTCCAAAAAATAGGAGGAACAAAAGTTAATTTGTATCATTCATATCATATTTTGCATGTCATTACAAAGAAAGAAGCCATTCAAACATTCAGGTTGCGAAGTGTGAAGGACCCACAATCCATTTCACAGAGTTCCAGGACAGCAGACCTAACAGAACCACAAGGGCTTCCTACTTTCTTCCACACATAAGGGCTTAGAAGTCATCACCGCCATTCTCATAAGAAAAAAAGCTGAACAAAATGAAAACCAACGACCCCTTTTAGAGTCATCAGAGAACAGACATCACGGGGCAAACTGCTGGTCCAGAAGCTGGAAAGAGAAGAGGATACTAAGAATCTCAGCTTAGCAGGAGCAGAAGTCCAGGAGCAGGAGCCCTCGACTGGAGCCAGTGCTGGTAGGAGCACTCGAACTGCAATTGATAAACTTCTGGAGACTCAGTGTGAACTTGCAGGAGAGTTAAAACTCTGGAAGCTCAGTCTTGGGGTGGGGAGGACATTTTCATGAGTTTCACCTCCAGGAGTTCCTCTAGGCTCTCACAGTGAAGATCAGGGAAAAGTCCCTTATACTTCAGTCAGGGGAAGGGAAAAAGTAACAATTTGAAATACAGCTGACCTTGAACAACACAGGTTTGAACTGCAAGGGTTCACTTATATACAGATTTTCTTCCTCCTCTACTACCCCTGAGACAGCAAGACCAACCCTTCTCTATTAGCCTGTTCTCATACTGTTATAAAGAACTACCTGAGACTCGGTAATTTATGAAGAAAAGAGGTTTAATTGACATAGTTGCACAGGCTGTACAGAAGCATGGCTGAAAGGCCTCAGGAAATTTACAGTCATGGTGGAAAGTGAAGGGGAAGCAACCACATCTTCCAAGAGTGAGGAGAGAAGTGACACACTTTAAAACCACCAGATCTCATGAGAACTCACTCACTATCCCGAGAAGAGCAAGGAGGAAATCTGCCCCCATGATCCAGTCACCTCCCACCAGGCCTCTCCTCCAACATCCGGGGATTACAGTTTGAGATGAGATTTGGGTGGGGACACAAATCATATCACCATCCTGTTTCCCCTCCTTGGTCTGCTAAACATGAAGACTTAGAAGATGAAGACTTTTATGATGATCCACTCCCAGTTTTCTTTCTATTATTATTATTATTATCATTATTGAGACAGGGTCTTGCTCTATTTATTGCCCCGGCTGGAGTGCAATGGCACTGATCACAGCTCACTGCAGCCTTGACCTCTGAGCCTCAATCAATCCTCCTGCCTCAGCCTCCTGAGTAGCTGAGACTATAGGCACACATCATCACGTCCAGCTTATTTTTGTATTTTTTGTAGAGACAGGGTTTCACCATGTTGCCGAGGCTGGTCTTGAACTCCTGGAATCTAGCAATCCACCTGCCTTGGTCTCCCAAAGTGCTAGGATCACAGGTGTCAGCCACTGTACTCAGCAGTGATTTTCTTAATAATATTTTCTCACCTCTATCTTACTTTATTGTAAGAATATAGCATATAATGCATATAATGTACAAAATATTTGTTACTCAACTGTTTATGTTATCAGTCCGGCTTCCATTCAACAGTAACCTATTAGTAGTTAAGTTGTGGAGGAGTCAAAACTTATACTTGAATTTTTGACTGTGCAGGGGGAAGAGGGCTGTCAGTGCCCCTAAGCAAGAATCAACCTTATGCCCAGGAGATTCTGTTCTCCTTAACAAAACCCTGCCCTCAAGGAAAACTACCTTACCAGAGCCCAGCCCATTTGGGTTTTACCAGAGTCTAATCAACCTGAGGGAAGGGAAATACCCAACTCCAGCCCCCTCTCGCCTTCCTGTCTTGCCTGAAGGGGAAAGGGACGTTGAAGGGGCGCTGAGAAGACAGCACAGGGGCACAGGCTCACTAGAAGGCCAAGGCTTAATCCTAAACAGATAGAACACCTCCCCTCCCCCACACCTTCCCATCACATCAGCAGGGCTCCTATATAGGAGACTGCAGATGAAAGAATTACAAGCCTCAGACCCTATTTAGGAAAAAGTCCCTGAGGAAACCCAAAGACAATAGGAGAGACAAAAATAAGATTATTAGAGATTATTTTAACCTCTGACACTTCCAACTAGAAGCAAACAACAAACACAGCCAACTTCTAGCCAGGGTTTCATAAAACCGAAAGTCCCAGTTCCTACCTCAGTTCATAAAACCGAAAGTCCCAGTTCCTACCTCAGTTCCTTGTACCGATACATCATAACTGGGTATCATCAAAAAAATTACAAGGCATGTTAAAAAGCAAAAAAAAACACAGTCAGAAGAGACAAATTAGTCTCCCCGAGCATTTGGGGAACAGAGTTTTTAAGGACAACTTGGTGGGTGGGAGGAAGCCAGTGAGCCAGGAGTGCTGATTGGCCAGGGATGAAATCAGAGTCGAAGCTCTTTTCTTGTGCCGATTCAGTTCCCAGGTGGGGCCATAAGATCAGATGAGTCAGTTTACCAATCTTGGTGGTGTCAGCTGATCCATCAAGTGCAGGGTCTGCAAAATATCTCAAGCACTGATCTTAGGAGCAGCTTAGGGAGGGTCAGAATCTTGTAGTCTCCAGCTGCATGACTCCTAAACCATAATTTCTAATCTTGTGGCTAATGTTAGTCCTACAAAGGCAATCTAGTCCCCAGGCAAGAAGGAGGTCTGCTTTGGGAAAGGGTTCTTATCTTTGTTTTACACTATAAACTAAGTTTCTTCTAAAGTTAATTCAGCCTATGCCCAGGAACAAACAAGGACAGCTTGGAGGTTAGAAGCAAGAGGAAGTCGATTAAGTTAGATCTCTTTCACTGTCTGAGTCATAATTTTGCAAAGACAGTTTCAGTTTTGGAGCTATTTATGAAACGCTTATGGTTGCCAACAATTGAACAGTATTCTTTTCCTATGGACTTCATGATCTAAATTGTTCAGCTTTCTCAGAGGTGGATAACAGTATAGGAGAGGCCGTAATGGCATTCAATTATACTTTTTAGAAAAAAATTAGCAGTCCAAAACTAACAGAAACAAATTTTGCTTTACCAATAATAAACAACTTTTCCTTTATAGAAAACATTAATGAAATACAGATGCCAAAATATGTTCAGGTACCTTCTAACAAATTTTCAACTGTTATAATCACAGATTAATCATAGATTATTATCACTCTGGTTTCCCCTGCAGTTTTAAAATAAACCTTTAACTCTTCCTCCTAATTACTGGTGCTTCACGGTTTGAAAATCCGAGCCTTGAAAACATTCCTAGAAGGCTTTTTGAGATGTAATTTTTTAATTACATATTTTTTATCATAAATAGAATGGTTTTGAATACATCTAGAAAGTATTTGAAGACATTAAGAAGACTTAAATCATCTGTTGTTATTGACTTTTGACAATCAGACATTCCTACTCAGTTATGTGAGCTTAGTTCTTGCCTACAACCTGATCAGCTGCATTTTTCTGCAAGAAAAAGAAACTGGATTTTGCTCCACAACCCTGCCTTTCTCCTGCAGCCTAGATTATGCTGGAAAGTCACAATAGAGTCACGATGCATAACCATAGGCATCATGCCTCCCTTTCTTATAAGAAGGCACCAAAGTTAACTTTTCAAAAGGTTAAAAATGTAATTTATGCATAAGGTAGAGAATGAATGCATGTCAAAAAAATTTCTACTCATTAATAAGAGAACTAGCAAGATGGCAAAACTGGCTCAAGGAACATTTGAGGAAATTGGTATTTATAGGTATTTGAGAAAAGAATGTTAGTGACTACAATTTTTTTTTTTTTTTTAATACAGAGGTCGCTCTGTCACCCAGGCTAGAGTGCAGTGGCATGATCTTGGCTCAGTGCAACCTCCACCTTCCAGGTTCAAGCAATTCTCCTGCCTCAACCTCCGAAGTAGTGGGGATTACAGGCATGTGCTACCACACTCGGCTAATTTTTTGTATTTGTAGTAAAGACAGTGTTTCACCATGTTGGCCAAGCTGGTCTCAAACTCTTGACCTTAGGTTCTCTGCCCATCTTGGCCTCCCAAAGTGCTGGGATTACAGGTGTGAGCCATTGCACCCAAGCAGTGACTATTATTTATAATGTAGTAACTTGGATGGGATCTTGGAACAGAAAAAGGACATTAGGAAATCTGAATAAAGTACGGGCTTTAGTTAATAATAATATATCAATGTTCGTCAATTGTGACAAATGCACCATATTAACATAAGTTTAATATTAGGAAAAAGTGGGGAAGAGGCAAGTAGCAACCCTCTGCACTGTAAGAGTTAAAGAAAGAAGAAAGAAACATGAAACATGGCTTAACAGTCAAAGATAGGTTTATTTTTGTGGAATAAACCTGAGAGGAGCTTCTAGTCAGTTTCAGTCAGGACCACTCTCTCTTACAGACTAAGAGTATATATTGGTTTTAGGGTGAGGGAGTTTATCACAAGCTTGGAATGTGTCTGTGTAGGGGAGAAGTTTATGGTGGGTTGGAATGCCTCTGGGTGGAGGGAAGGTTATCTTTGGGGCTGACATCTTTCTGGCCAGTGGGAAGGTTGTCTCAGGGCAGGCACACATCTCTGGTCAGGGAGGGATTTGGAATGTTTCTGGTCAGAGATGTCATTTGTGGTTTACGGTCATGCCGACCTTAGCCATTAGGCTGATCCCCTTTGGATTTAGGCAGTTTTTGATCAAGGTAAACTTAAAATGACAGTGCTTGTCCAAGATGGCGATACTCTTGCTCTGTCATGTACTATCTTCGCAAATTTTGTAAATCTAAAACTGTTTTAGATTTACAAAAAAAACTGTTCCAAAGTTTTAAAGATTTTATTTTAAAAAATGAAAAAAATGTTAGTATAAGAGCTCTAGGTTATATAAAACGGGTTACTGTCCTGCAACACACTAAAGCAGTAATTACAAACTTTTAGGTTATCTTTTCTACTAGACAGAATTGATTTGCATCACTGCCAGACAAATAACTCACAATAACATGTAACTTCGCAGACGTGGGTGCTTTAATCATTAATAGATCACAAGACAAACAAGAACATTGCCCTAAATATTTAAATAATTTTCAGATAGACCTGTTCAACAATGCTCCAAAGTGACATTGGAAGGACACACCTGCCTCCTTGAGCGTTATTCCTAAGTTTTGAATATAAAATGAGCTTTAAAAAAAAAATCTCCCAATAGTTTGCCTTCTGAATATATTTAGACATTCTAAAATAGCAGACAATTCAACTTTAACCTTACTTTTTCTATGTAGTGAGATATTGCCGAAGCCTGGGAAGCAGGTTTTTCAATAGGGGTGCCAGGTTTAGCAAATAAAAATACCGGATGCTCTGGTAATTTTGGATTTCAGATAAAGAACAAATAATACAATGTAAATGTAATAAACAATAATTTTTAGTATAAGTGGGTCCCAAATATCACATAGCTTCATATTATTATTTCTTTGGGCTCGCCCAGTACTAATACTCTATGAAACATTCCCTTAGCAACAAATCACAAAGATAGCAGACACATTTTTTTCTACATGAACTTTGAATCCATTCATATTTTCAGCTTCTTATGTTCTCTACAAACACAAAACTATGTTTGAATACTGTACTCCACTTGCTTTGCTACATAAGCAATTTAAAATGTCACAGAGGATCTCAGGGTTAGACAATACAGGAAGACAATGAGATATATTTGTAGCCTTACAACAGCTGGGGTTTGGCTCTTAGTGAGACAAAGGTAATCCCAATTATTCACCGTGTTCCTGACCTTCCCAAGGCAAGGATTTGAATAAGGCCCTATTGTTCATACTGACCTAATTCAAAGTTCTTTGCAGCTTACCTCGTGCTAATCACTGGCAAGTGGTCTCCAGCTGCTCTTTGGTTTTGGTTGTTTCACGTCCTTGATCCTACACGGTAGTGGGAAGATTTCCTCATCATTTTTGATAAAACAAATTTTACTTCAGTTTTTTTTCTCAGGCATAACTGAGAACCTATAACCGTAACTGTATTTTACCCTTTCTCTGTTTAATAAGAGTGACAAAAACCATGGTAGACATTTTTTTCTACACTGAAAATAGAAGTCGAATGTGTACACTGTTCTCCAAAATAAAAGCATATCTCAGAAGTTCACCTCATTCAGATCAATGTATTTGTGAACTCTTGTCTCACGTCTAGAACCTTCTTAAGTTGAGCCAATGAGAAAACAAGCTCAATAGTCAGTGATGGATCCATCTCAGAAGAGCAGAAATCCACCTACCTGTTGTTCTCCCCAATGACTGACCACAGCTACACCAAGAAGCAGATCTGAACCACCATTCCATTCTCCTCTTCTCCTGGGGCCATGCTCCCTCAGACACTGGGAAAATGCAAAGTGTAGAGACCATGATTTCAACTTTGAGTAGAGTAAAATAGTGCCCCTTCTAGAACTCAGGGTCCTTATTCCATTCCCATCTCAGGTGGTGGATCCTAATTAACCCAACTATCAGAATTTGTTTTTTTTTCCCAGACCCTAAGTGAATTACTAAACGATGTACTCAGGCAGAGAGAAAGGGGCTCAAGACAGGTGGTCTGAAGGGTATGAAGAACAAAGAAGAAAGAAAGAGATCATCTGTAGCTGATTGTCCATGAATATTGATTAGGTAATACTATGTAAATTGGTAAGACTAATGTCTAACCAAGGCTGGTTGTGGTGGCTCATGCCTGTAATCCCAGCATTTCAGGAGGCTGAGGTGGGTGGATCACTTGAGGTCAGAAGTTCGAGACCAGGCAGGCCAACATGGCAAAACCCCACCTCTACTAAAAATACAAAAATTAGCCAGGCACCCAACTCACAGCAACCATGAGTTCCAACAAATTGTCAAGAAAGGATATTTGTGGTATTACACAAACTCTTCTAGAGATTTATAAATGAGGAAGGGGGCACAATCCCCAAGTCTTTAAATAATTTTTCATGACACTAGCATAACCTCAACACAAAACTCAGTGAAGATAGTGCAAGAAAGGAAAGTTTGATGCCAATTTCATTCTTGAACATAGATTTAAAAAATCCTGAAAAACAAAATTAACAGACGGAATTCATTAATGTATTAAAAATATGTAAATATGGCCAGGCACAGTAACTCATGCCTGTAGTCCCAGCTACTCGGGAGGCTGAAGTGGGAAGATCAAGTGAGCCCCAGAGGTCGAGGCTGCAGTGAGCTGTAATCATGCCACTGCACTCCAGCTTGGGCAACAGAACAAAACTCTGTCTCAAAATAAAATGAGAAAAAATAAATATATAAAAATTAAACTGGGGTTATCCCAGGAATTGAAGGTTGATTTAACATTGCAAAATTCATGTAAACACTAACAGGTTAAAGAAGAAAAATGTCAATAAATAAATACAGAAAAACAGCTTTGATCAAAATCAAAATCAATCTCTCTCTCTCTCTTTTTTTTTCTTTTTTTTTTTCTTTTTGAGACAGTCTCACTCTATTGCCCAGGCTAGAGTGCAGTGGCACAATCTCAGCTCACTGCAACCTTCACCTCCCAGGTTCAAGCGATCCTCCCACTTCAGCCTCTCAAATAGCTGGGATTACAGGTGTGGGCTACCACACCTGACTAATTTTTGTATTTTTAGTAATGATGGGGTTTCACCATGTTAGCCAGGCTGGTCTCCAACTCCTGGCCTCAAGTGATCTGCCTGCCTCGGCCTCCCAACATGTTGGAATTAGAGGCGAGAGCCGCTGTACTGGACCAAAGTTAATCTCTATGCTTAAAATCCATAGCAAATTAGGAATACAACAAATCTTAATCTGATAAGGGCATCTACAAAAAAATTTACAGTAAATATCATGCTTACAGTTGAAACACTGACAGCCTTTAGGATCAGCACATAACAAGGCTGCTTGTTATCAACTCTTCTAATCAACTCTATACTGGACATTCTAGCTAACATGATAAAGCAAGAAAAAGAAATTGAAAAGAAAGGGAAAACTTTCAGAAGATTTACACTAAAACTATGTACTGATGTCTAAATTTACCCACTGATAAATTACTACAATTAATAACAGAATTTATATATTTGGCTGGACACAAAATCAACATACAAAAATGAATTGTAGTCCAATTTATAAGTAGCAAATAATCAGAAAATTAAATTTTAGACATCACTTATAATAATATCAAAAACAATGACACTTCTAGATATAAAGACATGTGAGACCTCTACAGAGAAAATTAAGTTTGTTTTGAGAGACATTGAAAAAGACTTTTTAAAATGCAGAGCACTGTGTTCAAGAATTGTTAAGACTCAATATTCCAGTTTAATCCCTAAATTGATTGATAGATTTTATGTAACTCTAAATGAAATCACGGCAGCTTTTTGCTTTTGTAAAAACTGACAAACTGATTCTAAAATGTTTGTGTAAATACAAATGTCCAAGAATAGCCAATTCACTCCTTAAGATGTAGGAAAGAAACATAGAAAGATTTGCTTTTATCAGCTTTCCAAACATATTACAAAGCTTTGAGAATTAAGCTAGTGTGGCATTGGCTCAGAGACACACACAGTAATAAAACAGATCAGAAGGCAGAAACAGACACCCATACTTACAGAGAGTTGGTAATGTAACTGCCCAATGGGTTCACCTTGCCTATTGCCTAGATAAAGCCAATTTATCAAGACAGGGGAATTGCAATAGAGAAAGTGTAATTCACTCAGAGCCAGCTGTGTGGGAGACAGGAGTTTTGTTATTACTCAAACCAGTCTCCCTGAGCATTCAGGGAGCAGAGTTTTTACAGACAACTTGGTGGGTGGGGGGAAGCTGGAAGTCAGTGAGACAGGAGTGCTAATTGATTAGGTAGGAGATGAAATCATGGGAAGTTGAAGCTGTCCTCTTGCACTGAGTCAGTTCCTGGGTGGGGCCCACAAAATCAGGTGGGCCAATTTATCAATCTGGGTGGTGCCAGCTGATCCATCAAGTATAGAGTCTGCAAAATACCTCAAGCACTGATCTTAAAAGCAGTTTAGGGAGGGTCAGAATCTTATAGTCTCCAGCTAAATGGTAATTTCTGATTATCCATAATGATGATTAAACTATAATTTCTAATCTTGTGGCTAATTTGTTAGTCCTACAAAGGCAGTCTAGTCCCCAGGCAAGAAGGAGGTTTGTTTTGGGAAAGGGCTGTTATCATCTGTTTTAAACTATAAACTACAAACTAAGTTCCTCCCAAAGTTAGTTCAGCCTATGCCCAGGAAGGAACGAGGACAGCCTAAAGGTTAGAACCAAGATGGAGTTGGTCAGGTTAGCTCTCTTTCACTGTCTCAGTCATAATTTTACAAAGATGGTTTCAATCAGGGACAGAATGGCAGACAGGAAAAAAAGAAAGATTTTTCAACAGATAATCCTGGGGCAACTGGACCCCTATACAAAAATAGATTGCATACCAAAATCAATTCAAAAGGAAGTAAAGACCTAAAGATGAAGAGAAAAACTATAAAACTTCTAAAATATAACATAGAAGAATGTCTTTATTGCTGCTAAGTGAAGTTAAATTAAAAGATAAAAACAAACACAAAATCAGAACAGCTGGGAAGATGTCTACACCAGCTAGGTAAGTCACTGTATGGAGGGCACGACCAGTTTAACTACCATCCCCAGCATTGCAAAAGATCAGAAAAACATTTCTGGGGCCAGATGCCGTGGCTCATGCCTGTAATCCCAGCAGTTCGGGAGGCCAAGGCTGGTGGATTGCTTGAGGCTGGGGGTTCGAGACAAGCCTGGCCAACATGGTGAAACCCTGTCTCTACTAAAAATACAAAAATTAGCCGAGTGTGATAGGGCACACCTGTAGTCCCAGCTACTCTGAAGGCTGAGGCAGGAGAATCACTGGAACCCAGGAGGTGGAGGTTGCAGTGAGCTGAGATCACAAGACTGCACTCCAGCCTGGCGACAGAGCCAGACTGTCTCAAAAAAAAAAAAAATCTGAAAGTGAATTCATCATATATTCATATTATTTCTGATACAGGAGTTAAAAAGTTAGGCAGATAGGGTATGGGAGTCCTTGCTAAAGTTTTCCTTTTAATGAAAAGCAGCCCCCAAATCATTTACTTTTCTAACAAAGAGCAGCCTGTAAAATCGAGCTGCAAACATAGGCAAGCAGGCTGGAAGCTTGCACAAGTGAATGCCAGCAGTTGCCCCAGTGGAAAAGACTACCTGGGACTAGGCTTAGTTCAAAACGGCAGCTCCATCTTCTCTTTTTGCCAGCCACGTGTACAGTATGGAGTAGACAAGATGGCGCTGGCCAAGTGGAAAGTTTATTTGCATAATAAGATTAGGGTGAGGCAACCAGCCTTCCCTGCCACTATGTAAATATCACACCTGGTCGAACCAATCTGGGGGCCCTATGTAAATCAGACGCCACCTCCTCAAGCTTGCCTATAAAACCTGCTTCGTTGCACCACAGGTCAGCTTTTCCCTTTCAGATGCCTTTCTCAAAAGAGAGAGAGCTGCCCCCCTCTCTCCTTTCTTCTGCCTATTAAACTTTACGCTCCTTAACCCACCTGCATATGTCCCTGTTGTTAATCCTCTCCTTGGGAGATGACGAACCCTGCGTATTTACCCCAAACAGTGAAGCCACCTCATTTCATTTCTTTTTTTTTTTTTTTTTTTTTTTTTTTAGCAAGGTCTACTAAATAAATTTGGAAACTTCTCTTGGGTTCATTTAATTCTCCTTTCATGAAATTTCTGGTTTTTGCTTCTCTTGGTGGAAAAGTATTTTTTCATACTTAGAGTGTGGCTCTCTTTTCATTCCAGTCCATTCGCTGATTCTCATTCTTCTCTTTTTTACTTCTCCCTGTAGGAGGTATAGAAAATGAACTTCCTTAAAGTAGGACCTATATTTATTCAATTATGACATATTCCATTAATATATGCTTATAGAAATATTTTTGAACTGAAAGAGAAAATCTGTTTCTGAAATATTTCTAATCTGACTTAATATTTATAATTACATTATGATTACATAAATTATAGGATTGCCCATACTTGTTTACCTGGTCTATTTCTCCAATATTTCTGAATAACTACATAAAAAAATTTAACAGATACATCATGCGTGGTTCTCTGTGGAAAAAAAAACTATACATTTTGCTTCAAAATTCATGTACTGAGGAACAAACTTGAATGTTTACATTTTTAGGTTTTCAAAATACAGACCAGCATAACTGCCCAATAATTTAGACAGAGTAATATTTATACTTCCATGTTTCTCCCCTATAATTCATTCTCCTTTGCTTCCCCAGAGAAAGGGGGACATGTAAGAATATTTATATTCAGCCCGCACTTTGTTATAAAATCAAAGACCGAAGTAAATAGAGACAAGTTCTGCTTTAAGCTATGAAAGATCTGTCATCATCATCAGACGGTAAAAGTAATTTACCAAAGATAAGCATTTAAGCCCGAAATTTTTATCAACAACAGAAATGTTTCTTAAAGCATGAAGTGTTTTACTAAGTTTCATACAGTTAGGAAAATGCCAATAAAATTTTCACTGCCTGTTTTCGTACAAAAATGAACACTGCTTTATTTCATTTTCTGAATTTTGCCTTCGTTTTCTTCAGTAAGACTGAACATTGCACTTAGGAACAGACACACCTGAAAATATATTCAACTGTATTTATCTCACCTTTCAAGGTGAAATTTCAGATTTTAAAATTGTAGTTATCTCAGATGATTACCAGAATGGGGTGTAATGATATCTTGCATTTATGATTATTGATGCACCTTTTTATAGATTCATTTTTATGTTGAACTACTTATTTTATATGCATTGATGAGCATAATTGTAATTAGTTGTCTAGTTTGGTAAATGAGTACCTGGGATAATTTATGAGTGCTTCTAATTTTTTTTTCTTTATGTCTTCTAAAAAAAAATGGTATACATGTGCAGAACGTGCAGGTTTGTTACATAGGTATACGTGTGCCATGGTGGTTTGCTGTACCTACTGACCCATCCTCTAAGTTCCTTCCCCTCACCCCCCCCCCCGCAACAGGCCCTGGTGTAAGTTGTTCCCTTCTCTGTATCCATGTGTTCTCAATGTTCGACTCCCACTTATGAGTGAGAACATAAGGTGCTTGGTTTCCTGTTCCTGTGTTAGTTTGCTGAGGATGATGGTTTCCAGCTTCATCCATGTACCTACAAAGGACACGATCTCATTCCTTTTCATGGCTGCATAGTATTCCATGGTGTATATGTGCCACACTTTCTCTATCTAGTCTATCATTGATGGGCATTTGGGTTGGCTCCATGTCTTGGCTATTGTAAATAGTGCTGCAAGAAACATACATGTGCATGTGTCTTTATAGTAGAATGATTTATATTCCTTTGGGTATATACCCAACAATGAGATTGCTGGGTCAAATGGTATTTCTGGTTCTAGATCCTTGAGGAACCGCCATACTGTCTTCCACAATGGTTGAACTAATTTACATTCCCACCAACAGTATAAAAGCGTTCCTATTTCTCCACATCCTCTCCAGCATCTGTTGTTTCCTGACTTTTAAATAATCGCCATTCTGACTGGCGTGAGATGGTACCTCCTTGTGGTTTTGATTTGCATTTCTCTGATGATCAGTGATGTTGAGCTTTTTTTCATATGTTTGTTGGCTATGTAAATGTCTTCTTTTGAAAAGTGTCTGTTCATCGTCTTTGCTCACTTTTCGATGGGGTTGTTTGTTTTTTCTTGTAAATATGTTTAAGCTCCTTGCAAATTCTGCATATTATACCTTTGTCAGATGGGTAGATTGCAACAATTTTCTCCCATTCTGTAGGTTGCCTGTTCACTCTGATAATAGTTTCTTTCGCTGTGCAGAAGCTCTTCAGTTTAATTAGATCCCATTTGCCAATTTTGGCTTGAGTACTTCTAATTTGTAGTTCAGGCTTGACATTTTGATATTGACTTGAGTACTTTATATACCTTGCTGGATATCTTTGATAATTCACACTTATAATGAAGAATATACCTACAGATATTTATAAACATAAAGTTAAGCCTAGAATTTATTCATTCAATATTTATTTTCTTCGAAGTATAATGAGCTTTTGCTGCTCGAAAAGGACTCTCCAACCTGAAAAGCAATTTCTAAAAATATTTGTTTTTTTCCAGTCAACTGTATTAGTTATGAATTAGAAACGTAATTTATCTTAAAACTTTAAGCTCTATTTCTAAATCTTGCTATTTTATTTATAAATCTAACAAATTTTATATGAAAAAGAACAGCCACTTGTATTTGTCCCTTTATTAATATTTCGATGAACTCTCACCTGACCGAATCATCTTTAAATGTTTAACATGACTTAGAAAATTAAATTCCCTTAGACACTTAAACTCTGATTACAAAATTAACACATCTGGTTCTCTCACTTCAAACACCTAGGAAAATGTCTTAGCTTAAGTTCTCTGCCCCCATCAGGTAGCTGTAAGCCTGTCTTCTCATGACAACCTGTCATCTGTCATCATACTGACTCCCTCATTGCCTGCTGTCCACTGCCAGGAGGAGACCAAATGACCTGACCAGTTGGCGCCCACAGCGTTAGGTACGGTGGAAAGCATATTGTATTCCCTATTGAAAGTGTCCGGACAAGAATTCATGTAAAAGTGGGCTGAGCGTGGTGGCTCACGCCTATAATCCCAGCACTTTGGGAGGCCAAGGCAGGCGGATCACTTGAAGTCAGGAGTTTGAGACTAGCCTGGCCAACATGGTGAAACCCCGTCTCTATTAAAAATACAAAAATTAGCCGGGCCTGGTGTAATCCCAGCTACTGGGGATACTGAGGCAGGAGAATCACTTGGACCCGGAAAGCGGAGATTGGAGAATCGCTTGAACTCGGAAGGCGGAGATCGCAGCGAGCTATCACACCACTGCACTCCAGCCTGGGCAACAGAGCCAGACTCCATCTCAAAATAATAATAATAATAGTAATCATTCATGTAAAAGTAATCAGGAAAAAATGGTAGAGGAATGGAGAATTAGGGATAGGAAGGCAAGGAGGTCAAGTAAGGGTAACAATGTCAAAGTCGCATATAGAGTACCTCCAACTCAATCCGAGAGAGCTCTGGAGACAACATAGGTCACACTTGAGAACTGTCCTAATTAGCAGCAAAAGAGCAGATAATTTATACCCCAGTAGCCATCAACTATTGGCCAAGGGCAGCCCCGAGGGAATATACTAATAAATTATCAGGCATTTCCAGCTGTGGCCGCTGGAGGGCAGCCCTCCAACAAATAGATGTGGGTCCTTCCTGCTGGGAGAGAAAACCCTCTGGAACTAGTGTGCCCAAAAATGGTACAAGGTCACAAGGGTCATGGGGAGAGTACTGCCCACCTGTTGCACCTGCCAGATCCATTTGTGCCTGTCAAGGTAATCCTCTGCGACAGTGGCTAGTCACAATTTCTAGAAGACAAGGCTTTGAAGAGAAAAATGAGTGAAACAAGTTCCTACTGGTTGGTCCTCAGACTGTAACTGATTTTCTTCTCTCTCCTCTACTCTCCATTCTAAATTTCCCTCATTCTAGGCCAGTATCTGTCTGATGGGTCATCTCTGAGGAGCCTGCACCCCTAGTTGTCACCCCCTTGTCACACTGTAGTTGCTATAATTGTCTATTTACAGTTATAAGTGCAGAACAGTAAGATGTGCCCTGGTGGGTTCTATTTTTGTTCTGTTTTGTTTTTTGAGATGGAGTTTCACTCTTGTCACCCAGGCTGGAGTGCAATGGCACAATCTCAGCTCACTGCAACCTCCGCCTCCCGAGTTCAAGAGATTCTCCTGCCTCAGCCTCCCGAGTTGCTGGGGTTACAGGTGCCTGTCACCATGCCTGGCTTATTTTTGTATTTTTAGTAGAGATGGGGTTTCACCATGTTGGCCAGTCTGGTCTCGAACTCCTGACCTCAGGCAATCCACCGCCTCAGCCTCCCAAAGTGCTGGGATTACAGGCGTGAGCCACCGTACCTGGCCTCTACTTTTGGAAAAAATTAAAAATTCGCCAGCGCAGTGGCATGTGTCTGTAGTCCAAGCTTCTCAGGAGGCTGAGGCGGGAGGATCACTTGAGCCCAGGAGTTCGCAATTGCATTGAGCTACAACCACACCACTGCACTCAGGCCTGGACAACAGAGGGAGACCCTGTCTCAGAAAAAAAAGAAAAAAGATATGCTTTTATTAGCACCATGCTCTAACCAACTGAACTAACCAGTCCCCCTAAGATATGTTTTTACAAGGACACTCCAATATTCTTCCAGGTCAAGAGCTGGACCTGGCTCAAGGGTGGTTTAGCTAAAAATGGTCTGCCACAGTGCTAGAACCCAACTCAAAAGTGACCTTGAGAAGGGGTGGCGAGGGAAAAGCCTTTCAGTGTGCAGACCTTTCACTCAGCATGAAGGGATATGTGCCCCAAGGACAGGATACGAATATACATGGACTTGGCTGGGTGCTCAGGAGCATGGGAGGATGAAGACTGGCTGATGGGGGAAAGGCAGTCTGAGAAAAAGTTGTGACATGAGAGGGGCGTAGCCAGTGGATCCCTTGGTCATGTGTCCACTGTTGCACCTACTTAGCTATAAAGTGAGCTCCTTCATGTAAGGTAGCGTTTTGCAAGATCTCCTATCAATAAATTGGGTATTTTGTGTGCCCTTAGATAGTAGTGGCAGAAAATTTAAACCCATATCCGGAAGCCATACCAATTCTGATCACAAAGAAATCATGCCACATATTTCTAGGGTGAAAAGTCTCTAGTATAATCGACTTGCCACCAACTGCCTAAGTGGTCTCAAGAGATTGCACCATGTTGGCTAGGCACAGTGGCTCACACCTGTAATCCCAGCACTTTGGGAGACTGAGGTGGGCAGATCACCTGAAGTGAGGAATCTGAGACCAGCCTGGCTGATATGGTGAAACCTTGTCTCTACTGAAAATACAAAAATTAGCCGGGTGTGGTGGCGGGCACCTGTAATCCCAGCTACTTGGGAGGCTGAGGCAGAATTGCCTGAACCCGGAAGGTGGAGGTTGCAGTGAGCTGAGATCACGCCACTGCACTCCAGCCTGGGAAACAAAAGGAGACTCCATCTCAAAAAAAAAAAAAAAAAAGAGGTTGTACCATGTCATGGAGCCCAGTATTAGTGTCTGCTGCTGACAGGCAGAGTAGGAGTCAAATTAGCCTTAGTGATCCAATTCTGTCAGGCACATTCACAACCTCTACCTCTCCCACCAAAGTTATTCCCCTGGTCAACCCATGGTGTGAACACTGGGCTGGCCGAGGACAGCAGCTGGCTGACATCAAGGTGAGTCATGCTGTCCATCTGCTTATCCAGTGACTCCTCTGAAGTGGATGTTCCTGGCTGGGCCTCGATGATGATACCAAAAGTGTCACACACTGGGTGACTCCCCAGGTCCACCTGCAGGCCTCTTTCCCAAACTCCTTCGCAGATCACTTCTTCCAGGGTCCTGACAAACCAGGCAAGCCTTAGCCACTGCTCAGGAGGCCAAGTGCATCCTTACCTGGGGCACTTTTCTCCACGCGAAGCAGCAGCTCTGTGGAGAGGGTTTGCGCTCACCACAAACTTCAGGGCCACTTCTGAGTCAGGCAGTCCTGCAGTAGGAGTCCAGCCTTCCACAAACCAGGCCCAGATTGTTTCCTCCATCAGTTGGCAATAGGGAGCACCCCCACAGGGCCATGGATAGAAGCTTGGGAGAAGAATGGATGCAAGGGCACTGAATGACCTCTTTGTGTAACTTACTTCTGCCCCAGCCATGCTCAGATTCCATCCTGGATGCAGCACTTTCACCTTATCCTAGACCACTCTGCGCTCACGCCACTTTATGACTTGGTAGACCTGACAGCACCACAGCAGCCAACTTGTGATAGGCGCTCTGGTCATATGTCGGTTGATATCCATATTCAAAATATACTTCGTGCCTGTATTAGTTCGTTTTCACGCTGCTAATAAAGACAGACCTGAGACTGGGTAATTTACAAAGGAAAGAGGTTTAATGCACTCACAGTACCACATGGCTGGGGAGGCCTCACAATCATGGCGGAAGATGAAGGAAGAGCGAAGGCACGTCTTCAATGAGGCAGGCAAGAGATTTTGTGCAGGGAAACTCCCCTTTATAAAACCATCAGATCTCGTGAGGCTTATTCACCATCATGAGAACAGCATGGGAAAAACCCGTCCCCATGATTCCATTACCTCCCACCAGGCTCCTCCCATAACAGGTGGGGGCGGATGATCACAATCCAAGGTGAGATCTGGGTGGGGACACAGAGCCCAACCATACCAGTGCCCAACAGAGAAGCTTTTTCCAAGGAGGTATATTTCTCCTCCCCAGGTGGCATGGCCTTGTTCAGAATTTTGGAGTCTACATTGACACGCTCTTAATGAGGTTTGCCAAGAGACGGTGTCTTTATCAAGCGTGGATTCCTCTAGCACTGGGGATCTGCCGAGCCATATGGCCCCAGTAGCACGGTCATTTGTTCCACAGCTTGGACCTGCTGCTAAGTCTTCTCTTGCTCTGGGGCCCACTCAGAAGTAACTACCCTCCCTATGCAGATACTCGCTGGGGGTCAGAGAGACAATCACTGGAATTAATAAGTCTGAAATGGAAAAAGGATCCAAGAGCAATGACAGCATCTGCCGCGGAAGGCAAAACCTCCGCACTCTTTTAAGTGATTTTCATAAATCATAATAGTAAATGTAGTAGATCAAATTTGCTTACATGTTGCAATGATTGTCTAAATACCAGAGAATACTCAAAGAACTCAGGATTACAGATTATTACCACACCTATATAAACACACCTAAACTGAATGCAGTGTGACTCACACCTGTAATCCCAGCACTTTGGGAGAGTGAGGTAGAAGGATCGCTTGAGGCCAGGAGTTCAAGACCAACCTGGGCAACGTAGTGAGACCCCCCCCCCATTTCTACAAAAATAAAAATTAGAAAGTTAGCCAGTGTCTCTTCCTCCATGCTGCCTACAGAGGTGACAACCATCTGCTTGACATGATGGCCGACCTCAGACCCTTCATGAAGCCCAAGATTGTCAAAAAGAGGACCAAGAAGTTCATCTTGCACCAGTCAGATCGATATGTCAAAATTAAGTGTAACTGGTGGAAACTCAGAAGTATTGACAACAGGGTTTGGAGAAGATTCGAGGGCCAGATATTGATGCCCAACACTGGTTATGGGAACAAAAATAACAAAGCACATGCCGCCCAGTGGCTTCTGGAAGTTCCTGGTCCACAATGTCAAGGAGCTGGAAGTGCCGCTGATGTGCAACAAACCTCCCTGTGCGGAGATGGCTCACAGTGTTTCCTCCAAGTACCGCAAAGTCATATGGAAAGAGCGGCCCAGCTGCCCTCAGAGTCACCAACCCCAATGCCAGGCTGTGCAGCAAACAAAATGAATACACAGCTCATGTGCACACTTTATTTATGTTTAAATAAAACCATTAAGACTGCCAAACATTTAGCCAAGTAAGGTGGCACACGCCCGTAGTCCTAGCTACCCAGGAGGCTGAGGCGTGAGGATTGCTGGAGCCCAGGAGTTTGGAGGCTCCAGTGAGCTATGACTCTGCCACTGCACTCCAGCGTGGGTGATAGAGTGAGATCTCATCTCTAAAAATAAAATAAGATAAAATAATAACAAATAAACACACCTTAAAATGTGAATTAATTTCTTCATCATCTGTATTAGTCAGGATTCTCTTAAAAGGACAGAACTAATAGGATACAACTAACAGGCTATATATATATATGAGTTTATTATTAACTTACATGATCACAAGGTCCCACAATAGGCTGTCTGCAAGCTGAGGAGGAAGGAGAGACAGTCCGAGTCCCAAAACTGAAGAACTTGGAGTCCCATGTTCGAGGGCAGGAAGCATCAGCATGGGAGAAAGATGTGGGCTGGGAAGCTGGGCCAGTCTCTCTTTTTCACGTTTTTCTGCCTGCTTTATATTAGCTGGAAACTGATTAGATTATGCCACCACATTAAGGTCTGCCTTTCCCAGCCCACTGGCTCAAATATTCATCTCTTCTGGCAACACCCTCACAGACACACCCAGGATCAATACTTCGTATCTCTCAATCCAGTCAAGTTGACACTCAGTTTTAAACATCACATCATCTCTCTACTTTTTAAAAAATATCTTCCTGGGGAAATGATTTTAAGGAGGTTAACTGATTGAAAATTCAGAATCAAAGAATTTCCAGATCATTGGGGGCATCGCTCCTCAGGATGTTTAACAAAATGCTCCACAGAAACTATTGAGATGAAACCCACTGAATGGACATCATTGATTTGCCAAGTCAATGGAGTTTTTCTAGCTCTATTTCCATCAACAAGGTTTTAAGCAATCCCGTAGGTTTCAATTTCTTGAAACTCAATTCCTTTCCCCTAAATGACCTATGTGTTAAAATAAATGTGGACTTTTTAAAGTCCCTGGGTTTCACTTCATCTTGTGGATGAAACTTTATGGTGTAACCTCCTGAAATGCAGTCTGCTGCACACCGGCAGAAAATGAACTCCTTCATCAGTCCCTATTCCCCCCCCTCTTGCTTTTTTATCTTTTTCTTCATCTCATTGACCACCTTTTTTTGAGATGGAGTCTTCCTCTGTTGCCAGGCAGGAGTGCAGTGGTGTGATCTCAGCTCACTGCAACCTCTGCCTCCCAGGTTCAAGCAATTCTCCTGCCTCAGCCTCCCGAGTAGCTGGGACTACAGGTGCCCGCCACCACACTTGGCTAATTTTTTTTGTATTTTAGTAGAGACGGCATTTCACCATGTTGGCCAGGATGGTCTTGATCTCTTGACCTCGTGATCCACCTGCCTCAGCCTCCCAAAGTGCTGGGATTACAGGCATGAGCCATTGCGCCCAGCCTGACCATTTTTAATCACTGTTCTTTTTTTTGTTTGTTTGTTTGTTTTTGAGATGAATTTTGGTTTTTAAATTTTTTAATTTATTTTTTAATCTTTTATTTCCAAAGATTATTGGGGACCAGGCAGTGCTTGGTTACATGATTAAGTTCTTTAGGGGTGATTTGTAAGACTTTGGTGCACCCATCACCCAATGAATCACTGTTTTAATGAAGAGGAATAAAATATATACACGTCATTCTGCCATGATGCCTCATACCACCTGAAAGAGTACACAGTCACACATGGAAGATACATAGTTACTAACCCAATTGGAGAATGGTACAAAATACAGTCGTTACAGGTCCTGCTAGGAATATTTCGAGCATATGGAAAGCCTGCCTTCCTGAGATAGGCACCTGGAAGTCCCTGAGGCCTTACCTCCCTTCCTCTTTCCTTCTCCATCACTCTTCTCTCCACAGTACTAAGTTCATCTTGCTGAAGCCACTGGGGCTCAGGCTGGTAAGCATGATTTTCACCCTGCGAGAAAGGCCTCTTCATGCGGGGTCCTGGCATGCTGCCTCTTGTGTTCAAGGTCAGCAGGGCTTATCCACTTCGGTCCTCTGTACTTCAAAGGGAAGCATTTGAAAATTATTTTTATTTTATTTTATTTTATTTTATTTTAAGATGGAGTCTCACTCTGTCGCCCAGGCGGGATGGAGTGCAGTGGCATGATCTCAGCTCACTGCAACGTCCGCCTCCCGGGTTCACGCCATTCTCCTGCCTCAGCCTCCCAAGTAGCTGGGACTACAGGTGTGTGCCACTATGCCTGGCTAATTTTTTGTATTTTTAGTAGAGACGGGGTTTCACCATGTTAGCCAGGATGGTCTAGATCTCCTGACCTCGTGATCCACCTGCCTCGGCCTCCCAAAGTGCTGGGATTACAGGCGTGAGCCACCGCGCCCGGCTTCATTTACTTTTTTGAGACAGAGTCTTGCTCTGGTCGCCCAGGCTGGAGTGCAGTGGCATGATCTTAGCTCACTGTAACCTTCGCCTCCTGGGTTCAAGCGATTCTCCTGCCTCAGCCTCCCAGAGAGTTGGGACTACAGGTGAGCGCCACCATGCCCAGCTAATTTTTGTACTTTTGGTAGAGACAGGGTTTTGCCACGTTGGCTGGGCTGGTCCCAAACTCCTGACCTCAAGTGATCCACCCACCTTAGCCTCCCAAAGTGCTGAGATTAAAGGCTGAAAATTATTTTTAATGCAATTTTTATGCAGAGGATAAAAGGTGCCTGGAGCAAGGAAGGGAAGAAATAAAGGATGAAAGGAACACCAAGAACCCCAGACCTTTCCTAAATTTTTCCCTACAGCAAGGATCTCATTACTCCTGAAGCACTCTTACCTACCCCACCATGACACAGGGGCTCACCAGTTCCTCTACCTCTCCACTGCGATCATTCTACAGGTGATCCAGATTCACAGTGGAACAATCAAAAACAAAAACTAAGACTGTAGCTCCAACATAGCTAGATATCACCTCTAAGTGTATTAAATTTTCTCAGACAGGGCTGGGTGCAGTGGCTTACAACTGTAATTTCAGCACTTTGGGAGGCCAAGGCAGGAGGATCACTTGAGCCCAGGAGTTTCAGACCAGCCTGGGCAAAACAGTGAGACCCTATCTCTACCAAAAAAAAAAAAAAAAAAAACAGATGTAGTGGCATATGCTTGCAATTCTAGCTACTCAGGAGGCTGAAGTGGGAGGATTGCTTGAGCCTAGGAGGTTGAAGTAGCAGTGAGCTATGATATGGCATGACCGCACTCCAACCTGGGCAACAGAGAGACACCCTGTCAAAAGAAAGAAAAGAAAAGAAAAGAAAAGAAAAGAAAGAAAGAAAAGAGAATAGGAAGGGAGGGAGGGAGGGAAGGAAGGAAGGAAGGAAGGAAGGAAGGAAGGAAGGAAGGAAGGAAGGAAGGAAGGAAGGAAGGAAGGAAGGAAGGGAGAGAGAGAGAAAGAAAGAGAAAGAAAGAAAGAAAGAAAGAAAGAAAGAAAGAAAGAAAGAAAGAAAGAAAGAAAGAAAGAAAGAAAGAAAAAAAAAAAGAAAGAAAGAAAAAGAAAGAAAGAAGGAAAGAAAGAAAGAAAGAAGGAAAGAAGGAAAGAAAGAAAGAAAGAGAAAGAGAAAAGAATGAACTTCTAGATCTTGTAGGTAGCCTAAATTAAATTTATGGACTGTTCCTATAATATTTGTTACTGATTCAGGACCTGTCTCCAATCTGAAACTCCTTGAAGAAACCTAGAACCTATTTTCAGCCTTCTCACCCCAGTCCACTCTGTCTGTTCCTCCCCGGCACAATGTAAAACCTTTAGCTGTGTAATCCAAGCGTTGACTGGCCTCGCTGCCTGAAATACAATGAGAATGAGATAACATTCGCTTTAGAAAAAAAACTGCGGTAAAATGTACCTACACAAAATGTACCATCTTTCTCATTTTCATGTGTACAGTGCAATCGTTTTCGGTAGAACCACATTGTTGTGCAAACATCACCACCATCCATCTTCAGAACTCTTGCAAAACTGAAACTCTGTACCCATTAAACAAGAATTCCTCATTTCCCCCTTCCACCAGCCCCTGGTAACCACTGTTCTACTTTCTGAATTTGACTACTCTACATACCTCTTGTAAGTACAATCATGAAATATTTTGTGGGGGTTTTTTGTGGTTGGCTTATTTCATTTAGCATAACGTCCTAAAAATTCATCCATGTCATAGCATGTGGTAGAATTTCCTTCATTTTTAAAGCTGCACAATATCCCATTGAATGGATAGAACACATTTTGTCTATTCATCTGTGTGTGAACACTTGCATTGTTTCTACTTTTTGGTTATTGTCGATAATGCTGATGTGAACATGGGTATAAACATTAGCTTTTAATGCCCAAATTATTATGACATCCAGAGCCTCTTAACTAGATGCCTTTCCCAGGTATTTCTGAGGATCTACAAGTACAATGACATGTTCCACACATCTGTCCGGGGGAAGCTTGCAGCCTTTGGTAGGACGAGGCCTCGGACTGCCGCTGTCCACTTCCCCGCTGAAGATGACTTCCTGTAGGGTCTGCATCAGCTTCTCAAGCTGCTGCTGTTCTCACACAGTGCGCTTTAGTCAAGCATGGGCAAGGACCCTTCCTGACCTCCCACGGTGACAGATGAGACATGGCTTATACATTTAATAAGATATCTTTAGAAGAAAATGACAGAAACCCCAATCAAAACTGACTTCAGCCAAAAAGAGAGAGTTCTTTGGTTCACAAAGCTGAAAAAGTACAGGCATGTTCTTAGTTTGGGCATGGCTGGATTCAGAGGCTCCGGTCTTCAGTCTGAAGTCATGGCTGCACGTCTTCAGGATTCAAGCTCTTTCTTGGCTCTGTTTTGCTCTGTGAACTTTATCCTCCAAGTGGTTGCCCCGGAAGCTCTAGGCTTATTCTTTCCAGAGGTAAAAGGATGACTCTCCCTGATAGTCCTAGCAAGACCTAAGCCTGGCTCTGATTGGCCCAGTTGGGGTCACATGCTCAGCCATGAACCAATCACCATGGCCAGGGGTGCACAGTACTCTCATTGGTCAGCTCTGCATCACTTGTGCACCCACGAAGCCATGGGATGGGGCCAGCCCTGTCTGAAACCCATGGGACGAGTGGGGAATCCAATCTCCCCCAGGAGAAGTGAAGGTGCTGTTACCAAAAAAGGGTGAGTTGAACATCAGGAGGGCAAAAACAAATGTCCGCTACTCTTGAGAATAATAGGAAAGAATTGCAATACAGAAATTCTTTCAAATTGAATTCTAGATAGGACTGCTTTCAGAATTTGTAAGGCACGGACCATTCAACAGGGTCCCTACTCGCCCACGAGGCCCGGAGAAAGGGCAGTTTCTCCATGCCCTCTCCCACGCCAAGGGCCACTTCCCCAGGCCTCGTTCCCTGTCCTGGGATTATTTGATCTCCTCAAGATCTTTGATGGTGGGAATATCCACTCCCTCTGGGAAAAATTCCCAATTCCTGCCAACAGTGCCCTCTGGCCATAGGATTTCAACAAGACATTCACATCATAGTTCAGCACGTATCAGACTTCCCAGCACCTGGCTTATTCAGTCCGGAATAACATCATGAATGGGACACCAAGACTTCAGGCCACGTAGGGTTTAGCCTGGCCAAACCCAGTTCCTTTTCTCCAGATGAAGGTTGGGCTTGTGTGTCTTTCCTATAGTCCTGGAGACTTCTCCATATCTCCTGTAAAGAGCTACATGAAAAAGAAGCCATATCACCCTAATGTCAGAGGCGTTTGAACCAGAGCAACTCCATCTTGAATAGGAGCTGGATAAAATGAGGCTGAGACCCACTGGGCTGCATTCCCAAACAGTTAAGACATTCTATGTTACAGGATGAGATAGGAGGTTGGCACAAGATACAGGTCATAAGGACCTTGCTGATAAAACAGGTTGCAGGAAAGAAGCTGGCCAAAACCCAGATGGTCACAAGAGTAACCTCTGGTCATCCTTACTGCTACACTCCCACCAGTGCCATGACAGTTTACAAATGCCATGGCAACATCAGGAAGTTACCCTATATGATCTAAAAGGGGGAGGCACGAATAATTCTCCCCTGGTTTAGCATGTAATCAAGAAATAACCGCAAAGATGGGCAACTAGCAGCCTTCGAGGCTGCTCTGTCTGTGGAGTAGCCGTTCTTTTATTCCTTTACTTAATAAACTTGCTTTCACTTTATGAACTCGCCTTGAATTCATTCTTGCACGAGATCCAAGAACCCTCTCTTGGGGTCTGGATCTGGACCCCTGTCCAGTAACTGTAGGATCAACCCATAACTTATGGATCTGAAATTGTGAGTGTGAGGTGGTTTGGAGGGATAATTCATCTGAAGCACTTAGCATCAGAGAGCTCAAGAAACAGTAGATATCAGTTTTTTAAATTACAATACAAATGTTCCAGGCAGGGGCTGTTACTGCTCTGGCAGAGACAGACGCATCCAATGCTGAAGGAGGAAGCAGGAAGCCCGCCGTTAGGAGAATGGTCTCTTAGCCAGAATGGAAGGGACAGCGGGAGCGGAAGAAGCTCTCCCAGGATGGGCAAGAGAAAGATGGAGAGCAGCAGCTGTTCAGTTGCTCCTTGAAGGACCCCACCCTGAGAGCCTGAAGGCAGCTGTTGTCAGCCCCCAGGAGGCCTATAGACCAGAGCCCAGAATAGACACTGGGCTGCTTGGGGCAGTCTAATCCCACGGAGGGTTTTAACCCTAATGTTGCAGAGCCCACGTGCCTTTCCACCTTGCCACTGCCATCCATACAACAATCAACACAGAAGGAAAGGGTCAAAAGTCGCTTTTGGAGCTTTGCATTTGCACATGGGTGTTTCCAAGTCAGGTGCTAATGCCTGGGGGGCTGCCAAAACCTTGTTTCTGAAATTATTTTCTAGACCCTTTCATCAGTATAGACATAGTGACGATAAACATTTTTATAGTAGACTTTCACACGAGACAAAGATCAAAGGCATGTGTAATCGATGATAAAAGGAAGTGATAAAAAGAGTCACTCTCAGGTATATCTTGGTGTTGATTTTATTTTTAATAGCTCAGCTATGAGACTCTGACTTTGTGCATGTACTTAGAGCTGACGTTGGAAGCCTCCAGCTGTGTCACAGTTAGAGGTTCTTCATGCCCAAAGCACCGCCAACGATCCAAGCCATGCTGGCGCTCATTCTGTTGTTCCATCCCTTTTCCGAAGGCTTAGTTTTGGAGAAGTCGTCCTGAGAGTCCTTGGCACTATGCTTATAATTTGGATTTTGAACACCACGTGAACTCTGGCACCTGGTTATGGGGTCCAGTATCCACAGTCCCCAGTGGGAATTACAGCATTTCTCTTTTGTGTCTTACAATACCAAATAATTGGGCTTTTTCTGTGAAAATAAACTGCTTTTAATACATGCATTATTAAACCAATAAAGCATTAATATTTACTAATTACTAATTTAAGCAAAGTAAAACCTATTTCAGAGTAAGGGAAAAGCATGCAGAAACACACATTGTTATGAACTGTTGATAAACAAGGCTTAATGTAATCCTGGTTTTCCCCATTCTATCTTAAAGGAAAATCTCAAACTCTTGCTTTCATAAACAAAACTTGGTAATTTGAAAGAGTCCAGGTTTTTATAATGATCGCATTCCTTAAAATTAAACTACAGTTTTCACTTTTCTTAAAGGGAAAAACATTGAAAACTTTCTCACAGAGAGAAAGCATTGATTTTCCTCTGAGTTCCTCCCATGAACTGTCTCGATCGCTGCCAACTCAGTTCCTTCTGTATTCTGTGCACATGGAATACACTGTTTTCTGCTTAAAGAGTTATTTCCAACCCCCATCCCCAGCCACACCTCAGTTCCATGAGTGATCGTGGCTCAATGACCTAGGCACCCCAAGCATTCGCCATAAATAAGGCTGTTTACTGACCTATTTTTACTAGGACTACTGAGATGTGCTGAAACCTGGTGGGGGTTGGAGTCGGGGGGATTGAAGTTACACTTCTCTCTAGCACCATCAGCCATTGTTCAGATATTTAAATTTCACAAACAGAATCAATGGCCTGCTGGGGGCATTGTCACTTACACCGAGCAGGGCCATCTGTCGCAGCCCTGGCATTTTAAGGCATTTTAGATGACAGCGTTGCGGGATCTCTTTCTTTGTTCGTGGATTTCAGGATGAAGTCCTCCAGTGGGGCTTCATGACTGACCAAGGTTTGAAATTGATAATGTCCCCAGTTGGGGACTTGCTGATTAGGCTGCGTTCACAGCAATTAGAAGATCATCTGGTGTAAAAACTGTCCGGAGAGAGAGGGGCACAGAATCCTTGAGCTCAGATGGAGCAGTGGAAGAGAAAGCGAGATCTCCGTTCTAGAGGCAGAGTTTTCCACTTCTCCCTAAGGGGTCGTCTCAGCAGCCTGCCTCTCAGCTACAACATGGGGAAATCTCACTGCAGATGTGCTAATCACAGAACTGCACAGGTACTCCCTGAATCCAACTTGGGTTATTAAAACAACAATGAGGCGTATGCGTTTGGCTCCATTCACCCCCAGGGTGACCAGCTGTCTCACTCCTCAGCCCAAATCCAGGGGATTCATTGTCTAGGAATAATTTCTTCCACCTTGGGAATTCTCTGATTTACTCTTACCTAGGTCCACTGGTCTTGACCAAAATGTGAGGTGTCCCTAACTTAAGATTTTGACTTTTAAGAGGCAGTCGAGGAAATAATGTTATGAGGTTTGTTTATTTCTCTAGTGGTCAAAGACAGAGAAGTAAAAAGGCAAAGCTGGAGTCCGAATGTATGGCTGCAGGTTCAAGATTCCAGGCCAAGTTCTTGGAACTCCAGCGCCTCTAGACTCACCAGCCCCACCAGCTCGTCCAGCCGCACCAGCCCCTCCAACCCCAGCAGGCCCACAAGCCCCACCAGCCCCTCCGGCCCCTCCAGCTCTGCCGCAGGAAATCCTGCCTCAGGGAATCATGATCCACCACCCAAAAGTATTTGCAGAAAAAAGAGATTCCACTGTTGCCTTCCCTCAAGGGTGGTGTTGAGCCCATTAAGCTTTCCCCAGCAGTACACAGAGTAACCTTCAGGATTCTGGTGGAAAAATATCCCAAATTCTGCTTCCTTATGCTTCACCATATGGCCCTAGGGCACACACACTAATCGAGAACAGCCCCGGGCATCCTGTCACCCCCCACGGTGCACCTGCAAACTGGCTTTTACAGCAACCCTGTCTTCCAAATGGGTCCGTGTCTTTCTAGGCATCGTTTGTAATGCTAACCTGTTTGGTACTACCCAGAAATGCTAACATTTCTACCGCTTTAATCTAAAGAGATTAAATCACACTCCATGATACTCCTGACAACAAACAGCATTTTAACCAGTAATTTACGATACAAAGATTTTCAATCAGGGGGCTAAGCCCTTCCCTGGTGGTTTTAAGAAACTGCCAGCCTCGATGGAGACTCCTCCATCAATTCCTCATCATTAGAAAAGAAACAACGGAGGAAAAAATCATCCAATTAAGTGACAATTCCAATGTGTAAATCTTATAATATTTTTGCATTTGTGATATGGGTTCTACACTAAAAACACAACTTGTCTAATCTGAACGAGATTTTTCAGGATGTTATCCTATTTTGTTTGTGCCTCTTGGTTTAGTAAACTCCCAACCACTTTTTCTTCCCTCAGCCCCAACTCCCCACACACAAAATGTTTCTCATTATGACCTGAGACATTCATTCTGACTGTAGAGGTTTTAGATCATTTCTTCTAGGTGTTAATCAGTTCTGGCCATATGGTGAGGGTGAGGTAATCATTATTACTTTACAATGAATGCCCTTAATTACATTTTCAGTAGTAATATTAGTCCTTCTGTTTATTTGAGTACCTAAGAGCTGCAAGCAACGTGATCTGAATTACATGGAGGACAAGCTCCAGCTGACTCTCCGTAAACTCGCATTAGGATTCTACTATGCGACGACAGGAGCAGGTGGGGATAATGAGCTGGCAGAAGGGGCTGCCTGTCACACTGCCCGGTGGTCCCCCTTTCACCCCCACTTTGCCTCAGGCATTTTCTACTTAGCTGTGACCTTACTTGTGGTGATACCAATCCAGTGGTCAGGAGAGAGGCACCCAGCCCATGTCTGAATCCTCCTACTGACCCTGGGGATCCATGCGACTTGATCTTAGATATTGGTGGTGAAGTGTCGCTCTCCTTGACAGCATCCAGGAAAAGGTAATTACCTTTGCCAAAATGCAAGTGGAAGTTCAAAGCCTCAGCCTTGAAGAGTGTCCCTGGGGACTTCCAGGCCCCGAATGTGAATGCGAAGCCCTTCTGCCCAGTGGGGCAAGACGCCGGAGTGACCTTCACCTGAGTGGGAGGGCAGTCACTGTTTGGGTCCACTTTAGGGGTGGTCCAGGTCAATTTAACTTGTCATATGCCACGGGAAGACATAAGGTAAGTTAATGATTCTAAGATGAATCAACTGCTCTTTTAGTCAGGGTCTCTTGAGAATTCATTCACTCAATCCACGAATGTATTTGACTCTCTAGTATGTGTTACGGAACCGGGCTTAAGGACATTTAAGTAAAGAGAGAGACAGCGATTAATTCACTGCCCCAAAGGAGGCCTGGAATCTTCTTAGGGAAAAGAATCCGCACAAAACACTCCATTGAGTATTCTTGTGTTTAGCCTGAGTCATGTTGACTTGAAAAATTGCAACGTAAAAACTGTATATTTTCACACAGTGTGGTAGAAGGAATAGGCTTGTTCTCAGACTATGTCTTGCCCTGGAGATGGGTCCACAGGAAGCCTCTATCTTGGTCGCCGTTTGGCATAAGCTTTGCACCTGTTCCCTTCTCCTTGCCTAGATTCTTGCTTCTTCTCTCGCTTTAAAGACCAGGATTTGTTGTTGTTGTTGTTGTTGTTGCTGTTGTTGTTTTAGAGATAGTATCTTGCTCTGTCCCCCAGGCTGGAGTGCAGTGTAATATCATAGCTTGCGGCAGCATAAACCTCCTGGCTTCAAGTGATCCTCCCAGAGCAGCCTCCCGAGTGGCTAGGACTACAGCCATGTGCCATCACGTTTGGCTAATTTTTTTTATTTTTTGTAGCAATGGGGTCTTGTCATGTTGCCCAGGCTGGTCTCGAACTCCTGTCCTCAAACGATCCTCCCACTTCAGCCTCCTGAAGTACCACCATGCCCAGCAAGACCTGGATCTTTAACGCTTTGCCTGTCTTTGATCTTTGACACCTCCTGACACCCAAGCCCCTGCCTCCCGCTAGGCAGGCATTTTTGGTTAAAGTATGAGCTCCCACTTTGTATTTATCTCCAGCTTTGGGTGTTCAGTTTGATGGGGACCAGCCACAGGTGTCCCCACCTAGTTCTCCAGCCCTAATTTGTTTTCTCCCATGTTGCAGTTCCTGGCTTCTTCCCATTTGCCCACACCCTCTTTGTGGTACAGTGCCCCAAACTGACACATGCCACAGGCTCAGAGTATCTTCTGGCTGGTCACTCGAGGGCAGAGAGGATTTCGTGACCTTTCCCTGAGAACAGCTGCATGAACTGCAGGGTCAGCAAAGGGGTCGTGTCTGCCTGCTGCTAAGGTCAGCTGCAGACAGCCCATGTCAGGGAAAGCCCATTTAGCATTAGAAGAGTAAAAAGAAGAAAATACCTCCTCAGCCAGGAGTACTTTGATGTGAACCAATACAATTAGTCTCTGAATGATGAATATAAATGATAATCAATGACGTATATGTGCTTAAAAGAAGGTGAGAAAAGATTATCACTGCCTAAACCTTCCTTTTAAAGGACACCACAAGTGGATGAGTGGAGCATATAGGGTAGATAGGATTTTTTTTTTTTTTTTTGAGATGGAGTCCAGCTCTGTCGCCCAGGCTGGAGTACAGTGGTGTGATCTTGGCTCACTGCAACCTCTGCCAACTGGGTTCAAGTGATTCTCCTGTCTCAGCCTCCCAAGTAGCTGGGATTACAGATGCACGCCACCATGCCAAGCTAATTTTTGTATTTTTAGTAGAGACAGAGTTTCACCATGTTGGCCACGCTGGTCTCAAACTCCTGATCTCAGGTGACCTGCCCGCCTCGACCTCCCAAAGTGCTGGATTTCATGTGGGAGCCACTGTGCCTGGCCGGGTAGATATGATTTAAATCTTTTTTTTTTTTTTTTTTTTTTTTTGAGATGGAGTTTTGCTCTTGTAACCCAGGCTGAAGCGCAATGGCATGATCTCAGCTCACTACAACCTCCACCTCCTGAGTTCTAATGATTCTCCTGCCTCACCCTCCCAGGTAGCTGGGATTACAGGCACCCACCACCATGCCCTGGTAATTTGTGTATTTTTAGTAGAGACAGGGTTTCATCATGTTTACCAGGCTGGTCTTAAACTCCTGACCTCAAGTGATCTGCCCACCTCACCTCCCAAAGGCCTGGGATTACAGGCATGAGCCAACATGCCTGACTGATATGATTTAAAGAACACTGGAAGATACAGCAAAGTCTCAAAGTGGTTGTCTATGGATGGCACTATGAGTTACATATTATTTTTCCAGAGCTCAGAACGTTCTGAATTTCTTTATTTTTATTATTTATTTATTTATTTTGAGATGGAATCTCACTCTTGTTACTTAGGCTGGAGTGCAATGGCTCATCTTGGCTCACTGCAACCTCCGCCTCCCGGATTCAAGTGATTCTCCTGCCTTAACCTCCCAAGTAGCGGGAATTACAGGCACCTGCCACCACTCGCGGCTAATTTTTTGTCTTTTTAGTAGAGTCAGGGTTTCACCATGTTGGCCAGGCTGATCTCGAACTCCTGACCTCAAATGATCTGCTTGCCTTGGCCTCCCAAAGTGCTGGGATTACAGGCGTGAGCCACCACAACCAGCCTGAATTTCTTTAGAGAATCTATATTGCCTTCATAAAAACTTGCTTTAAAGTTGTTTTTTATTTTAAATGTTCATTTGAAGTTAAAATGCTTTTCCTCTGACTAGGTGTTTAATGCATTTAGGAAAGGCTGAGCATGAAACCAGGGTTGGGGGAAAGAGCCTGTTTAGAGGGGATTATAAAAACAGAGACTCCCAGCTGGGATTGACAGGAGAGGGTCAGAGCCCAGAGAGATGCCTGCTGGAAAAGAAGTGACAGGGTTGAATATTTGCCCTGCTCAGTGTCATGTTGGAATGTGATCCCCAGTGTTGGAGAGGGGGCCTGATGAGAGGTGATTGGATCATGGGGGTGGACTGGTCGTGAATGGTTTAGCGCCATCCCCTTGGAGCTGTCCTTGCGATAGTGAGTGAGTTCTCACGAGATCGGGTTGTTGAAGTGTGCGGCATCTTCTCTTGCTTTCTTGCTCTCACTCTTGCTGTTTGATGTGCGTGCTCCTACTTTGCCTTCCGCCATGAGTGAAAGCTCCTTGAGGCCTCCCCAGAAGCCAGGCAGAGCCATGCTTCCTGCACAGCCTGCAGATCCATGAGTCAATTAAACCTCTTTTTTTCTTTTCTTTTCTTTTCTTTTTTTTTTTTTTGAGACGGAGTCTCGCTCTGTCGCCCAGGCTGGAGTGCAGTGGCACGATTCAGCTCGCTGCAAGCTCCGCCTCCTGGGTTCATGCCATTCTCCTGCCTCAGCCTCTCAAGTAGCTGGGACTACAGGTGCCCGCCACCACGCTAGGCTAATTTTTTGTATTTTTTAGTAGAGACGGGGTTTCACCATGTTAGCCAGGATGGTCTCAATCTCCTGACCTCGTAATCTGCCCACCTCGGCTTCCCAAAGCGCTGGGATTACAGGCGTGACCCACCACGCCCGGCCAACCTCTTTTCTTTATAAATTACCCAGCCTTGGGTATTTACAGCAATGCAAAGAACAGCCTAATGCAAGAAGTAAGAGGAAAGATGATACCAACTTACCAGTAAGGGTACTGAGATGACATCCAAGTAAAATGCAGAACAGTTATCATTTCATTTGCTTGGCAGAAGGAGGGTGACAGTTTGTAGGGAGATATAATCCGACCAAATGGTTTAGGGAAATGTGAAACCAAATGGTTTAGGGAAAATAGGATGAAATTCAATATATTTGAATTTGGGAATATATTCAATATATTTCAGTCCAATATATCCTTACAGAGTGAGGTTTGGCATGGTGCCACTGTGGATCATTTGTCTTCTATTCAAAAGAAGGACAATGTCTGTGTTAATGTTATGGTTCAGGAACCCAGCAGCAAGCGCAGCCCGCAGCCTGCACTCCCAGCCACTCCTGCTTACATGAGATAACAGTGAGCCACAAGACAGCGCCCCCATCTGAGCATGCTTGGCCCTGGGAATCATTAGGGACTCTTAAGAAGCAGAAAGTCCTGACCACCTAACAGTGAGCACCAGCTTTTCACTTAAGAGTTTCTGAATATTCACCAGGTCAGGTTTTCTTTTGTTTGTTTGTGTGTTTGTTTTGTATTTTTTGAGACAGGCTGGGGTGCAGTGGCACATTCACGTCTCACTGCACCTTGACCTCCTGGGTTCAAGCGATCGATCCTCCTGCTTCAGCCTCCTGAGTAGCTGAGACTGCAGCTGCACACCACCAAGCCCAGCTAATTGTATATATATGTATGTATTATTTTATATATATGTATGTATTATTTTATATATATATGTATTATTTTATATATATATAATTATATATATAGTTAGCCCAGCTAATTGTATATATATGTATGTATTATTTTATATATATGATATATATATATATTATATATTTAGAGACAGGGTCTTGCTGTGTTCCCCAGGCTGGTCTCAAACTCCTGGGCTTGGGCAATCCTCCTGCCTTGGCCTCCCAAAGTGCTGGGATTACAGACATGAGCCACTGTGCCTGGCCGGCTTGCTTCTTTTAACCTAAGCTATTCCTACTTTACCTTGACCTTAAAGCTGATTGGACTTCATTTTACGAGAGGATGCTGTGGCTTACCCAGGTCATAACCATTAAATTTATCACATTAACCGATGTTTAATCATGATCACAGATTACTGAGAATACTGGCAAGAAAGTGAGTAACTACAAAATTACAACAGGTTGTGTGCAATTAAAATTTTTTTCAAATAGATTTTAGGTTAACATTAAACATTCCAGTTATAATCTCTATTCTGCAGTTGATGCAGAGTTTGAGTTTAAAAAAAGAACTGTCTTCACAGAAACGTGGACTTAAAAATATATTTTTATATAATAAACTTTATATTTTTAGAGCTATTTTAGGTTCACAGTAAAACTGAGCAGAAAATAGAGATTTCTGATACCTTTTGCCCTCAGACATGCACAACCTCCCTCCCTATCAACCTCCCCCACCAGAGTAGTAGATTTTTTACAACTGATGAACCGACGTTGACGTATTATCACCCGAAGTCTGTAGTTTAGATTACAGTGGGTTTGGACAAATACATAAGGTTATGCATCTACCATTACAGTCTCATTCACTGCTGTATTAGTCTGTTCTCACACTGCTGATACCCGAGACTGGGCAATTTACAAAAGAAAGAAGTTTAATTGGACTTACAGTTCCACATGGCTAGGGAAGCCTCATAATCATGGCAGAAGGCAAGGAGGAGCAAGTCACATCTTATATGGATGGCAGCAGGCAAATAGAGAATGAGAAAGATGCAAAAGCAGAAACCCCTGATAAAACCCTCAGATCTCGTGAGACTTACTCACTAGCATGAGAACAGTATGGGGAAACTGACCCCATGATTCAATTATCTCCCACCGGGTTCCTCCCACAACACTTGGGGATTATGGGAGTACAATTCAATTTGAGATTTGGGTGGGGACACAACCAAACCATGTCAACTGCCCTAAAAATCCTCTGTGTTCCATCTGTTCCTCCCTCCCTCCTTTCCCACTCACTTCCTCCCCGACTCTACTCCTTGGCAACCACTGATCTTTTTTTTTTTTTTTTTTTTTTTTGAGGTGGAGTCTCGCTGTGTCGCCCAGGCTGGAGTTCAGTGGCGCGATCTCGGCTCACTGCAAGCTCCGCCTCCCAGGCTCACACCATTCTCCTGCCTCAGCCTCCCGAATAGCTGGAACTATAGGCACCCGCCACCATGCCTGGCTAATTTTTTGTATTTTTAGTAGAGACAGGGTTTCACCACATTAGACAGGATGGTCTTGATCTCCTGACCTCATCATCTGCCTGCCTTGGCCTCCCAAAGTGCTGGGATTACAGGTGTGAGCCACTGCACCCGGCCCAAAAATATTTTTTAGACAAAAGTCATCAAATAACATAACAAGATCTTCATGCTACTATCCGGCATACTAGCCTCATCCTTCCCAATCTCCCTTCCCAAAAAGTAACCATTATTCTGAATTCATTGTGGGCCATTCCCTTCCCTTGCATTTCTTATACTCTACTTATACATGTATTCTTAAACAACACAGTGGATTTTTGCGTGTTTTCAGCTTCGTATTGTACACGGATTATTTTGCAATCTGCCTTCCTCCTCTCCTGCCCCCACCCTTTATATGAGGCTTATGAAACGCATCCGTATTGAAATGTTCAGTTCCCTCAATTTCGTTGCTGGTTTGTGTGCCATTCTATAAACATCCCACAGTCTGGTTTTCTGTTCCTTTGTTGATGGACACTTAGGTTGCTCCCAGATTGTTGCCACAATTGCCAACAATTAGATTATAAACAATACTAACAGAAACATCCTGGTACATGACAACTCTGGCACTTAAGCAAAACTTTCTCTGGGACAGTGCTACTCAAAATATGGTCTGAGAACTGTTTGTTTCTAGTAAATCAATGCCCTGTTTCCTTAATCAAGAAAATCTTACTATGAAACAAACATCAGCTAAACTTGATGTTGTGTTGCATAATAAAGTTAATTTACAACATTCTGGTGCAAGTTCTTCCTTCTTATAGCAGAACTGGCACTCTGCAAATAAGTGAGCCTATTTTTTCTCTCTCTCTCTGTATGTGTATATATATATACACACACACATACATATATACACACACACAGATATATATATGTATACACAGAGAGAGAGAGAAAATATAGGTTCACTTATTATAGAGATATAGGTGCATTATATATATATATATTCATATATATATATATAGAAAGAGAGAGAATATATCCAGGAATGAAATTATTTATTAATTTAATTTTAATTTTTTTTTTTTTTTTTGAGACAGAGTCTTGCTCTTGTTGCCCAAGCTGGAGTGCAATGGCATGATCTTGGCTCACTGCAGCCTCTGTCTCCGAGGTTCAAGTGATTCTCCTGCCTCAGCCTCCCAATTAGCTGGGATTACAGGCGCCCACCACCATGCCCGGCTAATTTTTGTATTTTTAGTAGAGATGGGTTTCACTGTATTGGCCAGGCTGGTGTCGAACTCCTGACCTCAAGTGATCCACCCACCTAGGCCTCCCAAAGTGCTGGGATTACAGGTGTGAGCCACCGCCCCCGGCCAGGAATGAAATTATTGAGCCAGTGCAGAATGATCTACTTTCTAAATTGTGGCAAACTGCTCCCACAGCGTACTACCTAATATCATAGTGTTAATTCCTATAAATCTGAAATCTTAAACGGGTCTACCTCAAACATTATAGGACCTGAGACAAGAACACAAATGAAACCCCTGAGCAATATGTCTAAATATTAAAAAGTTTGAAATCAGGTGAATAAACTGTTAAATATCTTCTATCTTCCTACCTTGACAAAAATGCTTTTATGACAACCTGGAAGGCCAGGTTCAAATTTAGAATTCTCACCATGTTGGCCAGGCTGGTCTTGAACTCCTGATCTCAAGTGATCTGCCCACCTTGGCCTCCCAAATTGCTGGGAAGCCAAATTTAGAATTTTTTTTTTTTTTTTTTTTTGAGACAGAGTCTTGCTCTATCGCCCAGGTTGGAGTGCAGTGGCTCAGTCTCGGCCCACTGCAACCTCCACCTCTCGGGTTCAAGCAATTCTCCTGCTTCTAGCCTCTCAAGTAGCTAGAATTACAGGTGTGCACCACCACACACTGCTAATTTTTGTATTTTTAGTAGAGACAGGGTTTTGCCGTGTTGGTCAGGCTGGTCTTGAATTCCTGACCTCGTGATCCACCCGCCTTGGCCTCCCACAGTGCTGGGATTACAGATGTGAGCCACCGCCCTCAGCCTAGAATTCTCAGATTTCTTAAAGTCCACCCTGGAATGTGGGTGGCTGTGGAGAGCTGGCCCTTGACCTGCAGCACGACTACTTTCTTCCCATCTCCAGCTCTGCCCTGCACCTCAGGGACCTCCTGTGTGTGTCTATAGACACGCAGCTTACGCGTCCAAACTCCGTCTACACTCCCATAAACAGTCACCCCTCGGCCACTTTGGGAGGACAGGCTGCGTGTGGGAAAGAGCCTCCTCGATCCCTGGAAATGAACTCAGAGCTGCTTAGAGGACTTCACAGCCCCTGCCCCGCAGTTTTGTGGTAGGATTACAGGCTCCGGTGGGCACATCCTCTTGTCTCTGGATACCTTTGGCCATTTGGGGATGGGTAGAATCAGAGGAGGGTCAGAACTGAACCTCTAAAATAGACCCAGAGCTGGGCGCAGTGGCTCACGCCTGTAATCCCAGCAATTTGGGAGGCCAAGGTGGGCAGATCACTTGAGATCAGGAGTTCGAGACCAGCCTGGCCAACATGGTGAAACCCTATCTCTACTAAAAATACAAAAAATTTGCTAGCCATGGTGGCAGGTGCCTGTAATCGCAGCTACTTGGGAGGCTGAGGCAGGAGAATCACTTGAACCACGGAGGCAGAGGTTGCAGTGAGCCGAGATCATGCTATTGTACTGCAGCCTGGGCGACAGAGCAAAACTCAGTCTCAAAAAACAAAAATAAAAAATGAAATGAAATAAATTAAGCCCAGAGCAGGGGCCCCTCTTGCCAGGATATAAGGGCAATACTGGGAATTTATTACTGTCAATGAGGTTTTCAAGTTCTCAGTGTTTTGTTGTTCTCGGTACTCGTTAAGATAAAAATCTGTTAAGCACCTATATTCATTTCCCCATTTCAATTTTTTATTTTGCCTATATTCATCTTTTTGTGTGTGTTTTCTTGATCTGTTTTGCCAGGGTTCTATCTTATTAATCTTTCAAAGGACCAGGTTTTGGCTTGATTCATCTTTATATTTCTGCTTTCTCCATTTTATTGACTTCTTTAAGATCATTCTTTGAGTTCATTTGATTTAACCTTTCTTGTTGCCTAATTTATTTTGAGTGAACAGTTTTTCGCTAAATACTATTTTGGTGGCTTCCCACCAATTTTAAAAGAAAGTGTTTTCATTATTGCTTAGTTCTACATATTTTGTATTTTTATGATTTTTAAATCCTTTTAAAATTTATGATTCTTTAGTAGCATGTTATTTATTTTCCAAATAGGTGAGCTTTTTACATTTTTTTTAAATTTTTTTTGAGACAGAGTCTCACTCTGTTGCCCAGGCTGAAGTGCAGTGGCACAATCTCGGCTCACTGCAGCCTCCACCTCCCGGGCTCAAGCCATACTCCCACCTCAGCCTCCCAAGTAGCTGAGACTTCAGGCATGCACCACCACACCCGTCTAAATTTTTGTATTTTTTGTAGAGACAGGGTCTCACCATGTTTCTCATGCTGGTCTCGAACTCCTGGTCTCAAGCAATCCGCCTGCCTCGGCCTCCCAAAGTGCTGGGATTACAGGCATGAGCCACCTCAGATGGGCCTTTTTAAACAACCCACTTGTTATTTGTTATTAGTTTTTAATTTTATTGCAACATGGTTAGAGAACATATTTTTTGTTTGTTTGTTTTTGTGGGGTTTTTGTTTTGTTTTGTTTTAGAAACAGGGCCTTGCTCTATTGCCCAGGCTAGAGTGCAGTGTTGCAATCATAGCTCACTATCATCTCGAACTCCTGGGCTCAAGTAATCCTCCCACCTCAGTCTCCTGAGTAGCTGCGACTCCAGGCACACACTCCCATGCTCAGCTGATTTTTTTATTTTTTGTAGAGACAGGGTCTCACTATGTTACCCAAATCTGGTCTCAAACTCCTGGCCTCAAGCGATCCTCCTGCCTCAGCCCGCCAAAGCACTGGGATTACAGACATGAGTCACAGCACCCGGCCCAAATTGAGTTTATCTCTAGAATGCTAGAGTGGTTTAGCATTGGAAAATCTGTATGAATCTCTCTTTGTCAGTTTATCTGACTGAGATTAAAATTATATGATTTTTCTCAGTTTTTAGAGAAAAAGCTTCATAAAATTCAGTATTCATTCGCCATTAAATTCTTCTTTTAAAATGTGAAAATAAGATAAAGGGCATCTACAGCAACCATTATATTTAATCCTAAAATGTTGAAGGCATTATCTCTAAGATTGATAATAATAAGTTAAGGGTGGGTCGCGGTGGCTCAGACCTGTAAACCTAGCCACTCTGGGAGGCCAACACGGGTGGATCACTTGATGTCAGGAGTTTGAGACCAGCCTAGCCAACATAGTGAAGCCCCATCTCTACTAAAAATACAAAAACTAGCCAGGCGTGGTGGTGCATCTCTGTAATCCCAGCTACTCGGGAGGCTGAAACATGAGAACTGCTTGAACCCAGGAGGTAGAGGTTACAGTGAGCCAAGATCATGCCACTGCACTTCAGTCTAGGCAACAGAATAAAACTTCATCTCAAAAAATAAAAAATAAAAGTCAAGGATTCCTGCTATCAACATTTCTATTCACAATTGTACCAAAAATCCTGGTCAGGGCAGTAAGGCAAGAAAAAGAAACAAGAGTTTTAGGAACTGGAAAAGAAAAAACAAAACTGCCTTTATTCACTGATGATGTAATTGTCTGCCTAAAAATTCCCAAAATAATCTAAAGATAAACTGTTGTATTAATTTTAACATTTATCAAGGCTGTTGGATACAAAATAAGTATGTGAACTCAATTACATGTCTATCTACCAGCCACAGTTAGAAAAGTAATATATTTTTAAAATAGAGTCATCCTTTCTAGATTCCTATAGGATAATGGCTACTTCTTAAGTCCGAAATTCTCCATTTATTCTCCAAAAGGCATAAAGATCAACAAGAAAAGCAAATGAAACTATCCAAAAAGGCATGTCGACATCATCACAAAGAGAACGCTACAAATGTCAATTTACGTGCAAGAGAGGAAATAAATACAACACCAGCAGACCCAACCCCAGAGCCCACACTGAAGCAGAGTCAGATGAGAACACACAGAAATGAGAAGAGGGAAGTCAGGTTCCTAGTGGTGGCAGAACACAGATAAAACATCACACCCAGAATGAAAGGGTCTTGCTCAGGATGGGGGAAGTTTCAGAAGAGCTCTGAGATCAGGCTGATCTGGCTACTAAAGAATCAAAAGGAGGCCAGGCTCAGTGGCTTATGCCTGTAATCCCAGCACTTTGGGAGGCCAGGAGTTCGAGACCAGCCTGGCCAACATGGTGAAACCCCATCCCCACTAAAAATACAAAGATTGGCCAAAAATTGCTTGAACCTGGGAGGCAGAGGCTGCAATGAGCTGAGATCATGCCACTGTACTCCAGCCTGGACAACAGAGTGAGACTCTATCTCAAAAAAAAAAAAAAAAAAAAAGAATCAAAAGGAAGAAAGGTACTGGAGAGTGTGCAGGATTCAGGAGGCAGCATTAGGAAGGCACCACTTCTGAGTGAGAATTTGGAAGAGGAGGCATCTGTTGGAGTGAAAAGAGAAAGTCAAGCAGTGGAAATTATGGATCCCACAGAAACAAAGAAGTCATAAAACTGGAAATACACTGACCTTCCCAGGCACCAGAAAATAAGTCATTTGTTAAAGAACCTGTACTTCACTGTACCAATGGGAGAGAGCATTCTTAAACTAAGAAACCTCATCAGTCATTCAAATCCCTCACTCACTCCATAGACACAGGTGCTAATGGCTGATCAAGAAAAATTCAAGACACTTTACAGAACTACCATTTGATGGTAGTTATTGGCAGAAGAAAAGAAGTCAGTATGTAAAAAAGATACTTGCACACACACGTTTATAACAGCACAATTCCCAGTTGCATAAATATGGAACCAAACCCAATGCCCATCAATGATTTGATAAAGAAATTGTGATATATGTATCCCATGGAATACTACTCAGCCATAAAAAGGAATGAAATAATGACATTCACAACAACCTGGATGGAATTAGGGACCATTATTCTTTTTCTTCTTCTTCTTTTTTTGAGATTGAGTCTCGCTCTGTTGCCCAGACTGGAGTGGGAGCAATCTCAGCTCACTGCAACATCCGCCTCCCAGGTTCAAAGCAATTCTCCTGCCTCAGCCTCCCAAGTAACTGGAATTATAGGCGCCTGCCAGCACACCCAGCTAATTTTTGTATTTTTAGTAGAGATGGGTTTCACCATGTTGGCCAGGCTGGTCTCCAACTCCTGACCTCAAGTGATCCGCCCACCTCGGCCTCCCACAGTGCTGGGATTATAGGCATGAGCCACCACGCCCGGCCTAAGGATCATTATTCTAAGTGAAGTAACTCAGGAATGGAAAAACCAAACAGCATATGTTCTCACTTATAAGTGGGAGCTAAACTATGAGGGTGCAAAGGCATAATGATACAATGGACTTTGGGGACTCAGGGGAAAGGGTGGGAGGGGGGTGAGGAATATAAGACTACACATTGGGTACAGTGTACCCTGCTCAGGTGATGGGTGCACCAAAATATCAGAAATCACCACTTAAGAACTTATTCATGTAACCAACACTGCCTGTTCCCCAAAAACCTATTGAAATTTTAAAAATAATTCCAAGACACTGTAAAATGAACAGAAGAAGGCAGGCAACCACCATAGGAAGTTACTACAAGAAGAAAACAGGAAGAATCCAAATTTTTCCACTAATAAAAATATTTCCAAAATAAGGCAGAGAAAAACTATATAGCACATGCTTCAACATGAATTAAATATAATTAAACTAGCAGCAATGTATATACACACATACAAAAAAAAAAAACATGAATTAAAAACCTCCTAATAGAGGCTGAGCATGGTGGCTCACGCCTATACTCTCAGCTCTTTGGGAGGCCAAGTTGGGTGGATCACCTGAGGTCAGGAGTTCAAGACCAGCCTGGCCAACAAGTTGAAACCCCATTTCTACTAAAAATACAAAAATTAGCCAGGCATGGTGGCACACACGTGTAGTCACAGCTACTTGTTGGGGCTGAGGCAGGAGAATTGCTTGAACCCAGGAAGTCAAGGCTGCAGTGAGCCAAGATGGCACCACTGTGCTCCAGCCTGGCTGACAAAGTGAGACCCTGTCTCAAAAACAAACAAACAAACAAACAAACAAAAACTCCTAATAGAAACAGACAAAAAGGAGATGTAAAACAATTTATTTAGATCAGAAAAGAAAGCGAAAGAAAAGACAAAATCATCTCAGGAATTAAGACCAAATTACAAGGTGTTCAGAGGAGAATAGTGGAATAAAAGCATCCAAGACAGTGAGCAATAGTGAGCTACCTGGCTGTGCCCATCATTAAGCCATGGATGTCTCAGCTCCAACTCCTCCCTTCTATGCTCAGCTTTGTGATGTCGGGGCAGCTACAACTGAGTTTTGCTTTGCCAGCTGGACCCAGGTTGGCCTTTGGCAATAAAGGGAGCAAAAGGGAGACTGCAAGGCTGGAGGAGAAGGAGAGGATGAGTTTCCTCCTGTCTGTTCACTGTATCACCCTAGCAATGCTTCTTCACCCTGGCAGCAGCACTTCCTTTCTGCAGAAGCATTTGAATGTAGTTTGCAGTTTGCAGTTTTTCTAGCACTTGCAGACCTGACCTCATATGGCCCATCTCATATTCACCAGAACCAGTGCAGAGCTCCCCGCTTGAAGGTCTGAGTTGGAGCTCCAGGTGCCCCTCCTCTAAGTTCCTACTTGTTCCCTTTTCTTATTGTTTCTTTAACCCTGGGAGTGGAAGCTGCAGTTGCTACCTCTATGAGACCTTAGAGTTCTCTTTTTATCCTGTTATAACTTTATAATGAACACATTTTTACCTAGTTAACACTTTTTATATGAAGTTCTTACTGTTCAAATAACTTGTGTGTGTATACTGTCTCTTGACCAGATCCTGACTACACTGGTGAACTAATAGAAAAGTAATTTCTTGAAATGATCCTGGGTAGTTTATAGGATGAACAGAATGGCCTGAGAATGAGGCTTAAACAGATGGAAGCCCAGCCATGTTCCTCCTGCAGGAATCATCTGGGCAAGACACACTGCTAATGCCTTTCACATTGCTGCACCCACTGTCACCACCACAGATCCCAACATGCAGAGGATTTGAACAGACAGGTAAGGCTCACTCTGCAGATAGATAGGGACAGGACAGTAAAGAAATTCAGAGGCAAGTTTTTAGACAGTTTCACTTTTCTTAGATTCATCTCTCCAAAAAATATTTATCAAGTACCTTCTATGTGCTAGGCATCAGAAGGGAACAAAAATAAATGACATGGATCTTGTCTTAAAATCTAGACCACTGTTTCTCAACATTAGAATTTAATAAAATCTGGGATACTGTTAAAAATACCTCATCTCGGCCGGGCGCAGTGGCTCAAGCCTGTAATCCCAGCACTTTGGGAGGCCGAGACGGGCGGATCACGAGGTCAGGAGATCGAGACCATCCTGGCTAACACGGTGAAACCCCATCTCTACTAAAAATACAAAAAACTAGCTGGGCGAGGTGGCAGGCGCCTGTAGTCCCAGCTACACGGGAGGCTGAGGCAGGAGAATGGCGTAAACCTGGGAGGCGGAGCTTGCAGTGAGCTGAAATCCGGCCACTGCACTCCAGCCCCGGGTGACACAGCAAGACTCCGTCTCAAAAAAAAAAAAAAAAAAAAAAACCTCATCTCTGGAGATGCTGGACCATTGCAGCTGGTGTGGAGCCTACAACATACACTTTTTAACAAGCATCCCAGGTGATTCTGAAGTTGGTAGCCCACAGACCACTTTGAGAAACATTGATATTACAAACAAAAAAAATTATGCAGCAGGCACAAAATCATGTGTAGGGGAAGAAAAATAATTGTTTCCTCAATCCTCATAGGTCTTTTTAAAAAACAAACAAAAAAAACAAACAACACAAACAACAACAACAAAAAAAACGGAGTCTTGCTCCGTTGCCCAGGCTGGAGTGTGGTGGCATGATCTCAGCTCACTGCCTCACTGCAAACTCCACCTCCCAGGTTCAAGTGATTCTCCTGCCTCAGCCTCCCAAGGAGCTGGGATTACAGGCACCCACCACCATGCCAGCTAATTTTTATATTTTTAGTAGAGACGGGATATCGTCATGTTGGCCGGGCTGGTCTCGAACTCCTGACCTCAGGTGATCCATCTGCCTTGGCCTCCCAAAGTGCTGGGATGACAGGCGTGAGCCACTGTGTCTGGCCACTTCATAAGGTTCTTAGTTGGAATAGACCCCATTAAAAGAAAGAAAGAAAAAAAAAAAGATTAACAAGAGAAAAACAAGTTTATTTACATGTATATTTCACATCTACATGGCAGACACCAGGGAAGGAGTAGTTCTCAAAGAAGTAGCTTTGAATTCCAGCTTGTATAGCATCTTCAACAAAGAATAGTGATTTTTAGAGAAGCGACAGGACAAAGGAAAAGGAGTTTGGGTCTCTAGAGGGGGCTTCTCGGGAGAGAAGCAAGTAACTGGCAGATAAAGGCGAGTTGGTAATGCATGTCCAGGTAGATTCCTCTGGCTCCAACTCCTGGCAGATAATGGTCTAAAACTGTCTTCAGTGGTTAACCTTTGTTCTCCCTGGTAAGAGACAGGGGCAGGATGCCTTTTATCTTTGTAAATCTCTGTCCTGCATTTAAGCAAATGGAGGGCAGCGAGCTTTTCTGCATCTGTTTCTTCTTAATTGTCTTCAGTTCAACAATCCTCCTTCTTTTGGAGTGGCATATTCTGGACTCCCACACATGTCTGGAAGCAATGGTCAATTTCAATCTAGAATGTAGATTTATTGATTAAAAAGAGACAAGGAAGAATTGGGTAGGAGGTCAGTTTTATGCAACTACAGGACTTCAGAAAAAGAACAGATCCTTCCTACTTGATTTTAGGCAATAAATGCTTCTTATCTGATTGATCAGAAGACCACAGCCTTTAGAAAAACATGACTCGAAAAATCTTTTTCTTTGAGTTTTTTTGACCAACCTTGAAAAAAAGTCCTGCAGGATATTTTCAGTTAGGAACCACCAATAAATGTATTTTTGTCTGTAACCACAAATATGTTTATTTGTGGTAACGGGTTTAAATATGTTTCTTTAATGTTAAATATGTTTCTTTAATCGTACCCAGGTGAGCCTGACACTTAACTCTCTTTCGTATTCCTATATTCTTCCTTCCTCTTAATACATTTTTCTTCCTTCTTTCCTGGCTCCAAACTCCTAGTTTTCTCCCTTTCCTAATTGAATTTTTTTCAATTTTTCAGCCACGGGCGCACAATAAAATGGCCTTCAATCCCTGCCTTTACTTCCAGCGTATTACCTCACTCCCTCTCAAACGCCAATTACAAGGCTTTGTCCATTCCTGCTTAAAGAAATAGATGGAGGAAAATGAGATCTTTCTACCCAGAAAGACAAATACTTGGAAATCGCTAATTAGGTCACCAGAAATTCTGCCAATAATGAGCCCCGGGCTGTGGCGGTGGCTCACGCCTGTAATCCCAGCACTACTGGGAGGCCGAGGTGAGCAGATCACGAGGTCAAGATATCAAGACCATCCTGGCCAACATGGTGAAACCTTGTCTCCACTAAAAATACAAAAATATTAGCTGGGCATAGTGGTGCGCGCCTGTGGTCCCAGCTACTCGGGAAGCTGAGGCAGGAGAATCGCTTGAACCTGGGAGACGGAGGTTGCAGTGAGCTGAGATCACGCCACTGCACTCCAGCCCAGGCGACACAGTGAGACTCCATCTCAAAATAATAATAATAATAATAATAATAAGCCCACTCCCCTTGCCTGCCGAAGTGACTCCAGTAATCACTCAGCATGGACTTTACTTAAGAGCTGGCTTGACTTCCCATCTAAATTGCAGTGGCTCAGTGGCTCATGCCTGTAATTCCAGCATTTTCGGAGGCCAAGGCAGGCAGATACCTGAGGTCAGGAGTTCGAGACCAGCCTGGCCAACATGGAGAAATCCCGTCTCTACTAAAAATACAATAATTAGCCAGGCGTGGTGGTGCGTCCCTGTAGTCCTAGCTACTCGGGGAGGCTGAGGAAGGAGAATCGCTTGAACACCTGGGAGGTGGACGTTGCAGTGAGCCACGATCGCACCTCCACGCTCCAGCCTGGGTGACAGGGCAAGACTCCATCTCAGGAAATAAACAAATTGCAAGGAAAGGCCAAACAAATCTCACTGTGAATGTGGCTTGTCCATTTGCTGTATAAACAGCCCTATTGCCTCCCTAGTGTGAAGCGTCAGGTCCTGCTAAGAGTGCTGGGTGGAAAGGCCTCTTTGGGGAACATGGCTTTGTTTTGGCAAATATTGTTGCTGATCAACCCTGGGATCAGAGCTAAAGGCCCATTCTTATCTTGAGGAAGCAAAGGGGTTTTCATGTGTGTGGAATAGAAAATACCTTTCACATTTTACAGACACTATTCTGAGAAAAAAAATCAGGCCCAATGTAAGGGACAAGAGGCAGCACATCAACAAGATTCTGGAATAAATACAGTACTAACTCCCATTCCCCAGAGTACTAGCTGCTAGTAAAATGAGATATAATGTTTCAGGCTTGACAGGGTCTCTGTTACAAACCATTCTTACATTCCTGGGCACAGAGCTAGTCTAAACATTCATAGAACTCTTCAATTATATATTGGCTTCTACATCAGCAGAGTTGAAGAGGAAAACAATGGCAGGGTGTATGGGCCTCCTTTCAGATACGGAGTAACAGAAACCCCAACTCAAAGGTCTTTCCAAAAAGGAAATATACTTTTTCATAAAAAGAGAATTTCAGAGATAAAGCAGACTTTAGGTTGCCCTCAACGATGTTAGCAACATCCTAGATTTTCAAATCCCAGCCCACAATCTATATTTGACATCTTCATCTGGAAATTGGCTCTCCTCCTAGGTGTCAAGTGGCTGCCAATAACAACTGCACTTTCTCTAAGGAGGGAGGAAGGACTTCCTTGGAAATCACAAGCAAATCTCTCCTCAAGGCTCTGCAGCCACAACTTGGTCACATTTCCATTTCTAAACCAATTTTTGACAAAAGGGAACATATTATCCTGAAATTATTTCAGCCTAGGATAAGCTTTCCCTCTGACACTTGGCCACTCAGTGGAGGGTGGAGGCTGGAAAAAAGTCAGGGCTGTGTTCGAGGAAGAAGGAGAAATGCTGAGTGGGCTACCAACAGTGTCCCCCACCTGGAGGGAGAGGCTTTGCTGAGTAGGAACTTGAAATAGCTAAGTTAAAACTGGAAGTACATCTGAGGACCCTTCCAACTAGCAGATTCCAAGAAGACTCAATAATGCCTGATCCCAAATCCATTCTTTCATCAATCTGAGCTGAGGCACTGTGTAACATCAGGAAACTGTGCAGGTTCTTCAAGAGGTACAAAGATAAATAAAAATGGTTCCGTCTGGACTTTATTGCACAGTGAGAGTCATATGGGGTATCTGTAAATAACAATAAAAGGTAGAATCACTTTGTGGGAAGTTTGATCCACAAGGAAGACTTCTGTGATGGTTAAGTCTGTCAACGTGATCGGATTGAAGGATGCAAAGTATTGATCCTGGGTGTGTCTGTGAGGGTGTTGCCAAAGGAGAGTAACTTTTGAGTCCGTGGCCTGGGGAAGGCAGACCCATCCTTAATCTGAGTGGGCACAATCTAATCAGCTGCCAGCACAGCTCGAATATAGAGCAGGCAGAAAAACGTGAAAAGACTAGACTGGCCTAGCCTCCCAGCCTACATCTTTCTCCCGTGCTCGATGCTTCCTGCCCTTGAACATCAGACTCCGAGTTCTTCAGTTTTGGGACTCCGACTGGCTCTCCTTGCTCCTCAGCTTCCAGACAGCCTATTGTGGAGCTTTGTGAGCATGTGAGTTATTACTTAATAAACTCCGCTTCATGTAACATTATATATATATCCTATTAGTTCTGTTGCTCTGGGGAACCCTGACTAATACAACTTCCGAGGAGGGAGATCGCTTCTGAGCAAATTTTGAGGAATGGCAGCAAGAAGAAGGTGGCTTCTGAGCCGAGCCTTGTGAGAGATCACATTTTACGTAGTATGAGGGACAAGTATTTCTGGGTAAAGGGACAGCAATGGGGCGGGGCTAGTTAAAAAACACGATGAGGGAATTATCTTCAGTGTAAATTGCTCCCCCACCAAAAGGACAAGGTGTCTGACTCACCACCTAGTGGCTTCACTGGATGTTCTCCTTCTGCTCCACAATCCACCCCTCATTCTTCTCCACCTTGTTCTGTGGCCCCAGAGGCTGGCCTTGTGGACTGTATCAACTAGGCCACCTTTTTCCTGGTGTGAGTTGGGTTCGGCTAAGATGGCATGGGCAGGAGATGACAGAGTGAGAAGAAAGAGAGTTGGAGGTATGATTCCTCCAGCGTCCTCCTTGCCAGACTATAGGTGGGCAGTAGCCATATTCCTCTAGCAAAATCCATGGCTTTCTCCAAACAGCCCTTCCCTATAACTAGTAACATGGGAGTTGGGCAGGGAAGTGCTGGGTAGAGAAGGGCCAGGTCCCTGGTGAGGGCTCCACCCTCAAGCCTGTGCCACACACCTAAGTGAGAACAGGCACTCCTGTTTTCATGCCCGAATGTTGCATTTTCCAAGACCACTCGGGCCAACCAAGCCCCCGATCCTGTACCCATATAAACCCGAGACCTTAATGGGTATGCACACAAGCAGCTGAATGTCGAGACCAGCAGACCAGTGACAGCAGAACGATGCAGCAGAGGAAAAAAAGGGGGACGTCTGGATGCCGAGGGAAGGTCGGCCGGCGTGGTTAGAGAAGGGTCCAGCTGCTGGGCAGCCCAACTCCAGGGAAAGATTATTTCCCTCACCCCTCCACCTTCTGGCTCCCCATCCATCTCGCTGAGCATCGCCTCCACTACTCAATAAAAACTTGCACTCATCATTGGAGCCCATGTGTGATCCGATTCTTCTGAGACACTGAGCCAGAGCTCAGGATACAGAGGCTGTCACACTGGCCCTCTGCTCTTGCAATAAGGCAGAGGGTCCATTGAGCTGATTGGCACACAAGCCATCTGCAGATGGCAAATCCGAAAGAGTTTGGGTTACACGTGCCCGCCTGGGAGTTGCAGACACCCACACCTAGACACTGCTATGGGGCCAAGAGCCCAAAGCATTCATCCCATCCTCTGCACCTGCCAGTCTACATGCTCCCCTAGGGGTTTGAGCTGTAGGGCAACCAAGCAGGTGAGCCACACCCTTGTTCCATGTGCTGCAGGGGGAAACAGGGAACTCTCCCACTTCACTAGCTTTCAGTACCTGCTCCCTCCCTGTTCACCACACTGGGATAGCAACCTTGAAGCATTGCCAGCCCTAGGGGCTTCATCGTAATGCCTGGTTTCCTTGCACTATCAATGCCTCTATAGAAAAGGCCCTTGATTAAGTTCTCCCCAGTCAGCCCGTCTGAATATTCCACCTGCTTCCGGCCTGGACCATGACTGACAGAGATCTTTGTAGTCAACTGAAGTTAGCCAGTAATTTTTTTTTAAAATTTCCATTGCTGTTCTCTTATTTCTTGCTTCTAAGTATCTTATTTCCTCATCTTCTAAGTGTGGCATTAATAATGAACTTCCCATCAGATCTATAAGTTGAAACTCTTTCATCTCTACCTTGAAGAGCTAGATATTTCTTTCAAAATGTTGGAACTATACAAAAGACAAAAGAAAAAATAGAAAAATTGGACTTCATCAAAATTAAAATCTTTTATGCTACAAAATATATCATCGAGAAAGTGTAAAGCAACCTGCAGAATGGGAGAAAATATTTGCAAATCATATCTGATAAGGGACTTACATCCAAAATATAGAATTCTTACAACTCAATAAATAACACAATGTTTTTAATGGGCAAAGAATATGAATAGATATGTCTCCAGAAAAGATTACAAATAGCCAGTGTGTACATGAAGAGATACACAACAGCATTAGCCATTTGACATACGCAAATCAAAGCCAGAATTAAAACCACTTCATCCCCACTAGGATGGCTATAACTAAAAAGGCAAATAATAACAAGTGCTGGCTGGCGAGGATGTGGAGAAATTGACACACTCATCCATTGCCAGTGGAAATACAGGATGGTGCCAGTCACTTTGACACTTCCTCAAAATATTAAACAGTTACTAGATATTTTCCCTTTTACTTTTAGTTGGCACATAATATTTATGTGATACAGAATGGTATTTCCGTACATGTATACAATGTATAATGATCAAATCATGGTAATCAGCATATTATCGCCTAAAATATTTATCATTTCTTTGTGCCATAAACATTCAAAACCCTCTCTTCTAGTTTGTTGAGAATATACAATAAATTACAGTTAACCGTCTTCACCCTACGGTGCTGCAGAACACCAGAATTCATTTCTCCTATCTAGCTGTCATTTCGTATCCATAACCAACCTCTCCCCATAGTCTCCTCCTCACCACTCTTCCCAGGCCCTAAGACTCAGTGTTCTACTCTCTATTTCCAGGGGCTCAAATTTTCTTTTTAGCTACCATGTATAAGGGGAACATGTGATACTTATCTTTCTGCACCTGATGGATTTCACTTAACATAATGACCCAGCAATTCTACTTCTAGGTATATACTCAAGAAAGTGCAAATAGGTGTCCACACGAAAGCTCTGTACACAAATATATTCATAGCAGCATTATTCATATTACTCAAAAAATGGAAACAACCCAAATGTCCACCAAATGATGAATAGATAAATAATTCGTGGTCTACCCATATGATGAACTATTACTGGGCAATTAAAAGGAATGAGGTTCTGATTCATGCTACAACATAGTCGGACCTTGAAAACATCATGCTGAGTGAAAGAATTCAGTCACAAAATACTACATGTATGATTCTATTTATATGAAATGTCCAGATTGGCAAATCCATAGAGGTAGAACGTAGATTAGTGGTTGCCTGGGGAAACTTAGGGAGAAATGGGGAGTGACCGCTAGTGGGTACAGGATTTCTCTAGGGGATGATGACAAAGTTCTAAAACTGACGGTGGTGATGGGTGCACATTTCCTTGAATATACTGAAAACCACTGTAAACCTTGAATTAGTGTATTACACGTGAATGATAGCTCAATAAAGCTAATAAAAATTAAAATGATGTGTTTTAAAATTTTGGAACCAACTAATTCTAAAAGCAAATGTTGCCAAAATTTCCAAAATACCTTTGTCTATAATCTTTAGGCTATTTCATGTGTCTGACAGCTACTTAGTAGCCTCAGAATAAATGTGAGAACAAATTAGTAGCTTATTAATCACCATCTTTCCACCTTTTAACCCACTTTGTTTGTTTGTTTGTTTGTATGTTTTTTCCAGAAGCCAATCCCACACCAAAACATGAACAGGGGAATGGAATTTATTGCTCCTGTGTCAGCTCCCACCAAATCCGGTGCCCTGTGGCATTTTCTTTCTCCGGGCCCCACAGATGCCCAGAGATCAGTTAGAATCAGGCCAGGCACCAGAATGGGCTTGTCCTCAGATCCAGTTGTCAGCACCTTGTCTTCCAATTACCTAGCTCTGCTAACTCTCTCTTACAAGCCTGGGAGAAGAGTGACAAGTTCATACCTAAATGTAAGCTCTGAAGGGTCTTAGCACCCGCAAGTTTAAGGAAACCCATGAGATGCTCTGAAACTTCCATGAAAATGAAGACTTGGAGGGATTGTCACATTCTTTTTTTTTGAGACGGAGTCTTGCTCTGTCACCCAGGATGGCGTGCAGTGGTGCGATCTTGACTTACTGCAAGCTCCACCTCCCAGGTTCATGCCATTTTCCTGCCTCAGTCTCCCAAGTAGCTGGGACTACAGGTGCCCGCCACCACGCCCGGCTATTTTTTTGTATTTTTAGTAGAGACGGGGTTTCACCGTGTTAGCCAGGATGGTCTCGATCTCCTGACCTCATGATCTGCCTACCTCGGCCTCCCAAAGTGCTGGGATTACAGGCATGAGCCACCGCGCCCAGCCGGATTGTTGCATTCTTGCATGCCTGGATGTTTCATATTCTCTGAATATCCAGCATGAAACTGATCTGTTCCCATGCTTTTTTGCCAAAGTGGTTTATGTTAGGATAAAAGAAAATACCCCTTACCAAGATGCTCTGAAAGCACCTTCTCCGTTATATTAATGATAACTAATGTTATTAAGAGAACATAAGGCAACTTTAACAAAATAAGAGCTCACTAAAGGGAATCCTGTATGGAAATTGTTCATGCAAATGCCATTTCGGAGCTGGCATTGTACTTGCAGACGGGGTCTCTACAGGAAGCTATGGCTTCAGTCCTACATGAGCCCGTATAACCACTCAGCACATAAAGTTCCATGAAATCGGTGCCTCAACTCACAGTATCTCTAAAGGAACTGCTAACTTAAAAAGTAATCCATCAATAGTAAGGATTTTTAAACTTGAGCCTAAAAATTTTAAATACTGTTAGTAGTAATAAAGCAATGAGATTTCTCTAAAATTATTGTTGCCTGTATCACTTTAAATCTTTGACATAAATGAAAACTTGCATGGAAAATGGTACAGTTCTAAGCAAATCAAATAGGTTGAGCATTAATAAACAGGAAGATGAAGTAGGTGAAATTGATTTTGTTGGGAACTGGTGGGAACTGGTAGAGATAGTGATTTTTTAAAATACTTTTTAAAATTTTTATCTATTTATTTATTTTGAGACCAGGTTATGAGACTGGCTAATTTTTATATTTTGGTGTTTTGCCATGTTGCCCAGGCTGGTCTTAAACTCCTGGGCTCAAGCGATCCACCCACCTTGGCCTCTCGAAGTGCTGGGATTACAGGCATGAGCCACCATGCCAGGCTGAGACAGTGTTTTAAACTGTGCTATTGATGATCTAGGGAAAAGGTAAATCAGCCTGAGATAACAGAAGTCCTTGTAGTCCACATGTAGGTACGTGGGCATGAAGTAAGAAAGCTCCAGAATTCTGCTGAGGCCACAAGGATTTCCAGAACTGGCAGTAGTTAAGAATTTTGCAGAATTGAAGAGTCACACCTCTAAATTTGTGTAGATTGTGAAATCTCTTCTTGCAAGAAAAAAAGAGAAATAGCGGGAGTTATGGAAATAACAGTTGATGAAAACTTGGTAGTCTGAAGTCTGAACTTTGAACACTGGCAGACAGGCTGAGAATTCTCTTTGATCGTGAGCCCAAGTTCCATGTGCACCCGCAGGAATCTGTGCAGCATTTGTGCACTGGTGTGGCGCCCAGGAGAGGACCACAGAGTGACAAGCCACCAGGCTCTAAAGGGAGAGGACGATCCCCAGAGGACCTGGATGGAGATGTTTTCATGACCATTGTCTGCTGTGTGCTCCCAGTGATGAGACTCTAGAATTTACACCTGAAACACACAGTCATTTAAGATATTATTTATAATATCTGGTATGTCTAAGTAAAACATGTATTCAGTAAAACTTGCCATGCAACTTATCTCATTGTGTGGATTTCATTCTTCTCAGTTAATTCTTTTATGTTTTCTGAGGTTTTTTCTAGACGGAGTTTCATTCTTGTCACCCAGGCTGGAGTGCAATGGTGTGATCTCGGCTCCCTGCAACCTCTGCCTCCCAGGTTCAAGCGATTCTCCTGCCTCAGCCTCCCGAGTAGCTGGGATTACGGGTGCCTGTCACCACATCCAGCTAATTTTTGTATTTTTAGTGGAGACGGGGTTTCACCATGTTAGCCAGGCTAGTCTCGAACTTCTGACCTCAGGTGATCTGCCTGCCTCAGCCTCCCAAAGTGCTGGGAATACAGGCGCGAGCCACCACGCCCAGCCTTTTATGTTTTTTTAATGTCCCAGTTTAAACAAATGAAGATCATATGTTCGGTAAGGAGGCATGTTGGACAGGATGATCAGTGTTTAAGCACCTGAGGAAGGTACTTGCTGCTCGATTTTGCTGTGAACTTGCAAAGCTCCTCTCGAAAAGAAAGTCTGCTTTACAAGGAGGGGTCTAGAACTGGGCTTTGTAAGATAGGTACGGTTTGCAAAGCCAGAAAGAAGGAGAGAAGAGCATTTAACAAATAAGGCAAGATGGACCCTAATCTCTTCGAACCCAGAGGGAAAGGCCCTGATGAGACCAGAAGGGGCTGGCACAGGGAGGAGCAGTGGGGCAAGTGGAAAGAGCAGGTGCCTTGAGGTCAGCAGAGGAACTCAGACTTGAGGTTTTAGATATTAAAAAGCCATTGTGCTTGAAGTGTGTTCTGGAAAGATGACCCGCTCTGGTGTGCTTGCTCCTCTGCCCTGGCCAGGCCAACCCCAAGTCTTGGGCCTAGAGAGGTTCCTGAGGGCTGCCTGGGAGGGCCAGAGAGGAGTGAGCCAGAAAGGGGAGGGCCAGCGGGGCCATCGCTGTGAAAGAACAACTAAGAGAGGACAGGCCCATGGGCTTGGTCCAGGTGACAACAGTGCCCAGCCCTGTTCTAGGGAACTGAGTCCCGGTGGCCTTTCATCCCTCGGCCCCGGGGATACCTGGTCAGCCCCCTCAGGGGAGGTAGAGCTCTCTAGACCTTAAAGAGCCTTTGGGGTGTTACAAGTTGACTTGCATCCCCCAAAAAGATATGTTGAAGTCCTAATCCCTGTACCTGTGAATGTGACCTTATTTGGAAATAGGGAGTTAAAACGAGATCATTGGCCGGGCACAGTGGCTCACACCTGTAATCCCAGTACTTTGGGAGGCCGAGGTGAGCAAATTACCTGAGGTCAGGAGTTTGAGACCAGTCTGACCAACATGGTAAAACCCTGTCTCTACTAAAAATACAAATATTAGCCAGGTTTGGTGGTGCATGCCTGTAATCCTAGCTACTCGGGAGGCTGAGGCAGGAGAATTGCTTGAACCCGGGGGATGGAGGTTGCAGTGAGCGGAGATCATGCCACTGCACTCCAGCCTGGGTGACAGAGTGAGACTCTGTCTCAAAATAAATAAATAAATAAAATGAGATCATTAGGGTGCGCCCTTAGTCCAATGTGGCTGCTGTCCTTATAAGAGGGAAATTTGCACACAAAGAGATGCACAGAGAAAAGACAGCCACATTGCAACACTGACAGAATTGGAGTCATTTATCTTCAAGCCAAATAACCAAGGGTTGCTGCGAACCAACCACCAGACTCCTGGAGCAGGCCAGGACTGAGCCTCCCCCGGAGCTTCAGGGAGAACCGGCTTCTGCTGATGCCTTGATTTTGTACTTCTGGCCTCCAGGACTCTCAGAGACCATATTTCTGTTGTGTTAAGCCCCACATTTTGCAGTTCGTTCTTTGAGCAGGCCCTGCTTGGGAGTGCAAGCAGAGCCCCAGGGCAGCCCAGGGGACAGGGCACCAAGGGTGTGCATCTGGGCAGAAGCGCTTCTCTAGGGTTGACGGCAATTATGTGAGTGTTGGGAGAGCAGAGAGGAGACCTGCGCAGCTGCTGAGAGGCTGATCCCCAAAGGTGTCCTCAAGAGGTATTTTGTTTTCAAAGTAAAAATCATTGTCGTCCCAGCTTGAGCAATATGGCGAAACCCTGTCTCTACTAAAAAATTTACAAAAATTACCTGGGCATGGTGGCATGTGCCTGTAATCCCAAAGTGCTGGGATTACAGGCGTGACCCCTGGGCCTGGCCCTTCCATATGTTTTCTATGTGAATAAAATCTCTATCACCCTTCCCTGTTGTACATAACGTGGAGCAATGGTGTTCGCTGATGTGCAATCTACTTCTTTTGAGCACAGTTTAATCTGTGGGTGGGATTACTCGGGATTTCTCCCTCAGCTACTCGGGAGGCTGAGGCTGGAGAATCGCTTGAACCTGCGAGGCAGAAGTTGCTGTGAGCAGAGATCGCGCTGCTACACTCCAGCCTGGACAACACAGCGAGACTCCATCTCAAAAAAAAAAAAAAATCACTGTAGTCATGCAACAGACATGGGCTGATCATCCATTATGGTTCAAAGTACCGTCCAGGAGATAAGCATAAAACACAGACCTGTCCTCAAAGAGTGAACAAGTCACTAGATATGTTGGTAAAATCCTTGAAATTCTTGGGGAAAGATAGCTTTTCTAACCATAAATGACCGCTCTAACTTACTTGTTAGCTCTTCAACTTCAAAGTATGTCCAAAAGAACACTGTGTTTGGGGTCTTACAGATGAACAGAGTGCTGTTGGGGTCCTGGCATTCCACAGCATAAAGACATATTCCTGGACCAGCTGCCTTAGAGCCAGAGGGCAAGATGGAGAGGCACCTGGTGTTCAGGGCAGGGCTGTGCAGACAGCAGGGCAAGCTGCCATCACGCCCAGACCAACACACAGGTGAGGGAGAGAAGGGAGAAGAAACTGACACAGCACCAGCGATACACCACCCTTGCTGCTTGGGGCCTGCTCCTTCTAGCTGCAGACCGCCCACAGATTAAACTGCTCAAAAGAAGTAGACTGCACATCAGTGAACACCATTGCTCCAAGTTATGTACAACAGGGAAGGGTGATAGAGATTTCATGCACATAGAAAATGTATGGAAGGGCCAGGCCCAGGGGGTCACGCCTGTAATCCCAGCACTTTGGGAGGCCGAGGCAGGCAGATACTGGAGGTCAGGAGTTCGACACCGGCCTGACCAACATGGTGAAACCCCATCTCTACTAAAAATACAAAAATTAGCTGGGCGTGGTGGCACATGCCTGTAATCCCAGGCACTTGGGAGGCTGAGGCAGGAGAATCGCTTGAACCTGGGAGGCAGAGGTTGCAGTGAGCCAAGATCGTGCTATTGCACTCCAGCCTGGATGACAAAAGCAAATCTCCATCTCAAAAAAAAAAAGAAAGAAAGAAAAAGAAAGAGAGAGAGAGGGAAAGAAAGAAGAAAGAAGGAAGGAAGGAAGGAAGGAAGGAAGGAAGGAAGGAAGGAAAGGAAAGAAAGAAAGAAAGAAAGAAAGAAAGAAAGAAAGAAAGAAAGAAAGAAAGAAAGAAAGAAAGAAAGAAAGAAAGAAAGAAAGAAAGAAAGAAAGAAAGAGAAAGAAAATGTATGGAAGGAAACTGTTAACCCTGGAACCAGTGGTTACTTCTCAAGAAGGTGGAGATCAAAGTGGGAGACAGATTTCCTTTTCCCATATTACATTTTGTTCTATTCGAATTATTCACACCAGTGTGTATTACTTCTTCAATGCAAGTGAATTCCAAAGGGAGACGGATTTCTAATTAGCTTGATTATGATAATTATTTCACAGTGTACACATAGATCAAAACATCTCACCATATATAATTTTTTTTGGGGCAATTATACCTCACTAAAAGTGGAAAAGACAAACACAAAAGAAAATGAAGAAGAAAAAGTTAATAAGCATTCCTAAGTTTAAAAAGAAATAAGTGAATACAGGCCGGGCGCAGTGGCTCATGCCTGTAATCCCAGCACTTTGGGAAACCAAGGTGGGCAGATCACCTGAGGTCAGGAGTTCGAGACCAGCTTGGTCAACATGGTGAAACCCTGAAGGGGTGGCCTGCCCCTCCACACCTGTGGGTGTTTCTCGTTAGGTGGAACGAGAGACTTGAGAAAAGAAATGAGACACAGAGACAAAGTATAAAGAAAGAAAAGCGGGGGCGTAGGGGACCGGCGCTCAGCTTACAGAGGACCCACGCCAGCACCGGTCTCTGAGTTCCCTTAGTATTTATTGATAATTATCTTTACCATCTTAAAGATAAGGGAGTGGCAGGACAATAGGATCATTGTAGGGAAGAAATCGGCAGTAAGACATATGAACAAAAACCTCTGTGACATGAATAAGTTTAAAGGAAAATGCTGTGCCTTGAGATGCATATGCAAACATCTCCATAAACCTCTTAGCATTACTTCAGCCTATCACATGGGGAGAAACCTTGGACAATACCTAGCTTTCCTAGGCAGAGGTCCCTGTGACCTTTGGCCGTGTACGTGTCCCTGCGTAGTTGAAATTAAGAGAATGGTGATGACTTTTAACCAGCAAGCTGCCTTCAGGCACTTGTTTAACAAAGACACATCCTGCACAGCCCAAAATCCATTAAACCTTGAGTCACCGCAGCACATGTCTCTTGCAAGGACAAGGTTGGGGGTAGAATCACAGATTAACAGCATCTCAAATACAGAACAAAATGGAGTCTCTTATGTCTACTTCTTTCTATATAGACACAGTAACAGGCTGATCTCTCTTTCTTTTCCCCACAAAACCCCATCTCTACTAAAAATACAAAAATTAGCCAGGCATGGTGGTGTGTACCTGTAATCCCAGCTACTCGGGAGGCTGGGACAGGAGAATCACTTGTACCTGGGAGGCGGAGGTTTCAGTGAGCTGAGATGGTGCCACTGCACTCCTGCCTGGGTGACAGAGCAGGACTCTGTGTCAAAAAATAATAATAAGTAAACACATAGAATTATCACATGACCTAGCAATTCCACTTATAGGTATAAACTCAAAAGAATTGAAAGCAGGAATTAAAACAAATACTTGTACATGCATGTTCATAGCAGCATTATTCACCTCAGCCAGATGGTAGAACAACCTAAATGTCCATCAGCTGATGAATGATGAACAAAACATGGCATATCCATGTGATGGAATATTATTTGGCCATGAAGAGGAATGAAGTAGTGGTACATGGTCCAGTGCACATGAAACTCGAAAACATTATGCTGAGTGAAGGAAGCCTGTCACCAAAGGTCACACATTGTATGATTCCATTTATATAAAACACACAGAGTAAGTAAATTCAAAGAGACAGAATGCAGATGGATGGTTGCCCGGGGCTGAGGGGAGGAAGGAATGGGGAGTAACTGCTTAATGGATACAGGGGTTCCTTTTGGGGTGATAAAAATGTTTGGAACTAGATAGAGGTGGTGATTGGACAACACTGTGAACGTGCCAAATGCCACTGAATTGTTCACTTACAAATTGTTGATTTAATGTTGTGACTATCACCTCAGTAAAAATATATTAGTGATTTTTTTTTTTTTTTTGAGACAGAGTCCCACTCTGTCACCACCGTGCCTGGCCTAATAAATTAGTTTTTAAAAAAGTAAATGGCCAAGCATGTTGGCTTGCACGTGTTAATCCTAGCTACTTGGGAGGCTGAGGCAGGAGGATCACTTGAGCCCAGGACTTTGAGTCTAGCCTCTGCAACACAGTGAAATCCTGTCTCTAAAGAAAAAAAAATTTTTAATTTTTGGTTTTTTTTTTTTTTGAGACAAAATCTCACTCTGTCGCCCAGGCTGGAGTGCAGTGGCATGATCTCAGCTCACTGCAACCCCTGCCTCCCAGGTTCAAGCAATTCTCATGCCTTAGCCTCCTGAGTAGCTAGGATTACAGGTGCCTGCCACCATGTCCAGCTAATTTTTGTATTTTTAGTAGAGACGAGGTTTCGCTATGTTGGCCAGGCTGGTCTCAAACTCCTGACCTCAGGTGATTCACCCGCCTCGACCTCCCAAAGTGCTGGGATTATAGGCATGAGCCACCGTGCCCTGCCTAATTTTTTAAAAAAGTAAATGAAAGTGGAAGGGATGAGGAAGTAGTAAGAAACGGCACCGATCACCCTTGCAACAGCAATCTGCGTGTCTGCAGGTACAGGGCAGGAGCCTGAAAAACTAGCTGGCCATACATCAGCCCAGGGTACTCTTTAAAAAGAGTTCACTGAAAATAGAGCATAATGAGATTAAATCAAAAGTCAAGGTAATGTTCCTGAAGTTTGCCCACGATCCCACCAAACTAAGAACTACTGTATCTTCATTTATGTTCCGACGACGGGTTTTTTGTGTTTGTTTTTGTTTTTGTTTTTCTTTTCTTTTTTTTTTTTTTTTTTTTTTTTTTTTGAGACGCCATTTTGCTCTTGTCGCCCAGGCTGGAGTGCAATGGCGTGATCTTGGCTGCAACTCTGCCTCCCGGGTTCAAGCAATTCTCCTGCCTCAGCCTCTCGGGTAGCTGAGATTACAGGCGTGCACCACCATGCCCTGCTAATTTTGTATTTTTAGTAGAAACGGGGTTTGACCATGTCGGCCAGGCTGGTCTCGAACTCCTGACCTCAAATTATTTGGAAACCGTCATATTGAGTGTGCAGGAGGGAGAATTCTGCCAGTTTGAAATGCAGTTTGGCCGCTTCTTTACTCTGTGATATATTGTGTGTGTCGGCGAGGGTTGCCTAGCAAGTTACCACAGACCAGGGTTGGGGGAGGGTCTTAACCAACAGACGCACATATCCTCGCAGTTCTGAAGGATAGAAATCAGAGACCAAGGCATGGGCAGAGCCTTCTGAGGCCCTTTGGCTTATAGATGGCCGTTCTCCCTGCGTCCTCACATGGTCATCCCTCTGTGCATGTCTGTGCCCTAATCTCTTCTTTGTATGAAGACACCAGTCCCATTGGATTAGGGTCTACTCATCTGACCTCATGTTAACTTAATTACCTTTTTGAAGGCCCTGTCTCCACATACAGTTGCATTCTGACGTACCAGCGGTCAGGACTTCAGTATATGAATTTTGGGGAGACAATTCAGCTGATAACAATTGTATTAGTCTGTTCTCACACTGCTACAAAGAAATCCCCAAGACTGGGTAATTTATAAAGGAAAGAGGTTTCACTGACTCACAGTTCCACATGGCAGGGGAGGCCTCAGGAAGCTTACAGTTATGGCGGAAGGGGAAGCAGTCATCTTCTTCACAAGGCGACAGGAGAGAGAGGGCATGCAAAAAAGAGGAAGTGCCACACTTTAAAACAGTCAGCTCTCATGAGAACTCACTATCATGAGAAGAGCATGGGGGAATCATCCCCACGATCCAATCACCTCCCTCCCTCAACACATGGGAATTACAGGGCCCTCCCTCAACATGCGGGGATTACAATTAGAGGTGAGGTTTGGGTGGGGACACAGAGACAAACCATATCAACAGTGATAGCATTATGTAATAATAATAACAACAACAACTTCCAGAGATAGCTGTGTTGCAGGCACTGTCCTAAGTTCTTACATATATTATTTCATTAATCTTCTAGGACAACAGTCCTAAAAGAGAGGTCCTATTTTACAGATGAGGAGCCCAAAAACGAGCTTAGGGTCACGCACAGCTAGAATGTGCGATTTGAACCCAGGCAAGCTCAAGGCTCTTGGTCAATCCATGCAAGGAGAGAAAGGAAAAAGAAGAGAGCGGGGAGGAAGAAGGGAAGGATACCAGGGACCGCAGTACAGAAAGGCTGGGTTTCCTGCTACTACAGTGGGTGGGGCTCAAGCAACCAAACAGATTTTTTTTTTTTTTAATTCTAACCATACTCACCAACCCTAAATTAGTAAACTATTTTTTATGCGTGTCCTTATGTCCTAGAATATGGAGTCAAACTGGTTTTTGTTGTGGTGGTAGTTTTTGAGACAGAGTCTCACTCACTCTGTCGCCCAGGCTGGAGTGCAAGGGCATGATCTCGGCTCACTGCAACCTCCACCTCCCAGGCTCAAGCGATCCTCCTGCCTCAGCCTTCAGGGTGGCTAGGATTACAGGCGCACACCAGCATGCCCAGCTAAGTTTTGTATTTTTAGTAGAGATGGGGTTTCACCATGCTGGCCAGGCTGGTCTCAAACTCCCGACCTCAGATGATCCACCCTCCTCGGCCTCCCAAAGTGCTGGGATTACAGATGTGAGCCACAATGTCTGACCTACTGCAAACTGTTTCATAACTAGCTTTTCACTTAACAAGATGTCAGCTTACTTCCATGCCATTCCTTTGAAACATACTATTTAGTGGCTGCATCGTATTCAGCTGTATGGGTGCACCATTATTTAGTCAATCCACATTCATTGGACATTTGTGTTCTTTCCTATTGTGTTAGCCCATTCTCACACTGCTTATAAAGACATACTCAAGACTGAATAACTTATAAAGGAAAGAGGTTTAATTGACTCACAGTTCAGCAGGGCTGGGAAGGCCTCAGGAAACTTACAATTGTGGTGGAAGGGGAAACAAACACGTTCTTCACATGGTGGCAGGAAGGAGAAGTACTGAGCAAAAGGGGGAAAAACCCCTTATAAAACCATCACATATCATCAGAACTCACTATCGTGAGAGCAGGATGGGGGAAGCTGATCTCATGATTCAGTTATCTCACCTAGTCCCTCCCACAACACGTGGGGATTTTGGGTACTACAATTCAAGATGAGATTTTGGTGGGGACACAGCCAAACCATATCACCAAAGAACATCATTGTATTTCAGATCTTTAAAGTATCTACAATGCTGATTTCCTTTCAATAAGTCCCTAGATGTAGACTTTTGGGATCTCTGAGAATGCAGATGTCTAATGTTTTTACTGTTGTTGAAACTTCTACCTGCAGGGGGTACGATGGGAAAAAAAATTTTAGGATGGAAAAAATTAGCATATTTAATCGCTCAAGTCAATAAGGTGAAGAAGTAGAGATGAAAGATACAGGAGGAGGCTGGGCACACTGGCTCACACCTGTAATCCCAGCACTTTGGGAGACCAAGGCGGGCAGATCACTTGAGCTCGGGAGTTTGAGACCAATCTGGGCAACATGGTGAAACCCTCTGTAGTAAAAATGCAAAAATTATCCAGGCGTGGTTGTGGGCGCCTGTAACCCAGCTACTTCGGAAGCTGAGATGGGAGGATCTCTTGAGCACAAAAGATTGAGGCTGCAGTAAGCCAAGACTGCACCAATGCACTCCAGCCTGGGCATTGGGAGTGACACCTGTCAAGAAAGAAAGAAAGAAAGAAAGAGAGAGAGAGGAAGGAAGGAAGGAAGGAAGGAAGGAAGGAAGGAAGGAAGGAAGGAAGGAAGGAAGGAAGGAAGGAAGGAAGGAAGGAAGGAAGGAAGGAAGGAAGGAAGGAGAAAGAAAGAGAAAAAAGGAAGGTAAGGAAAGGAAAGGAAAGGAGAAAGAGAGAGAAAGAGAAAAAAAGAAAAAAGAAAGAGGAGGAGAAATGCATCACGTATGGAGCAGTCTCCCCAGTGAGGTCGACGGCATGGAACTAGACCCTTACAGAGGAAAAGGCATGCTTCTCCCATTTTAGCTGCCTGTAAATGCAGTTTTGTTTAGAGTGCTCTAATAGTGTCTCTTTAATAGCGTTTATTTTCTCTATGAAGTAGGACGCAAAGTCATCTGCTGCAAAGGGGGAATTGTGGGTTTGGAGGCTTCTACGAGTCATTAAAGGAACATTGCTAGGAAGACTGAGGACCTACATTCCTATGTTCAGCTGCACTCTCCCCTACTAGATGTGTATCTGATCTCTAAAAATCACTCCTTTTGGTTGAAAAGACTCATCCCAGTCGGGCACAATGACTCATGCCTATAATCCCAGCACTTTCAGGGGCCGCAGCAGGCGATCACCTGAGGTCAGGAGTTTGAGACCATCCTGGCCAACATGGTGAAACCCCATCTCTACTAAAAATACAAAAATTCACTGGGCTTGGTGGCACAGGCCTGTAATCCCAGCTACTCGGGCGCCTGGGGCAGGAGATTCGCTGGGAACCTGGGAAGCAGAGGCTGCAGTGAGCCAAGATCACGCCATTGCACTCCAGCCTGGGTGACAGAGTGAGACTCTGTCTCAAAAAAAAAACAAAAAAACAAAAAAACAAAAAGAAAGAAAAGACTCATCCCTTCTGGGGCCCCTGGCCCCTGGATGTCTGTAAAGTCTACTCCTTCTATATCATAAACTTGAGAACACCTGTCTATTCCATCTCCTCAGGAAACCCATGCACCTGTTTTCCTGAAGCCCTTCTTGGACCCCCAGCATCCTGGAAACCTACATCCTGCAATATAAGCAGCAGCTCCTGGCCAGGCGCAGTGGCTCGTGCCTATAATCCCAGCACTTTGGGAGACCAAGGGGGGTGGATCACAAGGTCAGGAGTTCAAGATTCAGCCTGGCCAAGATAGTGAAAACCCGTCTCTATTAAAAATACAAAAAATTAGCTGGGCGTGGTGGCAGGCGCCTGTAATTCCAGCTACTTGGAAGGCTGAGGCAGGAGAATCACTTGAACTGGGAGGGCAGAGGTTGCAGTGAGCTGAGATCTCGCCACTGCACTCCAGCCTGGGTGACAGAGTGAGAAAAAAAAAAAAAAAGCAGCAGCAGCAGCAGCTCCTATTCTGTCCCCTGAACCCAGCAAAAGCTTCTTTTTCTCAGAATCTGCCGTTAATGATTTTCCTGAGTCCTAGATTTCGGGATTCTCCAGTTCCTCTGATATTACAATCTGGCAAGAGGTTTGGACAAATAGGACATATTTTTGGTTAAGTATCTGTTGATGTGTCTATAGAAGTTTGTTCTGCCATTCTTGAAGCTTTTCTGTAGGTTTGAAATTTTTCAAAATAAAAACTTAGCAAATGAGTAATCCAAGACTGTCCATATTCTTTTTTTTTTTTTTTTTTTTTTTTTGAGACAGAGTCTGGCTCTGTCGCCCAGGCTGGAGTGCAGTGGCGCAATCTTGGCTCACTGCAAGCTCTGTCTCCCGCCATGCTCCTGCCTCAGCCTCCCGAGTAGCTGGGACTACAGGCACCCGCCACCATGCCTGGCTAATTTTTTGTATTTTTAGTACAGACGGGGTTTCACTGTGTTAGCCAATGAGTTAATGTTAGCCAATGAGCCACTGGTCTCAATCTCCTGACCTCGTGTTCCACCCGCCTCGGCCTCCCAAAGTGCTGGGATTACAGGTGTGAGCCACCGCACCCGGCCCATATTCTTTTTCAAACCAAATCAGCTTGGGGTACTATTTCCCCAGATGAAGATTCTTGACACCTCTTAAGAAGAGGAAGACATTCCTTGGAGCCACCAGTGGCACCCAGGAACAAAACCAAACTCACTTAGCCCTAGGATCTCCCTTAGAGAAACAGAAACTGCGCATGCCAGGAGAGAGAAGGCTACTTGGTGGATGGGCTGTGATCAGCATCCGCCCTTCCAGCTGCCCTTTGACTCAAGCACAAGCACTTCATCTTTTTGCTGTCTCCCGTGAAACCCCACTGCCACAATAGTTAGCCTCTGCTCTAGTAAGAAATGTCAGTAGAGGCTTCCTGGCTGGGATGACCAAGAGTCAATTTAGCGTTCAGCTGGGCGTTGCCCAGTCTCCTCGTCTGGTTCTCACTCTGTTGTGTGGTCCAGTCTGCTAGCTGTTCACTCACCTTCCTGCTGACTTACTGCCTTGCCTCATCTGGCTTGGCCCTTTAGTTCCTGGAAAGTCCTTGGCTCCTGACTGTTATCTGACCTTCGACCTGCTGCCTCTCTTGATTAACCTTCAGATTTCTGCCTGCCTGATTTCAACCACTTCCTTGAACTACGCACATATTCCTGATATTAAAGCACTGATCACGACATTCACCCACTTCGTTGGGTCTGACCAGCCCTCAGCACCCCTTGAGTTGTGTGCACCCAGCCTCTCTCCAGTCCTGTTAAATGTGGCATTCACAGATAGTCCAGCCCCACAGAGCTCACTGAAGCTATCATGTATGCTCGTAACATCGGCATTTGAACAAACCCGACATTCACAGATTTGGTTCTGAAACTCCCTGACCTTTATCTCACACCTGGTTCTATGTACATCTTTTGTGACTTCATGTGCTGCGACACCTGGCATTTTTATCCTCCTCCCCTTGTTCAGACTTTCCAGCCCCACCCCCCACCTCCTAAGAGGGGCTAGAGGTTACTTTGGTCACTAGTGGCCAATGACTTAATCAATCATGCCTATGTAATGAAGTTTCCGTAAAATCCCAAAAGAGGAGAAAGTAAAAGTAAAAGAATTTTTAAAAAAGAATAATAATAAAAAAAGGTTGATAGAGCTTCCAGATGGCCAAACACATGGAGGTTCCTGTGTAACCGCCCAACATGTTCACCTTGTCCACTGCCTAGACAGAGCCAATTTCTCAAGACAGGGGAATTACCAAAGAGAAAGAGTAATTCACACAGAGCCAGCTGTGTGCAAGACCAGAGTTTTATTCTCACTCAAATCAGTCTCCACATCTTGTGTCAGAAGTGATCTGTGGTGTGAGAGCATAGTAGGAGAAACTGCATTTGTTTTCTCCTCTATCTTGTCAGGGGTATAGGAATGGAGTACATTTTCTATTTCCCAGGCCAGGGGTTAAGCTCACTAACATACAATGAGCAGCTACAAAATGATTTTTTAAAACTCAACAACCCAATAAAAAAGTTGGCAACGTATAGGTAGGAATGAACGGTTTACGAAAAACAAAATACAAACAGCTCTAAAACATATAAAAGATATTCAACCTCGGCCGGGCGCAGTGGCCCACGCCTGTAATCCCAGCACTTTGGGAGGCTGAGACAAGTGGATCACGAGGTTAGGAGATCAACACCATCCTAGCCAACATGACGAAACCCCGTCTCTACTAAAAATACAAAAATTAGCCGGCCATGGCGGCAGGTACCTGTAATCCCAGCTACTCAGGAGGCCGAGGCAGGAGAATTGCTTGAACCCAGGAGGCGGAGGCTGCAGTGAGCCGTGATCGCATCACTGCACTGCAGCCTGGGCGACAGAGCGAGACTTCATCTCAAAAAAAAAAAAAGATATTCAGCCTCATAAAATACGAATGCCAGTTAAACTACACTGAAACATCACTTTCACCTATCAAATTGGCAAAAATCTAAGAGCTTGGTAACATATCCTGTCACTAAGGCCATCAAAAACAGACCCTCTCACACACTGTTGGTGGAAATGTAAATTGGTTAAATGCCTGTGGCAATTTAGCAGCGTCTATCAAAATTATAATGCATGTACATTTGTTCCAGCAGTTCCACTGCTAGACATTTATTTTATGAATATTCCCACATAAGTGTGAAATGATCAGGGATAAAGTTATCTATTCCAATATTGTTTATTAGAGGGTATTTTGAGTATATTCAATATTTGATAAAGTAAATTTTAAAATAATTTAATAAAAACCGTTTCATTAAAATATTTTATTGTGGTAAGAACACTTAACATGAGCTCTACCTTCTTGACAAATGTTTTAAGTGCATTACGCATTATTGTTGACTAGAACAAAACTCTGTTTTTGAAATAATAAAGGAAATAAATTGTTAGAAATACCCTAGAGAAAGATTCTGAAGTGAATCCTCAAAACACTGTCATTTTGTAACTCCAGCTCTCCATCTCGGTCTGCAGAGTTTTAAAATGCACTCCCTACAAAAGCCTGAGGGCTGAATGAGAAGCTACTTCTCCAAAAGCCCGTGTCCCTCAACAAACAAGCTCGTCCCCTGTGGCAAGGCACGCCCTCTGGTTTTACTGCTTATGCAGAGCTGTTGCTGAATTGACAGATGGTGCCGCTGTGAAAATACAGCCACGTGGGAGAGAAATAAATCAATAAGAAAGAAGACTGAAACACTCGCTCCAGATTCTTTTTTATTCTTGTGAATGCGAATCAGAATTTTCTAATAAAAATCAAGTTAAAAAAATTTATGGCAGGTGTGCTACATATTGAGCAACGGTTTCAGGAAAATATCAGAACTGGCTGTGGCTAAAATGAAAAACATTTTACAGGCTGTTTGTAAAAGCTGATCACCCCCGAGCCTGGCCAACACAGTGAAACCCTGTCTCTACCAAAACAAACAAACAAACAAACAAACAAAAATTAGCCAGGCATGGTGGTGCGCAGCCTGTGATCCCAGCTACTCAGAAGGCTGAGGCAGGAGAATCACTTCAACCTGGGAGGTGAGATTGAAGTGAGCCGAGATGGCACCACTGCACTCCAGCCTGCTGGGTGACAAAGTGAGACTCCGTTTCCAAAAAAAAGCTGGTCACCTCGATCTTTATCGCAATGAAGAAAAGACAAGACATTTTTAACAGACTTCATCCCCCTAATTAGCTTATTTTTTTTTATTATGCAGTTAATTTGAAAGCTTTATTTAAACAAATTGAGTGGATCAGTGTGGAAAGGTAAGTCAATACACAGCAGATTAAAGATAACAAAAAGAAACAAGTGACCTATATTTTCAGAACATTTCCAGAATGATCGTTTGTTTTGTTTGATCAGTGCTAGAGAAAGAAGTGGCTGGAAGTTGGCAAAAGAACAAGCGGGAAACTGTAAAACTGCCTGTCTGAAATCTGGGTTTTTTTGTGGTTATTTGGGCCAGGCCGACTTCTGGTTGCCAGCACTTCTCACATCAAGCACCCGGTCCACCACAAATATGCACATCTCGTCACATGCCAGTGACATCACATGCCCTCCAGTGGGTAAGCTTTCTTCACTTTGTCTAAATCTTTTAGAATCACAGCAACCAATTGACTGGATGTGACAGTTTCTATAATTTTTCATCAAGTGACTGAAAAAAAAAACCCTGACGTTTGAAAAGAGCCACTTTTAAAAAGTTGTAAACAAGCGTGAAGAGGCTTTCCTGGGTCATTAGCTGATTTTTATTTTGCAAAATGCATTCCCTGGAGACTTTCTAAGAAACTACTGTGCTTAATACCAAACTCATAAAAAGCTAGAAATTAGCTTTGTTTAAAAATGGCCATTTTTCAATCGTCTAAAGCCAGGATTGCTGTAATTTATGAAAATATCTGTATAAAGTATTTAAGATATTATGGAATAATACATGAAAATAATATATAGTTATAGATATACTAAGCTCAACAGTACCAACAGGCTAGCTCCAAATTTCCCCCAAAATCTAAAGTTTTCCCTTTTTCGTACAGGAAGTTGGAAAAGAAACTAAAAATAGAGCTTTATTTTACTGAGAGGCAACCAAGATTTTACTTCCTATTTTTTTCTTACTTCTGGAATATTCCATTTAATATTGGCAAAATGCATATTTCATAACAAAAGGAGAAACAAAAGAAAATTATCATGAAAACAATGCCTACATGAAGTTAAAATGCTCCCTTCTAAACACTTTGTACCTGTTTATTCCCTCTCATAATGCAAGCTTGATTTCAGGAAAACCACGCTCAGCTCCATCTCTCCGTGCCTAGGAGGGCTGGGTTGTCAATGTCAGGGAGGAGAAGAAAACCCAAGACAGGTTGAGCTGAGGTCAGGTACTTGGAGATGCCAAAGCCTGGTACAAAGTAGAAAAGCAGATTTAAGGATGGCCTGAGGTCAGAAAATGAGTCAAGAGCCAGATACACCAAGTTCAAACCAGGACAAGCCAAAAACCAGAGCCTTTGTGACAAATCTAAGAACAAATGAGACAGGGATATATGAATAGGCAAGTTAAACGAGACTAAGAAGCACATCAAATGGGTGTAGCTAAATCCACACAGACACTTTGTTCAGTGGCAGGACCTCTTCCTCCACCCGCAGGCTTTCAGCAGTCTTAAAGGAGCAGTATTCTGAAAATATTATGGAAGGGACCAAAACAACTAATATAAGATGAAGACTTGGTTGTGCAAAAATGCACCACCAATCCCCAAAAGGAAGGTCTACAAGGAGCACACAAGGTAAAGATTGCCATTGCTATTGTTAGAACAATAAATTATATGTGACTATTATTTAGCACCCTTGAACACGCAAAATAAGACTGATGTAACATTTAGCCCATAATGTATTCATTCAAAATATTTATTGAGTACTTACAGCCAGGCGCTGTGCTGAAAGCTGGGGATAAAAAGTTAAACAAAATGTAGACTGTGCTCTCAAGAAATTCACAGAGCAAGAGGAAAGAAGCGATTTCAATACAGTGTAATAAGTACATTGCAAGGGGGGAAATCATGGGGTGTTAAGATAGAAGGACGATGAAAGTTTCCAAAGGAGAGGAAATCTAAGCTGAGAACTGAAGGAGTGACGCAGAGGCGGCGGGAGAACTTCTCTCCTTTATGTTTAATTACTGTCCAGAGCCATGGAGAATTTAGAGACAACACAAAAAAGACAATTAAATGAATGAAGGCCTCAAAAATATGACCATCTGCAGGGAGTGAAAGCAGTAGCATGGTCTGATCTTGAGTACTGTTAAAAGTAGAATTTTCAAAATGTTAAACAACACGTATACAGAAGAGCATATGTCAAGGTTATTTTTAGCTCGTTAATGAGGGAACAAACAGAATGTCAAAATGATTCAAAGGCAGATACAAGAAACGAATGTACATATTTTCTATCAAAGAGAAGAAAGCTAGAATAAAATTATTAAATACTAAAACTCATCAGTGTTCTACAGAGCAACAAACTATCATCTTTAGGGTTTTTTTCTCTAGTGAACAGAAATAATTGGCATTATTATTAGACAAAAATAATTTTTATTATATCAATTTATTACATATTAACATCTAACTTTTGTTGTAAAAATGCCTGGGCCCTATTCATTAGCTAATAGGAAGTTAAATCAAATTGTATTTGCCAAGAGAGTCAAGTGATCCTTACACAGGCTTGTTAGTGAACCCCTAGCCTAACAATAAAAGTCACACCACCATCTTTTTGGCTACCTTCTATGCATTGGATCATTTTGTTTAGTAATCTCCAAAAATGTTTAGCCTCTGAAACGTACTTAGTATGAAGACATCCCACAAGGAGAGTTGTGACCTTCCTCAGTCTCCACAAACAAATAGACTAAACGTTATAGGAAAATAGATTTCTTCTATCTGATTCTAAGGTGTAAGGATGATAAGAACCACCCACATTCTGGCTGGGCGCAGTGGCTCACGCCTGTTATCCCAGCACTTTGGGAGGCCGAGGCGGGTGGATCACCTGAGGTCAGGAGTTCGAGACCAGCCTGGCCAACATGGTGAAACCCCATCTACTAAAAATGCAAAAAATTAGCTGGGCATGGTGCTGGGCGCCTGTAATCCCAGCTACTCGGGGGCTGATGCAGGAGAATCGCTTGAACCCGGGAGGCAGAGGTTGCAGCGAGCTGAGATTGCACCACTGCACTCCAGCCAGGGTGACAAGAGCGAAACTCCATCTCAAAAAAAAAAAAAAGAAAGAAAGAAAGGAACACCCACATTCCAAGCAGTTTTATTACACTGTTTTTCTCATTTAATCATCTCACCAATCCCATGCAGTAGGTGTGACCACATTTAATTTGTATACTTGAGGAAACAAAGGGTCACAGAAATTAAATAACTTGCCCAAATATAAATTTAAAAAGTTATTTGAAAGGGCAGGTTGGCAGTATCAATCCGAATTTAAAACATGCATATCCTCTGACCCAATTCATTCTTTAGAATCTATCCTAAAGAAAGGTTTACTACTGGGTACAGTGGCTCACGCCTGTGGTCCCTGGGAGGCTGAGGCCAAAGGATTTCTTGAGCCCAGAAGTTCAAGGCTGCAGTGAGCTAGGGTGGCGCCACTGTACTCCAGCCTCGGCAAGAAAGCAAAGCCCTGTATTAGCAAAGGAATAGGAAAGAAGGAAGGAAGAAAGGGTGACAAATCTGAGTCATCATAAGAGGATATGGTTAAATAAATTAGAATATATCCACATTATGGGATATTAAGCCATATTAAAAATGAGTTAGATAAATCCATATTTACCTCCAAGATATACTGTTCAGCAAAAGAAGCAACTTTCATGATAATATGTACATGTAAACAAAAATATGCTCTAAAAGCTGGAAAGGATGTAGCTCAACTGTTAACCGTGGTTACCTCAGGAAAGGAGGGGAGGCGTGGGGGAAGCAGGGGAAGGTAAGGGTGGGAGGAGGAGAGGTTTGTATTTCACCCTATAGTCGTATATTTCTAGAACCATTTATGATGGCAATGTATTACTGACATAATTGTTTAAATAATGAATGATACGAGTTGCGGAAGGATAACTTGCTGGAGATTACCCAAGCGGTAAAAGCAATTTACATTGGGATTCAAACTCAGGTCTGACTAATTTTTTTTTTTTTTTTTCTGAGACAGAGTCTTGCTGTCACCCAGGCTGGAGTGCAGAGGCATGATCTCGGCTCACTGCAATCTCCACCTCCCAGGTTCAAGCAATTCTCCTGCCTCAGCCTCTCGAGTAGCTGGGATTACAGGCGACTGCCACCACACCTGGCTAATTTTTGTATTTTTAGTAGAGATGGGGTTTCACCATGTTGGCCAGGCTGGTCTCAAACTCCTGACCTCGTGATCCACCCACCTCGGCCTCCCAAAGTGCTGGGATTACAGGCATGAGCCACCATGCCTGCCCAGGTCTGACTAATTTTTAAAACGGTAGCCTTTGCAAATTATCATTCACCTCACTAATCATCCAGAACTGCATTTGCTACAGGAATGTTCTTGAGGATGTGTTTGCCACATCTGTCAGGAAGAAAATTTCTTTAGAGTTAAGGGTTGGGGACCTGCTTTGTTTCTCCTAAGACACTGGTATGGTTTGTTTGTTTTTTCCTCCAGGACAATGAGAATTCCATACCAAAATATACCTGCTTTTCATCTTGATCACCAAGAAACTCACAGTCAAATCTACCACCTATCTCTTATAATCTGGTTTCACGGTAGGTCCTCAGTCTGAGGAAAAAACTAGAAGTGAGTGAAAGTAAAGTCCAAGTCCACGTCAAAATATGACTGCCGAGTCAGGCTCAGCCTATTAGACCATATCTCCTCAATCCTCTCGGAAAACGTCAGGAGCCATACTAACAGCAAATTCTCAAGCTTGAGTATGCTTAAGAAACACCTGAGATTAATCATTGAAAATACAGATTCCCGGCCAGACACAGTGGCTCACGCCTGTAATCCCAGAACTCTGGGAGGCTGAGGCGGGTGGATCATGAGGTCAAGAGATCAAGATCATCCTGGCAATATGGTGAAACCCCATCTCTACTAAAAATACAAAAATTAGCCATTCATGGTGGTGTGCACCTGTAGTCCCAGCTACTTGGGGAGGCTAAGGCAGGAGAATCACTTGAACTTAGGAGATGGAGGTTGCAGTGAGCCAAGATCATACCACTGCACTCCAGCCTGGTGACAGAGTGAGACTCTGTCTTAAAAAAAAAAAAAAATACAGACTCTCAAGATGTACCCCCACTAAAACACTTGGACATGAATGTTCCTAATAGACAAAACAATGGAAAAACCCTAAATGTCCATCAAGAGATGAACAGACAAACTATGATACAGTCGTAGAGTGGAATACTACAAAACACAGCAACAATAATATGGAAAAAACTACTGATACACACCCAGCAACACAGATGAGTCTCACAAACATTGTGCCTCCCCATGATGGCTTTCCTACAGTGACAACTCTTATCTGGATGGGTAGGATCCTGTACGTGCCTGGCTCCCCATCCACCAGTGCTGACTTAGTTCCTGCTGCTGCTGAATGTCCAAACTGCCAGCCACAATGTGACCCTACCCTTTGAAGAGACCAATCACTTTATAGCAGGTTGACTACATTAGACCCCTTCTATCCTGGGAAAGACAGAAATTCATCTTGCCTCGGTGACACAAATTCCAGACATGGATTTTTCTTTCCAGTCCTCTATGGCTTAGGGAAGCACTACTATTCTGAAATGAAATCTCTCATGACAAAGTAGAACCAAAGGTCCTACCTTACAGCAAAGAAGCTGTAGCGATGGTACATCACCTGAGATCCACTTACCAAAGGGGCTGCAGCAATGGTACATGACCTGAGACCCACTGGTCTCTCACAAACCACATCTCCTAGAAGCCACCGGCCTGATAAAGCAATAGAATGGCCTCTTAAAGATATGGCCATTTAAGAGGCTGTTTAATGGCCTCTGAAAGCAATGGATGCTTTCTTCAAGCTGGGGCACCAGCTTGAAGATGGCACCTTGCAAGGGTGGGACATCATCCTCCATGATGTGCTACATATCCTAAATCAACAAGCATTCTATGTTCCTGTGGTCTTGGTAGGTAGAATGCATGGTTCTAGGAACCAAGGGGCAAAAATAGGAGTGGCCCCACTTACCATCACCCCCAATCACCCACTTGAGGAATTTGTGCTTCCTACCCTACAAATTTAAGCATTGTGAATCTCGAAGTACCTATACCAGTGGTGGTAACACTTCTGCCTGGGGACACATTCAGAATTTCACTGAACTTTAAGCCATGGCTGCTGCCTGGTCACTTTAGAGTCCTCGTGCTAAGAGACCAGCAGACAAGGAAAGGAGTCATCATATTAGCAGGGGAATTTGCCTCTGAGCATCAGTAGAAAGTAGGTAGGTAGGTAGGTCTGCTGCTACATACATATGCCATATGTTTGGCACTCAGGTAATCCACCGGAACAGCTCTTGGCATACCCATGCCATGTTTTAAACGTAAATGGACACGCAGAGAAGACACGGCCTGAGATAAGCAAGGTAACCAGAGGCTTACACATTTCAGGGGTGAGCATGAGAATTACTTAACTGGGCAAGCCTCACAGAATGGCAGGAATGCTACTCGAGGCAAAGAGAAATCTAGAATGAGTAGCAGAGGAGGGGAAGGAGGAGTATCAGCTACAGCCTTGAGGTCAACTATAGCAGCAGGTACTCTAGTACATCCCACTAACACTTCCCTTGTAAGTTCTTCAGGGAACCGGACCAACCAGAATCCTAGATAAGCTGTTTCCAGATAAGACAAACTTCCTACTGTATAGGAAGTAAATGGAGCCAAGTCACTCAAGGGGTGGACTGTAGTGGACACTGTGGAGCTCACTCAGGTTCCCTCTGCAGGACCATGCATCTATCCTCTAGCTGCTTGAAATATAAGCTGCTAAAGTCTTCCAACTCTGTTCCTTATTGGACATTGCTCTTAACCACAGGAAACTGCCTTGCTCAACATTGCCATCTCTTCTCAGGGCAGCCCATGCCAAGTGTGACTGGCTTATAGCTATTAGTCTTTTAAAAATTGAAAGCGGGCCAGGCGTGGTAGCTCACGCCTGTAATCCCAGCACTTTGGGAGCCAAGGCAGGCAGATCATGAGGTCAGGAAATCGAGACCATCCTGGCTAACAGGGTGAAACCCCATCCCTACTAAAAATACAAAAAAAATTAACCAGACATGGTGGTGAGTGCCTGTAGGCCCAGCTACTCAGGAGGCTGAGGCAGGAAAATGGCATGAACCTGGGAGGCGGAGCTTACAGTGAGCTGAGATCACACCACTGCACTGCAGCCTGGGCAACAGAGTGAGACTCTGTCTAAAAAAAAAAAAACAAAACTGAAAGTTTCTCTTCTTTAAAGAATTAAAAATAAATAAATAAATAAATAAATAAATAAATAAATAAAATTTAAAAAAAGGCCAGGCACAGTGGCTCACACCTATAATCCCAGCACTTTGGGAGGCCAAGGCAGGCAGATCACCTGAGGTCAGGAGTTTGAGACCAGCCTGACCAACATAGTGAAATCCCATCTCTACTAAAAATACAAAAAATTAGCCAGGCATGGTGGCATGCACCTGTAATCCCAGCTACTCGGGAGGCTGAGGCAAGAGAATTGCTTGAATCCAGGAGGCAGAAGCTGTGGTAAGCCGAGATCGTGCCATCGCCCTGAAGCCTGGGCAACAAGAGCAAAACTCCGTCTGAAAAAAAAAAGAAAAGAAAAAACCCTTCAAGCAGATTTCTGGGTAGACATTCTCAGGGTTTAACAAGGAAGTGGGCTAGTTAGTTGTTAATTAGTTGTGGTAGAGTAGAGTAGGGGATGTGGTTATCTCTGTACCCAAGTTTGACTTGAAAGGCCACATGGGCAGATGTTTCCAACTCTTGAAGATTCCCTCAATCCACCTCTGCAGGTGCACACCCTCCACCCCAGTTCACCAGCCTTGCTGGTTTGGGTCCTCAAAACAAGACGTTCTGCCCTCTCTTCCTTTTCATCTCCTCATACCCAAGTCCTGGCTCTGAGGGATTTTGACCCTGACCTCATTTATTTGATCTTTCTCCTTATCTTAAACTTGGTAACTTGTAAAGTTAGAATCTCTGTTTGCTTGCTCTGTCTTCCAAAGCCTTTCTTCTTAGGGGTTAAACATCAAGTGGCTCCTAAATATACCTGGAGCTTACAGTCCTCCTCCCTCGCTGGAAGAGGGTTTTAGATGACAGTGATAAGGGGGATAGCATAGCTCTCAGCTGTGGCTGGCCTTCTTTTCAAAGCATATGTGTGGTCCAGCTCCCACAGGTGCACGGCCCTGAGTCTCAAAGTTACAGTGCTCATACCCAGTGTCTGATGAGGACAGACAATCTTAGAACTCTCTAAATGCCTTTTGCTTTTCCTGCAAATGACTGTTGAACTCAATCTATTGTCAGAACGTAGGAAACTGAAGAGCCTCAACCTCAGAGAGATAATTATTTAAAAGCTAGAGCTCATTCCATCCTTAGGGTATGATATGAGTCCCTTATCTTTGTAACTTAATTAGCTGGAATCTAATGAGCTTAATTGATATATTAGAAACAGAAAAATAATCACTAATATGATTTATTACAGCTTGAATTGAAAGCCTAACTCTGTTCCTTCTGAACTATAATTAATTTGGGTTTGTTGTTAAATATGAGTATATTTTGAGTATATCAAAATACATTAGAGGCCAGGCGCGGTGGCTCACGCCTGTAATTCCAGCACTTTGGGAGGCTAAGGCAGGTGAATCACTTGAGGTCAGGAGTTTGGAACCAGCCTGGCCAACAAGGCAAAACCCCATCTCTACTAAAAATACCAAAATTAGCCAGGCATGGTGGCACATGCCTGTAATCCCAGCTACTTAGGAGGCTGAGGCAGGAGAATTGCTTGAACCCAGGAGGTAAAGGTTGCAGTGAGACAAGATCATGCCATTGCACTCTAGCCTGGGCGACAGAGCGAGACTCCATCTCAAAAGCAAAAACAAACAAAAAGAAAACAAAATACACTAGAGATCTGAAGACAATGAGGTTGCAATTAGGTATGCCAGGGGGCGCTATGTCTCAAAGTTTACGTTTTACTCTTTCTTCTGGCTTGGGACAAAATTTTGAATGAATTTTTTTTAGCATAAAATCGTGTCTTTTAAGGGTTTTACATTTTTGTTGCACTCTTCCCATTTTTTTCTTCATCTTCTGTTCATCATTGGCCCATCTTTTCCCACTCCTTTTCACTCTACACTACTTCTCTCTTTTTTTAATGTTTCTCTTCCTCTTTCTTTAGTAGTTTCTCTCCTCATTTAACCTTTCCCTAAATCCAGGATGAAACTTTTCCTTTTTGAAATGACGTATATGCTAATTACTCTAAGGTAGGATATACCCAAGGTATCAAGAGAGCACATGTGCTGAAAATGATATCCATCAACATGCACAGAGACCACATTTTCTGAGCCAAAATTGGCATATGTGTTCCAATAAGTATGAGGCTGTTTTGGGGAGCAGCAGAATAAAATTTTTAAATTGAGACTTAATACAATAAAATTCAGTTCTCATAGTCTCGGTACCTGTATCATATGAAGAAGATCTCAAATGCAGCAGCTCGTGCACTTAAGAGACTCCTCATATCGCCCGCCATGATGTTTCTTCACGTCTTGTACCTAAACCTCCTGACATGGGTGTCCTTCCTCTAGCTTATACAATGAAAATGAGTGCATTATATCTACAAAGCCCTTATTAAATTGAATATATTTACCTTGGCAAGAAGGGACCTCTCTTGGTTTCCTTACTGGTTCATTGGCATAAATTGGTTTACAGTGCTCTCTTTGGAGGCTCAATGAGCATATCCAGAACATGAAACTGATATATATTAACTGGGGAAACAGAGAAGATGGGGGTACACAGCAGCAGAGGACAAGGCAAGGCCAGTTGGGGTGCCTAACCATGAAACCAGGAGTAAGGAAAGGAAGATGACCTTGGGAGGGGACTGACCTGGCCCCAGAGACCATGTCACTGTTTGGCCAAGTTGCAGGAAGGAAGTTATTTGTTTTTCTTTTTTGCCCTCTCCATCTCTACCTTCATCTTTCTGTCCTCCTATCTCGTCTCTCTGTGCCTGATTTGTGTCTTAGAAAAAGAGGTCATAGATTTACAGAGTGATGGAGCTGGAAAGGGAACTCCAGAGTTATCTCCCCTAACCTCTTGAATGAACAAACAGTTAAGGAGCCTGGAGCCCAGAGAAGTAACATAACTCACCCTGCTACAAAGCGGCAGAGGCTTATCTTGAAAGTAGCCCAACAGTCAAGGCGTTTTCACCAACACCGTGCTGCCTCTCTCTGGAAGAATTTTGAGGACAGTGAGAAAATAGTAACAAAACATTATACCCTGTCAGGAAGGACAAAAGGGAAGAAAATAAGTGGCTTATAGAAAAAAGAAGAGGGGGCCAAGTATGGTGGCTCACGCCTGTAATCCCAGCACTTTGGGAGGTTGAGGCAGGTGGATCATGAGGTCAGAAGTTCAAGACCAGCCTGGCCAACATGGTGAAACCCAGTCTCTACTAAAAATACAAAAAAAATTAGCCGGGCATGGTGGCAGGAGCCTATAATCCCAGCTACTCGGGAGGCTGAAGCAGAGAATTGCTTGAACCCAGGAGGCGGAGGTTGCAGTGAGCTGAGATTGGGCCACTGCACTCCAGCCTGGGTGACAGAGCAAGACTCTGTCTAAAAAAAAAAAAAAAAAAGGTAATAGGAAGAAGAAAATAGAAAAGGAGAAAAACAAGATGGATGGAGAGGTAGAGGCATGATGCCACCTTCTAATAAGCCTCTGCTAAACTATTTAAAATAATGCTATGGATTCTACTCCTTAGGTATTTACCCCAGAGAAATGAAAACCTCACACTAAAATATTTGTATAGTTACGTCCATAGGAACTTCATATATAAAATTAAAAAACTGCAAACTGACCAAATGTCCATTAAAAGGAAAATGAACAAATTATGATACATCCATGCCATGGAATGCTGGCCAGAAATACTACCGATATAACCATGAACATGAATGAATCTCACAGACATCATGCTGAGCAAAGAAAACAGACCCCAAAGAGTACATACTCTCTGGTTCTGATTATGCAAAGTTCTAGAACAGATGAAAGTAATTTGTAGTGGAAAACAATCAGAGAACAGTAATTGTCTGGAGTAGGTGGAGAATGGTGATCTTGATAGGGATTAACTGGGAAGAGGCATGAGGAGAACTTTCTGGTGTGATGATAGTGTCCTGTATCTTGATATGGGTTTGGATTATACACATGAATACATTTGTCAAAACTCATGGGAAAATACACTTAAGATCTGTGTATTTCATTGTGTATAAATTTTATCTCAAGAGAAAAAAAACCCACCAAAAAAACTAAACTCTAGTTAATGGTATGCGTGTTCAAGTGTTTAGAGCTGAAGCTACTTGCTTTGAAATGCATCCAAAAAATAAGATGGATTGATAGATGGAGAGATAGAAGATATGGGATAAATTAGGTACTTATATTAAAATGTTAGTTTTATAGTCTAAGTGGTGGGTATATGGGCATTCATTATAAAATTCTGTCCACTTTTCTGTACGTTTGAAATATTTTATTTTAAAATGTTAAGAAAAAACTTAATAGGACATAGTACATGATATGGTTTGGATCTGGGTCCCCACCCAAATCTCATGTCGAATTGTAATCCCCAATGTTGAAGGTGCGGCCTGGTGGGAGGTGATTGAGTCATGGGGGCAGTTTCTCATGAATGGCTTAGCACCATTCCCCTAGTGCTGTTCTTGTGATAAAGTTCTCACGAGATCTGGTTGTTTAAAAGTATGTAGCACCTCCCCCTTTTCTCTCTCTCCCTTTTTTTTTTTTTTTTTTTTGAGACAGAGTCTCACTCTGTTGCCCAGGCTGGAGTGCAGTGGCGCAATCTTGGCTCACTGCAGCCTCTGCCTCCTGGGTTCAAGCAATTCTTGTGCCTCAGCCTCCCAAGTAGCTGGGACTACAGGTATGCACTGCCACGCCTGGCTGATTAATTTTTGTATTTTTAGTAGAGATGGGGTTTCACCATGTTGGCCAGGCTGGTCTCAAACTCCTGACTTCAAATGATCTGCCTGCCTCGGCCTCCCAAAGTGCTGGGATTACAGGCATGAGCCACCATGCCTAGCCCCCCTTTTCTCTCTTGCTCCTGCATCTGCCATGTAAGATGTGCCTGCTTCCCCTTCACCCTCTGCCGTGACTGTAAGTTTCTTGAGGCCTCCCCAGAAGCCACTATGCTTCCTGTACAGTCTGCAGAACCATGAGCCAATGAGACCTCTTTTCTTTAGAAATTACCCAGTCTCAGGTATTTCTTTATAGCAATGTAAGAACTGACTAATATAGTACATAAGAAGGAAAAAAGCTTAAAATGTCATGCATGAGGATTTTTAACTGGAATCGTCCCTTACCATAGGTGTGGAGAGAGATAATGAGGATAAGGAAAGGTGGGATATCAGAATATCAGACACTTCCATCTCACCATTTTATTTCAGGCTGCTCTGTTTGTCTTTTTTTTTTTTTTTTTGAGACGGAGTCTTGCTCTGTCGCCCAGGCTGGAGTGCAGTGGCCGGATCTCAGCTCACTGCAAGCTCCGCCTCCCGGGTTTACGCCATTCTCCTGCCTCAGGCTCCCGAGTAGCTGGGACTATAGGCGCCCGCCACCTCACCCGACTAGTTTTTTGTATTTTTTAGTAGAGACGGGGTTTCACCGTGTTAGCCAGGATGGTCTCGATCTCCTGACCTCGTGATCCACCCGTCTCGGCCTCCCAAAGTGCAGGTATTACAGGCTTGAGCCACCGCGCCCGGCCTGTTTGTCTTTTACAAATACACAAACAGTTGGTATTTCCAGAGGAAGCTCTAGAACTATCACATCAAGCCTCCTAAGCTCCTCCTCCAGTCTTTTCTGCATACCTTCCTACCTGCCTTTTCTGCCTTTCTCATATTCTCCGCTACTCACGGGCAAACTGTGATTGGTACAACCTTAATATTTTATCAATTGTCATGACCATGGATGATTCACTTTTCCAAGTGATCTGTTTGCTACGTGAACTTCTGCTCCAGTCAGACACTGAGTTCTAACAGCTAGTGTAGCAAACAGCTCAGCATGTGGATCTGAACCTGAGCTGCTCCTTGTTGAGTTCTGATGGGCAGAATTACCTTGTGGTTTGAGTTCTGGGACGTGGGACTTTCAGTGCGAAAACCAGAATGAGTTAGTCATCCTATCATTGGCAGCTGACAACTCGCATTCATAACAATTCAAGTCTATTTCTAAACTAAGATAGTGAATTAATTCGATGTATTTTACATTTTACTTAGTGTCGTATATAATTTTTTTATGTGTAAATATCTGATAATGTTTAAATCAAATTCTGTAGATAAAATGCCCTGAAACACAAAGTGTCTTACCAAAAATTGGCTGAAAACCCACATATTATTTATGATATAGTTCATGAGAACTAACAAGTGTAAATAAAGCACAAGAGTGTGGTCTGGCCTCAGGCGTGTGGTGTTCATTCGCAGGCGGCCCCAGGCCCCACGTGGGATGCCTCAGGCTATGAGCCCAGACTCTACGCTTGGGCTGTTACTGTCCTGCACAGCTCTGCTAAGAAAGAAAATATACCTTTCCTTTGATTGGTATTTTTCTTTTTCATTATAAATTAAGGCAGCAGTACTGATTTCTAGGAATCAAATGTAAAAAGCATTCTCTTCTCTTTAAAATCAAACTCATATAGCTAGTTATGTGTATTGTAAATATTCAGTAAATAATGACAGGGATGACAGAATTCAATGTAAGTAGATAATAGATCTCTCCATTAAATTCCTCTTTCGCCCAGGCTGGCGTACAGTGGCATGACCTCGGCTCACTGCAACCTCCGTGACCTCACCCCGCCCCACCACCGTTTCCAATGATTCTCCTGCCTCAGCCTCCTGAGTAGCTTGGATTACAGGCACCCACCACCACACCCAGCACATTTTTGTATTTTTAGACAATACTGGGTTTTGCCATGTTGACCAGGCTGATCTCAAACTCCTGACCTCAGGTGATCCACCTGCCTCGGCCTCCCAAAATGCTGGGATTACAGGCATGAGCCACAGCACCTGGCTGAAATGCCTATTTGAAACATACCCTACCTTCTAATGAAAAAGAATTACTAATCCTTACTAATATTAGACACTTTTTCTGTGGATTATGGTAGCAAGTAGTACTCATGTAAAAATACCTGGTCTCCTGGCTTTATTTTTAATTTATTTTTTTCTAACACAGGGCCTCACTCTGTCATCCAGGCTGGAATGTAGTGGTGCAATCACGGCTCACTGCAGCCTTGACCTCCTGAGCTCAAGTGATCCTCCCACCTCAGTCTCCCAGGTAGCTGGGACTATAAGCACACATCAGCACACTCTGTTAATTTTTGTATTTTTTGTAGAGATGAGGTGTCACCGTTTTGCCCAGGCTGGTCTCAAACTTCTGGGCTCAAGCAATCCAACTGCTTTGGCCCCCCAATGTGCTGGAATTACAGGCGTGAGCCACCACACCCGGCCATCTCCTGGCTTTAAATATGTTAAGCGAAATACACACTTTGAAGGAATCTGTAGATGCTCCTGTACTTTCCCCAAGCCTGGATGTCATGGATGGTTTCTTTCCAGTAGAAGACCGATAAAATACTCAGGGGTAAAGGACATAAGGCACCTGAATGCCTGGTGTGCCTAAGACATCCACCTGCCCTGACTCATTTCACATGGAACAGCAGGACCGGAATGTAAATGAGAATCGCATAGTGCCTGGCTTGTAGCTCTCCTGAGGAACTTCCCACATTTGGTTTCTCATCCATCACACCCTGAGTGTGTGATGTTCTTTTATGCCTCTGAGTTTGTAGGTGCTGCACCTTCTTCCTAGAAACCCCGGCCACCCTTCATCTGGTGTGCAAATCCCTAGTCATCCTAAAGACTTATCTTAAACAACACCTCCTCCGTGAAGCCTCCCTAAAGTGTTTAGCTCGTGCAAGCAGAATGAGGTGCTTTCTCTTCTGCTCCTCCAAGTTTCTTGATCATTCTATTATAGCACACGAATAACACCAAAAGTATCTGTACACATGTCTTTCTCTGCACTAAACTGTAACTTTGTGAATGTGTACCTGGTAGACATTATGGTCAGGAAGCTGCAGGAATGAATGATTGTATCTATTTATGTTGGTCCTTTTTCTCCAGTTCCTAATTATATGCCTCAAGAATGTGGGTACAGGTTGTTCTTACTCATTTCCGACACCTTGCTGGTTATAACACATTGTCTTGTACATAGGCAAAAATAAAAACTTGAATGAATGAGATGTCATAGCAATAACCATATCTGCAAAACTGACAAAACCTTATTTCAACCTCTCCTGTGCTATTTTAATCCAGAATCCATAGTATTTTTCACTCAAAAAGGAAAGTACCAAAGTTCTCAAAATAGAAGGAAAGAATAATGAAAATAATAATAAAAGAAATAAAACAAAAAGGAATAAATAACAATCATGAAAGAATTTTCCAGATTTATGTAAGATAAGAGGAGACTAAGATCCAGACCACTGATGGCTTTAAAAGTCACACACTCTGTACTGACATACTAGAGGTGTCCAGATTTTCAGGTCCTCAGGAACAATTTGGACACCCAGGCCTCTGGCCAGATTGAACGTAGGTGGAGCCTCTTTATGTTATCTCTTCTCCACATCCTGGCCTTTTTTTTTTTCCGCCCCCAATCCTCAGATATAGTGCTGAGGGTATAAACTGGCAGCCCAACCCGCAAACCTGTTTACTCACACAGTGGTTTTATGTTTTTAAATTAGCTGCCAATATGGAAAGAGTGGGGAAGTTCGCATAAACATTCCCAACTTCAGATTGCCAACTTCCCTTAGAAAATCACATCTGGCAACATGGTAGAGGCACTTAATGCTCTAACCAACTGATGCATGCTTTCTCAGATATACCTACTGGATTAATTTATGGCAATAAAATTTTTTGTCTTTAAAAAAAAAGTAACCATTTTTAATGACACTGAGCCTTGCCCCCAAAGCCATAAGGAGGTCACCAGTGATCTCCTAAGTACCTAATGATCCCCTGTCTTTTCTCAGTTCTCACCTCTGAAAGCTACCAACATTCTATCCTTCTTGAAACCTTCTCCTTCACTGGCTTCCATCAATTTCTATTTTCTGGATGGCCTGCCCCTCTCTGACTACTCCTGTATTTTCTTCCTTTTTTCTTTACCAAATATAGAAATTCCCTAATGTTCAGTCCATCCTCAAACCTCTTTCCCATGGCTATTCTCTTTTCCAGGAAATGTACTCACTACCATGGCTTTAGTCACACAGCCTCTCTGCAGGTAACTTTTCTCTCTTGAGCTCAAAATCCACATTATCAATGAACTCTTACTATTTCTTCCCTGCACCCCATCCTTTACTCGATATTGGCATGTCCAAAAATATTAGGCTGGTGCAAAAGTAATTGCAGTTTTTGCCATTAAAAGTAACTGCCAGGAGAATCACTTGAACTCAGGAAGTGGAGGTTGCAGTAAGCTGAGATTGGGCCATTGCACTCCAGCCTGGGCAACAGGACGAGACTCTGTCTCAAAAAAAAAAAAACACCTTTGCACCAGCCTAATAAAATATCCAAATCCAAACCCAATGGGGTGAATGTCAGCTGTTTCTGTCTGCCCTGCATTTCTGTTTTCACTGGAGATCTACCAGACTGTCAAAATTTCCTACCTGGCCTAAGTGGAGGGAACACGAACCAAAGCTTCACCAGCAGTGGTACCCCATCTTCCTGTCCGCAGTGATAGGGCCGAGGAGTAAGCACCTGCCCTAAGTGGGATTTGGCATCTGGAGATGAGAGGGAGTCATCTTAGATCATGAACTATGAAGATGCTGCGGCTGTCTTCCTGGCCACATGGAAGCTTCAGAGGGAAGGCACGGCACCCAAAGAGAAGCAAAGCAGAGCCTCTGAGTGCCTAGGACCAGGAGCGTCCAAAGCCAGACGCAAGACCCTGGGTCTCACAATTAGAGCAGTAACCAATTCCATTTGTTCATAAGCTAGTTTGATTCCACTTTGTCAGTCATCAAAAGAGCCCTCTTGGCCAGGCATAGTAGTTCACACTGGTAATCCCAGCATTTTGTGAGGCTGAGGCAGGAGGATCGCTTGAGCCCAGGAGTTCAAGACCAACCTGAGCAACATAGTGAGACCTTGTCTCTACAAAAAATTAAAAAATTATCCAGGTGTAGTGGTACATACAGCTGCTTAGGAAGCTGAGGCAGGAGGATTGCTTGAGCCCAGGAGGTCGAAGCTACAGTGAGCTATGATTGTGCCACTGCACTCCAGCCTGGGCAACAGAGCAGGGTTCTGTCTCAAAACTTACAAACAAACAAACAAACAAAAGAAACTTCTTTTATTACCCCATTCTCCCAGTGGATTAGTCCATTTTCATGCTACTGATAAAGACATACCCAAAACTGGGAAGAAAAAGAGGTTTAATTGGATTTACAGTTCCACATGACTTGGGAGGCCTCAGAATCATGGCGGCAGGCGAAAGGCACTTCTTACAGGGCAGCAGCAAGAGAAAATGAGGAAGAACCAAAAGCAGAAACCCCTGATAAACCCATCAAATCTCATGAGATTTATTCACTATAATGAGGATAGCATGGGAAATATGACCAGCCCCCATGATTCACTTACCTCCCCCTGGGTCCCTCCCACAACACATGGGAACAATTCAAGTGGAGATTTGGGTGGGAACACAGCCAAACCATATCACCTAGTTAGCAGGTCATAAAAATTGAAGACATCTTTAACTCTCTCCTCTCCTTTCCTCCAATATTCAATTTGCAACCAAGTCTTCAAATTCCATTTCTATAATCATTGCCACAATCCTACTCTCTTCTCAACCTTATTGCTACTATCCAAGCTAACAGCCTCATATACCTTTCTAAAGACTTTTGCAGTAGTCTACTAACTGGTCTCCCACCTCCAGACTCTACCCACCCTTGAGACCACTGTTAGATCCATTTTCCTAAATCGTAAGTCTAGCTACCTAGTCCCCCTTTTAAAAAGTTTCCATGGGTATCCATTGCATCCAAAATAAGAAAAGATGTCTGTCCTCATATGCTGGGGCTGCCATAACAAAGTACACAGACTGGGTGACTTAAAAACAACAGAAATGGATTTTCTCACATTTCTGGAGGCTGAGACCAAGGGGTCTGCCGGGTTGGTTTCTTCTGTGGCCTCCATCCTTGGCTTGCAGATGGCTGTCTTCTCCCTGTGTGTTTTCCTGGCCTTCCCTCTATATCTGTCTGGGTCCCAATTTCCTCTTCTTAGAAAGATACCAGTCACATGGAATTATAGCCTACCCCCAATGACCTCATTTTAACTTAATTACCTCCTTAAAGACCCCATCTCCCAATGCAGCCTCATTCTGAAGAATTGGGAGCTACAACGTTAGCACATGAATTTGGTGGGGCAATGGTGGAGAGACACAATTCAGCCCATAACAATTCCTCATTCAGATTTCTTTGTTTCTTTTTTTTTTGAGATGAAGTCTCACTCTGTTGCTCAGGCTGGATGGCAGTGGCGTGATCTCGGCTCACTGCAACCTCCACCTCCTGGGTTCAAGTAATTCTCCCACCCCAGCCTCCCGAGTAGCTGGGATTACAGGCACCTGCCATCATGCCTGGATAATATTTGTATTTTTAATAGAGAACTGGGTTTTACCATGTTGGCCAGGCTGGTCCTGAACTCCTGACCTCAAGTGATCTACCCGCCTTGGCCTCCCAAAGTGCTGGGATTACAGGCACGAGCCACCATGCCTAGCCTTCTCAGATTTTTTTTTTCTTTTCTTTTTGTGAGATGGAGTCTCGTCCTGTCGCCCAGGCTGGAGTGCAATGGCACGATCTTGGCTCACTGCAACCTCCACCTCCCAGGTTCAAACGATTCTTCTGCCTCAGCCTCCCAAGTAGCTGGGATTACAGATGCCCACCACTATGCCCAGCTAATTTTTGTATTTTTAGTAGAAATGGGGTTTCACCATGTTAGCCAAGCTGGTTTCGAACTCCTAACCTTGCGATCTGCCCACCTTGGCCTCCCAAAGTGTTGGGATTATAGGCTTGAGTCACTGCAGCCAGCCTCAGATTTCTTCATATGCCTCCAAATGAACATTTTCAACCCTACCAAATTTATCTGCTTGGAATATGCATTCTCTTCCTATCTCCATCTCATATCTCTGTTCATCAGAACCCTTCCCATCCTTCAAAGTCCTTCACAAATGCCCTGTCCTCTAAGCTGTCCTACTTTCTGGATGGGACTTTCTCTTCCATTCCTTTTGAGCAGGACATCCTGCATCCTCACATTCCTTTGCCTTCCCCTGCCTTGGGAGTAAGACTTCTCTCCACTTTAGGTCTGGTGGAGCTTCCAGGTAGAGAACCCCTGGCCACAAGTGTGAACAAGCTCAGCCAATCATAGCCGATCTTCTGGGGATTTGCACACACCAGACAGAAGGTGGTTGGAACTGAGTCATTTGATGGTGGCACCCTTGACGGCTCTTGCGTTCTTCTTGCTACAATCCTCAGTGCTGCCTGGCTTCTGTCATTCTCCAAGCATCTGTTAAGCTCTTTTTTCTACTCAGTGAGTTACCCAGAAGGCTTTCAATAAACCCATTATTTTTTCTGACTTGAGTTGACCAGTATTCATTTCTTTCATGTGCAACCAAAGAACCCTATTAATATACTTTGAAGCCCCAGAGTACAATGTTTTTTCATCTCATAACACACCCTATTTCTGCCTTGTACGGAATAGCTTCCATGATTTCCCCCACGTTACTTCTTTCCCCCTTGCTTTTTTCTACATTCAAGCAGCTGGTCCACTTTGTGTTCATTGCCTTAGGAGGATGTAAGACAGTAGAAAAGAGAGAAGAAGTTTCCTAGTAACAGAAATACCCTACAGCACAGACAACAGATTTGGAAGCAAACATTATTTGTAATAGTAAGATTCTAGATCTCACCTGCCCAATCTTCCCGGACCAGAGGATTCTCAGAGTTAGAAGCAAGAAGGAAAGACGGAAGGAGACTCAGAGAGCTAAAATGCTCACTGGTCCTGAGAGAAGCAGCATTTTCTCCTGTGCCCCTGGGAGAACCTTAGGGAGGTAGCAAGACTCCATAAGGAAATGGATGAGTGCTGTGTTTATGCATGCTGCAAAGAGGCGCACGGGTTCCGTGCAACCCAGAAAGGCCTAGAAGTAGCAGAGAGAATCAAAAGGTAGGTCCTGAAGGGACCTTGCAGAGGGAATGAGTGTGTCCCCATGACTGCCTGCACGAACACATAATACACAACCACAGGGGCAGCGATGTCTCAGCAGATCGTGCTGACAGATGACATTGAGGACCAAAAAGCACCCCCTCCTGATGGCTTCAGATTATGTAAGCCCCTAGAATTAGTCATGACCCAAAAAATGGTGAGGACCCCAACTGAGCTTATTCCAACCTGGTAAAAAGTAGGGCTCAAAACAGATATTAAGTTGTTAAATAAATAGAGAGAGAAATTGTTCTTTGTTACCTGGGTTGAATACTAAGATTTTTTTCCCCCAACATATTTATTTATATACCAGTCTTGCCCTTCCTGTGAGATGACAACACAGCAAGGACTGTCGCTCTCTTGTCTTTGTATCCCCTACAACTGCTGTCACAGGAACTTATGCAAAGTATACATTCAATGACTATGTCTTTAAGTTGAATTGAATTGAATCAAGTAACGACTCAAACTTGAAGTTTACAACAGGGTTAGATTACCAATATCGATGGGATGTTTATTCTTGGTTTATGGGAAGTGTGCTGGATATTTTGCATATTTTTATGAGAGTGAGAGTTGTATCCATGATCTGGAAACATCAATGGAATCTGCTTCTCCAGCATAACGCGGCTTGTTTGGCCCTAGTGGTTAGAAGGGATTGGCGATGTCTCCCATTCATGGTCGGAGGGTGCTTACACATTGGCAAAACAGAACCACAGAATTTGAGAACTGGGCAGGATATTAGCCATCATGTAGCCAACAACTTCACTTATTAGTGGGGAAAAAACTGAAGCCCAGAGGTATGACAGTTTACCCAAAGTAACAGAATCAGTGAGAGAGGTGAGGCAAGTATTCTCCTCACTCTCCATTTTCCCCATCTGGCTGAGAGTCCATGTCCTGCCCTTCACCCAGTCTCTTGCAGACCCTCAACTCATTCTTGCTTCATTGTTTTCATTGTCCATCCTCCCCAGCCACCTGGCAACACCTCAACTCAGATCAAACCAAGGTCTCTGATCTTTTTGTACACCCGGGCTGCTGGGCTCTGCTTGAGAATATCAGACAACCTCACAGATTGGTTCCACTAGAAATCCATGACTACCAGACTTGACTGGGCCCTCCATGCTGCCAGCAATCTATATCAATCTTTCTCTGTCCGCGCTCTCCGAGTTTCCATTCTAGTTATTTCACAAATTTGTCTCCTCTCCTCAAACTTCCGGTCCCACTCCATCGCCCCTTTTCACTCAATCCTACTAAGATGAAGTCCTCTGAAGGGAAAACACTCAGATCCCCACCACCAAGCCTACATGTATATCTGCATCCACACTCACAAGGAGCACGCTTCGCCTCGCAGTCTGAGGGAGGCCTTCACTCGCGCTCTGAATTCCGTCCCCGCCCAAAACCCCTTGCCTTGCATTGCCCCTCTCTCTGCTCCATCTTTTGCCTCTGAAGCACTTGCTTATCTGCAGACGTGAGTCGATGCACACAGATGGTTCCTATTTTAAAAATCAAACACACTTCCGCAGCCCTGTGTTCCCCGCTGTTCTCTTCCCACAGCCGCCTCACTTCTCCCCTCCTGAGTTATCCACTCTCGTCATCTCCATTTCCCACCACAGTCTGGCGGGTGCTTCTGGTCAGCTAGAGTTGCTCTCACCTGGGACCTCACTGTTGTCTATGGTGAGCGTGTCGGTCCTCACCTTGCTGACAGCATTTGACCCTGTTCAGTGGTCCTCTTCTTATTCTATTTATTTATTTATTTAGAGGCAGAGTCTCGCTCTGTTGCCCAGGCTGGAGTACAGTGGCATGAACACAGCTCATTGCAGCCTCTATCTCTTGGGCTCAAACAATCCTCCCACCTCAGCCTCCCAAGGAGCTGGGAGCAGTCATCCTCTTCTTGAAAACATTCTCTTATTGATTTCTGTGATTCCACATTCCTCTGATTTTCTCAAACTTCTCCAGCCACATTGTCAGCCTCTTTTTCAAGCTAATTTTCTAATATCCATTCCTTAAAGGTGTCCCTTGGTGTTGGTATCTTCTCTGATCACCCCCAATACTGTCCCTAGGCAATTTCGTCCACTTCTTGGCTTCAATTACATTCATATTGAGGTCTCCCAAATCCATACCTGCCAGTCCTGGCCTGGGTCCTGAGTTCTACATCTGTAAGTCTACTGGACATCTTCACGTGGCATCCCCAATTCAACAATGCCTAAAACTAGACTCCTTATCTCCATGTCCCCCCACCAAAAAAAAAAAACCAAAATCCTCCTCTTTTTCCTCCCAGTCAAAGGCAACATCACCCACCCAGTCATCCTCCTGAACACCTTCTACCCTCATGGCTCCCAAATGGAGTCAATCACTGGACGCTCTCAAGTCAACTCTAGATCTTCCTCAAATCAGCCTACCCCAGAGAGAAAACTGTAGGGAAATGGTTAAACTTGCAGTTAGACAACGGGGCTTCAAATCTGACCAGATCTGACCAGGCACAGTGGCTCACGCCTATAACCTCAATACTTTGGGAGGCCAAGGTGGGAGGACTGCTTGAGCTCAGAAGGTCAAGACCAGCCCGGGCAACATAGCGAGACCTAAATTAGCTTGGCATGGTGGCACGTACCTGTAGTCCCAGCTACTCAAGAGGCTGAGGTAGGAGGATCATTTGAGCCCAGGAGGTTGAGGCTGCAGTGAGCCATGTTCGTGCCACTGCACTCCAGCTTGGGCAACAGAGTGAGACCCTGCTCAAAAACAGACAAACAAACAAATCCCAGATCTACTTACTTGGCAATGCAAGCAACTTAGTCTCTCTTTTTTTCTCCATTTGTAAGATGCACATGGTGATAACAGAGCCTTCCTCGTGTGGATGCTATGAGGACTTACTGAGCTTGTGCATAGAAAGTACTTAGAAGAAAGCCAGGCACAGTGGCTCCTGCCTGTAATCCCAGCACTTTGGGAGGTCAAGGCGGGTGGATCACCTGAGGTCAGGAGTTCAAGACCAGCCTGGCTAACATGGTGAAACCCTGTCTCTACTAAAAACACAAAAATCAGCCAGGCATGGTGGCAGGCACCTGTAATCCCAGCTACTCGGGAAGTTGAGACAGAAGAATCACTTGAACCCAGGAGAAGGAGGTTGCAGTGAGCTGAGATCGTGCATTGCACTCCAGCCTGGGCAATAAGAGCAAAACTCTGTCCAAAAAAAAAAAAAGAGAAAGAAAAAAGAAAGAAAGCACTTAGAAGAGTACTTGGCACATCGTCGGTGTTACCTCTCCTTATAGTCCTCACTGCCACCCACTAGTAGCAGCCACGCCCTCGTCTGTTTCCCGGCTGGCCAATGCAGTCTGCTGAGGGGCTTTCTGTCTATGACTCTGCTCCACTTCCAATCTGGCCTTCACACTACCCTCAAAAGGATTTTATTAAACAAAACTTGTTCATGTCACTTCCCTACTAGAAACTTAAAAGTGGCTGCCCATTGCCCTTAAAACAAAATTTCAGATTTCTGATGACAGCTTTCAAGATTCAGCATGACCAGGCCTCTGCATGCCTTTCCAAGCCAATCTTCTACCATTTCTCCTCAATTCCTTTTGCAGCCACACAACCATTTCCTAAGACACAACTTGCTCCTTCTCACCTGGGCCTTCTCACCTCTGGGGTTTTGCAATGCTGGCCACTCTGCTGCAAACACCCTTTCTTTACCTCACCCCAATCCCTCACCTACCTGGGCTGTGCCAACCCCTGCTTATCCTTCAGGTCTCAGCTAAATATCACTTGTTTGAGGAAGACAGGCTTTTGTGAAGGTTAATATTAAGTGTCAACTTGACTGAATTGATGGATGCAAAGTACTGTTTCTGAGTGTATCTGGGTGTTTCTGGGTGTTGCCTCTCCCACTGGTAGAGGCAGGGCACTATCCAATCAGCTGCCAGTGCAGCTAGCAAAAGCAAGTGGAAAGGAGGTGGAAGAACCTGACTTGTTGAGTCTTCCGGCCTTCATCTTTCTTCCGTGCTGGATGCTTCCTGCCCTTGTGCACCGGTCTCCAGGTTATTCAGCTTTTGGACTCTTGGACTCACACCCGTGGCTTGCCAGGGGCTCTCAGGCCTTTGGCCACAGATTGAAAGCTGCACTGTCCATTTACCTACTTTTGAGGTTTTGGAACTGAGACTGAGCCACTACTGGCTTCCTTGCTCCTCAGCTTGCAAATGACTTATTGGGGGACTTCACCTTGTGATCGTGTGAGTCAATTCTCCTTAAGAAACTCCCTTTCGGCCAGGCGCGGTGGCTCACGCCTGTAATCCCAGCACTTTGGGAGGCCAAGACGGGTGGATCACGAGGTCAGGAGATCGAGACTATCCTGGCTAACACGGTGAAACCCCGTCTCTACTAAAAAATACAAAAAACTAGCCGGGCGAGGTGGCGGGCGCCTATAGTCCCAGCTACTCAGGAGGCTGAGGCAGGAGAATGGCGTGAACCCGGGAGGCGGAGCTTGCAGTGAGCTGAGATCTGGCCACTGCACTCCAGCCTGGGTGACAGAGCGAGACTCCGTCTCAAAAAAAAAACAACAAAAAAAGCAACTCCCTTTCATATATTCATATGTCCTATAAGTTCTGTCCCTCTAGAGAACCCTGACTAATACAGATTTAGCCTCCCAACTTAGAGAATGCCCCATCCTCTCCCTGTCCATAACATTTGCCACTGGGCTTTGTCATTGTCTGTTTTGTGTGTTTCTCACTGCAGATGATGAGCTCTGCTTTTTTTTTTTTTTTTTTTTGAGACGGAGTCTCGCTCTGCCGCCCGTGCTGGAGTGCAGTGGCCGGATCTCAGCTCACTGCAAGCTCCGCCTCCCGGGTTCCCGCCATTCTCCTGCCTCAGCCTCCCGAGTAGCTGGGACTACAGGCGCCGCCACCTCGCCCGGCTAGTTTTTTTGTATTTTTTAATAGAGACGGGGTTTCACCGTGTTAGCCAGGATGGTCTCGATTTTTTTTTTTGAGACAGAGTCTCACTCTATCGCCCAGGCCGAAGTGCAGTGGCGTGATCTTGGCTCCCTGCAAGCTCCGCCTCCCGGGTTCACGCCATTCTCCTGCCTCAGCCTCCTGAGTAGCTGGGACTACAGGCACCTGCCACCATGCCTAGCTAATTTTTTTTTTTTTTTTTTTTTGTATTTTTAGCAGAGATGGGGTTTCACCATGTTAGCCAGGATGGGAGCTCTGCTATCTTTTATAATTGTTTTTATTGCCTGTCTCCACACTAGAGTCTGAGCTATTTGGGAGCAGGGACTTCATTTGGTTCCCATCACGTCCCAAGAAGCTAGAAGTATGCCTGGCGCACTGAGTACCGCCTCAGTTAATATTTGTTAAATGAACTAAATGATGCCTAGGCTATTATTTTCCCAACACAGATGTCAGGTTTTTAGGTTGAAAAACATATATTACAATTCATTTTGGAAACTGAACGCCCAGCAAATCTTCTTAAAATAATATCATCTGTTCTTGTTCAGAGACCTCTCACCTTGAGAAACCTTGTACAATCTTCTCAGATGACTTCTCTGTACTTGATCATCTCTACTGTAATATATCTTCACGGAATAGGCTCCAGGGACCCCTAACCTTGAAGAAACCTTAGTTCATCTCTCTATAGAAAGATTTTTCTATCAGAAAGCCTGTGGGCTACTTTAACTTGAAATAATGACCTTAATCACATTTGACAACTCTTTCTACTTAAAATTATTTATGAGATTCAAGCGAGCAGTTAGGAAATTAATGACAGAGCTCACTTTAAATGGTCTTTCCTTCCTAATGCTTTTGCTATAATGACTCGCAACATAAGGTTGCCTTTGTTGGTTCTAGAAAGTAAGAAAAAGGCTTTCCTTCATTTAAAAATGTTATTTTAAAAATTTCTTTCCTTAAGCTAAAACAGATGAGATTCAGAAAGGGCATATGTCCCTAATTATTATGATTAAGCATTTATTCTTTTCACATTAATGTCTGGGCATCTTTTGGTCACCCAATCCTGTTCTATCTTCTTCTCTTTTTTGGCTTTCCTGCCTGCCACATCTCCTGATGGCAAAGAAAAAAAATAATTCAAAAGAGAAAAGTACACAATATACACAGATACACATATGTAGAGAGAGGGATCTTGCAATATAATCATATATGGGGAAAGAAGGATTTGCAGCAATGTCAATATAATCTATTAGTGTATATGTGTGTGTATATATGTATGTTTATATGTGTATGTGTGCATGTATGTGTATATATGTATATATAAAGACTCAGTTTCAACATGTATATCAATTTCCAGGGTCATCTTCATAAATGAGTAAAATTTTAATAGATGCATATGAACACATGTGTGTATGTGTATATACACATGTATATACATGTATACATGTATAAATATATACACATATATTCCATATTATGTGCATATAATGCATGTATATATACATATGTATACCATATAATATACATGTATGAAATACACATGTATTTTATATACATATGTATACTATGTAATATATGTACATGAAATACATTTATTTTTTATATATATACTATGTATTATACATACATAAAATACACATATTATATACATATGTATAATATGTATACTATATACACATACTGTATACTTTATAATACACATATATTATGTTGATATATGATATATATTTATATGTGTATTACATAGTATACATATGTATGTATACATGCATTATATATACATTTATAAATAACAAATACACATTTACATATATACTGTATGTGTATACATATACACATATACATATACAAACAATATACTAATATATTCATATTATTTGTATATAGATGTGTGTATTATCTGTGTATATTATACATATATAATATGAATATGTATGTGTATATAAACCCATATGTTCATATGCATCTACAAAAATGTCATCCACTTATGAAAATGACCCCAGAAATTAATAGATGTACTAAGTATTTCTGCCCCTTACAAAACTACACTGCCATACACATTTGTTTGAATTTTTAATGTTTAATAACTCCAACGTTTCTTCAAAGGAAATGTTAGTAACCTTTTTGTTTGGCCTAAATGTGATACTTTTCCTTTCTTCCCAAAAACTCTCATATTAAGCCAAAGTAAATTAAATGCCCTCTAGATTTGGGGCTAATTCCTTGACACTACCTGAAAAACCAGGAGACAACCCAGCATGCTTGAAGCAGCCCAGAATTCCTGCTGGGGTGCATCTTGCGCTTCTTACACTGTGTGCTCTCCACCTGAGCTGGACAGGTCTCCCCGCAACACTGCACTTCGTCCTTGTCCCAGGGGACATGCGGCCTTTTCAGAAGAAGCTAAGGCCTTTCTTACTCACCACTGTTGCAAGAAGAATTTGACAGCTTTCTTTTCTGTGAACTTCTGGGCTTCCCTGCTCTTCCAAAGATCGTTCTTTCGCCATGCCCAAGAGCTGGCAAACTGTCCACCGCGAGCTGTGTGACACAGAATCTGCAGGACGTGGGGAAGGCCGTGCCGAGGCTCTGTCATTTTGATAGAGTTTTGGAAAAGGCGTCTCTTGTCTCTGCTATTCTTGGGAACGTGATGTGTGAAATGAAAGCAGAACAGTGTATCAGTAAAATAGGCACTCTCCACAGGGGTTTGACAGCCACCTTAGTAGATAATGTAATAACAATGTGGCTCACACTTGTAATCCCAGCAATTTGAGAGGCCAAGGTGGGCAGATCGCTTGAGTTCAAGATTAACCTGGGCAACACGGCAAGACGCTGTCTCGACAAAAAATTTAAAAATACTGGCCATGTGTGGTGGTGTTCACCTGTGGTCCCAGTTACTCAGGAAACTGAGGTGGGAGGGTCACCTAAGTCTGCAGTGAGCCAAGATCATGCCACTGCACTCCAGCCTGGGCAACAGAGCAAGACTGTCTCAAAAAATAAAAATAAAAATAAATAGCTCTGCTAAGCATAGAAAGTGCTCCAGGGAGTACCCGGATTCAGTGTCGATAGAATGTCCGTGCCACCACAAAAATAGGAGAGACAGTGATTACAGCACACAGCACAGGAAGCAAGGAAAAGCACTTACATTTGCCTCTGTGGAAGGAACCAACAAGGCCGTGGGAAAATGCATAGCAGAAGGCAGACGCACAAACCCCTGGGAAACTGAGAGAGCAGCAGGATGACCTAAAGAAATCCAACAATGAGTATCAAGTGGTAATTTGACTTGAACAAATGTAATTTTTAAATAAATTAGCAAAACCAGAAAGAGAAAAAAAAGAAGGAATGGAGAAGCCAGATATCTCCTCCCACTTGCTAATGCTCGACTGTCAACGGGCGGCCATCCCTCCACTCCCTGTTCCCCATAAGGGCTGCCCTCCCGCTGAGTCCAGCTCTTCAGGAGGCAGAGTGGAGCTTTCAAGTGTTTCTGCAAACTAGAAAACCTGAGTTTCTACGACATTTTATTATTAATTAGACATGCTAATTAATCCAAAGCACATCACTTTCCTTCCCTGTACCTCAATTCCTCTCTGTCAACTAAGGAATTTGGACTAAATTATCTCTCAAATTCCTTTAGCTTGACTGTTGCATGCTAACTTTCTGAGTCACCTTTCATAAATGTGGAAATCTAAAGCCACTATTGTTCCAGTCTTGGATCCATGTAGTAAAAATGTTTGACCAGTTTAATTAAAGTATCTTTTCTACCAAACACAAACGTAGAAGTTTGGGAGAATCTAAAAGTAGATTTACCAGTAGTCAGTACTATGGAAAGGGAAGATCTTGCAAGTTAATATCCTACTAACTAGATCTTAAGTGGATCTTAAGAAAAAGGAGGCCGGGCATGGTGGATCACGCCTGTAATCCCAGCACTTCGGGAGGCCGAGACACGTAGATCATGAGGTCAGGAGTTCAAGACCAGCCTGACCAAGATGGTGAAACCTCCTCTCTACTAAAAATACAAAAATTAGTTGGTTGTGGTGGCAAGCACCTGCAATCCCAGCTACTCGGGAGGCTGAGGCAGGGAATTGGTTGAACCTGGGAGGCAGAGGTTGCAGTGAGCCAAGAGCACACCACTGCACTCCAGCTTGGGCGACAGAGCGAGACTCAGTCTCCAAAAAAAAAAAAAAAGAAAAAGGAACCAGGAAGGGAGTTTGCAGAGCAGCTTATCCCACTTTAAGAGTTCTGGAAGCAACAGAAGTTACTATTAACAATCCCTTTTTCCTGGCACAGAGTTTGATTGTTAGGACATTCTGGGAGAGACTGGGAAGATGGATCATGGAAGACTCTTAATTCTGCGTGTGTGTGTGTGTGTGTGTGTGTGTGTGTGTGTGTGTGTGTGTTTATAATTATTTTTTTGAGATGGAGTCTTGTTCTGTCACCCAGGCTGGAGTGCAGTGCTATGATCTTGGCTCACGGCAACCTCCGCCTCCCGGGTTCAAGTGATTTTCCTGCCTCAGCCTCCCGAGTAGCTGGGACTACAGGTGCATGCCACCACGCCCAGATAATTTTTGTATTTTTAGTAGAGACCGTTTTCACCATGTTGGCCAGGCTGGTCTCAAACTCCTGACCTCAGGTGATCTACCCACCTCAGCCTCCCAAAGTGCTGGGATTATAGGGGCAAACTACTGTGACCGGCCTGTGTATCTCTATGTGACTTAAGTCACATGTTATCATTGGATTCATTAAAATAAGTTCAATAAAATTGATGAAAGATAAAATTTCCACAGTGAATGTTTATCAAACTTCTTTCGGGTTTATTTTGCTTAAGGGGGAGCTCTCTAGTGTAATCCTGTTGTAACCAAGCGAGTTATAGAGAAATGCCACACTTTGAGACAAATTATGGAGTCCTTTATTAGCCGGCGACCGAGAGGCAGCTAGCGCTCAAAATTCTATCGGCCCCGAAGAAGGTGCTAGATTCTGTTTTATACTATGGTCTAAATAGGAGAGGGGGGTTTAACTGAAGCAATTTTACAGAAGAAGAATAGGCAAAAAGTTAAAAAAAAAAATTGGTTATAGAAGCAGTTACAAAAAATAAACAGTTCCAGGTGCAGGGGATTAAAGTATCAGTAAGACATAAATGCAGGGGCTTTAGGTACCTTCCACCGAGCCCATTCCCAGGAGCTGCTGGTACAGCCTGCCTCAGTATCTTATCAGCAGGTGCATTCCTGGATGTGCGTGGAGTCAGCGTGCACTAGTTATTCCCTTAAGGGGGATAAAGGGGACTGCAAGTGAAGAAACTAAAATGGAGCGTATCCGGCTCTCTCTGCTAAGAGAGAGTCACTCAGGTTAAAACAAGGTAGGTTATCTCAATCCTGCACCTCTTCTCCCCTGTCCACTAAGAAGAAAGACAAGATCTTAAAGATCACAGCCCTATCCCACTCTGCCAAAAAGAGGGGAAAACCATAATTATTCCCTCAGGGAATTTTCTCAGCGTCTCCTCTGCATTTCCTTCAGTCAGCTTGCTTACTCCATGGAAATTTGCACTTCCCAGTGGTTGTCCAGAAAATAGCCATTATCTTACTAAGGTCAGAAATATGACAGAAGTTTTTGCCTAAGCAGAGTAAGAGTCAGAATGATAAACAAAAGGGATAATTGAAATTCGCTAACTCGTCTTTCAAAGAGAGCCTTAAATGAATTTGTCCTCTTCTGCCCTCTCGCTGATTTTTATAAATTGTTGGCAATCTTGCTTGCCACCAACTGTACTAAAGGGGAAGAGGGGAGAGAAGGACTTACCAGAGTTAATAGTACTAATATTTCTACTACCTGGCATAGCAGAGGCTACTAGAGATCTCTATTTTCTGTTTTCTATTATTACCCATTTTCTATAACAGAGGTCAGCCTGTGTGCCAAATCCAGCCCACCACCTGCTTTTGTAAATAAAGTTTTATTGACACTGATATGGTTTGGCTTTGTCCCCACCCACATCTCCTCTTGAATTGTAGCTCCCATAATTCCCATGTGTTGTGGGAGGGACCCGGTGGGAGATAATTGAATCATAGGGGCTTTTTCCCCCACACTGTTCTCATGGTAGTGGGTAAGTCTCATGAGATCTGATGGTTTTATAAGGGGAAACCCCTTTCACTTGGCTCTCATTCTCTCATCTGCCATCATGTAAGATGTGCCTTTCACATTCCACCATGATTGTGCGGCCCCCCCAACCATGTGGAATTGTGAGTCCATTCAACCTCTTTTTCTTTATAAATTACCCAGTCTTGGGTCTGTCTTTATCAGCCGCGTGAAAAAGCACTCATACAGACACACAGCCACGAGCATCCATCTGTGTAGTGTCTATGGCTGCTGTCGTATGGTTAAATATGGCTGCCATCGCAGGGTTAAATAGTTGAGACAGAGGCCATGTGCCTCACAAAGCCTGAAATATTTACTAACTGGCCTTTTTTACAGGAAAACGATTGCCAATTCTTGTTCTATAATAATAGAACACACAACTTTAAGCAAGGTGCATGGCTGCCTAGAAGACAGGACTTACTTTTCCAGCCTCCGTGAAGCCCTGTCTTGTGTCTAAAGATTACCAATAAAATGTAAGTGGAAATTACGGGCCAGGCGCCGTGGCTCATGCCTGTAATCCCAGCACTTTGGGAAGCTGAGGCAGGCGGATAACCTGAGGTCAGGAGTTCGAGACCAGCCTGGCCAACATAGTGAACCCTGTCTCTACTAAAAATACAAAAATTAGCTGGGTGTGGTGGCAGAAGCCTGTAATCCCAGTTACTCAGGATGCTGAGGCAGGAGAATCACTCAAACCTGGGAGGTGAAGATTGCAGTGAGCTGAGATCGTGCTATTGCATTCCAGCCTGGGTGACAAGAGTGAAACTCTGTCTCAAAAAAATAAAAAATAAAGTAAGTGGAAATTGTGTGCAACTTCATCTTGAACCATAAGATGAGCTTGAGAATAGCAGTCATGCACAGCAGAGAAAAAGGGTGGGAACTGCTTGGTCCCCAACACCATGGAGCACCATGTTAGACTTGGACATTTTGCCAGGATTTCTAAATGGGAGGAAAATAAATTCTTATATTTTGGATTTGAAATCTCTCACAACTAAATATAATCCTAATATGTTGGGCTATATCCATTTTTAACATAAAATGTAGCGTAAGCTAAAAATATTTTTTTATATATCTTCCTCAAACAAAAACACATGGCATCTGCATTCAAGTCAAAGAGACGTTACCAGAGCCATTCAAAATAATTCCAAATAAGTGACCTCCAGACCATTCAGTAAAAGCATCATTATAGAGAGGTGGGTGTGCTCCTTATTTGCGTCTTAAGTTTTGTTTCTACATGCTATAATTTCTCAGTTTATCATCCTCATCCTTAATTGGGTGAGGACAGCATGTTATTTCTGGGAAGTATAATGACTATTAAAGTTGTCACGCCCTACGTAACTGGGAATGTCAAATTCAAAATGTGTGCTTTCCTAATGTGTCATGACAAATTAATAGGCATTCGTCAGGGGAGAATCAGGTCAGGTTGGCTATAGGTTGACTCTTCCTTCTTGCTGTTATTGTCTTTTTGCCTTCATTGGTGATTGGTAAAAACTGTTCTATCACAACAGGCGAGAAAGCTGTGCCTGGTGACACAGCAGGTGTGGGGCACATGTCTTAACAAAATGCCTTTTTATTAATTTAATTAGCACCTGTGATCACAGGCTGGTGATGCAAGAGTGAGAAGCCAACACATGGACTCCACAAAGGCTGCCTTCCGCCACAGCAACCATCACTCCAGGACTCCTTCTTCTCTGTCTTCCTCCAGTGCAAAGTCAGGTGTCACTCACTCCTGTCGCCTGATCTCTATTACATTAAAAAGGTGAAAATATGGGCCTTTCTGGAAATGTGACAATTTGATGAAATATTTTGTTTTCACTTGATGAGGAATGTTCCATAATTTGAGAATAAATGTAATATAAATGTTTAGAGTAGAATCATAGAATTTAGAATGGTGGAAAATATCCTTGAAATCATTTAGCCTCAGCTCCTCACTCTCTGGAAAATAAAACTGGGGCTCAGAAAGGTGAGGTATTTGCCCAAAGTTATGGAAAGATCTGGATTAGAAAACAAATTTTTTATTTATAATCCAGGACTCTTTCCATGAATTGGGTATATTTCTCACTGTCACCCAGGATGGAGTACACTGGTGTGATCTCAGCTCACCACAACCTCCACCTCCCAGGCTCAAGTGATTCTCTTGCCTCAGCCTCTCAAGTAGCTGGGATTACAGGCATGCGCCATCACACCTGGCAAATTTTTGTATTTTTAGTAGACACAGGGTTTTGCCATGTTGGCCAGACTGGTCTTGAACTCCTGTTCTCAAGTGATCTGCCTGCCTAGGCTTCCCAAAGTGCTGGGATTACAGGCGTGAGCCACCCCACCTGGCCAATGCGTTGTTTTGTTTTGTTTTGTTTTGAGACAGTTTCACTGTTGTCCCCTAGGCTAGAGTGCAATGGCACCATCTCGGCTCACTGCTACCTCCACCTCCCATGTTCAAGTGATTCTCCTGCCTCAGCCTCCCAAGTAGCTGGGATTACAGGCACCCGCCACCACACCTGGCTAATTTTTGGTATTTTTAGTAGAGACGGGGTTTCGCCATGTTGAGCCAGCTGGTCTCAGATTCCTGACTTCAGGTGATCTACTCGCCTCAGCTTTCCAAAGTGCTGGGATTACAAGCATGAGCCACCACACCCGGCCTAAGGCGTATTCTTTTAGTGTCGAGCTTTTTCACTTTTTGAGGAACTGTGACACTGAGTTTGACTAGGTGTGTAACGGGTTTTGGACCACAGGGACTGTTTCCCGAAAACATGTACTTCCTCCTCTCATAGCATGTTGGACAAATTAGGATAGCCACAGTCTAAGCAAGGTTATCAATAAACAGATTAAATGTTCAAAGGTCGTGCTATCCCAAGGTAATCAGAAAGACCTAAAAATTCAGTAATTTTGCTAATACATGAATTTGGCTCTGCCAGGAAAATCTCTTAGATTACAATCACCCCAAGCATCCACCCATTATCAAACACAGCTTTGCTATTCTCTTATTGTAATTGAGTGCTCAGTAACAACCCTAGAGTGATTTTTAAAAATTGTTTTTATTGGCCAGGCACGGTGGCTCATGCCTGTAATCCCAGCACTTTGGGAGACCAAGGCAGGTGGATCACCTGAGGTCAGGAGTTCGAGACCAGCTTGGCCAACATGTTGAAACCCCATCTCTACTAAAAATACAAAAATTAGCTGGGCGTGATGGTGCATGCCTGTAGTCCCAGCTACTCAGGAGGCTGAGGCAAGAGTAAGACAAGAGAATTGCTTGAACCCAGGAGGCAGAGGTTGCAGTCAGCTGAGATCATGCCACTGTACTCCAGCCTGGGCAACACAGCGAGACTCCATCTCAAAAAAAAAAAAAAAAAAAAGTTTTTATTGTGAAAAATTGCTTAGTTTCAAGTGGTAGTAACTTAGTTCAAATTGGCCCAGACCAAAAATAGGGTACAAATGATTGATTCATATAGCTGGAAGGTCTAAGGATATAATAGCTTCAGACAAGGTTAGGTCCAGGTGTTAAATGACGTCATTAAGAAGACGTTTCCGTCTTTCCACATTACCTCCTCTGTGTTAGTTTCCTTCTCAACGAGTCTCTCTGCTTGTGGTGACAAAAAGACTATCATCACTCTGCCAGGCATGGTGGCTCACGCCTGTAATCCCAGCACTTTGGGAGGCCCAGGCGGGCGGATCACCTGAGGTCGGGAGTTAGAAACCAGCCTGGCCAGCATAGTGAAACACTGTCTCTACTAAAAATACAAAAATTAGCCAGGTGTGGTGGTGCATGCCTGTAATCCCAGCTACTTGGAAGCTGAGGCAGAATTGCTTGAACCTGGGAAGCAGAGGTTGCAGTGAGCCCAGATCGCGCCATTGCACTCCAGCCTGGGCGACAAGAGCAAAAACTCCGTCTCAAAAAAAAAAAAAAAAAAAAAAAGCCGGGCATGGTGGCACACGCCTGTAATCCCAGCTACCTAAGGGGCTGAGGCAGGAGAATTGCTTGAACCCGGGAGGCAGAGGTTGCAGTGAGTCGAGATCGCGCCTCACTGCACTCCCGCCTGGGCCACAGAGTGAGACTGCGCCTCAAAACAATAAATAAATAAATAGTCTATCACCAGCTACAAACTTACATCCTACTCACTTAGCAACCTCAAAGGGTTCATATTCCCATTTGTGGAGCTGGAGCATGTGGTGAGAATACTTGAACCCCACGCACTGAAATGGGTCCAGTGGGAAATGCCCAGTGGCAGGCTGGTGAATGTTTAACAACCAGCTTTGGGGTTGGGGGTGAGGTCCTCATCTGTAATGTATGTTAATTTTCATGGTGGAAATGCTGTCACCGTGGCAGATTTCACACCACCAATGTGGTGCCTGAGCACTGGATTGGGAAGAGATGTGCAGGAGTAGCCATTAGGTAACATTTCTACCATATAGCTAAATGTATGGCCTCAAGATTGTCCATAATAACAAAATGTAGCAAAATAATCAGGAAGTGATGACTTTTGAGTATGTATTACCTTTGGTTTTAATATAATTTATTAAATCACAAGTTTATGAGCCAGGCACGATGGCTAACTGACGCCTGTAATCACAACACTTTGAGAGGCCTAGGCAGGACGATCACTTGAGGCCAGGAGTTGGAGACCAGCCAGAGCAACAAAACAAGACCCTGTCTCTATAAAAAAATTTAAAAACTAGCTGGGTGTGGTGGTGTGCAGCGGTGGTCCCAGCTACTCGGGAGGCTGAGGCAGGAGGATTGCTTGAGCCCAGGAAGCGGAAGCTGCAGCGAACGATGATTGCACCACCGCACTCCGGTCTGAGCAACAGAGTGAGAACTTGTCTCAAAAAAAGAAAGGAGAAGTTTTTAGAATTTAATGTTAAATAATGACTATGTATGGCCAAATTCCTGAAATCTTAACAATTGGCTTTTATGAGCTGGTGTGAGCAGATCTATCATACTACTGGCAAATGCTCCAAAAGGAGGTTTCTGTTGTTAGAAAAAGGGAAAACCAATGCTGAGTAGGCAAAGAGAATGGACGTCTCTGATAAGTGAGAGGTATGATTTTCCTGAAAGTTGAAAAGTAATCCCATTGTAGTGTGAGGATATGCAAAAGAAAATTTTGTCTTGCCCAAGACGTATTTCAAGAGAAAAACTTTGAGAATTAGGGAGACACAAAGACCTTATGTGTGTTTACCCCTCACAGTATCAAGAGGGAGCAGCTCTTGAGTAAGTACTTCTGCAACCTCAGGCCTAAGGGTTGGTGGTTTGGTACAGGACAGCCCCAGCAACCATACCTGAGATCCTGAACAGTCACAGAGATGGGGGTGAGCGTGGAGGACAGCTGGAAAAAAGAGCTTCTCAGTATACTGCGCTCACAGCCTCCAAAAAAGTCAATATTAATCATTTAAATTAAATGCACAAAGTTCTTAGTAAACTGATGGAAGTCTGGACTGTCATTTTTTGGAAATAACGGAAGTTGCCTGTCTATCCATATGACAAACATCCTCTATCAAACCTGTCTTCAATAACCCAGAGTCCTTGATCTCTACCCCTCTGAATTTCTGTAATTTTTATTTATTTATTTATTTACTTACTTACTTATTTTTAGACAAAGTCTGGCTCTGTCACCCAGGCTGAGGTGCAGTGTTACAATCTTGGCTCACTGCAACCTCCACCTCCTGGATTCAAGTGATTCTCCTGCCTCAGTCTCCCTAGTAGCTGGGATTACAGGAGCCCACCACCACACCTGGTTAATTTTTTGTATTTTTAGTGGAGATGGAGTTTCTCCATGTTAGCCAGGCTGGACTTGAACTCCTGACCTCGGGTGATCCACCCGCCTCGGCCTCCCAAAGTGCTGGGATTACAGGTGTGAGCCACTGCGCCTGGCCTTGAATTTCTGTAATACTTAATCATGACATGTGTTACCCTATGGTTATACAGTCAGTCCTCTGTTATCTGTGGGTTTGGTACCGGCAGATTCAACTAACCTCAGATCAAAAATATTTGAAAAAAATAAATGGTAATAATAATAAAACAATAAAAAAATAACAAATTTAAAAGCACAGTATAAAAACTATTTACATGACATTTACATTGTATTACATATTATAAGTAATCTAGAAGTAATTTAAAGTATATGGGAGGATATGCACAGGTTATATGCAAAAATCACAAAATTTTATATAAAGGACTTGAGCATCCATAGCTTTTCGTATCCCTGGGGATCTTATAACACATCCACTGCAGATACCAAGGGATTACTGTATACTCTTATTTTGTTATAAAAATATTTGTGGGTGAAAGTTTTATCCTGTGAAATGCATTATTGGCTCCTCGGTATTTATTTTTATCTCCAACAATACTGAACATAGTATTAAGCACGTAGAATGTATTCAATGAAAAAGCGTATTGACATGAAAGACTGGATGTAGGGTAACACATTACTACCTACTAACAGAACTTATTTTATGAAAAGACAAGGGCGGGATAGTAAGTTACATTTAAATGATATTTCTAAATCCTTGAAAGTGCCTAAAAATAGTTTAATCATTTTGAAATCTTTTTTTTTTTTTTTTTTTTTTTTTTTTTGAGACAGAGTCTCCTCTGTTGCCCAGGCTGGAGTGCACCAGCACAATCTCAGCTCACTGCAACCACCACCTCCCAGGTTCAAGCGATTCTCCTGCCTCAGCCTCCTGAGTAGCTGGGATTACAGGTGCCCGCCATCACACCAGCTAATTTTTGTATTTTTAGTAGAGATGGGGTTTCGCCATGTTGGCCAGGCTGGTCTCAAACTCCTGACTTCAGGTGATCTGCCTGCCTCAGCCTCCCAAAGTGCTGGGATTACAGGTGTGAGCCACCACACTCGGCCTGAAATCTTATTGATAATGCAAATTTAATTTTAAAATGTTTTTTACAAAGACAGTATAATGGTAAGAAGTAAGTTAGACTCTGTCCAAATTAACTCAAATTTTATATTAATCAGGGCCAATATGTGAGATTTCACTATCAATAAGACTTTACAGTAACACCTGTCTTCATCAGTCCCTTAGTACCATTATCCACAGTAGGAAAGCTGACCAAACTTGATAAATTCACAGAATTATAAAAAGGACAACTTTAAATTACATGGCCTGACTGAGCCAATGCCTTATGTTGGCTGTTGGAAGACAGATCACCTGTTTCTTAGGACAGAGCCTAAGGTCGAACCTTAATCCCCAGTGAATTTCCAAGTTGAATGTGGAAGTTGGCACTGAAACTGTTGGCAACCATTTTACTTACCTTTAGAGGCAAAGACATTTTCCTGGTAAGAAAATGGAGACAATTATCACTTAATCATCTTAATTGTTCATACCACACATTAGAAAAAGTCATAGAGTCTCAAATGCTATAATTATAGTGTCTTATTCAGCCTTTCTACTACAGCTGTTCCATAGACACCCCCCCATCCCTCACTAAAATAGCTTCAAAAAATTATGCTGTTCAGCTTTTGGTTAGAGTTTCCTAGTTTAAAGGAGATTTATACCATGTATCCGAAGTCATCTCCTTTTGATTTTTATTTCTCAGTCTTGTTGGGCCAGCTGCCTTACACAGATGGAAATTTGGTGCCTGAAATAGGCTGCGTCTGTCATGGTACCTGCCGGCACCATTTCTTCCTGTTTCATGTTGAATTGCATACATTTTTGCCTCTGGGCCTCTCTAGCCACACTTTAAATTATACCTAAATTTAATTTTAATTCCAAACACAATCTCTCAGAGCACCAAATAAAAACAAGTAATTAGAAGTTTGCAAGTTTGTGATATAACAATAACATAGAGGAACAGAAAAATGATGTAAATGTGGAATTTAAGAAAGACTGTGCCAGATTCACAAATGCTAAACCTCCCTCCCCCCGACTCGAGAGAGAAACAATATTTTTAAGCCATTGTCAAATTGCCCTGATATCCCAAGGACTTACAGAATGTGATTTAGCATAGCTAACTTTCCAAAACAATTAAACTACTACGCCTTTACAAATCAAAACCTTAAAAACCTAATCACTCTCATTTGAATGCTTTCCAAGATGTAATGTATTAAGTTTTTTGTTTGTTTGTTTTGTTTGCTTGTTTTTTGTGAGACGGATTCTCGCTCTGTCGCCCAGGCTGGAGTACAGTGGCACCATCTCGGCTCACTGCAACCTCCACCTCCCAGGTTCAAGCGATTCTCCTGCCTCAGTCTCCTGAGTAGCTGGGATTACAGGCGCCTGCCACCACACCTGGCTAATTTTTGTATTTTTAGTAGAGACAGGATTTTACCATGTTGGCCAGGCTGGTCTCAAACTCCTGATCTCAGGTGATCCACCCGTCTCAGCCTCCCAAAGTGCTGGGGTTACAAGCGTGAGCCACCGCGCCTGGCCTGTATTCAGTTTATAAATATAATTTAATCCACTTCTTAATGACTTGCAGTCATCCTTATGAACACTATTCCTTGAACTGCATTGTAACAGCATGGAGAGACAAAAATAAGTCTTAAGAATTTCCATTCAATACCACACGTGTTTGTTTGCCCTCTCTGTGCTAGACATGGTCCTGGGTTCTAAGAATAGAGATGAATGAAACCTGGGCCCTGCATCCAGGGTCTCCTATTCTCACTAAAAGAACCTGAGCACAGGACATGTACTGTGAGAGGTGGCAGATGACTGGCCTTGGACCGGTAAACGAGAATCAGATCGTGAGTGACTCTGGATTTGACCCTGATCAGGTTCAAAGGATCCCCCTAAGGCAGTAGGAAGAATAAACAGGCAAGGGGCAAAACTGGAGACAATGGGGTAAGTTTGGACAAGGCTATTCTAGTCCAGACAAGAAAGGCCGCCAACCTGAGCCAAAGCCGTAACAGATTTAAGAAGCAGAACTGACAGGATCTGTGTCCATCTTAATGGAATAAAAAAGAAGGAAGAATCTAGAGTGGTTTCTAAGACTCTTACTAGGTCAACTAGATAGATGACACCATTAGCCAAAATGGGAAATTCAGAAAGAATGGGCACAGCAGGAAAGGTACTGAGTTTGGTTTTTCATTTATTTATGCAACAAGTATTGACTGGCTACCTGCTATGAGCCGGTCACAATGGTTAGCAAAAAGAGAGAAGATCCCCAACCTCCTGGAGCTCACAGGAGAGAACTGACTGAGTAATCACGTAACTATATGTCTATACGTCCCCTGTGATGATCGCTAGCGAGAAGAACATGGTGCCGTGAAGGTTTGTCATTGCGGGATTTCACCTCCTTGAGGGTCAAGGGAGCTTCCTGAGGACTTAGTGTCAGAGGATCGGTGTCAGACGGGAAAGAGGAGCAGGAGTTAGCTAAGAGAAAGAGGGAAGAAAGACATTCACAAAGGAAACAATGTCCAAGGGGCCTATAGTGGGAGTGTGGCATTTTCAAGGAACTCAAAGAAAGCCAGTGTGGCTGGAGCAGGGAGGCCAGGAGATAACGCCGGAGAGATGGACAGATGCCAGACCACAGAAGGCCTTGGAAGCAGGCCCAAGGGGCAGCCCATCTGCACCAGCATGGTCGTCCTGTTGTTAAGACATCACACACATCCTACCATGAGTGAATAGCTGCTGCCCAGAGCTACCCCCAAGTGTTCCTCCTAGTACTCCGCACACGAATCCAGCTGCCCAGTCCCCGTCTGGACTTCCCCAAGATCTGGCAAGCAGAAGAGTACTATCTGGCATGATATGGGGGCAGGAGCTGTTCAGTGCTGCTCCAACATGCTGGCATGTGTTCTGATGGATCAGTATCCGTGTGATATGCTTGTTCACTAATTTAACAAGAACAATGAGACATCCTTGAAGTAGGTACATGATCAGATACATGTTTTGAAAATATGACTTCAGAGGCCTGGCGTGGTGGCTCACACCTGTAATCCCAGCACTTTGGGAGGCCAAGGCAGGTGGATCACTGAGGTCAGGAGTTTGAGACCAGCCTGGCCAAAATGGTGAAACCCCATCTCTACTAAAAATACAAAAAAAAAAAAAAAAAAAAAAAAAACTAGCTGGGCATGTTGGTGTGTGCCTATAATCCCAGCTACTCAGGAGGCTGAGGCAGGAGAATGCTTGAATCTGGGAGGCGGCTGTGTCAGTGAGCCTAGATCATGCCACTGCACTCCAGCCTGGGCGACAGAGCGAAACTCCATCTAAAAGAAAAAAAGAAAAAGAAAAAAGAAAATGCCACTTCAATTTACAGGTGAAGGACAGATGAGGGGCCAAAATGAAGGCAGATGGACCAGTCAGTGGACTATTGTTCATCTTGATTTCTATTAGGGTGGTGATCATGGTAGACATGGAGAGAAACAAACAGATCCAAGAGATAATTAGGGAGAAGAAATCTCAATTTTTTGTTTGTTTGTTTTAGCGATGGGGTCTCATTATGTTGGCCAGGCTGGTGTCAAACTCCTGGCCGCAAGTGATCCTCCAACCTCAGTCTCTTGAGTAGCTGGGAATTACAGACACAAGCTACTGCACCTGGCCCCCAGCAGACTTTCTTAGAGAAAGTGGCAAGGTGATTCTAAAACTTATAAAGGAAGACAGAAGGTCTAGAATAGCCAAAGCTATTTTTAAAAAGAAAAAGCACATTGAAGGGCTTACACTAACTGATTGCAAAGACCAGTGGCTGCCAGGGGCCAGCAGGCAGGGAAGATGAATTGGAGCGGCACGGAGGATTTTTAGGGCAGTGGAGCTACTCTGTATGATACTCTAATGGTGCATGTGTGTTGTTATATATTTGTCCAAACCCACAGAATGTACAGCATCAAGAGTGAACCCTAATGTAAACTATGGACTTGGGGTGATAATGATGTGTCGATATTGTAACAAACATGTTGATAATAGGGAAGGCTATGCCTGCATTGGGGGGCAGGGAGTATGTGGAAACTGTACTTTCTGCTCAATTTTTCTGTGAACCTAAAACTTTTCTTAAAATTGTCTATTAAAAATAACAATGATAGAGTCTCTTTGTAGAAAAAAAAAAAAAAAAGTTTAGGTCATGTGAGACTATCCAAAATAAACAGAAATTCTTCTGCCCTCTCCTGCCCCAGCCTGGTCTCCAGAGAGAAGCAGTGTTTGCGTGGAGCAGCCTCCTTTCCCGAGCCTGTCACTGCAGAAACCAGTTCTGGCCGCAGCACACAGAGCTTTGTTTCCTGTAAAAACGCTCTCATACCACGTGCACTACTCTGCAACTTGCTTTTCTTTCTCCACTTCGGACTGCCTACCTCCTCTTGCTCAGTCTTCTGAATCTCTGCCCAGGGTTTACACGCCCAGAGGTGGGTTCCGAGGCCACTGCCCAGGCTCACATTCCAGCCCTGTGGTGTTGGGGGCTGAACCTGCTCTGTCCTTCATCTCCAGGAACAGAGTAGATGCAATAGTCAGTGGTAGGGGGTGAGGGCCAGATTTCAGTTTTCTCTTCTACAAATAATGGTGGTGTGTGTGCATTTTTGTAAGAGTATTTTTGTAAAATAAATTCATTAAAACAGAGGAAAAATGATAAACTGGACTCCAATTTTTTTCTCTTCAATTGCCATTTTTAAGAAAATGAAATACAAACTGTGCACTCAGGAAATATTTGCAAAACATACAGTATCTGATACTTGTATCCAGAATATATAAGAACTTTTACAGCTCAATAGCAAACAGACAAACCAATTTTTTAAAATAGGCAAGATATCTGAACAGACACTTCTCCTCAGAAGATATACAAATGGCAAATAAGCAGATGAATAGATGCTCAATGCCATTTGTCATTAGAGAAATGCCATCCAAAACCATAATGAGATACCACGGCACAACTATCAGGATGCTAACATTTAAAAGACTGACCGCAAGTGTTGGTAAGGATACAGAACAGCTGGACTCTCACACATTGTCCATGGGAATGTAGAATGGTACAACTGCTTTGGAAAACAGTTTGGCAGTTTCACATACTCTTATGAATCATAAGACCCAGCAATTCCACTCACAAGATGCACTCAAGAGAAATGAAAACGTATGTCCACACAAAGACTTGTGGTTAGCTTTATTCATCATGGCCGCAGACTGAAAACAACCCAAATGTCCAACTAGTGAACAGATAAGCAAACTGTGGTATATCTCCACAATAGAACACCACTCAGCAATAAAAAGGAACGGACTGACATGTGCAACAACATGAATTTCAAAAGCATTATGCCAAGTAAAAGAAGCCAGCCACGAAAGACACATACTATGCCATTCTGTTTATTTGAAATTCTACCAAAAAAAAAAAAGTCAGTAGTTGCCAGAAGCAGCTGGGACGGGGGAGAAGAATGACTGAAAAGGGGCACAGGGGAACTTTTTGGAGTGATGGAAAGATGGAAAGATTATATATATATACACACAATTTTTTTTTTCGAGATGGAGTCTTGCTCTGTCACCCAGGCTGGAGTGCAGTGGCACGTTCTCAACTCACTGCAACCTCCACCTCCTGGGTTCAAGTGATTCTCCTGCCTCAGCTTCCTGAGTAGCTGGGATTACAGATGCGTGCCACCATGCCTGACTAATTTTTGTGTTTTTAGTAGAGACAGGGTTTCACCATGTTTGCCAGGCTGGTCTCGAACTCCTGACCTCAAGTGATCCACCCACCTTGGCCTCCCAAAGTGCTGGGATTACAGGTGTGAGCGACCACCCCTGGCCCAGATTCTACATCTTGACTGTGGTAGTGGCTATGTAGCTGTGTACATTTGTCAAAATTCACTCAACTTTACACTTAAAATTGTTAAATTTTATTGCACCTAAATTATACTCCAAGAAAGCTGTTTTTTTGGGTAAACAATACTTAAAGGTAAAATTTATGGGTTGGTAAATTCCTATAAAGTGATCTTACAGACGGGAGGGAACAAGAGTTGTTAAGCGACTGACTGAATGGCAAAACCAGTGGTTCAAATAATGAATTCTGAAGAACAGGATTTGTAGGATGAAATCATGAGTCTCCTCTGTGTCTGCTGAGTTTAGGAGCCTCTGAGATTCCTAAGAAGAACAATCAAGGCAAGTGCTTGGTACAATGGTCTAGAGCAAGCTTGTCCAATCCGCAGCCCACAGGCCACATGTGGCCCAGGACGGCTTTGAATGTAGCCTAACACAAATTTGTAAACTTTTCTTAAAACATTATGAGATATTATTTCTTTCTCTCTCTCTCTTTTTTTTTTTTTTTTTTTTTTTTTAGCTCATCAGCTATTGTTATTGTTAGTGTATTTTAGGTATGACTCAAGACAATTCCTCTTCCACTGTGGCCCAGGGAAGCCAAAAGATGGGATACCCCTGGTTCAGAGCTTTGAAAAAGTCCTTAGGTTAATGATATAAGTTTGTGAGTCATCTGCATGTAATCGAAAGAACATAGGGTGAGAAAAGCGAAAGCCAAGACCAGGCCTTCTGAGAAACACCAACATTTAAAAGCCAGGGAAAAAAACATGAGGCTACAAAGGAATGAAAGTGGCTGGCTGGCTCTTTTATCAGGATGGCAAAGCAAGACAGCTTGAAACCCTTGGGGAACAACTGGGTGGAGATTCCAAGAAGACATTTAGAGATGTGAGTAGGAACTTGGAAGAGAAGCCAGTGGAAAAGAAGTAGATTCAAGACTCATTCACACATAGGTAGTGAGGTAAAGCCATGCTGGGAGCCCCTCAACAAGAGGGCAAACAGAAGAGACACCTGGGAAACACTAAGTTGTTTTTGCTGTTTTTGTTATTTTGAGACGGAGTTTCGCTCTTGTTGCCCAAGCTGCAGTGCAACAGCGCGATCTCAGCTCACTGCCACCTCTGTCTCCCGGGTCCAAGCAATTCTCCCGCCTCAGCCTCCTGAGTAGCTGGGATTACAGATACGTGCCACCACGCCTGGCTAATTTTGGTTTTTTTGTTTTTTTTTTTTTTTTTTTGAGATGGAGTCTCGCTCTGTCGCCCAGGTGGGAGTGCAGTGGCGCGGTCTCAGCTCACTGCAAGCTCCGCCTCCCGGGTTCCCGCCATTCTCCTGCCTCAGCCTCCCGAGTAGCTGGGACTACAGGCGCCCGCCACCTCGCCCAGCTAGTTTTTTGTATTTTTTAGTAGAGACGGGGTTTCACCATGTTCACTAGGCTGGTCTCGAGCTGACCTCAGGTGGCCTGCCTGCCTCGGCCTCCCAAAGTGTTCAGATTACAGGCGTGGGCCACCATGCCCAGCTGAAAACACTAAGTATTAAGGAGCAGTTGGAGGATATAGAGATTTGGGAAAGAATGGTGTTACCAAGATGAAGGGAAGAAAGAATTTAAAGAAGGAGGCAAAGCGAAACTGAAAGGCTTCAGAAAGATCAGCTAGTGTTTGAACTGAGAAGTCTCCTCCGGGTAATTAAAATATTATGTTTACGTGTTATGGTGTGTTATGTATGTTATGTTATATATGTTATGTTATTGATATAATTTGGCTCTGTGTCCCCACCCAAATCTCATCTCAAATTGTAATATCCATGTGTGTAGAAGGGACCTGGTAGGAGGTGATAGGATCATGGGTGTGGTTTCCCCCATGCTGTTCATGCCGTTCTCGTGATAGTGAGGGAGTTCTCGTGAGAGCTAATGGTTTTATAAGGGGCTTCCCCCTTTGCTTGCTCTCTCTCTCCTGCTGCCTTGTGAAGAAGGTGCTTGCTTCCCCTTCTGACATTGATTATAAGTTTCCTGAGGCCTCCCCAGCCATGAGGAACTGTGAGTCAAATAAACCTCTTTATAAATTACCTAGCCTCAGGTTTTTCTTTATAGCAGTGTGAAAATTGACTAATATAAATATGTTATGTCATGTCATGTCATGTCATTATTTGGGGGGACATTAGCAAGACCAGTTTTAGTGACGTGATGGGGTAGAAACTGAACTGAGGAGGGTTGAGGAGTACATGGGAGACAGTAGCTCTGAAGCAGACAATAGCTAGGGAGAACACAGGGCCAAGGTAGGTTCTTCTATTTGTCTTTTTGGGGTTTTGACTTTTTGTTTATTTGTTTATTTATTTATAATTATTATTACTATTTTTTGAGACAGCATCTCATTCCATAGCCCACACTGGAGTGCAGTGGCACAATCTTGGCTCACTTCAAACTCTCCCTCCTAGGTTCAAGCAATTCTCCTACCTCAGCCTCCCGAGTAGCTGGTGTTACAGGAATGCACCACCACGCCCAGCTAACTTTTGTATTTTTAGTAGAGATGGAGTTTCACCATGTTGGCCAGACTGGTCTCGAACTCCTGACCTCAAATGATCCACCTACTTTGGCTGCCCAAAGTGCTGGGGATTACAGGCATGAGTCACCACGCCTGGCAGACTTTTTGTTTATTTGTTTTTAAGACGGAGTACGTTTACACACATTTACGGAAAGGTAGAAACAACAGATAGCAAAAGGTTGATCATAGAAAATAGAGATGGGGATGTGGGTGGAATGGGAGCTGCAGGAAGATGAAAGAGAATGAGAGCTGGAGCCCAGATGGAGGAATTATCAGTGGACAGGAGACAGACATGTCTGAGGCAAGACTGGAAGCTTCAGTTTTCCCAAGGAAGTAGAAGGTCATCTACTGAGAGAAAAGTGGCAGGAGAGGAAGGCTGCTTCGATAAGAGTAGCAGAGTTTGGACAGGCCGCCCTGGAGAGGAGAAACTAGAGTAGTCCAAAGACACAGGGAGGGCAGGTGCCCACGATGCTCTGCCAAGTCCCCCAGATCCTTCACCATCTCAGTGTTCACGGCCCACAGCCACCACCTGCACCTATAAGCCCTAGGCCTGACCCCAGGCTATAGGAGCCCATTTGCCTGGAAAGCTGGAAGTGGAGGTATTTAAGAATCCCAAGGGGCAGAGGCAGACTGGAAAGGTGGTGATACGCTGAGAAACAAGTGAGAGTCAGAGTTTTGGTAATTCTTAATGGGACAGTGATTAAGAGTGTGAGCTCTGGAGTCAAACTGTCGGGTCCAAATCCTAGCTCCAACACTGACCCTGGCAAAGTAGATCTTTGGCAAGATATTTAACCTCTCTGAGCCTTGATTTCCTCACTTGAAAACACTGGCAAATTAGATGACCTTCATTGGATCTTGGGCAAGATATTTAGCCTCTCTGAGCCTTGATTTTCTCACCTGAAAAATGGGGATAATTTTTTATTGTGGTAAAATATGTAACATAAAATTTACCATTTCAGTTATTTTTAGATATGGAGTTCAGTGGCATTAAGCACATTCACACTGTTGTTCAACCATCACCACCATCCATGTCCAGAACTGCTGCATCTTCCCACACTGAAACTCTGTACTCATTAAATACTAACTCCCAATTCTCCCCCTTTCCCCAACCCCTGGCAACCACCATTCTATTCCTTTTTTTGTTTTGTTTTTAGACAGAGTCTCACTCTGTTGCCCAGGCTGGAGTGCAGTGGTACCATCTCAACTCATTGCAACCTCCACCTCCCAGTTTCAAGCGATCCTCCCACCTCAGCCTTCTGAGTAGCTGGGATTACAGGCGCACAGCACCACACCTGGCTAATTTTTGTATTTTTAGTAGAGGCGGGGTTTCACCATGTTGGCCAGGCTGATCTTGAACTCCTGACCTCAAGTGATCTGCCTGCCTCAGTCTCCCAAAATGCTGGGATTAGAGGTGTGAGCCACGGCGTCTGGCCCTCTATTTTCTGTGTCTATGTTTGACTATTCTAGATACCTTGTATAAGTGAAATCATACTGTATTTGTCCTTTTGTATTTGGCTTATTTCATTTAACATAATATCCTAAACCTAAAGACTCATCTATGTTGTAGCACGCATCAGAATTTCCTTCCTTTGTAAGGCTGACTCATATTCCATTGTATAGATAGGCTGCATTTTGTTCATCCATTCAGCTGTTGACAGACACTTGGGTTGCTTTTTCTGTTGCTGTTGTAAATTATGCTGCTTCTTGGAGGCACAAGTATCTGTTCAGATCCCAGCTTTCAGTTCTTTTGAGTAGGTACCCAGAAGAGAAATTGCTAGATCATATGGTCATTCTACGCCTAACCTTTTTGAGGAGGGAATAATTTTTCAAACTATTACAAACATATTACGTATTAGAGTCATTGCTAGTGGTGATGGGATGTTGTAGGAATGAGGAATGGGATGGCTGGAAAGACAGGAAAGTTGTGATGAGAGGATGGAATCTTGCCTTTTAAACTTTCAGAGGAGGAAGACTTTTAGACAATGATGAAGAAAGGTTCAGAGTATGATCATAAGCATAGAGGTAAAGTCACTGGAGCTGAGGCTGAGAGAAGCTCAGGACACTGCACAAGACGAGTCATCTTCATACACTCTGCAGTCCCCTAGGAAAATAGCAGGATGAAGAGAAATGTTGAGTTTTGGAAAGAAGCAAAAAATAATAGATGCAGTTAATAAATGTCAGTGGTAAGCGAGGAAGGTAGCATAATTCTTAAATGAAGAAGACATGAATGAGGGGCAAAGATGAATGCCTTGGAAATAACAACCCAAAATTAGGATGATACAGAAATCCTTCCTGTCCTGTGGCCAGCACAGCATAGGAGTTTGAAAACTCAGCTCTCAGAGAACTGTAGTGGAAGCAGTGTTCTTAGGGAAGACTTGGGTTTCAGTTAAAACAAGGAAGTATGAAGGGCCCTCTCCCAAGAAGATGAGTATGTGGGAAAAGAGGAAATCAGAAGGCCCCTCAGATAAAGTAAAGAGGCGTTGGTGGCATGGTGCTGCTCTGCAAATGGAAGACAGCAGAGAGCCAGTTGGCTCTGCATTTTGAACTGTGAGCAATGGTAGGCATGGTAGCAGAAAAGTGGCCACTCAGAGATGTCCATGGCTGATCCCTGGACCTGGGAATATGTCACCTTACATGGCAAAAAGGACTTTGCAAATGTGATTAAGCTAAGGATCTTCACTCTTGAGGAGATTATTCCAGATGGCCTGGGTGGGCCCAAGTAATCATAAAGGTCCTTCTAAGTGGGAGGCAGGAGGGTGAGAGTCAACGAAGATGTGATGCCGGAAGCAGAGGTCAGAGTGATGTAGGGCAGTGAGCCAAGGAGTGTGGGCAGCCTCTAGAAGCTAGAAAAGACAAGGAAATGGATTCTCCCATGAAGCTCCCAGAAAGACCATAGCCCTGTAGATAGAGTACGGACTTCTGACCTCCAGAACAGTAAAATAATACAGTTGTGTTGTCTAAAGCCACTGCATACATGGTAATTTGTTACAGTAGCAGTAGGAAACTAATACAGTTGGGGGAAAGGATGAGAGCCTTTCTTGGATTGGCTGGCCTCAAATTCTCCCTCCAGCCGTGACCCAGTTCCATGTGGTATTAGAAGTCTGATGAATTTTACAGTCCTGCCAGATATTCGAGTAGCATATTAATGGAAAGGTGTTTTACCCTGGGTGATCTTCTCCTGGTGGACACAGAAAAGATATTTGTTACTTCTAAGACTGTATTAGTTATCTATTGCTATGTAACAAATTACCCTAAAACTTGGTGGCTTAAAGCAGTAAACATTTATAATCTCGTGTTTTCTGTGGGTTGGGAATTTGGACATGGCTGAGCTGAGTGGTTTTGGCTCAGAGTCTCTCTTACAGTTTTGGGCAGGAGGTCAGCAGGGGCTATAGTCATCTGAAGGCTTGACTGGGGCTAAAGAATCCACTTCTAATATGGCACCCTTGATGCAGGATTTTTTGCTCCTTAGTTCAGCTAAAATCCAGGTTCTTGTCTCACAACCATGAAAAATTAGGCATGTGGAAGGTTAAGGAGGGCAGATTTATTAGGTGAAAAGAAAGCTCTCAGCAAAGAAACAGGATCCTGCCAACAGGCTGCCACATTACAGACTGAATACCAGGCCACCACGCTCGAGCTGGAGAGGCCAGGCTCCTCCCTCTGCATAAGCCATGAATTCCTGATGGCTCCACCCCATTCCCCCAGTGCAAGTGGGCCTCCAGTCTGCTGTAGGAATGCCCTGGCAAGATCCTGTGCAGGTTCCCTTACCTGCCTCCTGAATCTATCACCCTCACATGACTGTAGGCCTTGGTTTCTCACCACATGGGGACCTCCTGACAACATGGCAGCTAACTTCCCTCGGAGAAAGAAATCCAAGGAAGAGTGAGCAAAGAAGAAACCATACTGCCTTTTGGTACTATGTTCTCCCAAGTGTCCAAGACTCACATCCCTGCTTCCATTTTATTCTGCTTATTTGAAGCAAGTCACTAAGTCTAGTGTACTTTCAAGGTAAGAGGAATTTGGTTCCACCTCTTAAATGGAGGAATATAAAAATATTGTGCAGCCTCGGCAACATGGCAAAAACCCATCTGTACCAAAAAAAAAATACAAAATATTAGCTGGGCATGGTGCCATGTGCTTATGGTCCCAGCTACTTGGGAGGGGAGGATTGTTTCTTGAGCCCAGGAGGCAGAGGTTGCAGTGAGCCAAGATCACACCACCACACTCCAGCCTGGGCATCAGAGTGAGACCCTGTCTTAAAAAAGAAAAATACTGTGTATATGTATTAAAGCCATCATAAAGAACATTAATTCCAAGGACTACTATAATTCAAAGATTGAGGTCTCCATTGGGTAGATGGAAGTGATATGCAGCAGATACAATATTATACAAGTTTGCATCTACAAATCATGTTTTTAAACGATAACACCTGATTTTGGCAGAGCCCACATCATCGCTGACATTAAAACTAGACAAATAAGCAAAACTCTTAGCATTCTTAGTTTTCTTGTCAATACAAATCATGATTTTTAAAAATCGATGGGTTTAGAAAATTCATCTCTTGGCTGGTCACAGTGGCTCACACCTGTAATCCCAGCACTTTGGGAGACTGAGGCAGGCAGATCACCTGAGGTCAGGAGTTTGAGACCAGCCTGGCCAACATGGTGAAACCCCATCCCTACTAAAAATACAAAATTAGCCGGGTGTGGTGCACATGCCTGTAATGCCAGCTACTTGGGAGGCTGAGGCAGGAGAGTCGCTTGAACCCGGGAGGTGGAGGTTGCAGTGAGCCGAGATTGCGCCATTGTACTCCAAGGTACATTGTACTCCTTCGTACTGGGCGAAAAGAGCAAAACTCTATCTCAAAAAAAAAAAAACAAAAAAAAATCATGTCTCAACAAAGCACTATTTTCAAGTAATCCTGCTGAAAATACTTTTAATATACCTTATGTAATGATTTTTAAAATCATCCTAAAATATTGAATATCAGATGGTATTTGCAATTTGAAGGGTTTCTTTTTACATTGTTCACTAGCACTTGAACATCCTGCCTATTAAATTTGTGTAAAATATAAATACCGGAACTTTAAAGCTGGGCTAAAGTTGCCTCAGAAACTCAGAAATTCTTGAGAAACCTTTTCTGTAACTTTCTTTCTTTGTTTTCATTCTTCTTTGACATTAATATGAATCGTCAGTTTCAAAAAATCGCTTGCTGAGATGTGATTTGACATCATGCTTTTATTACAATAATTATTCTATACTCAAATGTTTTGGCTAAAAACACTTTATTTAACCCTGTTCTTTCTCACACCTATATCCTTAACTATTTCATCTATCTAAACAGCTAGAAATCTTAATTAAATCATGTGAACACAGCAGTTTTTCTTCTATAATAATTCCATTATATTTAACCTCCCTTTGTTTGTTTTTAAAATAAAGTAGATAGTTATTATTTTACTGCTCTTGGGAGTATACATGTTAAGGTCTTCTTATGTGCCTGGGTCCAGTGTTGTGCCAAGGGGATGGCCTCTGTCGTCTGATTTCAGAAGAAATTCTCCACTGTTCTGAATATTTGAAAGGTAATCAGGAGGAGTCATGGTCTTGCATTCCATAATTTGTCTTAAGGTTAAATAAAAGTAATTACTCTTTTTTGGAACATAATACTGGTCCGAAACATTTGCTATGCATTATCTCATTTTGATCAGCACATCGAAACTGTCAGGTAGGATCATGACAATCATTCTCCTTTGAGGGCTCAATGGATAGTGACTTGACTAAGATGGCCTCAACAGTGTTGAAAATATCACTCAACAGTAGGGGCCAGAAAAAACCTCTGGGTTTTTTATTCCAAAGTCCTAGATCTTTCCACTGTAACAGAATAATGTAATTCATACCAATATGTCAATCACAGTTCTCAGAGACGTGCTTGGGGCATTGCTGCATAGGTGACGAAAGGAGACCGAATATCCCAGGGACCCTAACAGATAACTGTGGGGGCTAACCAAGCCTAGCATTCTGGGTCCACTCAGGAGACAGAAGCAACACAATGGAGAAGAAGTGGAGCAAAATGGCCAAATAGAAACCTCTACTGATCATCCTCCCCACAGGAACACCAAATCAAACAGCTATCCACACAAAAAAAGCACCTTCATAAGAACCAAAAACCAGGTGAGTGATCACAGTACCTGGTTTGAACTTCACAGCCCTGAAAAAGGCACTGAAGAGGGTAGGAAAGAGAGCCTTGAATTGCTGACATCACTCTTCCCCACCCCCTGGCAGTGGCCACAGGGCATGGAGACACAATTCTGTGTTTGGGGGAGGGAGAGCACAGTGATTGTGGTACTTTGCATTGGAACTCGGTACAGCAGAAAGCAAGACAGGGCTGAACTCAGCTGGTGCTCGCAGAGGGAGCAGTTAGGCCAGCCCTAGCCAGAAGGGAATTGCACATCCCAGCAGCTGGAACCTGAGTTCTGGCAAGTCCCACCACTGTAGGCAAAAGTGCTCTGGGGTTCTAAATAAACTTGAAAGGCAGTCTAGGCCACAAGAACTGCAATTTCTGACAAGTCCCCATGCTGTGCTGGGCTTGGAGCCAGTAGACCTGGGGGGCATGCAACCTAGTAAGACGCCAGTTGAGTCAAGCCAAGGGAGTGCCTGGCATTGCCCCTCCTGCAACCCCAGGCAGCGCAACTCACAGCTCCGAGAGGGACTCCTTCCTTCTGCTTGAGGAGGGGGAAGAGTAAAGAAGACTTTGTCTTGCAACTTGGAGACCAGCTCAGCAGGATAGGGCACTGGGCAGAGTCCTGAGGACCCCATTCCAGGTCCTAACTTCTGGATGACATTCGTAGACACACCCTGTACCACAAGGGAACCCACTGCCTTGAAGAATCACCTCAGAAGAGCAAATCTAACAGTTACTGGCCTTAAAAAGGAAGTAGAGAGATAGATAGGGGTTTATTCAAAGGCATAATATCAAAGAACTTCCCAAACCTAGAATCCTGCTCAGTCCTGGCAGGATTCATCAATTGCTGACCAAAGAGCTCTTGGGTCTCAAATGATCAGCAGTGAGGGTGAGATTCAGAGATATGCTGACTTCAGGTGTGATCCGGCATACACCCAGCTTTGCTGGCTATGGGGACTCCTCATGCCTGAGAAAGGAGAGAGAAGACTAAAGGGGACTTTATCTTGCAGTTTAGGTACCAGCTCAGCCACAATGGGGTAGAGCACCAAGTGAGCTCTTGGGATCCCTAATTCCAGGCCTTAGCTTTTAGATGGCATTTGAGGAAACCATTGCCCTGAAGGGAGAGTCCCATGCCTGAGAGCAGTCCCCAAAGGTTGACTGAAGAGTCCTTGGACATTGAATGAAAATTGATAGTAGCCAGGCAGTACTCACCACAGGCCTCAGACAGGGGTGGCCATAAGGAGAGACTCCTCTGCTCGTGTAAAGAGGAGGGAAGAGTAGGAAGAACTCTGTCTTATTCTTTGGTGCCAGCTCAGCCACAGAATAGAACACCAAGTAGATTCCTGTTTCTGATGCCAGGCCCTGGCTCTAAGATGGCATCTCTGGACTCACCCAGGACTGAGAGGAACTTGCCACCTTGAAGGGAAGGACACAAGCCTGGCTGGCTTCACCACCTACTGATTGTAGAGCCGTACAGCCTTGGGCAAGCATAGTTGGTAGCCAGGCAGTGGATACTGCAGACCTTGGGAGAGACCCAGTCTGAACCAGCATAGTTCTAGGTTTTGAACATTGCAGCCATATCTGCATTAGGCTGGCCACAGGGGCACTGTGTCACCCCTCTGCCACCTCCAGCAGCTCAGCACAGAGTGAGGGACTCTATTTGTTTGGGATAAAGTAAGGGAAGAGAACAAGAGTCTCTGCCTGGTAATCCAGAGAATTTTTCCTGATCTTACCAACACCACCAAGGTGGTAGGTACCTCTACAAGTCCGCAAAAGCCTCAGCACTACTGGGCTTGGGGTGCCCCCTAATGCAGACATGGCTGCAGTGACCAAAAACTTAGATCACAATACCCAAGTCCCTTCAAATGTCTAGAAGGTCTTCCTGAGAAGGACAAGTACAAACAAGCCAAGACTGCAAAGACTACAATAAATACCTAACTCTTAAATGCCCAGATACTGATGAACATCCACAAGATTTAAGACCATCCAGGAAAACATGACCTCACCAAATGAATTAAATAAGGCACCAATGACCAATTATGGAGAGACATATATGTGACCTTTCAGATAAAGAATTCAAAATAGCTATTTTGAGGACACTCAGTGAGATTCAAGATAACACAAAGAAGAAATTCAGAATCCTATCCGATAAATTTAACAAAGAGGTTGAAATAACTCAAAAGAATTGAGCAGAAATTCTAGACTTGAAAAATGCGATTGACATATAAGGAATGCATCAGAGTCTCCTAGCAGCAGAATTGATCAAGCAGAAGAAAGAGGTAGTGAGCTTGAAGACAGGCTATTTGAAAATACACAGTCTAGGGCCAGGCAGGGCGGCTCACGCCTGCAATCCCAGCACTTTGGCAGGCTGAGGCAGGTGGATCACCTGATGTCAGGTGTTCAAGACCAGCCTGACTGACATGGTGAAACCCTGTCTCTACTAAAAATACGAAAAAATGAGCTGGGCGTGGTGGCACATGCCTGTAATCCCAGCTACTTGGGAGGCTGGGGCAGGAGAGTCACTTGAACCTGGGAGGCAGAGGTTGCAGTGAGCCAAGACTGATCACGCCATTGCACTCCAGCCTAGGGGACAAGAGCGAAAATCTGTCTCCAAAAAAAAAAAAAAAAGGCAGAAAAAAGAAAAGAAAATACACTGCAAATAAGTCAAAAGAAAAAAGAATGAAGCATGCCTAGAAGATACAGAAAATCACTTCAAAAGAGCAAACCTAAGAGTTATTGGCCTTAAAGAGGGAGTAGATAGATAGGGGTAGAAAGTTTATTCAAAGGGATAATATCAGAGAACTTCTCAAACCTAGAGAAAGATCTCAATATTTAAGTATAAGAAGGTTATAGAACATCAAGAAGATTTAACCCAAATAAGACTACCTCAAGGCCTTTAATAATTAAACTCCCAAAGGTCAAGGATAAAGAAAGGAACCTGAGGCCGGGTGTGGTGGCTCATGCCTGTAATCCCAGCACTCTGGGAGGCCGACGTGGGTGGATCACCTGAGGTCAGGAGTTTGAGACCAGCCTGGTCAACATAATGAAATCCCGTCTTTACTAAAAATACAAAAAATTAGCCAGACGTGGTGCCAAGTGCCTGTAATTCTAGCTACTTGGGAGGCTGAGGCAGGGGAATTGCTTGAACACGGAGGCAGAGGTTGCAGTGAGCTGAGATCATGCCATTGCACTCCAGTCTGAGCAACAAGAGTGAAACACCATCTCCAAAAAAAAAAGGAAGGAAGGAAGGAAGGAAGGAAGGAAGGAAGGAAGGAAGGAAGGAAGGAGAAGAAAAAGAAAGAAAAGAAAAGAAAAGAAAGAAAAGAAAAGAAAGAAAGAAAGAAAAGAAAGAAAGAAAGAAAGAAAGAAAGAAAGAAAGAAAGAAAGAAAGAAAAGAAACCTAAAAGCAGCAAGAGAAAAGAAACAAGTAACAACAAATAACATACATATGGCCAGCAGCATACTTCTCAGTGGAACATTACAGGCCAGGAGAGAGTGGCTTGACTTACTTACAGTGCTGAAAAATAAAATTTTCATCCTAGAAGAGTATATTGAGTGAAAATATCCTTCAAACATGAAGGAGAAGTAAATACCCTCCCAGAGAAACAAAAGCTGAGGAATTTCAGCAACACCAGACCTGTCCTACAAGAAATGCTGAAGGAAGTTTTTTGGGTTTTTTGTTTGTTTGTTGTTGTGGGATTTTTTTGTTTTTTTGTTTGGTTGTTTTTTTTTTTTGTTTGGTTGGTTTTTTGGGTTTTGTTGGGATTTTTTTTTGAGACTGAGTCTCATTCTGTCACCCAGGCTGGAGTGCAGTGGCGTGATCAACCTCTGTCCCCCAGGTTCAAGCAATTTTCCCGCCTTAGCCTCCCGAGTAGTTGGGATTACAAGTGCCTGCCACCATGCCTGAGTAATTTTTGTAGTAGAGACAGGCTTTCACCACGTTGGCCAGGCTGGTCTCAAAACTCCTGACCTTAGATGATCGGCCCATCTCGGTCTCCCAAAGTGCTGGGATTAAAGGCATGAGTCACCACGCCTAGCCAAGAAATGCTGAAGGAAGTTTTTCAATCTGAAAGAAAAGGACATTAATGAGCAATGAGAAATCATATGAAGGTACAAAACTCATTGGTAATAGTAAATACACAGAAGAACACAGAATATTATAACACTGTAACTGCAGTGTGTAAACTACTCATATCTTGAATAGAAAGACTAAAAGATGAACTGATCAAAAATAATAACTAAGTCATCTTTCCAAGGCATAGACAGTACAACAAGATATAAATAGAAACAACAAAAAGTCAAAAAGCAGGAGAGCAAAGTTAAGAGTTTTTATGTTTTCTCTTTGCTTGTTTTTTTTGTTCATGCAAATCAGTGTTAAGCTGTCATCAGTTTAAAATAAGAAGTTATAAGATGTTATTTGCAAGCTTCATGGTAAGGTAACCTCAAATCAAAAACATACAACCAATACACAAATACTAAAAACCAAAAAATTAATATATACCACCAGAGAAAATCACCTTCACTAACAGGAAACAGGAAGGAAGGAAAGAGGAAGAGAAGACCAGAAAACAAACAACAAACTGGCAGAAGAACGTTCTTACTTATCAATAAAATTGAATGTGAATGAACTAAACTGTCTAATCAAAAGACATAGAATGGCTGAATGGATAAAAAACAAAACCTAACAATCTGTTGCCTACAAGAAACACACTTCACCTATGAAGACACATAGACTGAAAATAAAGAGATGGAAAAAGATATTCCATGCAAATGGAAACCAAAAAAGACCACGAGTAGCTATACTTATATCAGACAAAATAGATTTCAAGACAAAAATTATAAGAACAGACAAAGAAGGTCACTATATAATGATACAGGGGTCAAATCAGCAAGAAGATGTAATAATTATAAATATATATGCACCCAACACTCAAACACACACATATATAAGCAAATATTATTAAAGCTAAAGAGATAGACTTCAATACAATAATAGCGGAGACTTCCAGAGAGAAAAACAACAAAGAAACATCAGACTTAATCTATGGTACAGACAAAATGATCCTAACAGATATTTACAGAACATTTCATCCAACAGCTGCAGAATACACATTCTCCTCAGCACATGGATCATTCTCAAGGACAGACCATATGTGAGGCCACAAAACAAGTCTTTAAAAATTCAAAAAGATTGAAATTACATCAAGTATCTTCTCTAACCACATACAATGTAATAAAACTAGAAATCAATAACAAGAGGAATTTTGAAAACTATACAAACACATAGAAATTAAACAATATGTTCCTGAATGACCAGTGGTTCAATTAAGAAATTAAGAAAGAAATAGAAAAATTTCTTGAAACAAATGAAAATGGATACACACATACCAAAACCTATGGGATATAGCAAAAGCAGTACTAAGAATAAGGTTTATAGCAACAAGCACCTACATCTTAAATGTAGAATATTAAATAAACAAGCTAACAATACATCTAAAATAACTAGAGGCTGGGTGCAGTGGCTCATGCCTGTAATCCCAGCATTTTAGGAGGCTGATACAGGAGGATCACTTGAGGCCAGGAGTTCAAGACCAGCCCGGCCAACAGGCAAAACACCATTTGTACTAAAAATACAAAAATTAGCCAGACATGGTGGCACATGCCTGCCATCTCAGCAACTCAGGAGGCTGAGGTGGGAGGATGGCTTGACCCCGGGAGGCAGAGGTCACAGTAAACTGAGATAGCACCACTACACTCCAGCCTGGGCAACAGAGCAAGACTCTTTCTCAAAAAAAAAAGAAAAAAAATAGAAAAAGAACTAGAAAAACAAGAGCAAACCAAACCCCAAATTAGTAGAAGAAAAAAATAATAAATGTCAGAGCAGAAATAAAATAATACAAAAGATCAATGAAATGAAAGTTGGTTTTTGAAAAGATAAACAAAATCAACAAATCTTTAGCCAGGCTGTCCAAGAAAAAAGAAGAGAAGACCTAAATAAATAAAATCAGAGAGGAAAAAAGAGACATTACAACTGGTACTACAGAAATTGAAATAATCATTAGAGACTATTGTGAGCAACTATATGCTAATAAACTGAACACATTTGAAGAAATGAATAAATTTCTAGATACATACAACCACCAAGATTGAACCATGAAGAAATCCAAAATCTGAACAGACTAATAATGAGTAACAAGATCAAAGCCATAATAAAAAGTCTCCCAGCAAAGAAAACCTTGGGACCTGATGGCTTCACTACTGAATTTTATCAAACATTTCAAAAAGAACTAATACCAATCCTACTCAAAATATTCCAAAAAAATAGAGGGGGATAGAATACTTCCAATGTCATTCTACAAGGCTAGTATTATCCTGATACCAAAATCAAAGACATATCAAAATAAGAAAACTCCAGGCCAATACTCCTAATGAATATTGATGCAAGAATCCTAACAAAATGCTAGCAAACCAAATTCAACAACACATTAAAAAGATCATTCATCATGACCAAGGGGGACTTATCCCAGGGATGCAAGGATGACTCTATATATGCAAATCAATCAATATGATACCTCACATCAATAGAACGAAGGACAAAAACCATAAGATCATTTCAACTGATGCTGAAAAAGCATTTCGTAAAATTCAACATCCCTTCATGACAAAAACCCTAAAGAAAATTGGGTATAGAAAGAAAGAACATACCTCAACACAATAAAAGCCATATAAGACAAACCCACAGCTAGTATCATATTGAATGAGGAAATACTGAAAGCTTTTCCTCTAAGATCTGTAAGATGACAAAGATGCCCATTTTCACCTGTTCAACATAATACTGGAAGTCCTAGCTAGAGCAATCAGACAAGAGAAAGAAATAAAGGGTATTCAAATTAGAAAGGAAGAAGTTAAATTATTCTTGTTTGCAGATGATAAGATCTTACACTTGGAAAAAAAACCTAAAGATTCCACCAAAAAAACCATTGGAAGTGGTAAACAAATTCAGTAAAGTTAAAGGATACAAAATCAACATAAAAATCACTAGCATTTCTATATACTAGCAATGAATAATATGAAAAAGAGATCAAAGTAATCCCATTTACAATAGATACAAATAAAATAAAATACTTAGCCATTAACTTTACCAAAGAAGTTAAAGAGCTCTACAATGAAAACTATATAACATTGATGAAAGAAATTAAAGAGGACACACAAAAAAATGGAAAGATATTCTGTGTTCATGGATTGGAAGAATCAATATTGTTAAAATGTTCATACCACCCAAAGCAACCTACAGATTCAATGTAATCCCTATCCAAATACCAATGTCATTCTTCACAGAAATAGAAAACAACAATCCTAAAATTTATATGGAATCACAAAAGACCCAGACTAGCCGAAGCTATCCTGAGCAAAAAATAAAACTAGAGGAATAACATTACCTGACTTCCAACTATAGTACAGAGCTATAGTAATCAAAACAGCATGGTACTGGCATCAAAACAGACACATACACCAATGGAGCAGCATAGATAACCCAGAAACACATCCAAACATCTACAGTGAACTCATTTTTGACAAAAGTGCCAAGAACATACTTTGGGGGACAGGGCAGACTCTTCAATAAATGGTGCAGGGAAAACTGGATGTCCATATTCAAAAGAATGAAACTAGAACCCTAACTCCTGCCATATATAAACATCAAACCAAAATGGATTAAAGACTTAAATCTAAGACTTCAAACTATGAAATTACTAAAAGAAAACATTGGGGAAACTCTCCAGGACATTGGACTGGGCAAGGATTTCTTGAGTAATACCCCATAAACACAGATAATCAAAGCAAAAATAGACAAATGAGATCACATCAAGTTAAAAAGCTTCTACACAGCAAAGGAACCAATCGACAAAGTGAAGGGACAACCCACAGAATAAGAGAAAATATTTGCCAACTACTACCTCACAAGGGATCAATAACGATAATATATAAGAAACTCAAACAACTCAATAAAAAAAAATCTAATAATCCAATTAAAAAACTGGTAAAGATTTGAATAGACATTTCTCAAAAGAAGACATACAAATGGCAGATAGGTAAATTAAAAGGTGCTCAACACAACTGATTATCAGAGAAATGGAAATCAAAACTACAATGAGATATCATCTCACCCTAATTAAAATGTCTTTTACCCAAAAGACAGGCAATAACAAATCCTGGTGAGGATGTAGAGAAAAGGGAACCCTCATATGCTGTTGGTGGGAACGTAAATTAGTTCAACCACTATGGAGAACAGTTTGGAATTTCCTCAAAAAGCTAAAAATCGAGCTACCATGTGATCTAACAATCCCACTGCTAGGTATATACTCAAAAGAAAGGAAATCAGTGTATCGAAGAGATAGCTTCCTTCCCATGTTTACTGCAGCACTATTCACAATAGCCAAGATTTGGAAGCAACCGATCTGTCCATCAATAGACAAATGGATAAAGAAAACAAATGTGGTATATATAAATGATGGAGTACTATTCAGCCACAAAAAAGAATGCGAGCCTGTCATTTGCAACATGGATAAAACGTGGATGGTCATTATGTTAAGTAAAATAAGCTAGGCACAGAAAGATAGACTTTGCATGTTCTCACTTATTTGTGAGAGCTAAAAATTAAAACAATTGAATTCATGGAGGTAGAGACTAGGACAGTGACTACTAGAGGTTGGGAAGGGTAGTAAGGGTAGAGGAAGTGGGGAATGGTTAATGGGTACAAACATATAATTAGATAGAACAAATAAGATCTAGTATTTGATAGCATAACAATAATTTATTGTACATTTTAAAGTAACTAAAAGAGGGCCAGGCGCAGTGGCTCATGTCTGTAATCCCAGCATTTTGGAAGGCGGAGGTGGGCGGATCACTTGAGGTCAGGAATTTGAGACCAGCCTGGCCAACATGGTGAAACCCCATCTCTACTCAAAATACAAAAATTAGCCGGGTGTGGTGATGCACGCCTGTAATCCCAGCCACTCAGGAGGCTGAGGCAGGAGAATCGCTTGAACCTGGGAGGTGGAGGCTGCAGTGAGCCAAGATTGCACCAATGCATTCCAGCTTGGGTGACAGAGAGAGACTCCGTCTCAAACAATAAAATAAAATAACTAAAAAAGTATAATTGGATTGTCTGTAACACAAAGAAAGGGTAAATGCTTGAGGTGATGAATATTCCATTTACCCTGATGTGATTATTACGTATTGCATGCCTGTATCAAAATGTCTCACGGACCCTATATACACCTACTATGTACCTACAAAAATTAAGAATTAAAACAGCATAAAAAAAGAAACCACAGGGTAGGTTAAACAGGAAGTTGAATATAAAGAGTTATTAATTATTATGAAAGAGGCCAGGAACAGTGGCTCACACCTGTAACCCCAGTGCTTTGGGAGGCTGAGGAGAGGAGAGACGATCACTTGATGCCCAGAGTTCAAGACCAGCCTGGGCAATGTAGCAAGACCCTGTCTCTACAAAAATTTAAATAATTAGCCAGGCATGGTGGTGCACACCTATAATCCCAGCTACTCGGGAGGCTGAGGTGGGAGGATCACTTGAGCCCAGGAGTTCGAAAGTGCAGTGAGCCGTGATCGTGCCACCGTACTGCAGCCTTGGCAACAGAGCAAGACTCCATCTCTAAAAAAAATTAAAAATTAAAATGATTTCTTAATTTAAAAAATTAAAGGTTGACTATAAGACAGAAGCAGACTCTATTTGTTACCCTAGGGCAAGGGAGAGTCCCCAAGGAAGGAGAGACCTTGAAGGAGTTCGGCACTCACTGATAAGGTGTGCTTTGGCCTACAGGAGAGCAGAGTTCGCTGGTTTTGCCAGGCCAGAGCTGGTCTGTAGTTGCTGCACAAGCACTAAGCCACCCTCCAGAGCACAAGAGGGCAGTGGGGATCAACAACCGGAGGTGTGGACGTGCAGTGGGAGTCGGGGCACCAGCCGGCCAGAAGGCCTTGGGGGTGCAGGCTGTGTGGGGGACGGTGAGACTTACAGAGGGAGCTGCTGCTGAGTGTGTGACCCTCCTGGAGGCAAGAGGCCTCCAGAGTGTGCAGGATGTGAGAGGCTCTAGTTCCTGTATCAAGAGGCCCAAGGAAAGCTTATCGCCAGGCTGAGGCTACAAGGACACAGAGGTCCGACTCTCAAAATTTTAAGAATTGGCAGGGTGCGGTGGCTCAAGCCTGCAATCCCAGCACTTTGGGAGGCCAAGGCAGGCAGATCATGAGGTCAGGAGATGAGACCATCCTGGCCAACACAGTGAAACCCCATCTCTACTAAAAATACAAAAACTAGCCAGGCGTGGTGGCGCACACCTATAGTCCCAGGTACTTGGGAGGCTGAGGCAGGAGAATCGCTTGAACCTGGGAGGTGGAGGTTGCAGTGAGCCGAGATCGCACAACTGCACTCCAGCCTGGGCGACAGAGCGAGACTCCGTCTCAAAAAAAAAAAAAAAATTTAAGAATTAATTCAGCAATAATTTAACTCACATTTATAAGGTACTTGTTATTGAATCTTTCTTTCAACAAAAATTTATTGAACACTGACTATGTGCCAGCCACTGAGTTAGATGGTACTATTTGCAAGGCAATATACCAAAGGCACTGCAAAAAGGAAAGCATATCTCTAGTCCTCAAAGCACCTGGAATCTAGACACATAAATCAATGGAATAGAACAGCAAACCCAGAAATAGAAGACCACAAATACGCTCCACTACTTTTACCTTTTTTTTTTTGAGACAGAGTCTTGCTCTGTCGCCCAGGCTGGAGTGCAGTGGCATGATCTCAGCTCACTGCAACCTCTGCCTCCTGGGTTCAAATGATTCTCCTGCCTCAGCCTCCCAAGTAGCTGGGATTACAGGTGCCTGCCGCCACACCTAGCTAATTTTTGTATTTTTGGGAGAGATGGGGTTTCACCATGTTGATCAGGCTGGTCTCAAACTCCTGACCTCAAGTGATCCACCCGCCTCCCAAAGTGCTGGGATTACAGGCATGAGCCACCACACGCAGGCTTATGTACCACTATTTTTGGACAAAATTACAAAAAGAATCCAATGGAAGGAGCAATTGGATAGCCATAGGAAAAAAAAAAATGAAGCTAGACCTAAACCTTACACATCATGCAGAAACTACCTCAAAATGGATCCCACAGTTACATGTAAAACATAAAACTCTAAAACATTTAGAAAAACACATAGAAGAAAACTTTCAGGACCTACCTAGAGCTGGGTGAAGAGTTCTCAGACTCGACAGCAAAAGCACAATGCATAAAGAGAAAAAGTGATGAATTGCACATTGTCAAAACTAAAACCTTTCACTCTGCGAAAGACCATATTAACAGGATGAAAAGACAGAGTCTAGAGTCTGGCACAGTGGAAATACAGACAAGAAGCCATGTGTATCAAAGAGGCCCAAGCAAACAACCATGAGCACACAAAGGAGAACGAGATTTATTTCAGCCCAAGGACTCTGCAGAGTCTCATGAGATGAGAACTGAAGTAGGATTTGAAAGTGAAGTAGGATTGCAATAGATGAACCCGGGAGTAAGAAGCACATCCAGTGGAGAATCAGCAAAAGCTACATGGAAGGAAAGTGTAAGGAACACGTATGCAGTGCAAAGGCCAGTACAGGTAAAGGAGTGAGAGAGGACAGGATGGGAAGTAAGCCTGGAAAGGTTCCTGGGGACAATGTGTGGGGACACAGCTCTGCTCCCAAATAGCTTGCAGGTATAAAATGATAATTACAATAAGAGATACAGGTAACTCTGGCAGGTTTGAACTCTAGGCTTTCAGAAGAATGAGATTGTTTAGCCAGGGGCTGTCCTGAAAGATCCCATCTACTCCTTTGGAAGAGCCTGGAGGCAGCAGGACGGAAAAGGCTGGACTGCCTCTGAGCCTGCGCTTTCCCTCTTCTGCCACCTGTCCAGGCACAGGCTGGGATACCTAAGTCAGTCTTTTTCCCGTGGGAGCCTCTCCCTTGCTTCTTCCCCTAGTCTTCCTCAGACTGACGGCAGAGCTGGAAAAAGCTCACCTGTAGCACAAATTCAATGGGATTATATCCTGCTCTGTGTAAGGTAGAGCCACCCTTCCTTCCCTTGTCTAATCTAAAAAGCTTTTTTCTCACTGCAGGGAAGAAAAACAAGAAGTAGGTCAGTTAGCAAGTAGTTTATGAAGTGCCTAATCAGGAAACACATCTCGGTAAATGCTTGACTATTTTTCAAGCGTGTATGTAACCTGGGATTTAAAAAATCACTGTATTTTGACCATTAGAGTTTTATATTCACTCTTTACATCGACTCACCTTATTCTATCAGGAAAACTTAAGTGTCTTAATCGTCTGTGGCTCCAAGTAAATTTCTGTCCGTTACCGGTTTCTTCCAGGTTGCCTTGCCGGTACCTCCAAAATACAAGAGCCCTTGCACTGTCCAAGGAGCCTTTCTTTCAAAGGCAATTAAGTTGGCTGTCGTAACATAACCAGGGACTAGATTACTGAATATTTACCCATTTCTAATCCTTTAGTAAAAGGTTAGAGCGGTCGGAAGGAAAGAGGTATGGAAAAATAAAAGGAAATATCACTGACAAAAGAATCGAGAGCCAGGCGTGGTGGCTCACGCCTGTAATCCCAGCACTTTGGGAGGCCGAGGCAGGCAGATTACAAGGTCAGGAGATCGAGATCATCCTGGGCAACATGGTGAAACCCTGTCTCTACTAAAAATACCAAAATTAGCCCAGCGTGGTGGCGCACACCTGTAATCCCAGCTACTCGGGAGGCTGAGGCAGGAGAATCGCTTGAACCTGGGAGGTGGAGCTTGCAGTGAGCCGAGATTGTACCACTGCACTCCAGCCTCAGTTACAGAGTGAGACTCCATCTAAAAAAAAAAAAAAAGAAGAAGAAGAAGAATGGGGAAGATGGATTGGCTTCCCAACCAGGAGTAAAATTTGAGTATTTCTCTTGAATATTTAGTTGCCAGCCTCCCACCTCCATTGTCTCTCCTGCTCTCCTACCCAGTTATACAAGAGGAATCTTTGAAATTCTTGTTTTCATGTTGGTATTTCTCTCTTCATTAACTCTTAAGGTCACAGAAACAGACTTGTAGGCTGATGGAGTCCTCAGAGGAGCCAAAACCAGAGGAGTTGTGCTTAATAGCACTCACTAAGTTCCTGGGACATTATCAGCAAAAATAACATACAGCTCTCATTGTTCAGTGAGAGTTTGATTTCTGAACTTACTGTCAGCAGAACTAGCCAGATTTCAATTGCAAATTAATCCAGATTTCAACTATAAATTAAACTTATATTCTTTAAGGTCAGGCACAGTGGCTCACGCCTATAATCCCAGAACTTTGAGAGGCCAAGGTGGGCAGGTCACCTGAGGTCAGGGGTTCAAGACCAGCCTGGTCAACATGGTGAAACCCCATCTCTACTAAAAACACAAAAATTAGCCAGGCATGGTAGTGAGCATCTGCAGTCCCAGCTACTCAGGAGGCTGAGGCAGGAGAACTGCTTAAACTGGAAGGCAGAGGTTGCAGCGAGCTGAGATTGCATCACTGCACTCCAGCCTGGGTGACAGAATGAGACACCGTCTCAAGAAAAAACAAAAAAACAAAAACACCTTTATTTTTTAAAAATGGTCAGAGAAATTAGGCAAATTCTAAAGAGGTCTCTTCCCTTGCCATCCCATAGACTAGCAAAAAAGTACCTTTGTCCATAGAATGGCGGTATAATATCTTTCTCGTTATTATCTGTTAATTGATGACATCAACCTGCCAGCTCCTTTAGCTCCATTTTTCCATTCCCAAGTGAATATCAAGTCAAAAGCAACTGACCCTACAGACCAAGAAAACAAAGCTCTAAAGCCATTGAAATTTCTTTTTTTTTTTTTTTTTTTGAGACGGAGTCTCGCTCTGTCGCCGGGGCTGGAGCGCAGTGGCCGGATCTCAGCTCACTGCAAGCTCCGCCTCCCGGGTTTACGCCATTCTCCTGCCTCAGCCTCCTGTGTAGCTGGGACTACAGGCGCCCGCCACCTCGCCCGGCTAGTTTTTTTGTATTTTTTTAGTAGAGACGGGGTTTCACCGTGTTCGCCAGGATGGTCTCGATCTCCTGACCTCGTGATCCGCCCGTCTCAGCCTCCCAAAGTGCTGGGATTACAGGCTTGAGCCACCGCGCCCGGCCAAGCCATTGAAATTTCTTAAATTCTCTGTGAACATTATCTAAATACTATCATTGTTCTTTAAAATACATCATATTAACAAATGGTGTTGATGGGCTATGCCATGTTCCTGGCATGAATGTAATATGACCTGGAAAACACACTTCATCATTCATGACTAGAACGCTCTCTCTGATTTACGCCAATAAAAACTTGGAATAATCCAAGATATACTTTACAAGTATTACATGAGAGCATGCATGCAATAATCGTGACTCAAACACTTAAAACCCATTTTTGGCAATTGAAAAAAGAAAGTTCGGGAGGAGGAGTTTGTCAGACGCCTTTTGCTCAGTGTTTATTAAGAAACACCAGGATACAGTGAGGGCAAAGAGGCTGAGGAAACTTCAGAGAGAAGATGACATTGGATCAGGGACCTGGGGAATTATTGAGATTTCTTCAGAGAAAGAAAAAGGAAGGAGGACATTTCCAACAAAGGAAAACCAGGAGTACCCAAATGGCCTGGGGAGCATCTGCTAGTTTCAAGTGTCTGCAGCACAAGGTCTAGGAAGAGACGCGGCAAGAACAGACACTGGGAAAAGGGGCTGAGGTCTCAATGTGAAGATGATTATTGAATGTCTTGTCCAGTATGTGAAACCATCAAAAGTTTGTTTTGTTTTTTTTGAGAGAGAATCTCACTCTGTCACCCAGGCTGGAGTGCAGTGGCACGATCTTGGCTCACTGCAACCGTTACCTCCCTTCCGGGTTCAAGCGATTCTCCTGCCTCATCCTGCCTCAGCCTCTGGAGTAGCTGGGATTACCTGTGTGTGCCACCACACCCAGCTAATTTTTGTATTTTTCAAAGAAGCGGGGTTTCACCATGTTGGCCAGGCTGGTCTCGAACACCTGACTTCAGGCAGTCCTCCCACGTTGGCCTCCCAAAGTGCTGGGATTACACACGTGAGACACTGTGCCTGGTCCCATCAAAAATTTTTGATAGGAAAGCTATATTAACAGTGATAATAACATACTAATGTTTTCTATGTATCAAATATCCAACACCAAGAAAAGCTATAATTGATTTGTTAAAATCTCCTGTGAAGTGTGAACTATTCCCTGTTTTTTGGTCTTGTTTTGTTTTTTTGAGACAGAGTCTCACTCTGTCACCCAGGCTGGAGTGCAGTGGCGCGATCTTGGCTCACCGCGACCTCTGCCTCCAGGGCTCAAACAATTCTCATGCCTCAGCCTCCCATTACAGGCCTCCGCCACCACGCCCAGCTAGTTTTGTTTTGTTTTGTTTTGTTCTGTATTTTTAGTAGAGACAAGTTTTCACCATGTTGCTCAGGCTGGTCTTGAACTCCTGAGCTCAGGCAATCTGCCTGCCTTGGTCTCCCAAAGTGCTGGGATTACGGTGTGAGCCACCGTGCCCGGCCAGTATTTCCATTTTATAAGTAGGAAACTGAGTCATAGATTAAATAACTTGTCGAAAGTCAAACAGGAAGTAAGCAGTACAGCCAAGATTTAAACCTGAGTGCTAGCTCCAGAGCCCATGCTGTCCTGCTTCTTGAGAAAGTCATTACCATATTTTAGAAAAATAGCTTCATGGCTATGTGGAGGATGAATTGGAGGAGACCAGAGGCAGGGAGACAGCGAGGAGGCCTTTCGGCAGTCCAAATGAAGGCAAATACAGGTACAAACCTGATGGGATCTAATAAACAAATGGATATGGAGCGGGGACAGGGCAGAACAGGAAACAACTGAGCTGCTAACTTGAATAACTGGGCAGTCCTGCCATGACTGCAAGTTTCCTGAGGCCTGCCAGCCATGCGTACTATACAGCCGGTAGAACTGTGTGTCAATTAAACCTCTTTTCTTTATAAATTTCACAGTCTCAGGTAGCTCTTTATAACAGCACAGGAACAATGATGTCAATATCAGAGACAGAAAAACAAAGGAAAATACATGAGATGGGTCAGGGGTAGAATAAGGAATAATGGTCTTTATTTGAGGCCAAATGGTTTGAAATATGAGGGACGTTCAAGTACAGGGGTCTGGCAAGCAGCTAGAAAATCAGACCTAAAGTGTGGGAGAGGTCAGGCTGAAGACAGATGGACCAGATACTCTTGAAGGTACCAAACATTAGCTTCAGCTCTCCTCACCGGCAGGGGGTCTTTCAAGCACCTGGCAAGGGCCTTAGCAATACATTCATGTTGTCATGTTTCTTTTTTGTAACAATTTCAAAAGTAGGTTATTTTTGCTGTGATTAAGACTAAGATTGTTACCTCTTTCCACCCTAACATCTTCTTCACACTTCCCGCCAGGTCAGGTGGCACTGGAGTCCTCTAGGCATTGCGGGGGGGCCTGTTTAGGGGCAAGATAAGTTTGAGATACCATATAGGTTGGGCTTCATGGGATACATTTAGGGGAGTTCCATGTGTAACTAAGTTATTGCTAGCCATCCTAGCATAGACGTCTTCTTAAAGAATACTCCTGTGTTAAATTATATAAACTTCAAGCACCATGAAACCTTGAAGTGTCCCTGAATAAAGTCAAAGATGATAACTTGACATAGATGACAAGTGAAACTGACAAGATCACACAAGAAGAAGATATAGCAAGAAAAGGTGGCCAAGAATGGAACCTTCAGGAACCCACATTTAAGAGGAGGGTGGAAGAGAGCCAGCTGCAGAAAGATTGATTAGCTAGAAGAGCCATGAGGGCACAGGAGTTTGGGAGTTAAAGGATGAGTGGTTTCCAGATGGAGGGGCAGGTAGAACAAACATCAAATGCAGGAGAGGAACTGTTGAACATAGTAGGTGGGTAGAGATGGGCTGAGTCACTAGAAAGTAGGAAACTTGAGGCAATGAGTATAAATTACTTTTTTTTTGAGACAGAGTCTCACTGCATCACCCAGGCTGGAGTGCAGTGGTGTGATCTCGGCTCACTGTAACCTCCGACTTCCGGGTTGAAGCGATTCTCCTGCCTCAGCCTCCCGAGTAGCTGGAATTACAGGTGCATGCCACCACACCTGCCTAATTTTTGTATTTTTAGTAGAGATGGGGATTCACCATGTCGCCCAGGTTGGTCTTGAACTCCTAACTCAAGTGATCTGCCCACCTCAGCCTCCCAAAGTGCTGAGATTACAGGTGTGAGCCACTGTGCCCGGCCAAGTATAAATTACTTGTTAAAGAAATAAAATGCCATTTGCTACATCCAGGACATTCCACTTAGTTCTTGTGGTGTTTAATTTTATGCATCAAATTGGTTGGACCATGGTGCCTGGATATTCGGTCAATTATTCTGGATGTTTCTGTGAAGGTGTTTTTTGGATGAGATTAACAGTCATTGTTTTATTTATTTATTTGTTTTATTTATTTATTTTTGTTTGTTTTTTCTTTCTAAGACAGAGTCTCACTCTGTCATCCAGGCTAGAGTGCAATGGTACCATCTCAACTCACTGCAACCTCTGCCTTCCGACGCCTGGCTATTTTTGTATTTTTGTAGAGACAGCGTTTCACCGTGTTGGCCAATCTGATCTCAAACTCTTGACCTCAAGTGATCCACCCACCTCAGCCTCCCAAAGTGCTGGGATTACAGGCATGAGCCACCGTGCCTGGCCTCATTGGTGGACTTTGAATAAAGCAACTTGCTATCCATATGTGGGTGGGCCTCATCAAATTGGTTGAAGGCCTTAATAGAGCAAAAGACTGATATTTCTTGAGCAAGAAGAAATTCTGCCAGCCTGATGGCCTTCACACTTGAACTTCAACATTGGTTCTTCTGTGAGTGTACAGCTTGCCAACCTACCCTGCAGATTTTGGACTTGCCAGCCTCCATAATTTAATACAGTCCTGTAGGGATACAAACTTGTTCAAGAATGTCTTTAAGAAGCTTACCCAGTGCAAGGGGAGAAGTGGAATTCACATCGGGTAGAAGAGCAGGAAAGGTTTCACTAAAGAGACTGCATTTAAGGTAGGCCCAGAAGGATGGGTTATATTTGGGTAAGCAGTGACTGGAGAAGAGCAATTTCTGTGGAAGTTACAGTTGGATGAGGAAACGCATGGAGCCTAATCGGGCATTCATAAGAATCTAGTTTGGATCTGGTATGATATGTATAAGAAACCAGAGGGAATAATCCATTGGAGCCAAAGTGTAGAGAATGCTTCAATATTAGGAATGAGGTGTTTGAGATTCTTTTAGGAAGCAGAGAATTATGGAAGGTCTTTGAGAAGGAAAGTGGAATGACTGAATTTCATAGTACAAACAATCCCAATTAGTGCATGAGTTGGGTTCTAACCACTTTCAGTATACTATGTGTCACGCACTGTACTAAATGTTGTAGATATAGTGACAAAAGACACAGCACCTGAATTCAAGGAGCTCACAATCTGTGAGGGAGTAGGAGATAGAGAAGGAAAAAATTATAATGCAATATAATAACTACATGGTACAAAAGAATTACACAAGAAGGACAACTAATCCAGATGTAGACATGGGGTGGGTTGAGATATGAAGGGTCATAGAAAACTCCCTGGAAAAAGCAATTCTAGGCTGGGCTCAGGGGTGTATTGTAGTCCTCGCTACTCAGGAGGCTAACACGGGAGGGTCACTTGAGCCCAGGAGTTCGAGACCAGCCTGGGCAAAATAGCAAGTCTCGGTCTCAAAACAAAACAAAACAACACAACACACACACACACAAACCCAGAAATACACAACAAGGAAAAAAAAGTAACCTGGGCAACATTGCAGGAAAAAAAGAAAAAAGAAAAGCTGGGCATGGTGGCACACACCTGTGGTCCCAGCTACACAGGAGGCTGAGGTGGGAGGATTACTTGAGACCAGGATGTCAAGGCTGCAGTGAGCTGTGATCAACCACACTTCCAGCCTGGGTGACAGAGACAGACTCTGTTTAAAAAAAAAAAAAGAAGAAAGAAGAAGAAAGAAGAGGAAGAGGAGGAGGAGGAGGAGGAGGAGGAGGAAGAAGAAGAAGAAGAAGAAGAAGAAGAGGAAGAGGAAGAAGAAGAAGAAGAAGAAGAAGAAGAAGAAGAAGAAGAAGAAGAAGAAGAAGAAGAAGAAGAAGAAGAAGAAGACGACGACGACGACAATATTTTAGAACACTTTTCTCTGAAAAATATCTCATAGAAACTAGGTTGAATCATTGGAAAATACATTGCTATTTCATCTGATCCAAATTGATACAATGTTACGATGGTGTTTAGGTCTCCCAGGTCAGACTCAAAAGTTTAATTCATGACTGTCTTACACCAGTATTTTCTGGATTCCAAAATAAGAGGCCTAGAACTGGCAATATGCAAGATCTGAAATCAGACAGGTTAAATTGTTAAATCCTTCTTCTCCTTTTCTTCATTTTCTTCTTTAGATTAAGCCTCCTCCTCCCAGAACCTCTGGCCTAAGGCCTTCAGCCTTCCCTGAGGCACTCAGTGTTTTTCCAAAACTTGATTTGCCCCAACCTTTCTGTGTTTAGGTGCTACTGATCTGTGTTAAAAAGAAGGCGACCTGGCCAGATGAAGTATGGTAATCCCAGCACGTTGGGAGGTCGAGGCAGGAGGATTGCTTGAGCCCAGGAGTTCAAGATCAGCCTGGGCAACATAACAAGATCCCATTGTTTTAAAAAATTTTTTTAATTAGCCGGGGATGGTGACAGGTGCTATTCAGGAGGCTGAGATGGGAGGATTGTTTGTGTCCAGGAGGTCGAGGCTGCAGTGAGCTGTGATCATGTCACCGCATTCCAGCCTGGGCAACAGAGTGAAACCCATCTCAAAAACACACAAAAAATAGCAACCTGATTGAACTAGTAAATGCCAATGTGTGAACGACTATCAAACCCTCCTACCTCCTAGAGCTATTTGCATCTTTAAGAAATGATACTTAAGAATCTTTGGTGGAATTCCAGGCAATAAAAACAAGGCCTTTGTGTATTTGTTTAGATACACAACTTATAAGTCAAGAGTTGAGAGGATGAGGTCTACCAATACTATGTTTCCCCTTCAGACAGTTTGTGACTTTGGTAAGTAAATTTCTGTATGATATTTTATATCTAGTTACCTCTATTATTAAAATCTTGTTTATTTGGCATTTGATAGACCAATATTAGCTATGAAATCCTTTCTAATGAAACCAAAGTAGGGGATTAGGCCAGGTTACAGTAATGCCTGTAATCCCAGTACTTTGGGAGGCTGAGGTGGGAGGATCACCTGAGTCCAAAACGTTGAGGCTGCAGTGAGCCATGATCATGCCACTGCACTCCAGCCTCAGCGACAAAGTGAGACCAAGTCTCAAAAAAAAAAAAAAAAAAATACAAGAAGAAAGAAAGAAATTAAAGTAGGGGACTTAAACACCTGCTTCTTCAAAAAGAATTTAAAACTCTACAGAGAAGAAATTATTCAATTATTTCATCTCTTTCCTGCTTCCTTTGGATACTAATCTAGTTGAATTACTCTGTATAGTTATAGCATATATGTAACTACTTTTGTAAGCAGAACTAATGTTTTTTTAAGAATCACAAGTAATGTATATTTCATGATTTGGATTAAACAAACAAGTTTAATTGAAAAATTATCATTGTCATAGGTAATATTTATTAAGGATTTAATGTACAACAACCTTATATGAGATATTATTAATATTTTGAGACAGAGTCTCACTCTGTCACCCTAGGCTGGAGTGCAGTGGCACAATCTCCGCTCACTGCAACCTCCGTCTCCAGGGTCCAAACGATTCTCTTGCCTCAGCCTCCTGAATAGCTGGGATTACAGGTGCATGCCACCACGCTCGGCTGATTTTTGTATTCTTAATAGAGACAGGGTTTCACCTTGTTGGCCAGGCTGGTCACCTCAAGTGATCCACATGCCTTGGCCTCCCAAAGTGCTGGGATGACAGGCATGAGCCACCACACCCAGCCAAGGTACTATTATTATCATCCCTATGTCATAGATGAAGAAACTGAGGCACAGAGAGGTTAAGTAACTTGCTTAAAGTTCCCCAGATAATAAGTCGCGATGCCAGGATATAAACTCTGGCAGTTTCATGTTCCCTCCCTGCTGCTTCCCACCTACTTTTGATTCAGTAGATCTGGAGCGGAGCACTTGGAATTAGTCAAGTCCCCAGGTGATTCTAAAGCAAAGCCAGGTTTGAGAATCATCCTGTTCATTCACTTTGCACTGGATGGGTAGTTACTTACCTGTGTCTTAGAAATAGTAGTTCATATGGTTAGTCAAGTAACACCTGTACACTTTCATTTCAGTAGTAAGCAAATGTGCTTGGAATCTGCTTCAGTGTTCTTTGGGCACAATGCTGAGGGGGCAGGTGAACGTTAGGAAATTGTCTCTCACCCCACGGCACAGACCACCTAGTTTAAAGACACATGTGAGCAGGCAAATCAGGGAGAGATCACAAAGCTTGGGTAGAAGGTGTGAGGTGGGCTTCCTGGGAGGGGGTGTGAGCTGGATCTTGAAACGTGAGCATGATTTGGAGACGGAGGAAAGAAGTGGGGAATGGTCTCTGCTAAGGGAACAACTGAAGCAGGCCCTCATAAATGGCGATTCACAGCTCATCTGTGGGCGAGTGAGTACAACCAACAGGACTGGATGGCATTGAGAGTTCCTTCTGGGAAGTGGCAGGAAATAAATTTGGAAAAGCAAGTTAGGGCAAGATCTGGTAAACCTTAAGTGCCAGGTCCAAATTTGGATTGAACACTGTAAACAATATGGAACCACTGAAGCTTGAAAAGGCAAAATTATAATGATGAAGGTATCGGTTTAGAAGGAATCATCTGCCATCAGTCATGACACAAGGGGAAGGATACAGAAGAGATAAGAACCAGGAAAAACATTTGAAAGGTTAAAGGATCAACATAAGTGTGGGAGAATATCTTAGTAAAGGAGTGGATATACACAGAATTGGGAGTCACTGGGTCAGGTTATGCCACTGCTCAGGCTGAGTGATTTGGAGCAAATTGCCTAACATCTCTGAGCCTTAGGTTTTCTCATTGAAAAATGAGTATGATGATGGTAATGACTGACCCAACATAGGCCAAGAATTTCTCTAGGGTGGTGACAGCTCTGGGATACAAGGTGAATGGGTTAGGATTTTGAGTCTGTTTCCAGGTCTATATGAACTAAAGAATGTGTTATGGGCCGGGCGCGGTGGCTCAAGCCTGTAATCCCAGCACTTTGGGAGGCCGAGACAGGCGGATCATGAGGTCAGGAGATCGAGACCAGCCTGGCTAACATGGTGAAACCCCGTCTTTACTAAAAAAATACAAAAAACTAGCCGGGCGAGGTGGCAGGCACCTGTAGTCCCAGCTACTCGGGAGGCTGAGGCAGGAGAATGGCATAGACCCGGGAGGCGGAGCTTGCAGTGAGCTGAGATCTGGCCACTGCACTCCAGCCTGGGCGACAGAGCGAGACTGCGTCTCAAAAAAAAAAAAAAAAAAAAGTGTTATGAATGGCAACAGAGACATCCACTTTGTGGAAGATGAGAAAGGGAGGGGAACTAATGGTTGGTGAATGTTCCACGAATTATGTGGGAATTACAAAGAAATTACTCTTCACACTCTTATGAAGTAGGTATTTTTATCTCAAATTAACAGTTGACCTTACTAGAGCAAAAGATAGTAATTAGAGTTACTGGATATGACTCAAATTTGAGTAGCTAGATACAAACCAAGGTTCGCTAAAATCTAAAACTTGGGCTTTTCCAACTAGTACATCATACTGTTCTAGATTTGAAATTTATATTTTATTTCATTGCTTCTGGCTTAATGTAGTCTGTTGAGACTGTTTTGAACTTTGATTCTGACATCTATCAAATTAATTATCCCTCCAAACTTTGGGTCATCCAAGAGGGACATCAGTTTTGCTGAGCTGGGGGAGAAAGATGGAGGAAGGATGTTTTAAAGTAGAAAACAGCAGCAGGTGGCCTTGACCTGTGAGGTAGGAGACAAGGTTATCTGCGCAAAGTAAATGCAATCTGGATGTTAAGTGGACATAAAAGTCGATGGAATAAATTTGCTGCTAAAAATGATCATGTAGGCAGGTGGAGAGTAAAGAATAGAAAGGAGTTAAGAACCAGGAATGGAGGCAGTGAGAAGAGGGAGGGTGGTGTGGATGGACCAAATACTGCTATTAAGGAAAAATAGAGGGTGGAGGAAACAAACAATAAAGGGAAGGTTGACCCACTCAGCCCTTCTATTCAGCTGGAGGAAGTCACAGAAAAGGAGGCCATATTGAATGGTAAGATTGGAGAAGACTGGTTAGGGAATAGGAAGCTTAAGTTGTCTAAAAAACGCAGTTTCCAGTAAAAGGAAGAAATTGGGACTTTTTTTTTTTTTTAAAAACCCACATATGTACACTGGAAAACATGGGCCACAGGGATAAACCTTCCATTTTTACTTCCAACTTTACCATGTGCTCACAAAAAAAAAAAAAAGCGTTAAATACATCTAAGTTTTGACGAGGTTATTCAAAAGTGTAGGATGTAAACCAAGAATTGTTCACACCCCAACATCCCGCACAAATTAAGGGATTACATACCTGAGTGACAAGTACATACAAATGCATTACTTCTAGAGAGACTGAGATGTGGATAAAAGACCACATTTCAATAGAGGGGATCACATACACCAGTGGGATGTTTCTTCAGAGACAAACCCACGTTACGCAGGAAACAGTGTGGACTCTGGCGACGGCCCTCTGCTCTGGCTGAGGATTTCTGTCCCAGAGTGGTACAGGAATCTGTGTAGTGTTTTCGTTTGGAGAAAACAGGAAGTTACACTCATTACATCTTTTGCCCAGATGATAGAGTTCGAAATCCCCCCGGGGTTGTTCATGGAATGAGCCGCTCTGTTATGCTGTGAGCCGTGGTATTAATAAGCCACCCCTCACTAGATGTGGGGGTTCCACAACGCTTCCTCCACCCGTCACCACAGCAGCGGATAGGCTTTAGGTTGAATATTCCAAATAGCCAATTATGACAGTTAATTTCAAATGAGATGACTTCGAACTACACGTGAAAACAATACTACTTTATATCACGACTCATGCCATCCGTGTATGTAATCAAAGCCTTCTAAGTCTTGATTTGTCCTTACAAAGACGAAGGATAGAGTGAATGTCAAAATTTGCCAAACAGGAGTTAGTGAAAGTCTGAAAGGGAAAGCCTAGTTAGGTTTAATCTTATAAGTGATTTTTAAAAAGAGACACGCAGATAAGCTCGAGCTTTCTGGAGCCGATTCCTAAGGCCTTGCAGGTGTTAAGGGGATCGAGAATTGGCTGCAGGTTCCTCGGAAGTCTGCGCCGATTCGGAGGGCCACCTGGCCACCTCTGACTTTCTGATCTAGGGTGCATCCCCCAGTCCCGGTCGACAAAGGTGGGGAGTCAGGTTCGAGGCCAGCTGGGGGGGGCGGTGTGCGCACAGGGGAGGAGCGGGGGGACTGGGACCCCCTCTCCTTCGGGGTGCTTCAGGCCGTTTCTCCAGAGGCTGGTGGTGTCCCCGACCCAAGCAGCTCAGCCCCGCTCGCGAGGTCCGAAGTGGCGGGAAGGGGTCCTCCGCGGCGGCCCCAAGGCGAGGGAGGCTGTAAAACCTGGCGGAGAATCCGGTGCCCCGGGTCGGGGATGGCTCGGGTGTCCGGGGCAGGGGCCGCGGGCTCGCAGGTAGAAGCTCCCCACGCTAGCGGGGGCCTCGGCCGCGGAAGGGGCGCCCCCGGGGCCGCCGGCATCGGCGGGCGGGCGGGAGCTTTCCGGGCCCCTCCCGCGCCTCGGGCTGGCGGGGCGATGGCGACGACGGTTTCTCGGCTCCCCCGCCCCGGACGCCGATGGCGGTGCGTTCCGGCCCTCCCCCAACAGCTTCTCCCCCGCGGTCGCCGGAGCCGGTGAGGCCGAAGAGGGCGGGGAGCCGCGGAGGGAAGGCGAGAGGGCGGAGGTTGCGTGGTGCAGGCGGCGGCGGCGGGAGGAGGAGGGCCGGGCGGGCAGGGGAGGAGGAGGAGGCGGGCGCCGTGTCGCACGCAGCTCCAGGCGGGGCAGCCCCGGTGGCTGAGGGACGCAGCCAGACCTTGGCGGGACGGGGCTTTCGCCGGGGCCCAGGCCCAGCGACCAGGCGGAGGCGTCGCGGGAGCCTTTGGGGCACCACAGGGATGCGGGTGAGTGTCGGCAGCCGCCGGGGCCGAGAAGAGGTGGCGGCGGCGGCGCAGGCCCGGCCCCGAGCCGCGGTGTCGCAGTGACTTGGGCCGCGGCGGCCGAGCCCAGGCGCCTGGCGAGGCCTGAGCAGCCGAAACGCGGCCGGGCGGAATGGCGGCCGGGCCGGGGGACTCGTGGGCAGAGGACGCCGAGGGCGGCAGGAGAGCGAGCGGGGCCGGGCCCTGAGTCACCCCGGACGGGCCGGGGCGGCCAGGCCTGGACTACGCACTGGGAAAAAGCCCGATTCATCGCGCCTGGAGGCGGCGGCCTGGTGGCGCCGGCACCTTTCCCCGCCGCGACCGGGCTGGGCCCTCGGAAGCTGGGCCGACGTGTGGCACGGGGCAGCTCGGACGTCCGCGCCTCGCCTCGTGAGGCGACCTCCGCGGGACGCCGGGACCCGTGCCCTTGCCCCCTCGCGCCCACGCTTCTCCCCAGCGCTGCTTTCCGGCCGACGCGTGCTCCCCTGTGAGCCCTGGGCTCGCGCGCAGGAGCAGCCGCCGAGCCGGGCTCTCTCGCTTTCCGGTTCCCTGCCGCGGCTCTCGGGTTCCCTGCCTGCATTGTTGCGAACGTGCAGGGCGCTATTATTGGGTAACAGTCGCCCTTTTGCCCCGTTCTCCTGGGGCTATGGGCCGGGGCATGCGCGCAGGGATGCGAGCCCGGCGGCCGAACCGGACAGAGCCCCCCGGCGCCCGCCTAGCGCTCGCGAGTCGGGCCGGGCCCTGCGCCGCGGCGTCGGCGCGCCCCCGGCCGCAACGGGAGCGCGCGCCCTGACCCTGAGGGTAAACGTGTGCCCGCCAGGCTGCTGGGACTTGGGGTCCTCAGACTCGGGGGTCGTGCGCTTTTTTCCCCCCAAGATCTGAAAGACCTCTGTTTCTGCCGCCCGTGCAATATTGTGTAGAGCAGACATAAGATAATTAAGAGAGAGAGGAATGCTTGTAGACATTCCTTGAAATGAATCCCCAAAGTTAAGGTTTTCTCTCTGCCTAGCTTTGCCAAAAAGAGGATTCTCTTTTCCGATTGGGTCACTCTTGGTTGCTTCTGGTTCGTAGTAGGGGTTAGTGGTAAGTGCGCAAATACTGAATTGCAGTCTACTTAAATATTTATTTGCCCAGTGTAATTGCTCTTTCTTGTAGTAGCATTAAAATCGTCAAAAGTTCTGAGTGGAGTAAACGATCACACTTTTTGGAATGCACTTAACGAAGCGGCAGAAGAGGAACTAGATTCCTTTTTTACTTCAAGCCTTGAGCTTCTAGGACCTAAGCATATCTTAACGCCTCGCAGAAGTGTGTGCAGTTTTAGGTTGAACACTTCATTTCATGGTGCACACGAAAATGTACCCGATTTTCTGAAATCTTGTAGAGTGTATTATGTAGTAAAATATGTAATGATGTTTAAAATGTAAAACCAGTTATTGTGTTTGGAAAAAATATTTGGAGGTGAGATTTTTCTTTGTTTAAAGAAGGTTTTTGGATATTGAAAAATGTTTTACTTGAAGGTTCTATTTGTTGTTTTCTATGGTGAGTCGAAATAGTTGCGCTGCATTTCAAATTCCAAAGCATGCAAACGTAAGACTGGCTCGCTTTAACTCTATTATGCCCATTTTTGGAGGTTTCAGGAGAGTGTTCCTTAAGCTTGAGAGGGATGGCTGAATTGCTTTCTAAATACGTTAAACTTCTTTTCTCATTGACTTATCTTTTAAAAACGGTTTTGTCAAAAAAACAAACTAACTTTAGATATGCTAGGTTTTTCACCAATTTATGAAAGCCTCCCTCCCTGAGAGCCACATGCTCAGGTCCTTATAGGCAGCCCCACCCCCCACTCCTAATGTGTGTACCACATCAGAAGACAGACACGCATGCCTGAGCTGATTCTGCATGGTTTCCTTAGATATTGCAGTTCATTAGACTCTTGCCACTTACTGAAAGTTATCTTCTGGCTGTAATTAACTACAGTACAGCCTTATTTCCCATACATTTCCGATTGTGAATTCCTCCAGCGCAGGGGATATTCCTTATTTGTTTTTGCGTCCCGAGAGTAACAGAACTTGGTTACGGTGGTGCCTCAGTTGCTTTTTTTTTTTTTTTTTTTGAATGAATTAGTTTTCTGGAATAATTCTAACTTACACTTAACGTTTGAAAACATGCCCTGATTTTTGGCTACAGAAAACACAGTCCTTGCACTTAAGGGGGTTAAGAATGCAAGCTTTATTGTACGCTTCTCGAGTAAAATTGATCGTCTCTCTCATCCCTCCTTTTCTACCCCCCCAATCCACTTCCCTTCCCCCCGCAACACCCCAGTACCTAGTACAGGGCCCTAACAGAAATCTGCCCGGGTTTTCTATACCTATGGAAGTCCAGGAAAGTGCCAAGAAAACACGTTGTGAAACTTTAACGTTTTTTCTCCTTAAAACTAGTTTTAAGGTGTGGATTTTTTAAATTTTTGTGTTTGGTGCTTCTTTGGAAACTCGATCAGGTTTTTCCCCCCAGGCTGAGTATCCAGCCTTGCCTTTGAAATGAAGCAGTTTGGTAATTAAGGCTCCTCCTTGTAGATGAGGCAAGCCCCATGGTTGTGCTGGAGTGGGATAGGAAGTTGCTGTGGGAGGAACCATCTCTGGGTCTCTGAGGGCCTTTCATCAGAATGTCATTCCCTGTATACCCAGAGGCGTTGTGTCTGTCTTTCAGCATGGAAAATTAACATGAATGTACTTTAAATTGAGGAGTTGTTGCTTGCCATTCTTCAAATTAAAAATATTAGGGCCTTAAAAACTTAAGAACTTGGTTTTTTGTTTGTTTTGCTGTTTCAGCCCTCCGTAGGTCCTAAAGCCATGACCTTGAGTCATTCTGGAATAAAATGTCTTTGGGGGACTGAGCTTCATTTTGAACTTGTCTTTTAGGTATGTCTGGGAAAAGAATGTTAACCATTTTAAGGGCCAGTTCTAAGTTTGCCTTGCTTTTTAAAAACATTTGGTAGTTTATCAGCGTGTTTGTTTTGCTTCCAAACGAAGAAATGAGCATTAAATGAAAAATAGATCCAAAAAGCCTTATGTTTACTACTGAGGACATAATTTCCTGTTTGTAGGAAGTTTCCTGTTTATAATATGAACATTTAGTAAACACACTATAAACAGAATTATTATAACATTTAATGACTTAAGTTTTTTATTCACTTATGGAAGTGTTTCACTTCTAAAAATTCTGTGAGGGAGAGAGATTTAAGTCATTTATTTTTGCTTAGGTGTAGAACATGTTGCTTGGGAGAGAAGACATGGAGTCTAGTTCAAGCTTACCTTTGCAGGGCCTATATTTCCTCATTTGTAAAATGAGATGGTTTTTAATTGACACTGCTGATTTCCTCAGGCTCCAAAAGTTTGTGGATTCCGTGGGAATGCTACAACTTTTAACATTAACAGGATTTTGGAAAAACGGTCTTAAAGAACATCAAGTATTGTATTCGTGTTTGAAAAGTAGGGTTGTGAAGCCTCAGTTTGATAGTTAAATTTTTTCCCTTGGGAAACTTGGACCAAGTAAGCACTGTTCTGCTTTTCCTAGTGTTCCTCCATGCTTCAGCGCCATTGCAGTTCCATTCTGAATCTGACTCTGCCTTTTCTGTCACCTGACGGCACACACATCACCATCTCTGGAAAGCTGGCCCTGATGTCCTGGTCTGGGTTAGGAGCCTTCCCTGGGTTCCCATGTCGTCCTGCCTATGTCGCGATCACAGTATTTAACCTTTTGATTATACTTGGTGGTTTCTCTCACCAAACTGACCTCTTTTGGGACAGGGACACTGTGATGTGCATCTGTCCCCAGCGCCTAGCGTACTGCATGCATCAGCATTCACGTACATCCTTCCAGTGCCCTCTGAAGCATGGGTACTGTGGTTTAACCCGCTTTACAGAATATAGGTGAAGGAGCTGAGACTTTGAGTGGTGAAGGTCAGGGCTAGGAAGGTCGTCAAGCCCTAGTTAAACGGAACAGGGTAGCTCCGGAGCTCAGGCTTTTAACCAAATGTTCCCAGAGTGTTTGACTAGTTTATATGAAGGTGGAAGAAGACTAGAAGAGATTAAAATGAAAATGCTTTAAGGACTGATATCTGATCATTATGGCAGAATTCATTATGCAGAACTGTGATCCACTACCAAGAATGAGCTTATTCTTCCTGGTCTTTTAGTAACATTGTGGGAGAGTGATTGGGCACTGATAGCATAGACACGAACAGTTCTGGAACTTTGGAGCTACTGTTAAATTGGGTGTGATGTTATGACTCATTGGCCTTGCAAAAATTTGTAAAACCATTCAAGACTGTTTAAATCTAACAAGCGGCAATTTTTTTAAAAGTCTGTGTCAGAAAATACTTTGGAAAATAGATTGTATGAAATGGGTGCAGCCATTTAAAATATGTATAAAATGTGTATGTATTAGTGAAGTATCACACCGCTGGAGTGCAGTGGCGTGATCTCATCTCACTGCAACCTGCGCCTCCCAAATTCAAGCGATTCCTCTGCCTCAGCGTCCCGAGTAGCTGGGATTACAGGTGCCTGCCACTATGCCCAGCTAATCTTTTGTATTTTTAGTAGAGACTGGGTTTCACCATGTTGGCCAGGCTGATCTCGAACTCCTGACCTCATGATTCACCCGCCTCAGCCTCCCAAAGTGCTAGGATTACAGGCATGAGCCACCGTGTCCGGCCGTGAGGATATTTAAAGTAGTAAACATGGCTGTCATTTTAGGTGGGTAAACTTGGGTGCTTTTAAAATACTTTTTGAAGAAAAAATTTAAGAACCAAAAAATTAACAGCATGGCGATCTCAAGATGGAGAAGACCTAGATATAACACCAAGCGTAGGAACTGTAAAGGAAAAGATTTGAGTACTTTAGAATAATAAAACTTCTCTGTGTTAAAATTCCATAAACAGAATTAAAACGTGACTGGCAAACAGAAAAATATTGTAACTTACAAGCAAATTTACTTTCCTTACTGTAAAAAGAGGGCATGTGAACACCACCAACAAAAGAGGCCTCGCCCCCACCCCCGTGGAAAAAAATGGGCAAACTGGTAATTTATAAAAAGAGGAGTAGGAAACATGAAAAAACTTTCAGCTTCACTATCTGTACTCCCAGAAATGCAAATCAGTGAGATACTGTTGGGTTTTTTGTAACTGGCACAGATTAAAAAATAAACTACTTATGGTGAGTGTGTGGAGACAGGAGCTCACTCATACCTTGCTGGAAAGAGGGTAATTTAATATGATTTTTGGAGAGCAAAATATGTAACAAAAGCTTGTAAAATATGTGTGTGCTTTGAAATAGCTATTCCATTTCTAAGAATTTAGTCTAAGAAAATACAAAAGAATGATTAACAGATTAATATTCTGTCCAGGGTATGCTGTTATTTAACTAATACCCTCTTAAGCTTTTGTTTTCATTTTTTTGCTGCTGTTAAGGATGATTATTTCAGCATTTAGATCAATTTTTACTTTCCATAATACTGAATTTAACGAACATTTAGTCAGTATTAGTGATAAAATGTAACACAAAACAACATATGTAAGTAATATCTAAACTTTATTTTGGTGTGTGAATATATGCATTTTTTAAAAAGATGAAAACCAAAATGTTAACATTGATGATCTCTGAGCAGTGAAATTATTTTTAGTTTCTCTTAGCAGTAGGTTATTTTGAGGTTTTTTTTTTAATTTTTAAATTTTTTTCCTCCAACTTTCTATAGTGCACGTGTGTTTATAATACAGTGGATTAATTTATAAAATCAAATCCCAAAACAGGAGAAGCAGGGGAGCTACTTGCAAGGAAGACTTTTCTGCTTAGTTTGATGCTGAAATCACTTCGTGTTTGCCGTACTGGCAGCCCCTTTCCAGGTGTGTTGATGTGCAGGGTTAAATATCTGACTTTCGTTGGGCTGTATTTCCAGCGGTCAGGTTCTCCTTTGCTGGACTAATCTTCTCATTTATTTCCCTGTATGTTAATCCTTCAGATACTTTAGTCCCCTCATTTAATGCCCTCCACGAAACTGTCCTAATCTCATGAAACTGATTTATGTTTTGATGGTTTATTATAACACTAGATTAGGTACTAATGAATTGTCTTCAGTGTGGAAGTTTCTTTGTTTTAGTAATAGTTTGAACTTTCTTTTTTTGCTTAGTTCACAACTCCTAGTGATAGTAGATGCGTTTTAAATTAATGTTTAAACTTAATGTCATTATGCTTAAGAATAAGAATTTGCTAAAAATTAGAAAAAATATTTTGGTCTAGTTTGTGCAGTAGCTTGGAAAATTCAAAGGCTACTGTCAATTTTTTAAGAAATGTATGCTAAATAATACAAATTAGGAATACTGTTGTGATTATGAGAAAATAGTTGTACAGAAATGTGTCACCTAACACTGCGAGGGGGTGCCTTTGCTATGTCGAAATTAATTAAATGCTAACTAAAATAGTGACATGTGCATGATAGGCATCCGAAAGTCAGAATGGGGGAAAAAGGCAGACAGCTCAGACCGCCTTTTCTCAAGGCAGGAAGGAGACTTTGGTGAGACTGGAAGGAAAGGTTTGGAATCCTAGATGATGTCGATAAACCAGACTCTTTGATCCCAAGGGGAATTCAGGGAATAGACGTGGAGACTAGGCCATTTCCCCCTCCCCAAACTTCAAGCTTTAGGAACTTGGAGACTTTGGTGTGGGGGGATGGTGGAGAAGGAAAATCCCAGACTGATTCTTCTGACTTCTCTCATCTTAAATATTTAAAATATTAAAAGGTTTACTTGCCATTTTATCTTACATACAATAATAACCCTTAGTCTAGGTTGAGCATCCCTATTTTGAAAATCCTAAATCATCCAAAATCTAAAACTTCCTTAGTTACCAACATGACGTGACAGGTAGATCATTTCACCCCTGACCTCATGTGATGGGCCACGGTCAACATGCAGGTGCACAACAGTTTATTCAGCGTCCCCGAGGGGAAAATAAAATTACCTTCAGGCTGTGTGTATAAGGTGTATGCGAAACATCTGAATTCCTCAATTAGATTTGGATCCCATCCCCAAGCTACCTCAAATATTCCAAAATATGAAACAGTCTGAAATTCAAAAGACTTCTGGACCCAAGCATTTCAGATAAGGGATACGCAACTTGTGTTCAGTGCTTGGTGTGAGCCAAAGACTGTGCCGAGCTTGCTTTGTGACTGCTTGCCCTCAGCTTTCTGCTGCTTGCAGATACCTCACATGGGACAGAAGGCTGTCTAATGCAGTCCTGGTTGAGGGTGGACTTTGACACACAGCATAGGAATATATTACATCAATCATCAAGTAGAGACTACTGAAATGAGAGTGTCTCCTATTTGATGAATTGATGAAAAGCTACTTGGGCACTGCGTAGAGTAGGTCCTACCAACAAGGGACTCAGAACACACAAAGGGAAGCAGGGTTAGGAATGCTGAAGACACATACTGGAATTGGCTCTTCAGTAGTGCTTTTGTTACATGTTCTGTGTATAGGGGACTTTGCCCTACACAGGGTTTGTGTGTTGCAGGGGCGGGGTGGGTGTTTAATGTCTGCAGTTTAGCTGGGGCATTACAGGTGAAACGTATGTGTTCTCTCTTTTGACACTATGAAGGTTTTGTTTGTTTGGGTCACTGTTATTTTTATAATGGAGCTCTGCGTTACCACTCTACTTGTTAATGCATTTTCAGGATTTTTTTATTATTTAGACCAATATTTGGCTATCCGTGTTCTGTGATATGTAAGGTATGGGAATGGGAGAGAAGCTTTGTGAATAAACTTAGGAAATGCCAAGTGGCATATTGAAGGGCCTTTAAAATCTTAATGTGCATTGCTGCTGTTACAGAGAGGTATATCCAATAGGGTATGTGTATAGGTATACATACATACATTCATATATATTAAAAGGTACACTCCTAATTTAATAAGAAATTTCCTTTGAAGGAAGAAAGCTCCCCTACCATATTACATGTTTTGTAGAACACATACTGATGTTAAAATCATGGACTGTGGAAAATTAGGTCCTTACAGTAGAGATTTGATATGGAGTGAATTGATGTGTTCATTTTTTTCTCTTGAAACGAGCACCTGGAAATATTCGTGGTTCTTTGTAGCACAGTGTGGGAAGTGCCATAGAGGCCAGGATCCTAATGAGTATAGTTGTAAGTTTAGTGTCTAGGAATAATTTTTGCTTCACACTAGTCCTTGTTTAAATCCTAAATACTACGAGAGGAATTATATTAAAATTTTAAGGCATATGGGAGACAACAAAATCAAAGCCTGTGTTATTTACATGTTATTGGTGGTGTCATATGTTGAGAACACTTTTAATTTTTTTAATAGTAATTTTTTTTTTTAAGTTCCAGGGTACACGTGCAGGCATGCAGGTTTGTTACGTAGGAAAACCTGTGCCATGGTGGTTTGCTGCACCGATCAGCCCATCACCTAGGTATTAAGCCCAGCATGCATTAGCTCTTTTCCCTGATACTGGTCCCCACACCTTCCCCGATAGGCCCCAGTGAGTGTTGTTCCCTTCCATGTGTCCATGGAGAACACTTTAAACCTGTAAAGTAATGGTTTAACTACAAAGTTGTTTCACATTTTTTCTTTAAAAATCTAAAAACTTCCTGAGTTTTAAAAGCATCTCAATACTTCTCTTGAAGGCGCTCTTAGATTTGTACTTGATTCATTAGATTGGTTCTCTTGCATTTCCAATTCACGGTTTCCAGAGGGTGAACGCTGTTCTCAGGATGTTTTGCGTTAGATGAGTTTGGGAAACATCACCAGGTTTCTTCTCCAGAGTGGCCCCTTCTGAGGAGAGGCCACATCGCCCATTTCCCAGACTTGTGGACCAGGTTACCATTCTTTTTTCTTGGGTGACCTCTTGAGGTTAGGGTTCTGTGCAGAATACTTGTTCTAGTTCATCTTATCTTTTCTAACTCTTCATGAGCATTCAGGAGACAGCTTTAACTTGATCCTCTCTTCTAGTCTTTGTTGCTTTGGGGTTTCTCAGTTTCATTCAGGCCAAGCAGTTCTCAGCAACTTCAGCTGAGAGTCTTCCAGTCCAGCTAATAGCCTTCAGGGCTTTTTCATTTGACTAACCTGCCCTTTCTTCCAACTTGACTTGCCCCAAACTGATCTCTTTTGCTCCCTAGGCCATGTCTGACATCTCTGTTTCTGGCGTTATGTCACAGACACAGATTTCAGACTTGACTTCTTTTGTTTGTCCATATTCAGCGATCTACCAAATCTGTCTAGTTCCTCCCCCATAACGCTCCGTGTTTACACCTTCCTCTTTGGGCCTGCCGTCACCAGCTTCATTCTGCCCTCACGCCTGGTGATGCAGTGCGCTGCTGATGCTGCTTTGTTCAGGACTTGCCTGGCTTCCTTGACTACAGAGGCTCTCCAGGGCAGGTATCAGGCTGCCAGCACTTGATGGAGTGGGCTCTGCTCTTCATCTTTGTCACCCCTTCGCCACAACCATCCTATCTCATCTTCATAAGCTTAAAAAAAATCCTTAAAGTCTAGCTATGTGTATCATGCTAACATGCTTTTTTAAAAAAACTGGCTCTGCTGCACTTCTCACTTGAAAGTAGCTGGATATTGGTTTGGGTATTTGTCTCTATCTCAGCTCGTCAAACTGGGAATGTGATTTCTAGTAACAACGTTTAGCAGAATTTCAACAAAGCAACCAATTTGTGGAAGTTCTGTTAACTTTGAGGTTTTGCCGTAATAAATTATAAATGTTGGAATTTTTCTATTGATAAGGCTAATGTATGGAAAACTGATTAAATAATTCACTGATTATAACCAGCAAACCATATATTACACTGAAGTTTTATTTCAAAAATATGGATATTGTGGAAGATGAGTATCCACGTCGCTTTTTATGGTAAACATATAGGTGAGCGTGTATGTGTGTAACTAGGGTAGTGATTCCCTTAATAGTTATAGGAAAAGTGATTCTAAAAAGCATTCTGATGCCTTTCTTGGCGGCAGTGAATGAAACTACAGGTTCACATTAAAAAGAGTACCTTCCCCACCAAAAATGCAGAGGAGGATTTGTTTTACTGACAGTTGAGTACAGGCTAAAGTGTGTATACGCACATACACACTCTGTGCTGTGTGTGTGTGATGTGGCAAAAAGAAAAATAGTCCTAAAATGGGCATCTCTTTATTCCATTGTATTTATATTTTTCAGAAGTTTATTTATTTGCAGTTTTGATACGTACATTTTATTTTAGAAAATTGAAGTTTGTGAGGTTCAAGTCCTCTAAAGTAAGTTTATTATATATGAGTTCTTGACGATAACAAAACTGTGGGGAAAATCTGGATTTTGTGTTGTTAGTGTTCTTTACCTTTTTAAAAATATTAACTATATTTCCAACTGGGAACATGAATTTATGGTTTTCAAAATAAGCTACTTGAAGTATAAGCTTAAAAAGCTTGCGTGAGAAAATACACAAGTTAATGTAAATTGTATGGAATAAAAGATATGGACAGACTGTTGTTGAGACTTTCCACACGAAACTTACGCTGGGCAGTGAAGACTATGGTACTGTCCCAGCCACAACTAGGGTGGTGACAGAAATGAGTAGCAATCTTAACATGCAGGATTTTCTTTATGCCTATTTAAGGTATGGGTTTTGCCAGGCGTGGTGGCTCAGGCTTATAATCTCAGCACTAGGAGGCCAAGACGGCTGGATCACTTGAGTTCATGAGTTCGAGACCAGCCTGGGCAACATAGCGAAACTCCATCTGTACAAAAAATGAAAAGATTAGCTGGGTGTAGTGGCCCACACCTGTGGTCCCAGCTACTTGGGAGGCTGAGATGGGAGGATTGCTTGAACCCTAAGGGAGATGTTGCAGTGAGCCAAGATGGCGCCATTTCACTCCAGCCTGGGTGACAGAGTGAAAAATAAATAAGAAAAATATGGGTTTAAATTAATTTTAGCTCTTGTCTCCCAGGCTGGAGCGCAATGGTGTGATCTCAGCTCACTGCAACCCCCACCTCCCAGTTGGTTTTCAAGCAATTCTCCTGCCTCAGCTTCCCGAGTAGCTGGGATTAAAGGCGCTCACCACCACGCGCGGCTAATTTTTTTTGTATTTTTAGTAGAGACGGGTTTCACCATGTTGGTCAGGTTGGTCTCGAACTCCTGACCTCAGGTGATCTGCCCACCTCGGCCTCCCAAAGTGCTGGGATTACAGGCATGAGCCATTGCCCCCTGCCCACATTTTTTCCTTTATTATAGGTATGGCCAGATTGTTTTGAGACAGAGTGGGAAGCAAAATTTAAAAAGTCTCCTCCCCAAAAGAACCCTGCCTCTTATTGAAGGTTATCATCGAGTGGCAGATTTCTATGAGCTCAGAAGACATACTCAAATGATTGAGAAACTGTTTTTCCAAATTATTTATTCTTGACTGATTTAAATGTACCCTCCTGTGCATATATGTTTCTCCTCATACTCTCTCCCCAGTGTCTATAGTTTCGGAAAATACTAAAAAGTTCTTAGTACTTGATGTTGTAATAGCTAGTAAGGAAATTTTCGACAAGATGCTTTTTAGCAAATGCAGCATTGAACATATGTGCAGACAGTGTGGGTGCAAATCTGACAGGTGGAACCACAGGTGTGGTGGGTGACATCAGTCACTGTGAGCCTTGAGTGGTTCAGGGACCACTGGGGACGTGTGTCGGGAGCATCTTACCTGAAAGAGGTGTCGCTTAACTGTGCCCAGTTCCTTCAGGAGAGTGGATAAAGTAGTAAATTGTCTTTAAAACAAAAAACATAAAAGCCCTAAATCAAATAAAGAGCATGGTAGCGCTGTTTCTCCTTTCGAACCAGTTTGTAGTAAAATGGGAAGTATATTTGAAAGTTTGCTCAGCTAGGGAAAGTTGCTGATCAGAATTTTCGTCTCAGGGTTAAATTATTTTAGTCAAAAGAAAACGAAAAGGGGTGTGTTCTTGATGAACAGATTCGTGTGCACTTAGTGATACACTAGCTTCCAAAATCTGCTTATTGAGCAGATACTTATTCAAGGCCCCACACTCACCTGCAGGGCAGACGGTTCACCACACATGAGGGAAATTCGGAAATTAGTTGAAGAGGATTGTGGGAACTGTGAGTTGAGACTGTTCATCTCAATGGGAGTTAATAGCGTTTGTGGTTGACTAAGGTCATCCTTTACGGAAGTGGACCTCGTGTGCACGCCTCACTGGGAGGGGGAAAGACCCGCCAGGAGGTGCACATCTGGCCTTCCACGCTCAGTGGCCTGAGGATGTTTCCGTGGAGCACCACTGTCCACAGGCCCTCTAAAAGGAGGGCAGACTGGCTTGCTGTTTGTGTCTTTGTATTTGTGTTAGGCTGGGTTCTGAAAATACACTGGTGCCAAGACAGAAAAGAAACTTTTTGGATGCTGATGTGCAGTGAAAGCTCTTCAGTAGCAGCTTCTCCAAAGTCAGTGGATTTTATACAAGAGCATCGCATTCATTCACTAGCAAGAGAGCTAGGAAGCCCTGTGAAGCTGGTGTTTTAAAATATTCTGTTAAACGTGTATTTCATGGTAGAATGAAAGATTCATGTGAATTTTAAGATAGAGTGATATTTCAAGGAAAATTTAACTCTGTCGCAGCTTAGGCTGGATCGCCAGGTCTGTCCCCCGATCCAAAGGACTCCTCCACTCTCTGCTAAAAGTTACATTTTGGTGGGAATTTTGGAGAAGTGCCACCTCTGGTGTCATCAGTTATCAAAGGTATGGTGGAGTTTTCAAGCAACATTAATTTACTTCATTTTGACAAAAATAAGCACGGGTGGTTTAACATTTAAATACTATCTTAGGAATTTCATAGATATTAGAAACCCTTTATAGTAGTATTAACATGAATAGTAGCAAATGCTTACCGTGTGTCAGGGACTCTGCTAAGCATTTTATTTTCATAACTCACTTATTCCTCACAGCTACCTTATACAACAGGTACTACAGTATTATTTCTAGTACAGATGATGAAATATGGGCACAGAAGTTAAGGAATCTGACCAGGCTCACACTGCCAGTGACTTGTGGAGCCAGAGCTGTGAAGTTCCACAGACATCCCACGCATTTCTATATTAGCTGTTTGAAATTTGTCACTGTGTACTGTCGATCAGCGCCTCTTGAATCGTTTCTTTAGTAAAATTTTTTTTGTGGGATAACCCAGCACCCAAACAGACATAACTGGGAAAAAAAGTGCACTGAGTAATACTTACCTTGTTGCATTCTATGAGCTCTTTTTTTTTCTATTTGATTTTTTAAAAAAGTTCCAGTTCCCTTTAACTAAGTTGGTTTCATGATCTACACAATAATGAATTGCAGCCCTCAGTTTGAAAAGCATGTGTGGTGTAGATGATCGTGATCAAATGCAATACTGTTTTTTCTTGTCTTAAAGTGAATGAAAATACTTGGAAACAAAATACACGCAAGTACCAATCTAGACCGTTGAGTGAGCATGATTTAATCAAGGTAATTGAATAAAACCATTGTGCTGAAACTAAGAACTGAAATTCAGTCCTCAGCAGTTAAAACTAGTTTATTTGGACAAACTGGGCAGTCTTTAGAACACCTGTTAAATATAATGTGATTGTGATTTTCTGTAAGTTTTCAGGTTTTCTGGAGCAATTTATACCAGTGTGGCTTGTGGCATCTTACCTGGAAGTCATGTAGTAAAATAGGAAGAATATAGGTGTTGACTTAATTAAGATTCGTTTCTGAATTGAGCAATATTTAAGGCATTTAGTGCTTGAGTGTGGATTTTTTAGGATTTAAAAGGACCCTCCTCTATTGCTTATTCAGGTATCTAAGAGAAAAAAAATTGTTTTCTAATTCCTAAGATGTTCATAGAAGAAAATTCTGTACTTCTACTTAATGATATCTGAGAATTCTCATAATTATAAAATGTGTGTATTTGAAGGAATGAATTAGCGTGTGTGTGTATTTTATTTTATATATATATCTTTGAGATGGAGTCTCATTCTGTCACCTAGGCTGGAGTACAGTGGCGTGATCTCGGCTCACTGCAACCTCCACCTCCTGGTTCAAGCGATTCTCCTGTCTCAGCCTCCCAAGTAGCTGTGACTACAGGTGTGTGCCACCACACCAGGCAAATTTTTGTATTTTTAGTAGAGATGGGGTTTCACCATGTTGGCCAGGCTGGTCTTGAACTCCTGACCTCAGATGATCCACCCACCTCAACCTCCCAAAGTTGTGGGATTACAGGCGTGAGCCACCGCGCCTGGCTGCATGTGTGTATATTTATATAATTAGAAGGACAAAGATTGATCACAACGAGAAGGCTGCTATATCTATTTAGTAAAACGTTGAGGCTCTACTAATTTATTCTTTATAGCAGTTTTGAGAAGTCGGTATTTTGGTGTTTAATTCCCACTCCCAGCTTTATTAAGGTATAATTGACAAATAAAACATAAAGCATACAACCTGATGTTTTGATATATGTACGCTGCACATCGTGAAATGATTATGTCAAGTTAATTGTATCCATCACCTCACATACTTAACATTTTTTTGTGGTAAGAACTTTTAAGATGTACTATAAGCAGTTTTTTCTCTCTTTTGCTTTTAAGCAATTTTCAATTTTCAAAATACAGTACATTATTATTAACTGGAGCCACCATGCTGGGTGCTGGACCTCCTGAGCTTATTCCTCCTATCCAACTGAAACTTTGCACCTTTGACCAGTGTCTCCCCATCCCCCTCATTGGTGCTTAGTTTTTTAAAGACAACTTAAAAATGAATGAAGAGAATTAGAATTGGCCTTATAGAAGGAGCCAATGTTCCTTCTAAGAGAATCTGAATAGCAGTGCTGGCTGGTTTGGAGTCTGTCTGTCTTCTCTGTAGTGATTGGTGTGGTATTTTCTCATTGCCATCTGGTGGTGATCTGATTGGAGGTCATCTTGTTGAGGTTGCCGGGGTACTCATTTTAGAGGGCAGTGGAAAGCGTGAACACACCTGGGCGGAACATGGTCATCTTTATACCAGACTTTGAATCCAAGGTTGCATGCAGCCAGCTGAGAGACGTGCACAGAAGTTCTATTGTGAGACTTCTGCTGTAAGTAAGTATCATCAGTTGTACTTGGCTTTTTGTTTTTTGTGTGTGAGACAGGGTCTTGCCATGTCCCTCAGGATGGAATGTGGTCACATGATCACAGTCCACAGCAGCCTGGAACTCCTGGGCCCAAGCCCTCCTCCTCCCTCAGCCTCCCGAGTTGTACCTTATTTTTGAATAAGGTACGTGGGTTTGGAAGACATGATGTTTGCACGTCTGTTCATTTGCAAGTTTGTTGTAATTATGCTTGTATACTGGCTTTAGAATTTAAAAGGAAAATTCATGTCTCACTCCTGCCCGTCATTGTATCATGGTGAATGGTAATAAGTCATCACGTTCTCCAAGTCAGTCCTGAGGATCCTCTTGTGACAGTGATGTTGGGAGAGGCAGGTATCTGGTGATTTCTGCTAGTGACAGAGTCCACCAGCCTCTTCCCACCGTCGTTTTGAGCAAGTCATTTCCGTTTCTGCTTGGCTGCAGCCAGGTTTCATTGCTTTCTACTCGTTCAGAGCTATGTTCTTGAAGGCTGTGTCTCCTGGCAGTTACCACAGTCAATGACTTTTTCGTAATAGACCTTTTCCTTGATTTATCTTCAACCTTAACACTGTTGAGCTAGAAGTTTCGTGGATGAGCCTCCTTTGGCTTGCCTTCTGGCCTCCTGGTTCTCCTACTTATATATTCTGTCTCTTGCAAGTATTCTCTCTCCTTTTTTGGGAGGGGTGGGAGGCAAGGGACTACTTTGCCCACATCCTTTAAGCACAAAGTTTTAGTCCTTGTCTCTATTAAGTTCTTCACACTTTGAAGATTTTGCGCTGTTGTTTGCACTGATGCCAACAATTTTACTTTTTTGTCAGTTACTAAATTTATTCCTTCAGGTGTGGTTTCCTTTGGGCTACAATTTTTAAACTGCCAGCCTTTAAAAAAAAAATCACATTCAACTTATCTAAAATTAAGCTCTTCATCTTCTTTCTAGTTTCAGGCTGCTTCTCGTAACTTATCTATTTCTGTTAATCCTCACTTTCTTATATAGAGTTCTTCCTCTCTAACTCCCTTTACTCCTGGGGTTTTGCCAGCATGAGAATTTTTAAACTGAGTGTTCAATTTAGTGATATAAAGAATTTCATATAAATACATTGTATGTCTGGATGATCATCCTGTAACCTAGAACTGCCATGATATTTCGTACTTGTGAGTTCATATTTATTTACAATTATATTGTTGCTGGATAATTAGCTAAGACAGAGGCTGTAATTGCTTGAGATCCTATAGGCCACATATGGCTCCAAGATGTTCTTCTAGCTTTTACGGTACAACTTCTTTGCTTTTTTTAATCATAAAAAGTGTCAAAAGTGTAGCAAACATGTCCATTCCTGAGAATTCCACATGCTAACACATGCAGACATCTTCCTATATAAGATCTAGTAGTTATAGACTTCATATGTAACCACTATAATTTCAAGGTGTTGATGAGCATAAATGATACTGGCAATGTCTAGCGTGGAATAATGAAAATCTTTGTGATTTCTTGCTGGCAAAGTTGGACACTTTGTTAAAAGTACTGCATCTGTTGCCTGCATTCATAATCAAAGGAATTGTCAAATTTCCATCAAATGTTAGTGAAAATAAAGATGTAATTTTTTGCCCCATTTACATTGAGAAGCCCCCTGAAATCCACCCATGGACCCCACTGTAGTCTCACTTCCACCCGTCTGCCACACTGTTTTCTCCTTCCCCCATGGGTAACCATTTTTATTAGTGTTCAGTTTAGCCTCCCAAGTTTTCTTCTTGGAAAGAAAAATATATCTACACTTACATGTTAGTATTTACTCCCATCACACACAAAAGGTGCCTGTTTTCAGTTAAGTATCCGCTAAGAATTTACTTTCTTATCAGTATGTGGAGCTCCTTTCTTTTTTTCTTAATAGTTCCTGTCATTGCGCAGTGCTCATTGTCCTAACTTAGTCTTCCTGTCCCCTACTGATGGATTTGGGGTTGATTTCAAGTCTTTTGCAGTGACAGAACTGAATTTACCACTTCTTGTGGTTTTGGCGGGCACATTTTGGGAATAGATTCCTGGAAGTGGATTGCTAGGTCAAAGGGTAAATGCATCTGTCATGTTATTAGATCTGGCAAATTCCTATTCTTACCATGGAACATTTCTTGAGCGATAGCTGTCCTGTTTTGAATTTTGTTTTCGGTTTTTTTTTTTTTTTTTTTTTTTTTTGAGATGGAGTCTCGCTCTGTCACCCAGGCTGGAGTGCAGTGGGACGATCTCTGCTCACTGCAGCCTCCACCTCCAGGGTTCCAGCAATTCTGCCTCAGCCTCCCAGGTAGCTGGAATTACAGGCACACACCACCACACCTGACTTATTTTTATATTTTTAGTAGAGACAGGGTTTCACCATGTTGGCCAGGCTGGTCTCAAACTCCTGGCCTCAGGTGATCTGCCTGACTCAGCCTTCCAAAGTGCTAGGATTGCAGGCCACCATGCCCGGCCTTGTTTTGAATTTTGAAAGTAGTGTCTGTCAAGTTCTTGAATCCAGAAATAAATTGTTGGAAGTTTGAAAGTATAAATTTGAGCCTTTGTTGTCCTGAATTCTTTCTTACCTGTGTCACCCCATCCGGTCTGACCAGTCACCACGATGACTGCTTTGTGTCGCCTGTGTCTTGGGCCTCTCTCTTTCCATTGTTGTTGGTCTAAGTTGAGCCTTTATGTCAGTGTCACTTGTCTTCTCCGAAACCTCCCATAACTCTGTCACCCTCACGGAATAAAGGCCTTGCATCGTCTTCCCACTGACCCAGCCGCCACCTCTCATGACTTGCCCAAATCCTTCACCGGGCTCCTGTGATCGGTTTTCTGCCTCATGCTTGTCTTCCCTTGGATATCAGCTTCCCTGTACCTCTACTGCTGTTCAAATCCTGCTCATCCTCTGAGAAACGCTCAAAGCACACATTCTGTAAAGGCTTCCTGATTCTCATAGCCTGAAATGACTTCTTTCCCTTATTAACTTGTATTGCCATTTTTGTCTGTATCTTTAATATGGCAGCACACCATGCATGCCATATGACATCTCTTCCAATACCTGCAGGCAAAACTTTGACGTTTGTGTTTTCACCTGTTTATGTGTATTATTGCAGGAGAGTATAAATCCCTCTATTGGTAATGTCTTACATAGCATTTCTTAAAGCTAACTTTCTGGTAGAATACTCAGTAATTTGCTTTTAGTGCTGATGTCAAGACCCATATGTACACAGAACCTGGTCGTCTTGCAGAGATGCATTCCTTTCTGTGAAGGAACTGAATTTGAACCATAAGATTTACAGCTAGCGTGCTTTAAGTCTGTTCTTTGTCTTTTCTTAACAGCTTTATTGAGGTTTAATGCACATACTATAAAATTTGCTCATTTAAAATGTATAATTCAGTGATATTTAGTGAAGTTAGAGTTGTGTGGCCGTCACTACAATGCAAGTTTAGGACATTTCCATCACCCTGGAAAGATCCTGTGTGTCTCTTTGCCGTCACTCCCCATTCCCACCCTCCTCCCAACCCCAGGCAACTACTAACCTACTTTGTCTCTATAGATTTGACTATTCTGGACATTTCATGTAATAAATGGAGTCATATGGTACGTGGTCTTTTGCATCTGGCATTCACTTAGTGTTAATGTTTTTGAGGTTCATCCATGCTGCATCAGTACTTGATTTTTTTTTTTTTTTTTTGCCAAGTAGTCTGACTGTGTGGCGTTATTATGTGGCTGCCTCACATTTTGCTTATCCTTTTACCTGTTGGTGGACATTTGGGTTGTTCCGCTTTGGGGCTATTATAAAGTGCTGTGAACGTTCATGTACAAGTCTTTGGGTGGAAACTGATTTTTTTTGTTTTTTGGGGGTAGATATCTGGTAGAATTAATGGAGCATATGACAGATTTATGTTGAGTGAACATGGACTTTTAATGCCCCAGATGTTTAATTATTAGCTTTGAGTAACAACATGAACAAGGCAATGCAAGCATATGTGATAAATTCATGTCTTGAGACTTTGACTTGGAATTAATTGTTTGAGAAGCAGAACCCATTTCTTATTTGGGTATGTGTTTATTTTATTTCTCTGACTTTAGAGCTAGTGAACTTAAAGGTTTAGAGTGGCTTTAAGTAAGTAGAGATAAAATTTAGCTACCGTCTCTAGGAAGCTGTCTATTAGGGTGTTTGTTAATTGAAATTTTTTTATGCTGCTTGTCAATTTTAATCATTTGAGAGTTTCCATAGTTTTATATAGAAAGGGATGGCATAAATCTTCTAAGTAAGTACAAATTTTTCAAGCCTTGAATTTCAGTAACGAACTCATGTAGTCTTACCTAATTAGTAAATGTCCTTCTTGGCAGATGTCCAAACACTGAATGCCCAAGTTCTTGGTCTGTATTTATGAGATATTAGTCCCTGTCCTGGCATCTTTAGTTAAAAATTTGTCTTGATTAAAAAATGTAGAATAATATAACATTCAAAATAGTAACCAGTGAAGATCCAAACAAAGTAGAGCTTTAAATAGCTTTGGGAGTGTAAATGTGAGTAAAAGTCAAGCTCATGAATTTGCTAGTTCTTCCCTGACCTATTCGTTGGCAGCAGTTTGGACCTGTCTTTACATATTCATATCATGAAGCTTTCACCTGTCTTTTTGCATGCTTCCTTTTGAAGCCAGGTTGTAATGTCAGATGCAGGAGTAACTCTTGGTAGCACACTTCTCAAGGAGGTGGAATGAGAAACTCCTGCCTTCTAAGGAAACAGCATGGGTAACACCTCTGAGCCTGGGCTTCCTCATTTGTGAAATGTAGCTTGTGCATGCAGAGAATATATTTACTGTGAGGAGTAAATCAGTGAAAGCATTAAAGCTGTTGCACAGAGTCTAGCATAGCAGCCCACAGTAAATATTAGTTCTTTCTTTATATAGTTAATAAGCTGACATGGAACAGTTGTACTCAGTGGACATTCTGGAGGTGCCATGGGTGTGGGTAAATAAAACGTAGCATATAGAAAAAGGTCCCTGCAGTTCATTCAGTTAACAGAGTGAGTGCCTGTTTGTGTTTTAGAAATTGTGGGGCAGCAATATGGAGGATGGATTGGAGGGGATGCAACCAGTGAAGACCCTTTAGTCAGTGAGCCAGATGGGAAGTAATAATGCCTAGACTCTGGCAGTTGGGAGTGTAAAGAGAAGGAGGATAAGAAGGAGATAGAATTCACAGAACTGATTTTTCATTGGGGGTAAGAATAGAGAGGAATCAAAGCTGATGGGAAATGCAGAAGCAGGAGTGAGTTTGAAGGGAGAGAGAGACCAGTCGAGAGGCTAAGCATGACCCTCAGTTGAAAGTCTTAGTAGAAGGAATGGGGAGGAAAAGTGAGATTGCACGCAATATGAGGAAAATAGATAGGATTAGATGTTTGGGCAGTTAGAAGAGAGGGTGGTGCTTTCGAAACTCCTAGGATTCCAAGCTGGGCAGCCGAGGCTTGTGACAACTAAGTTGGGAAGAAAGGCAGAGAGAGAGGAGTTCAGTGTTGAACATGTGAGTCTGTGGCCTTTGGAAGATCCAGCGGAAGGAGGAGGGAGAGCTGGAGTGAGGAACAGGTTGGAGTTGTCGAGGGTTGGGCAAAGTAGAAGGTGCCACCACAGATCTGGTGGCTTGTTGCTGGTTTTTTACTCCTGAAATTATTAACTTGAAACTGTAGAAGTGTATTATTAAAATCCTCAACAGAGCTTTTTGTAACGTGTATATAGCCTAAAGCTTCAGTTTTCTTGCCTAGGCAGTTTTACCTAATCTTGGCTGTACACTTAAAACTCAGGTTGGCTGTATTAGCCTCTTTCTTTTTCAGCCATTCCATTCATTTAAAACTTAGAATTTAATAATTTCTTATGGAATTCAAAAATTTCTGAGCTTGCGCTTTCCAGTCTCAGTTCTGAGAGGCATGGAATATCCTTTCACCTGCTAAATTGTTCCACAATGTTTTAATTGCCTGCCCCTCACCCTAAATGCTTTTGCTTTTCTATTTTTACTTATGTTATATAGGTTTGCTGAGGTTTTTGTTAGCTTTTTATTATGGAAAGTAGCAACTGCAGTGTACCTATCTCTCAGCTTTTTTTTTCTCTGCAAAATTGTAAAGTAAATCCCAGCCATTATGTCATTTCAATCTCAAAAATATGTATCTCTAGCTAGTATTATTTTTTTTAACATAAGTACAATGAAACCACAGCAGCCACTGTTTTAAGCAGATAAGTGTGTGTGGGTCACTACGGTGCCTTCCATTCGTGTCGGGGAGAGCTAACCTCTCTTTTCATAGAAGTACTCTCTTAAAATTAATCTTAGTAGATATAAAAATGATATACTGTATATATTCCTTTGTCACCTTTTTTTTTTTTTTTTTCCACTCAAGACTCCTGAAATTCACCCATGTTGAAGCCTGTAGCTGAAGTTGGCTCATTTTGTGTGGTCTGTTGTGTGACCGTCCTGCTTAGTTGTGAGTTCTCCTGTTGGTGCGCATGTGGGTTGTTTCCGGGTTGGTTTGGTTTGCTCTTATAAACAGTGCAGCAAATGCATGTGTTTGCATATTTTCTGGCATTCATATACGAGTGTCTCTAAGTCTAAATTGTTTTACTGTCAGTTTCATATCTTATGTGCCACGCTGCAAGTAAAAGCTTACAATTCTTAAAGTTTTAAGAAGTTATATTCTGCTCTACTGTGTATTTAGGAGTTGTCAAAGGAGTAATAGATTAGGAGGACACATAAGGCGTAATTGGTTAGATAGGTGTTGAAGAAATGCTTGGCCCTGTCCAATCTCGGGCCATGGCTGAATCTTGCAAAGCGGAAGCCCCTCCCTCCTGACGCTGGAGGTTTGAATCCCCAGTGGCTCTCCCTGTGGTCACAGACTGACACAGGCCATCAAGTCATCTTTCTGCCTTCTGCACTAACGAACACCCTCAGCTGCCTGCTACATCCTCTGATTGGGACTCCCCACTCCACTCCCCTCACTTCTTTACCCACCTCAGTTCTTCCTGGACCTCTCTCGAGTCCTCATCCATGAATGCGAAATTCCTCCATGGCCGTTTCTCACACTGCTCCAACCCCATTGCTCTTCCATAAAGACCAAGACTCCTTAAAGCCCTCTCCCGGTGTGGCTGTTCCTGTTCTCCGCCGTCCTGCAGGTCTGCAGGCTGCAGACGGGGGTCCGCCTCCTCCTCGTGTGGGTTGACAGCCGTTGACCCAGAGAAAGACTCTGGAGTTCCTCTGCACTAGCCATTTCTGTCCCTGCAGTGATCATCTGCTAACCACCAGAGTTCAGAAATTAATTGGACACTTTGGCACAGCCCAGAACCTTCTTCTCCACTCCTGAAACCTATTATCAAAGGTGGTTGCAGGCCACCCCAGGCTTCAGCCTCGTTTCCTTGAGCTGTGTTTTGTTCCAGTCATTTGCAGGTGGCGTCCTGCTGAGCCTTCTCACCTGGACCGTGGAGCTCCCACAGTCCCCCTTGAGTGAGAACCCTCTTCCCAGCCAGAGGCAGGAAGAGGATGAGGCATGTGAGCCTGGTTGGCATCATGCCCTTTCCAGCTTTCTTACTCCTTCACAGCCCACATGCTCAAGGTCTTCTGTCTTTTTGTCCCTCCCTACCCGTTCCAGTTAGATTTCTACTAAAGTAATAGTTAGCATTTTTGAAACAGTGTTGGCTTATTTCATCCTTACCACAAACCCATGAGGTGGGTTAAGAGAGATGAAAGAACTTAGAAGGTCACAGTTTTATGTAACCGCTGCTTTCTTCTCTTGGCTTCCAGGCTTGGGTTTCTTCTCTTTGTTTCTGGCTGTGACTTTGCAGTTACAAACTCTATGGGTTCTCCATCATCCAGTCAGTTTTTAAATGTTACTCGGGACTCAGTTTGGGCCGTCTCTCTGCCGTATTCCCCTGAGGAACTGTGGTTCCCAGGATCAGGTGGTGGACCCCAGAGATCAGCTGTCTAGGGCCACCTTCTCTTCTGTGCTGTGGCCCTGTGTGTCCAGCTGCCTGGGGTGATTCACAAGGACCTCAGGTTCACATGTCCAAGGGCAACTGCCCTCCTATAGACCTGTTCCTCTCTGATGTTTCCTGTCTTGGTAGACAGCATCATAGTCAGTATCATATTTGTCAGATAGGTACATATAGGTATTTATCAATCACTCAAGTAAGCAAAAAGTAAATACTTATCAAGCTGCTTGTTGCAGTATTATAGTTGTTAAAAAGTAAATACTTGAAAGCTTTTTGTTAGGTATTATTATTGATGATTAACAGAATATATGACTCACCAAAAAAATGAGGTATATTTCATTAAGTGAAGTGAGGTATATCAGTTTTAAGTGAAAAAAGTAGCCGAACCAGTGTGTGTGATTGATCCCTAAAGAGCTAGAAGTCAGTAGGGGTCAGCACAGATCTTTTTTTTTTTTTTTTTTTTTTTTTTTAAAGCTATGTTCCTTGAAATACTGGAGTTTTCTTGAAACACACTACTGGTCTCCAGATATGTTCAGGAAAAAATATTTCATGGCCAAGTAAGTTTGGGGGAAGATGCTTTATACTGTTTTTCTGATGGAAATTCATAAGGCATGTTCACTTATCAAGACCTCTGAAGTCTTGCAGCAAACAAAGTATTTAACTTCACTAAAGCTAGTAATTTCCCAATTCCCTTGATGTTCAGTTCAGTTGATGTTCCAATTAGTGTTTAGTGGAAGACTGTTGTAAGTGCTCTTTTTCAAAAGCCCTTTCAGTATGCATGGATGAAACTGAAATTACTAATATCAAAGAAGATATATTTTTCAGGAGTTTTGCAGGTCATTTAGTTAGTTCACACTTCTGCTCAGTGGAGGAATCTTATGCACCGTTAATCTTGAGAAACAGCCTGTTTGATTAGTTCACAGTTGGAACTGTTAGGGCGCTTGTTTCATATTGATTCTGTTGGCTTTCATCTTCCTTTGGAATAACAGTCTTTTCTGTGAGACAAGTTCTTAAGTATATGACTGCCTTCTCCTGTTAGACCTGTTTATTTTGACTGTTGTATTCCATTATTTTCCAAGGGTTAGATGAAAGTGAAGTATAACTGTGGCGCGCGTGTGTGTCTGCGCGCGTGCGTGTCTGCGCGCGTGTGTCTGCGCGCGTGTGTCTGCGGTAAATGCTCATGCGGGCTCCGGGAGCCAGCAGCTAGTGTGTGTGGAGGCACAGCTGGCTCTGCCATTGCTTCTTGTCCTTGACTAATTGCATCTTGTGCCTTGGTTTCCTGTCAAGAAAATGATAATCCCTCTCTGGGGATTAGCGAGAGCTTGTGAGCATGGTTTGGGCTGGCCGTCTAGAGAACACTGAAGCTGTGAGGAGGGGCCCTGTGGCTGTCCCCCCTGTCGGCCTGCTTCACTCACCGGCCACCTGTGTGTCCAAGTCAGGAGGTGGCACATCTGTAGGGTACATGCCCGAAACTCGTGGACATTCATAACCACAATTAGTAACTCCTGCAACGCCAAGGATCTCCTGTACCTGAGTACTTTTGAAAACTACTTGATTTCTTTCCTAAGTACATTTTGGGTTTTTTTTGTTTGTTTGTTTTCCATATCTTTAGGTTTGGGGACCTCCTAGGTTTTCTAGCTATGAGACGTGATTTATGAGGAAAATATTTTTACCCCTTACCTAAAAATCACTTGAACCTCTCTGACTTTTATGAAATCTGCTTAAGAGTGACATTCTTTGATGGCCTGATTATAAGATGGTGGATATATAGTTTGTAAAATAAAATTGAACATTAACAGAGAAGCAAGTATTTTGTGGGCACCTGTATTCTATTTTATTGTCCCAGCAGTTTAACAATCAGTTCAGTTCAACAGACACTTGAGTGATGCATCAATAGATTAAGCATGGGCATTCAGCACGTGCACACGCACACGCGCACACACTCGCACACATACACGCACACACACATACACACACAATACAAACACACACCCCTACCCCGCTAAACCGGAAAGCTTCATTACCCGAGCCTCTTGTATCCGTTGGAGCAGGCTGGTAGATACACAGGTGACCCACCCAGATGCCCCTTCAAGGAAGGACTTGACTCCCGGTGTTAGCGCCATCGGGCCTCAACTGCAGAGCTGCCTGGACCGGGCTGCGCCCTTCTCAGCCGGGTTGGGGTTAACGGCCTGACCTGCAGCCCGTGTGAGACCCTCTGGCAACAGTTGTTAGAGTTCCCTGTCGGGCTGATGCTGGCTTTGTAGGGCCTACATCACAGTTCATCTTTTCTCTGCCTCATCTGCTTCCTCCTTGTCATCTCGTGGGTGCCCATCTCTAAGAAGCATCTTCTACCCAAGCCAGGTCTCAGCATCGGCTCCAGAGGCCCCTGCCTGGGACCTGCCCACAGGTCTCTGTTGCTGCCCAGCATGCGTGTGACCTATCTGTCCTTTTAGACATTTTCGTGATGTGCTTACTTCTAACATTTCCTTGTAGACTTTGTTTTAGGTTTCTCTGCTGTATTAGTGATTAATATTTTAAGTACATAAGCGAGGCTGTTTGGGGGATATTAAAAATGTAAGATTAGGTCATCCTCTTTAAACCCACCCACTTAAGTATGAATTTTTGAAAACCTCAGATCATCTATGCATGAATTTTAGATACTCAGTGGGAACAACTAGAAAAAAGGGAATGGATAGAGAAGAATAAATCACATAGTGGCAAGAATAAAAGATTTTGCTAATTTTTCAGCGTATTCGGAATATAAACTGAGGTGTGATGTGGCATAAAGTTCCCGTGCGTAGACCTGGACACAAAAAGTGTACAGCAAGTAAACTTGACAGTGTGACATGAGAAGTTGTATTTGATCTCATAGATTATCAGTGAGTTTTAACAGAGTAAGATTCATAATTGGAATCAGAAATGTATACAAAGGATAGAGAATATGTAAAGAACATATTTGATGTGCTTATGCTGAGATAAGAGAATGGAGGTGTTATGAAAAATCCACATTGACCATTTTATTTGGTATATTTTAACTTTGCTAGAGGATTGCTGGTATCTTGAGTTTATCTTTCAAATTGTCCTGATCGTTGCAGAGTTTATCTTAGTTTTTCAAAAGTCAGGCTTTAAAAAAAAAAAAAAAAACAGTGGGCTTTCTTAAATTTCAAAATATTTGAGTAGATTTAATGCTGATGCAATTAGGACTGACTTACTAACTCTTTAAAGCTATCAGCTCTTTTAATTGGAGATGTTGAAGTTTCCTCATTTAACAAATAGGCAATTGGTTGTTTTTTCCTATGACTTAAAGTAGTTTCACTGTTTCGACACCCTAAAAATGGAAGAACCTAAAATTCAGACTACAGTGTATTAGTTTGTGGTCCTGCTACTTTGTAGCATTAGGAGCTTGCCAACTTTGATTGCTTCTTTGAATTAGTTTCTTCTACTGAAGAGGAAGGGTCAGAACTATCATTAAGGTTAACCTCTAATTGCCAGTGATTATATTTGGCTCTTAAGAACAAATGCTTTTGGTACACAAATGCATAGCATATAAAGTTTCTGATTTACAAGTAGGTTATATACCAAAAGTTATGTGTCAGCATCTTAGAAAGAAGTATACTTGGCTGGGCGCCCCATGGCTCACACCTGTAGTCCCAGCACTTTGGGAGGCTGAGGCAGGAGGATTGCTTGAGCTCAGGAGTTCAAGACCAGCCTGGGCAACATGGCGAAACCCCATCTCTACAAAAAAAAATTTAAAAAATAAATAATAAAAATTAGCCAGGCATGGTTGTCCTAACCTGTAGTCTCAGCTATTTGAGAGGCTGAGGTGGGAGGATCACCTGAGCCCAGGGAGTTGAGGCTGCAGTGAGCTGTGATCATGCCACTGCACTCCAGACTGAGCAACAGAGTGATACCCTATTTAAAAATAAATAAATTAATAAGCACGCTTTATTCCGTCAGTGTAGCATTATGAGCGTAGACCATGTCTGTTTACCGTTAAGAGTAAATAATGCCTAGGACGGTGCCTGACATATGGTAGCTTCCTACTAAACATTAAAACTAAGTAGTCACTAAAATTCTGTGATTTTCATAAGCCTGTTTAAACACTGTGTTGGGATATGTATATATTTGCAATGACCAAAATAATGTAAAACATGACTAAATGAAACAGCAAGACATAAATTTTAGCCTAAAATCCAATATTTGAAGGAACAAGTTTAGAAGAAACGAGATAGAATTTTGTAGAGATTCTAAAGAGGGATTTTGAGCAAGTTCAGATGCTTGATGATACTGGTATTTTATTCCTAAATCTTCTTAAGACATATAGCTTTTCAATTCCCTAATTTATTCCTTCATTTATTTATGTAAAATATTTATTGAGTGGCATGCCAGGCTCCGTATGAGGTTCTCACGAGCCTGTGGGGCTTGCACCCCAGTGAAGTGAGGGAGTTACAGTACAGAAACCAGTGCAGGATTATGGCCCGGAGTAAGTGTTAAGAAGGGAAAATCCCATTTAAAGGCAAACCTGAACATCTTCTGGGACTTCCTAGTAAGGCTCCTTTGAAAGTATGACTGGAAGGCAACTTGAAGAAGGGGAGGAACTTTCTAGAACTGTCTAGGCAGAGGCAGCAGCAGATGCAGAGATCCTCTGGTGGGGAAAGGAGACTGGCATGGCCAGGGAAGGGACATCCGTACGGCTGAACCTGAGGGGAGGGAGGGGGAGGGTTGAGGTTTTGTAAGAGGCAAATAGAGAGAAAAGGATCTGATAGTGCCATATTAAGGATTTCCCTTCTTCAAACTCTGCCTTGGCTTCCTGTTGCTCTTAGGGTGACAGCCTATTCAGAATTAGGATGACACCGTCTTAGGATGACAGGGATTTTAGACAGCTGACTGCCATGTCAAGAATGATACAAGCAGACACAAGGTATTCCAATCTAGTTTAGACAATTAAAATAGTGGCCCAGGTAAGAGATGGCGATGATTACTAGAGGAGGAAGTGGAGATGAGCGAATGGATTTGAAGTGAAGTTCGTAGCACTTGAGTGTGAAAGGTGAGGGCTGTGGCATCAGACTCATTCCCAGGTTTCTGACTTGTGGATACATGTGGTGTTGCCACTCACTGACACAGACAAGGCTGATGGAGAAAGGCATTTGGGGGGCAGAGTAGAACTTTTTTTTTCAGTTGCTGATAGCAATTATAAGACAAGTAAAAGGAAAAGGAGTAAAAGAGCATCTAGAGAGGTATGAGAAAGATCATCCAAGATAGAATTAACTGAACTATGAGTCTGGGGAATTTAAGTGATTATTTCCCCTTAGGAAAAAATTAAGTGATGGGGAAAGTAGGGTAGGTCCAAACAGTTGATGCTATCAGATGGCACCACCAGTCCAAAACATGCTTCTTCTTATTAAGTGTGCTATTGACCCTCCCAAAGTAGATGATGAAAGGAAAGCACATGGAAACTACACACAGGAAACATTTCCAGAGTGGTTGCTGAGTTGTCAGTTTCTTAAAACTTGAGGGAGTCCTTGTGTTAGATACTTTTATATTCCACATTTGAACATACCAATTTGAATCTAAGACATAAAATGCTTTCAGGATCAGGAATGGTGTTGTAGATTTATAAAATATTAAGACCCACAGCCCAGAATATAAATAAATTAATTAGAGAATGGGTTTCAGTGGTTCAGACTTACTCCTTAAGCATGACCTGACAGGGTCCCTAAATGTGCCTTAGATCACACAGAGCTCTGCAATGCCATTGAGGATATAGGATGAGCTGAATTACTTGACAAGGTAACTCAGACATAGGTTTGCAGGCTTCAATAACCTAGCCTCATTGTTCCAGATCTCGTTTACTTCCCAATAACATTTGTTTTATGAAACCATTAAAATAATTCAGTGTTTCTTCTTTTGCACTGGAAATACCTATTTAAAACCTATACATTTTGATGTGATACACACAGGTAGTCCTTAAATTATGTCTGTGATGTTATGCATTGAGAAGTACTGGTTTGATACAATATTGAATACCTAAGTTACTTATGAGTCTAAGATGCTGAAGCATTATATATTGTATTTGGCATTAGCTTCGTATCCTTAGAAATAGTAGCCACTACCATGTGTTAAGCATTTACTCTGTGTTAAGTAGTTTCTTACACATTATCTTATTTACACTCTACAACATCCATTTGAGGAAAGTAATTGGCCTCCATTTTGCAGACTAGGAAATTAAAGCTTAGAGAGGTTAAGAAATTCATCCAGTACTGCATGTACCTACCTAGTAGGTGTGGCACTGAGCTTCAAACTCAGGTCTCTCTGAATTCGGAGTACATTTTATGTTATTTTATTTTATTTTTTTATTTTATTTTATTTTATTATTATTATTATACTTTAAGTTCTAGGGTACATGTGCATAACATGCAGGTTTGTTACATATGTGTACTTGTGCCATGTTGCTGTGCTGCACCCATCAAGTCGTCAGCACCCATCAACTCGTCATTTACATCAGGTATAACTCCCAATGCAATCCCTCCCCCCTCCCCCCTTCCCCCTCCCCATGATAGGCCCCGGTGTGTGATGTTCCCCTTCCCGAGTCCAAGTGATCTCATTGTTCAGTTCCCACCTATGAGTGAGAACATGCGGTGTTTGGTTTTCTGTTCTTGTGATAGTTTGCTAAGAATGATGGTTTCCAGCTGCATCCATGTCCCTACAAAGGACACAAACTCATCCTTTTTTATGGCTGCATAGTATTCCATGGTGTATATGTGCCACATTTTCTTAATCCAGTCTGTCACTGATGGACATTTGGGTTGATTCCAAGTCTTTGCTATTGTGAATAGTGCCGCAATAAACATACGTGTGCATGTGTCTTTATAGCAGCATGATTTATAATCCTTTGGGTATATACCCAGTAATGGGATGGCTGGGTCATATGGTACATCTAGTTCTAGATCCTTGAGGAATCGCCATACTGTTTTCCATAATGGTTGAACTAGTTTACAATCCCACCAACAGTGTAAAAGTGTTCCTGTTTCTCCACATCTTCTCCAGCACCTGTTGTTTCCTGACTTTTTAATGATTGCCATTCTAACTGGTGTGAGATGGTATCTCATTGTGGTTTTGATTTGCATTTCTCTGATGGCCAGTGATGATGAGCATTTTTTCATGTGGCTGTTGGCTGTATGCATGTCTTCTTTTGAGAAATGTCTGTTCATATCCTTTGCCCAGGAGTACATTTTAAATCTTGATAATTCTTGCCAGATTCCCTCCTTAAAAAGGGAGTGCTTATTTCCTTTCATTTTCAGCCTCACCAACATTTGCATTCTCGCTGAATTCTAAGAGAAAAGTTACTAAAAGTCCTAGGTAACCCGTGAGATTGAATGATTTTTCCTATTTATTAGCTGTTTGTGTTCCTGGGAATTTCCTGAGCATATCCTTTGCCCTTTTTTCTTTGAGTTTGTCTTTCTAATTGTCATCTAGGTCAAATGATATATTTTTTTGATAACTTTAGAAGGCAGAGAGAGGCAACAGAGTTAGTTGTGCTTGTGCAAATTTTTATCCAGCTTTTCTCTTGAGTGCTAATATCGTAATGATTTTGAATTAAATAAGCATATTTTTATACACAGACCACATAATTAACATGAATGTGTTTCCACATAGAGAAATGGTCTCTGGATTAGACTGGGCCCTGCTAATGCCTGCAGACTGAATGTTTCTGTCAGTGTGTTTCACCCTATTACAGTACCCCAGAGACAATCCACTAATTCTCTTTATTTCTTCCTCAGGTTTGCCTGCAATGAGATTTCATTCTCTACATTTAAAGGACATCCTTTCTGAGCTGCTGTGAATAAATTTGGAATGGTACTGTATATTTTCATCTAATGGAGAACTAGCTGTACTTTGAATAAGGATTGCTGCACTGGACGACTTTAGAACATCCCTCACAATGTCGTCAACCCGGAGCCAGAACCCCCATGGCCTGAAGCAGATTGGCCTGGACCAGATCTGGGACGACCTCAGAGCCGGCATCCAGCAGGTGTACACGCGGCAGAGCATGGCCAAGTCCAGATATATGGAGCTCTACACGTATCCTCCTGCCTAGTGCAGGTTGATTTGCTTAGAGTTTTGATTATTTACTAGTAAGACTTATGAATTATTAGAATTTTATATTGTTTTCTCCTCCCAGTTCATCTTGTAAAATAATCACAGGGTTCATTTTTAGCCTTAAGTTTTTGAACAGAGTAGAACTGGTTCATTTTTAGTCAAATGCAGTGCTGGGCAGTACAGTCACCACTGGGCACACGTAGCTATTTACATTTGAAATATTTTACAGGTTCAGTTCCTTAGGCACACTAGCTGTGTGTTGAGTAAATAAAACATTTCTGTCATTGTAGAAGGTTCCCTTGGGCAACTCTGGTCCAAAGCAAGGTCCTGAGGTTCTCAGCAGACCGTTCGTTTTACTGTCTGTTTGTTTCTATGTTGTCTATGGCTGCTTTGTGTTATGAGAACAGAGTTAAGTAGTTGTGCCAGGAACAGTTTTGTCCATGAAGCCTAAAATATTTACTACCTGCCCTTTTACAGGAAAATTTCGTTCACCTGATCTATAGGGATAGAACATCGAGCAAAAGTTTTCCTGTTATGGCCCTATTTTTGTGTGTGTTTGAGACAAGGTCTCGCTCTGTCACCGAGGCTGGAGTGCAGTGGTGTGATCACAGCTCACTGCAACCTCAACTGCCTGGGCTCAACCAGTCCTCCCATCTCAGCCTCCCAAGTAGCTGGGACCACAGACACATACTACCAGACCTGGCCAATTTTTTTTATTGTTTATAGAGACAGTCTTACTATGTTGCCCAGGCTATGGCCCTATTTTTTAAAGTACAATATCTAAAAAGAATTTTATTCCTTTTGTTTTTGGTCCATGGTGTGCATGGGGGACTGTGCTGTGCTACAAAGGTGATGAGGGTGGAGGAGATGCAGCTCCCGCTATTCATGTGGTTGGAGATGCACCAGCTAATTTGGAGGTTTTCTTGATTCTATACAAATATGACATTGAAATTAGAGTTAAGCTTACTCAGGAGAGAGCAGATTGCCACTGTTTCTAGGACTTTAAAGTTGCTGATTCAACAGCTTCAGGTTTAAATTTTTAGAATGTATCAGTTACTATCAAACTAGTTTTTGTGATATTCCAGTATGTTCTTACCTATGTTAATACTTCAGAATCCTAAAAAACAATTAAGTAGATATAAAACTATGTCAATCTCGGAATTAGCATAAAATGTATTGTGTGTTTGCATATTTATATATGTATATACACTTACATATAGAATACTTTTAAAATAATAGCTTTATTGAGATGTAATTACGTACCATAAAATTCAACCTTTTAAAAAGTATACAGTGCAATGGTTTTTAGTATATTTACAGAGATTTGCACCTATCATCACTATCTAACTTTAGAACATTTTAATCACCCCAAAACGACACCTTCTACCATAGCAGTCACTCCTCATGCCCTCGTCCCCCCAGGCGCTGGCAACCATCATTTACTTTGTCTCTATGAATTTGCCCATTCTGTACATTTTGCATAAATGGGATCATACGATCTGTGGGCTGCCTATGTGACTTCTTTGACCTAGCATGCTTGGAGGCTTCATCCTTGTAGCACGTATCACTGTGTACGTCGTTCCTTTTTATGACTCAATTGTATAGCTAGTCTACATTTTGTTTGCCCATTGATCAGTGATGGACATTTGGGTTTTTTCCACCTTTTGACTGTTACTAATACCACTGTAAACATTGTGTGAGAGTTTCTGAGTGGCTCTGTGACTTCTGGTCTCCAGGGTGTATACTCAGGAGTGGGATTGCAGGGTGCTGTGATGGGTAGGATGCTTTTAAAGAAGATAGAGTCTTTGCCAACTGAGAGGCTATTATGCCACCCAACAGCGTTCTGGCTTGCTAGGTATGGCATTTTCTTAACTCTTGTAAGAAAGCTGAAGGGTGGGGGTTCCACCGGTGAGGCAAGACACGGGTGGGATTTCTGATGTACAGAAAGCAGGAGAGCACTGCTCCAGAGCCCAAGGAGGTGTCACTGCTGATCTGTCTCTGGAGAATTTCTTTTTAAAATCCACCTTATTGAGATATAATTAATATGCTTTATAAGTCATGGGTTTTTTGTTTTTGTTTTTGTTTTGAGGCAGAGTCTCATTCTGTCACCCAGACTAAGTGCAGTGGCACGATCTCAGCTCACTGCACCCTCTGCCTCCCAGGCTCAAACGATCCTCCCATCTCAGCCTTCAAGTGTTTGGGGCCACAGGCACACACCACCATGCCCGGCAAATTCCCCCCCCCCCCCCCCCAAGAACTGTCTCACCAAGTTACCCAGCCTGGTCTCGAACTTCTGAGCTCAAGCATTCCGCCTGCCTCGGCCTTCCAGAGTGCTGGGATTACAGGCATGAGCCACCACGCCCAGCCTTGGGAATTTCTTAATGTGTTCTTTCTTACTAAATCAGGTTGGTCCTTTTTCTGATGGGTTATTTTTGCTTATAAGACAGTGAGACTTTGTATATTAGCAGAAGTTACCGAATTCTTGTATTCTACAAATAATTAAATTTGTATAATTTGTAGTTGTTCTGGTACCTGCAACTTTAATTTTTTTCAGGACTGCCACTCAAATTGGGTAGTTTTTTTTTTTTCCAGTTTTGTCTGAGAAAGTAATAGCTCTATGTATTTACAAAAAATTGGAGAATCTAAACCAAGTCTAAAATATCTTTCTTTAATTCTTTGGACATTTTTATGAAAGAATGGCTACAGTTTGAGTCCTGTGTGTCAGGCTTTGTGCTTCGAACCATCCACACCACATTAAGCCTTATCTCACCGTGGGCTGGTGGCAGTCACCTTCCTCTGTGGATAAGCTTCAGGAACCTAGTTGTATAGCAGCTAGTAGTGGTGGTGAGGCAAGTCTTAAGATTCTCAGCAGTCTGAATCTAGAATCGCCTTTAGACCCTCTGTAGCCTTCAGCTACTATATTTGAATGGATCCCATTTCTCAGAGTATTACATTTCTGTATTTTCTTTGAGAAGTTGTGAAGTATTTTGATTAACTCTTCAATATATTAGGATAGAAGTGAAACAATAGAGTGTATACTTACATTTATTAATTATTGAAAATCGTAAAATATGATTTTACCCCCTAACTCTTCACATATCTTTTCAGCATCACTGTGAGAACTGAAAGAATTTTGAGTTGTCTGTCATGTTTTTGTAGAGCCATCTTCACTTTAAGCCATTTACACATAGTACTTTTTGGAATTGCGTATATGTTGCCATTATTCCAGCCCCAGGTTGCATAACAGAGCAGTTTTTCAGAAGTTTTCTCTTACTGGTGTATATTTGGTCATTTTAAAATAATCTCCTAAAGGCTTGTTCACTGTGACATGTAACACATGCAGTTGTAAAAGGTTGCATTTCAGGGCAGGAGGTGCTTTGGAGTGGGGAAGAAGGAGCTGGCAGTGCCTCATCTGTTCTAGTATCACTCTGCAAAATTAGACATGCCTCATCAGCAGTTGGCAAAGGAAGTGGGTTAGAAAGGAAAACTGGTTGAGAGAAAAAGGAGGGATTCTTTTCCTCCCCCTAACTCTGGTTGGTAGTTAACAGCTAGATTTTTACCCGTTGCATATCCTGGAGAAGAAAATTGAGTGTTTTTTTAGAAAAAGCAACTGCTTCTTGCTGTAAAACAAATATTCTTGGAGCCTTTAGGAACCAGTGACATTTGTTGTTGCTGTAGCAGGGAGGTGGGTTATTCTACAGCATAAATATTTATCTTGACTTTTCAACTCAAAATGGTGAAAGAAGGGCATTTTGGAAAAGCCAAAAAAATAATAATAAAAAAATAAGACAGAAAAGAAAATGGCCAGAGCATCTGCAGACAGAAAGATCCACTTTAGTTAACTTGGTTTTTAGCCGTTTCTCAAAGACTTGGTTTTTCTCCTAAAGTTTTAGCCTTGAACCATCACTCTCCACTGTGAGTCTATCTATGAAGCGCTTCCTACTATTCACTTCTAGTTTTCTGTGATGTCCTACATGTGTATAGTTACCATGCAGCAACTCTGTGTGTGTGTGTGTGTGTGTGTGTCAGAGACAGAGTCTCACTCTGTCAACCCAGGCTGGAGTGCAGTCATGGGTTCATGGCTCATTACAGCCTCAAACTGGGGTCAGGTGATCACCCCGCCTCAGCCTCCAAGTAACTGGGACCACAGGCGCACACCACTACATCTGTCTAATTTTTGTATTTTTTGTAGAGACAGGGTTTCCTGTCTCTACAAAATTTTTTGTCTCACCATGTTGCCCAGGCTGGTCTCGAACTCCTGGACTCAAGCTATCCGCCCACCTGGGCCTCCCAAAATGCTGAGATTACAGGTATGAGCCACCGCACCCGGCCTGTTTTTCTTTTACAATAAAATACACAGAATAAAATTCTATGCAGGTGGGTAAATACCAGGTTTCCTTCCTTTCGAATTTGAAATGGGTATTGGCATTTCTTATTCAATTTATTGACTCCACTATATTTCAGGTGTTGTGCTTAGGTTGGAAGACAAACATGGGTCCTGGCTAGAGAGGCATTTAAGGGGATGCGGTGAAGTATGAGGGTCCGGCCTAGCTTGTCCAGGTGTCGGGTCATGTGTTGGAGGTTTCCGTTCATTGTTCTGGGCCCCAGACCTACCTGTGTCTTGTTTCCAGGTCACGTACCTCAGATTCATAATTTTACCTTCTCTTGGCATCAGTTTAAACTTTCATATTGATGTCTTTCTTTTTTTCTCTCTCTACCTCAATAAATTCTCATAAACTTTGAAGTTTCTGTTTGTCTTCCTGTACAGTGCTGAGGCCTGAATCAGTTTGTTCTGTTCCTTAGCCTGCTTTTTCCAGTCTTCTTTTCCCCCACTAGCACCATAAGAATCTCTTTCATATTTGAGAATGAAATTGGTTGATTTGAGAATCATTCATTCATATTTGAGAATGAGAATGAGATTGATCTTGGTTGCTCTCAGTAAGTCATAACATAAGCACTTTCAGAATTCACATTTAATCGTCTATTTTGATGTTTTGTGATAAGATTCGTGATTGCTGGGGGTCGGGGCACTTTTTCACCCGAGTCAATCTCCTGAGCCCTTGGAGCCTGCGGCTGTGCTTTGCAGGGACGCTGTGCCAGGACACACTGGTCCCTGCTGCAGCTCTGCACCTGCCAGTTGAGCAGTCCTGTCTTGGCTGCCGCCACCACTCTTTTCAGGTCCACACTCTGACCATCGCCTTCCCTTCCACAGGAGCTGCAGCTGCAGAGGAGGGCTCAGGTGGCAGCCGTCCTACTTCACCTGCTCACTGCAAAATTCTCTCCTTTATAGAAAACCAAAATTTCAAAGAACAGCAGATCAAACAGAAGGAATAACAAATTGTCTTCAAAGTAGATTAATGATGATCCCTGTCTGTTTTAGAATAACCATCCAGCCCAACAAATGTGTTTAGACACTTTTCATCTTGCACTCTTCATTTAGGAGTCTTACATTAATCTGATTCTGCTCACCTAATGAACATGGCTTACATCAAATGAACCTAAACATAGAAAGTTTTCATATTTTTTAGATGTAATCTTTCCTTCTCTTGTGTGTGTATAGATACATATTTATCCATAGTTTTAGGATAAGTCTGTAAAAGGACATACTGGTTCACAGAAAGAAAAAATGCAGATAGTAAGCATATGGAAAAATGTTCAACCTTGTAACTGTTAAAGAAATGAAGAATTAGGCCAGCCATGCTCACACCTTTAATTCCCAGAATTTGGGAGGCCAATGCAGGTGGATCACTTGAGCTCAGGAGTTTGAGACCAGTCTGGGCAACATAGCAAAACCTTGTCTCTTAAAAAAAAAAAAAAGGCAAATAGCCAGGTGTGGTGGTGCATACCTGTAGTCCCAACTACTTAGGAGGCTGAGGCAGGAGAATCACTTGCTCCTGGGAGGTCGAGGCTGCAGTGAGTCATGATCACACCACTGCACTCCAGCCTGAGCAGCAGAGTGAGACCCTATTTTTACCTATCGTGTTGAAAAACATTGTTAAGAAATGACTATTACAGCCAGTGTTGGCAAGGAGACCAAGCTGTACAGTGCAGGCAGAAATGTTAGTTTGCTATGATCTTTCTGGAGGGAAATTTAGAAATAGATTTTTTTGTTTTGAGATAGCATCTTGCCCTTTCACCTAGGCTGGAGTACAGTGGCACGATCATAGCTCAGTGCAGCCTGCAATTCCTGGACTCAAGTGATTCCACCACCCACCCCGCCTCAACCTCCTGAGTAGCTGGGACTGCAGGTGCACACCACCACACCTAATTTTTTATTTTTTGCAGACATGGAGTCTTGCTATATTGCCCAGGCTGGTCTTGAACTCCTGGCTTCAAGCAATCCTCCCACCTTGGCCTCCCAAAGTTGGGGGGTTACAAGCATGAACCACACAAGCCTGGCCTGGAAATATATTTCTAGAGACATAAAAATGTACTGTGGCCCAGCGATTTGTTTATTTTTTAACCTTTATCCTAGGGAAATAGTTGTATTCAGAATTACATGTGCAAGGCTCTTCAGCGTATTTTAATAATAGGAAACAATGGAAAACAACCTCAATCTTCGGTATTAAGGATTTGATGTAACTATAAACTGCGTTTAAAAATGCAGTGAAGACTATTGACATGGAATAATGTTCGTAATGTATTGCTGTGGGAAAGCAGGATGTGAAGTGGTATGTGAGCTGTGAACCATCAGCACACACTCCTGCTTTTGAAAACCTTTATGTATACCATGTGGAAAGGAACTGTCCCTTATAAGATGGTGGGCTTATAGATGAGTTTTTAACAATTGCTCTTCTTTGGCTTCTAGATTTTCAGTATAGAGCATGCATTTTAAAGTACAGTTTATTCGTCTGCCTTTTGCAAATGTTAAGTCCTAGCTTGCAAAATTCTCGCTACCTTTTACTACTGACCTAGTACTATTAAAGTTACTCTTAGAATTGAGAAATTATATATCTCTCTTAAAGTAAGACCCTGTAGAAATTATGAGATTGCATACTTGTCACAAGTGATGTTTTTTTTTTTTGGTTGGGGGCAGGGTTAGTATAAATATGGCATGTTCTTCAGCTATTTTTCAAAGTTTGATTCATGGTATATATACTCAGAGTACTTTGAACGTTATGTAACACAGTTTTTAGTTCATTATAATCAATTGCAATTAGTTTTTGCTTTTGAAGTATGCTATTAGATGTGAATTTATTTGCTTCGTATGGGATATTTCTTTTCAGAAATGCACCTACCCACAGACTGGACAGGACTTTATTCTTTTATGACTACAGATGGATTATACAGAATAGTATGTGAGCCTGCTGTTTTGCCATTTGGTACAGGTTAACTTGTTAATGTGTGAAGATAGGAAGTACTGTGTGTGTGTGTGTGTGTGTGTGTGTGTGTGTGTGTGTGTGTGTGTGTGTGTGTGTGTATTTATTTATTTTTCAGAGGGTGTCTCACTCTGTTGCCCAGGCTGGAGTGCAGTGGTGTGATCTTGGCTGACTGCAACCTCCGCATCCTGGGTTCAAGCTATTCTCGTACCTCAGCCTCCCGAGTGGCTGGGATTTCAGGTGCGCACCACCTTGCCTGGCTAATTTTTGTATTTTTAGTAGAGACTGGGTTTCATGCTAGCCAGGCTGGTCTCGAGCTGGTGACCTCAAGCGATCTATCTGCCTCAGCCTCCCAAAGTGCTGGGATTACAGGGGTGAGCCACCGCACCCGGCCTAGGAAGTACTGTATTTTTAATAAAACTTTTAGTGCAGAGTCTTTCCATGTGATTTTAATAGAAGTTACTTGTTTAAATTTCCACTTCTTAAGTCGCATTTGGGGAACAAGTGGTAGTAGGAAATGGTTCTCTTCTGTTTAGTTTTGCTTCTTTGATTGAATTCGCTTTTCTTTTAGCTAAGGAGAATGGTTGGAGTTTGGCAATAACTAAAAGTCAAGAATTGATTCCCCAGATGTGTTGACTTCAGAAATAAGGCGTGGTGCTGTGGGTAACAGACATTTGAGAACACTGGCTCCGTCACCTTGCTGCTCACTTTATATTACATTAGTAGTAGATGCTGAACTCCAGGAAGGCAGTCTGTTGGTGAGGCCTAAGTCACCCACATGGTGCCTGGCCCAGAGGGTGTCTGCTTGCTGAAAGGTGAAATGTGAAGCTTTCCATCTAATAGGACCCTTTCCCAGCGACTTGCCGCTGCCCATCAGTACAGAAGCATACCTTGGCAGACAACATTTCACGGACGACATAAGAGTTGTAGGACCTATGTGGAGGCTGAACCAGGCTCAGCTCTTGGACATAAACCCCTGTACCACGTTACACCATTTCCCCACCTGCCTGCAGAGGAGGCCCCAGATACCTGCTTACGTTCTCACCTGCTTTCTGGCCAAAGAAGCTCTCAGAGGACCTTCAGCAAAGAACCTCAGAGTTTGAAAAGTCAAGCGTATGGGTTTGTTAGAGTCTATGGCTGCCTTAGTATAAAATACCTAATCTATTGTTTGCTGGATGAAACTTTTATTGCCTTGTAGGCTTTTAATTTTTTATCTCTGATGTTTTTGCTTTTTCTTATTTCATCTTAATTCCTATATTTAACTTTTCCTCATACTCCGTTTTAATTTTTTTCCTTTAACTTCAGATGTGAGCATTTTTCTCCTAAAGATTAGTCATAGTTCGTTTTTCTACTCTTGTAAATGATTTATGAACACTTAATTTGTGTGCATGTTGGGGCAACAGGTGGTGAGTGTGGCATTGTTGGGGCAGCGGGTTGGGGGAACAGCAGGAGCCCACACCACAGAGAGCAGCCGGGAGGCTCTGGCCCTGTCCTTTCACTCAGGCGCCCTTCAGGGCTCATTCTTCAGGAAAATGGCACACCTGATAATTCAGGAATACATCCGTTTTACAGTCCTTCCTTGAACATGGGGAATTCGCCCCTTCCAGATAACATACTTGAATTATCCCAAGAGCTCTTTTTCCTCAGGTCTCATACCAGTGGGGTCTGAGGAGGGGCTGGTGCCCTGGACAGGTCTCCCTCAGGCAGCTTCTGATCACATGAAGAACCTGCTCGTTCCATTTCTGATAACATTCCTCCATATAGTTCAGTTGATTTAAAGCTGAGATAAAAATACGATGAAGCTAAGACTGTGTGTCATCAGAGCTATATAAGATCTGCTTTCATTCCTGCCTCCGCTGACTCAGCCTGGATTCAAAGCACAGTTGATCCTATTCTTTAGGCGAAGGTGCCCTAGACTGGGGGCACCTCTCGGGCTGCCATGTAAACTTCGTGTTATATGCTCATTGACCATTCGTGTGTCATCTTTTGTAAAGTGTCCAAGTCTTTTGCCTCCTGTTTTTTCCATTTTTGGGATATTTTGCTTTTTGTTAGTTTTAGTTATTTATATGTCAAGGGTACCAGTGTTTTGTCAGATATATTTTGCTAATATTTTCTTCAAGTCTGAGGCTTGCTAATCATTTTCTTAATGGTGTCTTTGGGTGAGCAAATGTGTGTTTTGGGGAAACCTAATTTATTGGTTTTATTTTTTTGCAGTTATTACCTCTGTGACATAAGAAACCTTTGCCTCCATCTCAAAGATATTTTGTGTTTTCCTCATAAGACTTTATGGTTTGGGCATTTACTGTTAGACCTGTGATCCACCTGGAGTTAACTTTTGTGTATGGTGTGCAGTAAGGCTTGAGGTTAAATTTCCCTTGTGTGGATATCCAATTATTCCAGTGTCATTTGTTGAAAAAGACTTTTCCTCAATGGGCTGGCAACTTCTTGTCAATTTCTACCCCAAAAGTTGATTGATTGGAATGGTATTGAATTTTTTTAATGGCTTTTTTTTTTTTTTTGAGACAGAGTTTTGCTGTTTGCCCAGGCTGGAGTGCAATGGCATGATCTTGGCTCACTGCAACCTCCACCTCACGGGTTCAAGCGATTCTCCTGCCTCAGCCTCCTGAGTAGCTGGGATTACAGGTGCATGCCACCACACCCAGCTAATTTTTTTGTATTTTTAGTAGAGAGAGGGTTTCACCTTGTTGGCCAGGCTGGTCTTGAACTCCTGACCTCCAGTAATCCACCTACCTCGGCCTCCCAAAGTGCTGGAATTACAGGTCTGAGCCACTGTGCCTGGCCTTAATGGCTTTGTTGAGATATAATTCACATAGCATACAATGCACTCAATAAAAGTGTACATTTCATTAGTTTCTGGTATATTCACAGATAATGTTCATCTGTCACATTCAGTTTTATAAGATTTTCATCATCTCAGAAAGAAACCCTGTGCCCTTTAGTTGTCGCTTCCTTCTTACCCCAACCTTCTGCTAATGTACTTTCTGTCTCTATAAATTCACCTATTCTGAATATTTTGTATAAATATAACTATATGATATGTGGTGTTATGGACTTAATTGTGCCCTTCCTCCATTCATATCTTGAAACTCTAACCCCCAGTGTATTTGGATGGTATTTGGAGGTAAGGTTCTTTGGGGGAATAATTAAGGTTAAATAAGATCGTGAGGGTGGGGCCTTACCCTGACAGGATTAGTGTCCTTATGAGAAGAGGAAGAGACACCAGAGAGCTCTCTCTCCACATACACAGAGGAAAGGCCATGTGAGGACACAGCGAGAAGGCGGCCGTCTGCAACCCCGGAAGAGAGCCCTCACCAGAACCCAACCCTGACAGTACCTTGAGCTTGGACCTCTAGTCTCCAGAACTGTGAGAAAATAAATTCCTGTTGTTTAAGCCATCTAGTCTGTGGTATTTTGTTATGGCAGCCTAAGCAGACTAATACATGTGGTCTTTTGTGACTGGCTTTCTTCCACTTAGTATAATGTTTTCAAACTCATCCATGTTGTAGCATATGTCAGTACTTCATTTTTATGATAAAATAAGATTCTATTCTGTGGATATACCACACTTTGTTTATTCATTCGTCAGGTGATGGACAGTTGGGTTATTTCCACCTTTTACTGTTACAAATAGTGCTGCTGTAAATATTTGTGTACAGGTTTCTATGTAGACATATATTTTCATTTTTCTTAGATGCCTACAAGTGTAATTTCTGGGTCAGATGGTAACTCTGTGTTTAACCATTTGCAGAACTGCCAAATTATTTTCCAAAGTGGCTGCATTATTTTACTTTCCCACCAGCAGTGTTATGAGGGTTCCAGTTTCTCCATATTCTGGCCAACACTTGTTGTGTTGTGTTGTACTTATTTATTTATTTATTTATTTTGAGACAGTCTTGCTGTCATTCAGGCTGGAGTGTGTGGCGAGATCTCAGCTCACTGCAACCTCTGCCTCTTAGGTTCAAGCGATTCTCCTGCCTCAGCCTCCCGAGTAGCTGGAACCACAGGTGCGCACCACCATGCCCAGCAATTTTGGTGTTTGTAGTAGAGACAGGGTTTCATCATTGTTGGCCAGGCTGGTCTCGAACTCCTGGCCTCAAGTGATTCTCCTACCTTGGCTTCCCAAAGTTCTGGGATCACAGGCATGAGCCACCACATCCAGCTCAACACTTATTATTTTCTGACTTTTTGATTCTAGCCATCCTAGAGGGAATGAAGTAGTATCTCATTGTGGTTTCAGTGTGCACCCTTATTGAAAATCAGGTGTCCGCAGACTCATGGGTTTATTACTGTCATTTTGTAGTCAGTTTTGAAATTGTGATGTTTGAGTCCTCCAACATTGTTCTTCTTGAAGATTATTTTGCCTCTTTTGAGTCTCTTGAAGTTCCATATGAATTTTGGAATCAGCTTGTTACTTCCTACAATGAAACCAACTGGGATTCTGATAGAGATGACATTGAATCTGTGGATCAGTTTGGGCAGTGTATTTGTCTGTTCTCATGCTGCTAATAAAGACATACCCGAGACTGGGTAATTTGTAAAGGAAAGAGGTTTAATGGACTCACAGTTCCACATGACTGGGGAGGCCTCACAATCATGGCAGAAGGCAAAGGAGAAGCAAAGGCACGTCTTACATGGCGGTAGGCAAGAGATCTTATGCAGGGAAACTCCCATTTATAAAAACTGTCAGATTCTGTGAGACTTACTCACTACCACGAGAACACTATCAGGGAAACTGCTTTGATGATTCAGTTATCTCTGCCTTGCCCTTGACACGTGGGGATTATTACAGTTCAAGGTGCTATTTGTGTGGGGGCACAGAAAAACCATGTCAGGGAGTATTGGCATTGTAATAATTCTTAAATCTTTCTACCTTTTCTGTTTTTTCTTTGTTTGTTTGTTTGTTTTTTGAGATGGAGTCTGTCACCCAGACTGGAGTGCAATGGCATGTTCTTGGCTCACTGCAGTCTCTGCCTCCCGGGTTCAAGTGATTCTCCTGCCTCAGCCTCCTGAGTAGCTGGGATTACAGACATGTACCACCATGCCCAGCTAATTTTTGTATTTTTAGTAGAGACTGGGTGTTTGACCATGTTGGCCAGGCTAGTCTCAAATTCTTGACCTCAAATGATCCACCTGCCTCGGCCTCCCAAAGTGCTGGGATTACAGGCATCAGCCATCATGCCCAACCCTTTCTACCTTTTTTGATATAAGTGTTTGAAAGTATAAATTTCCTTGTAAGGATTTTTAGCCTCATTCCACAAATTTTGATATATCTTATCTTCATTATCATTTAGTTCAAAACTCTTTGACCTTTGAATTACATAGAAAGATATTGTTTAGAAGTACTGGATTTTCCCGAGTAGCTTATTGTTACTACTTCCTAATTATAATTCCATTTTGATCAGAGAACACGCTGTATAATTTTAGTCCTTTTAAATGTATAGAAACGTGTTTAATGGCCCAGGAAAAGCCTATCTTGGTGAACATACCATGTGCTCTTAAAGAATGTGGGTTCTGCAGCTGTTGGCTGTAGACAGTGATGTGCTGGAGCTGGATCAGATCAGCTTGCAGGAGATGATTGTGCCCATCTCTCCCCAGCTCCCTGTGTGTGATATTGTCCTGTTGGTAGTTTGCGTCTGCCATGGTGGGAACTTTACACAATAGACATCTACAAAGGCTACGAATCAGGGCTTTTTGTTTTTTCTTTTCTCTTTTTCTCCCCACTCAGAGAGCCAATTTACCAGTATACCACTGGGTATAGAATGTTATACCTGCCCGTTAAGTTATGACTTAAGGGGATTGATAGTCTTAACAGATCATCCAAGTCGTGATTGATATTTTTCCTGTGGTCTGGTTGCTGACAGGAGTGTTGAATCTTATCCTGTGATTGTGAAATTGTCTCTTTTACCCTTTAATTCTGTCAAATTTTCATATATTTTAGGCTGGGTATGGTGGCTCACACCTGTAATCCCAGCACTTTGGGAGGCCAAGGCGGGCAGATCACCTGAGGCCAGGAGTTCAAGACCAGCCTGGCCAACATGATGAAACCCTGTCTTTACTAAAAATACAAAAATTAGCTGGTCATGGTGGCAGGTGCCTGTAGTTATTCTGGAGGCTGAGGCAGGAGAGTCGCTTGAACCCAGAAGGCAGAGGTTGCAGTGAGCCGAGATGGCACCACTGCACTCCAGCCTAGGTGACAGAGTAAAACTCCATCTCAAAAAACAAATTTTTTTTCACATATTTTGAAACTCTGTTGTTAGACAAAAATGCATTTGCGAATATGTCTTTTAAGTACATTTATTATGAAATGTGTCCCTTTTTATCCTGGTAGTAATTTGTTGTCTTGATAGTTATAGCTTCTTTAGCCTCTTCCTATGCTTAATGTTTGCATGATAATCTTTCTCCATCCATTTGCTTTCAACCTATATGTATTTTTGTATTTAAATTGTGTCCCTCATGTCAATGTATAGCACGGTCTTGCTACTTTGCCCCTTCTGACCAGCTCTGTCTTTTAATTGTAGTTTTAGCCCATTAACATTTGTTGTAATTATTAATAGATTGATTTTAGGCCTACCATTTTGTTAGTTTTTTTCTCCCCTTAAAAATTTTCTTTGTTCTTGCTTTCACCCTTCTTTAGGATTATTTGAAATTTTTTTATAGTTCCTTTTTAGTATATTTGTTGGTTGTTTAGCTATACCTCTGCAGAGTGTGTGTGTGTGAGAGAGAGAGTGTGTGTGTGTGTGTGTGTGTGTGTGTGTGTGTAAGAGAAGAAGGAATAAAGAGATTGCTCTAGGGATATAATACACATTTTTCTTTCTTAACATTCTACTTAGAGTTAAGATTGTATTACATCATACAAAATGTAGAGGAATTGTAGTTGTATAGTTTCATTTACTACCCCATCCCTCTCCTTTATATTACTTCTACATATGTTTTTAAAGCCACAAGACAATATTATAAATTTTTGTTTTAAACCATCCTTTGTATTTTAAAGAATTAAGAAAAGTATATTTACCCTGATATTTACTATTTCTACTGCTCTTCAAAGATGCAGGATTCTATTGTAGTGTCAATTTGCTTCCACCCAAAATGCAGGTCTGTACTATGAATTCCCTTAGTTTTATTTTACCTGAAAATAGCATTATTTTGCCTTCATCTTTGAAGGATATTTTCACTGGCTATAGAATTACATTGATTTCTTTTTTTCTTTCAGCATTTTTTTTTTCTTTCACCACTTAAACATGTTATTGCCCTGTCTCCTGACCTTTGTAGTTTTTGATGAGAAGTTACTGGTCATTTGAATTCTTTTTCTGTGTTAGGTTATTTTTCGCTGTCTGCTTTCAAAATTTTTCCCCCTTTGGTTTTCTAGCAGTTTTAATCTTTTTTTTTCCCCTCTCAAGAGTTGATCATTTTTGTTGGTCTGTCTTCAAACCCATGACTTTTGTCTTTATTTTGCTGTCAAGACCATCCAATGAGTAATTTATTCTAGATTTCCTGGTACTGCAGTTCTAGAATTTTTATTTTGTTGTTTTTCATGGTTTCTATTTTTGTGCTGCAATTTTCATTGATTATGAACATATTTTTCTATATCTTTGACTATAACTGTGATAGTTGCTTTAGAGTCTTTGTCTCCTAATTCCAATATTTGGGTCAACTCCAGCTGGTGTCTGTTGATTGTCTCTTGTCTTGAGAGTGGATCTCATTTTCCTGTTTCTTTTACATCAATGATGTTGGACTATGCCGTTCCCTTCTTCCGACACTAGGCCGCTTTTCAGTATATGCCTCCTTTTGGCGGTTCTCCGGTGCCTTCAAGACCATTGTTTTCATATATTTTCCAGGGTTTATCGTTATTTGCCTGAAATCTGGTTAGATACTTTGGTAGTAAAATTGGAATCATGGTTTAAGTAATTGAAAGATTCAAAGGCTCTACAGTGGCTATTAGGATGAAGATGGAGTGGAGGTAGGGGGTTGAAAGGAGATGTGTTCTCTATTTGCAGGAAATCCATAATTTACGCAAACGTTGATTGGTCAAAGAACAAAACAAGCATATGATTTAAAGACATGTACATATCCAGCTAAAAATGAAGAGCTAAGTCTAGAAACAGTAAAAGATGGTTCCCACTATGGGTGGGGAGGGTTGGATCATAACGCTCTGGCTTGTTCTTTAGCTATTTTGCTTGTTTCATCTCTTCAATTTAGACATAAGTTGAACCTAAATTGTCATAAGCAGGAAGCCTCCTAACCACTATCATCTAATGCTTTCCATTCCTGACTAGATAATGGTGAGGAGTGATGCTAATATGAAAATGAATGTGGTGTTAAACTGAACAGAAACTTTAAAACAGCTTTTAAGAGGTGTTGGTGGCCGGGCGCGGTGGCTCAAGCCTGTAATCCCAGCACTTTGGGAAGCCGAGACGGGCGGATCACGAGGTCAGGAGATCGAGACCATCCTGGCTAACATGGTGAAACCCCGTTTCTACTAAAAAATACAAAAAAACTAGCCGGGCGAGGTGGCGGGCACCTGTAGTCCCAGCTACTCGGGAGGCTGAGGCAGGAGAATGGCGTGAACCTGGGAGGCGAAGCTTGCAGTGAGCTGAGATCCGGCCACTGCACTCCAGCCTGGGTGACAGAGCGAGACTCCGTCTCAAAAAAAAAAAAGAGGTGTTGGTTTTGTTTAAATTGTGCCTTTCAATCTGTTTTGTGAGGCCCCTTGCCTGTGTGTGTGTGTGAGGTCTCTGAGGGGTGGGCTTGGAGGAGGAAGTAATGGTGCAGAGGGGCAGTGTTCTGGGTACTGAGCTTTCCTCCACAAAGAACACTTGGTGAGAATGAAAGGATCCTGTGGGCACAAGTTTAAAACCCGTAGCCCTGCTCTCTAGAAGCAACTGCTACATTGATTCATTGATTCAAGTGCATTGCAAAGTCAGTGCACATAGTACAGTAGTTGGCCAGGTATCAGTGATGACCTAGTCATCATCACTGCATCAGTGCACACTTGAGTGCAGCCTTGTTGTTTCCATCAGCAAATCATTTAAGGACCACTGCAAGAATCTGCCCTGAAAGAACAAACCTTTGGATATCAAGAAAGCTCAGGATCAGGCTTAGAAAGTGGATGGGCGCAGATCAGGAGAAAATCTGGAATTAGTCTTGGACTACTACTAAGAAGTGCTAACACATTCAGTGGCTCAGAGGACTACGTTATATGGAAAAACACAGACATCCTTAGTAAGAGTCATAATGATTCAGAATGGACTCTGTGTAAAAACATTTTGGCAATATCCTAGCCGATCTATTTAGCTTTTCTTTATCCACTTGCAAGGATATTAGGATAAATCTGTTTAAGTCTAAAACAGGTGATTCTTTAGTAAGTAAAAGTAAAAATTCCATGTGATGAAAGTGCATTCTAATTGGCAGCATTTTCTTTACTTAGTGATACTTAATGATACATGTTACGGTTGATGTCTTAGCTGAAATTTGATAAATATATTGCAGTCTTTTTCACCACCATCTATTCCATGACATTGTTAAAAACTGCGTACTGTATCTGTCTTCAGATGGATCTGACAGTGGGTTTAACTAATTCTCTTTGTTTGACAAATACCTTGTTACAAGTTTTTTGCCATTAGGAACAATGCTGTGATAGTTTGCTAGCTAAGTATTTGTACACTTCCGTGATGATTTGCCTGTGATAAATGCTTATGAATACAATTGCTGTATCAAAAGGAATGCACTTATTGAAGGCTTTTGAATATTTCCAGATTTTACTTCAGAAACGGTGTAATTGTGTACACTCTTACCTCAAGCACATGGAAGCTCCCATTTTCCTGCACTTTAGCTGTCGTTGGGTTTGTTTTTTAAAAAACCTTTGTTAATTTAGTAGCTGGGAAGCAATAGATTGCCAAGGAACAGAAGTCACGCTGAACTAAATAACCTAAAACATCCTGGCACCAAGTACCCAAAACTGGGTGCTGTGTGAAATACAGCAAAGTGTAACGATCTGCACAGAAGTCAGAGGGAATTCCCAGGCATCTGAAGAAGAGAAGAGAGCTAAAAATGAAGGCACTAACCATTGTGAGCCTCTGTGTGGCAGCATAAGGATTTGAGCAAGGTAGGCTGGCACATAGGGTCACACAGAAAAGGAAACAAAGCCTTATGCCTGGCTGGGAGGGGCTGGGAGCTGACGTTTCCATGGAAACCTGGAAGACAGAAGCCTAAATACCCTTTAGTGTATAGGTGAACTGAAAAAAATAATAATCGACGTACTCTCCCAGGAAAGCAACTAGTAAAGGATTTAAGCTGCGCTCTGGATGTAAGGAGAGTGGGGAAAAGTCTGTCTTTAGAATAAAGGAACAAAACACTATGGAAAACAAGACAGGTTTTAAAAGAGAAATTCTGTAAACGTAAAATGAAGCCATTAAAATTAAACAGTAAATCTGACACAACTGAAAGAGAATCACTTAACCAGATGGCAGATCAGGGAAAATTAGAAAATTTGAACAAAGATAAAGTGATAGAAGATCATTGAAGACTTTCAACCAAGGTATAGAAGGTAACATGAAAATATCTCACATACTCGTAATAGAAGAGCTAGGAGAAAATAGGGGACCAGAAATATTTGAAGAGGTAATAGAATCTTTCAGAATTGTAAGGCAAAGTGGGCATGTCATATTTTAAGGTAATTAATCATTTCGAGAATGTGTAACTCCAAAATAAAACAAGAACTATAAGGGAACAAGTAAACTACCATTCCAGTAGAAGGGGAAAGGGAGGAAAACCAGAAACGTAGAAAGAGAGTTAAAATAGATAATACAAAATAGGATGGTAGAAATTAATCCAAATAACAGTATAAAACAGTTTACCTAAAACCAAACTCATCTATCAGATAATATTAGACTCAATTTTTTAAAAATTGACTTCAGTAATGAAGTCAATTATGCTGCGGTGGTTTACAGTAGACACACCAAAACACAGAAACAAAGGTTGAAAATAAAGGGCTGGAACAAAGACATTTAAGGAAAATTCTAACCGAAAGATAGGTATAATAATATCAGATACCATAAGTTTCTAAGGCAGTATTGTTAGGAATAAACATGGTTACTTCCTAATGACAAAAGGTACAGGTTACCAGGAATGTAATTTCAAATATGTATATTAGTTAACACTGCCTCAAAATATGACAGATATTTTAGAGAATTATAAGATAAATTGATAAAACTATTGGGAGATTTCACTAAAAATTTCTTGGTAATTAATAAACAGACAAATCAGAAACAATATAGAAGATCTGAAAAACAGAGTTGACCAGCTCTAGTGGGTCCCCGTATCCAACAGAAGTGGGCATTCTTTTTAGGCACATGTGAAATAATGGCCTACGCTGTTCTGGCCCAGCAGAAATTACATACTTGGCAACAAGTCTCATCACATTTTAAAGAAACTATCAAAAAGATAACATTCTCATGTTTCTGCAATTTAATTTTAAAATAAAATTAAATTTTTTGAAGGTAAAAGAATACATTTTGGAAATCTAAACTGTTTAACTCTTAGAACAGTGGAAAAGAGAAAATATAACTGAATGATAAGGAAAATATATACACATAAGATTTATGTGATGCAGCCAAGTGACATGTAGAAGAAACTCTAGTATAAGTTTTTCATATACTTTCCATGTAGTATGAACATTTTATATAAGTATTTTAAACGCTTATGTAAAAAAAAAATTATAAAGTTAACCAAAACAAGGATTTGTAGAGAAAAAGCATATGTAAGGAAAGAAGTAGGCCAGGCGTGGTGGCTCACGCCTATAATCCCAACACTGTGGGAGGCACAGGTGGGCAGATCACCTGAAGTCAGGAGTTCGAGACCAGCCTGACCAGTGTAGAGAAACCCCGTCTCTACTGAAAACATGAAAATTAGCCAGGCGTGGTGGTGTGCGCCTGTAATCCCCATTACTCAGGAGGCTAAGGCAGGAGAATCACTTGAACCCGGGAGACAGAGATTGCAATTAGCCGAGATTGTGCCACCACGCTCCAGCCTGGGCAATGGAGCAAGACTCCATTTCAAAAAAAAAAAAGGAAAGTAAAAAGGTACAGAAATGAAATAAAGATACAGTAATGAAAATTATTAAAACCCAAAATAGTTCTTAAAAAAACTAACAGACAAGCGTGTGGCAAAATTAATGATAAAAAGAATGGCTTTGAAGTGCCACACCCTGTACCCATCTAAAACAGCAAACTTAATCCATAAATGCGTGTGTCTGCTCCACCGACTGGCCGTTTCCCCCTCTCTCTCTGGCCTCCCTACTCCCTGAGACATAACAACATTGAATTGAGGCCAATTGATAACCCCCACAATGGCTTCAGAGTGTTCAAGTGAAAGGAAGAGTTGCATGTCTCTCACTGTAGATCAAAAGCTAGCAACAATTAAGCTGAATGAGGAAGGCCTGTTGAAAGCTGAGACAGGCCAAAAGCTAGGCGTCTTGTGCTAAAAGGTTAGCGAAATTGTGCATGCAAAGGAAAAGTTCTTGGAGGAAATTAAAAGCGCTGCTCCAGTGAAAGCACAAATGATAAGAAAGCGAAACAGCCGTATTGCTGATAAGGAGAAAGTTGGAGTGGTCTGGATAGAAGATCAAACCAGCCACAGCGTTCCCTTAAGCCAGTGCCTAATCCAGAGCAACGCCCTAACTGCAATTCTGTGAAGGCTGAGAGAAGTGAGGAAGCTACAGAAGGAAAGCTAGAAGCTAGCAGAGGTTGGTTCATGCGATTAAAGAAAAGAAGCCATCTTTTATAACAGTGCAAGGTGAAGCAGCGAGTGCCGATGGAGGACAGCAAATTAGCCAGAAATCTAGGATCATTGATGAAGGTGGCTGTGTAAGCAACAGATTATTTATTTATTTATTTAATTTTGAGACAGAGTGTCACTCTGTCACCCAGGCTGGAGTGTAGTGACATAATCTCAGCTCACTGCAAGCTCCGTCTCCCAGGTTCACGCAATTCTCCTGCCTCAGCCTCCCAAGTAGCTGCGACTACAGGTGCCTGCCACCATGCCCAGCTATTATTATTATTATTATTTTTTTTTTTTTTTTTTTTTTTTTTTTTGGTATCTTTAGTAGAGACAGGGTTTCACCGTGTTAGCCAGGATGGTCTTGATCTCCTGGCCTCGTGATCCGCCTGCCTCGGCCTCCCAAAGTGCTGCCAATTCTTAAAATTTTGAGTCTTAAAATTTTGTGTCCTTGTAGCCTCAGCCTGGTGATAAGCCTTCCTTGGACCTCTTGACACAGAAACTAGAGCCTCTCACGTCCTGCACACTCTGGAGGCCTCTTGCCCCCAGGAGGGTCACACACTCAGCAGCAGCTCGCTCTGTAAGTCTCACCGTCCCCACACAGCCTGCACCCCCAAGGCCTTCTGCCCTGCTGGTGCCCCGACTCCCACTGCACGTCCTTCTATTGGAAGGAGATGCCACCTAGGACTTTTTTTTTTTTTTTTTTAAATTTAGGTTCTAGGGTATACGTGCACAACGTGCAGGTTTGTTACATAGGAATACATGTGCTATTGTTGGTTTGCTGCACCCATTAACTCGCCATTTACATTAGGTATTTCTCCTAATGCAATCCCTCCCCCAGCCCCCCACCCCATGACAGGCCCCGGTGTGTGATGTTCCCTGCCCTGTGTCCAAGTGTCCTCATTGTTCAATTCCCACCTATGAGTGAGAACATGCAGTGTTTGGTTTTCTGTCCTTGTGATAGTTTGCTCAGAATGATGGTTTCCAGCTTCATCCATGACCCTGCAAAGGACCTGAACTCATCCTTTTTTATGGCTGCATAGTATTCAATGCCACCTGGTACTTTCATGGCTAGAGAAAGTTAATGCTTGTGTCAAAGCTTCAGAGGACAGGCTGACTCTCTTAGGGGTAAATGTAGCTGGTGACTTTGTTGAAAGGAGTGTTCACTTACCATTCTGAAAATCCTAAGGCCCTTAAAAGAACTGTGCTAAGTCAAGCCAATGTGGTGGCATGTGCCTGAATTTTCAGCTTCACAGGAGGCTAAGGTGGGAGATCACTTCAGACCAAGAGTTTGAGGCAGTAGCATGCTATGATCATGTCTGTGAATAGCCACTGCACTCCAGCCTGGGCAACATAGTGAGATCCTGTCTCTTAAAAAAAAAAAAAAAAAAACTCTGCCTATGCCCTAGAAATGGATATTAAAACCATGATAAACCACAGTATGAATGCATGGCTAAGGTTGTAGTCAATGAAAACTCATGCACTACAGGGTGCTGGACAGCCGCTTTGTAGCACCAAGTTGGCAACTCTTAATAAAGTTAAACCTACCACTTTGGGAGGCCAAAGCAGGAGGATTGCTTGAGCCCAGGAGTTTTAGACCAACCAGGGCAACATAGCAAGACCCCATCTCTACAAAAAAATTGTTTAAAAGGGCCTGGCAAGGTGGCTCACATCTGTAATCCTAGCAATTTTGGGAGGTCGAGGCAGGTGGATTGCCTGAGGTCAGGAGTTCAAGACCAGCCTGGCCAATACAGTGAAATCCTGTCTCTACTAAAAATACAAAAATTAGCTGGGAATGGTGGCAGGTGCCTGTAATCCCAGCTACTCTGGAGGCTGAGGCAGGAGAATCGCTTGAACCCGGGAGGTTGCAGTGAGCCAAGACCGCATCACTGCACTCCAGCCTGGGCAACAGAGTGAGACTCTGTCTCAAAAAAAAAAAAAAAAAAGAATATAAGTCTCTTGTCACTTAGTATTTATGTGCTCCAAGAAACTTGTACATGTATGCAAGGAGACCTGCTAGTTTTATTCTTTGCAGCTTTGTAAATACACACAAAAAAGGCACCTGCCAAAAGGACCATTATCAAGGTCCACCACCAAGAGAGTTGATAAAGTTTTATAAATGTGTGTTACACAGTATATTACAGCTGTGGCTATGTCAAATACCATCAAAAACAAATGACAGAGCAAATGTACATGTTAGAGTTTGTGTAATTTAAAAATGTAAAACATGGCCAAGCACGGTGGCTCACGCCTGTAATCCCAGCACTTTGGGAGGCTGAGGCGTGCGGATCATCTGAGGTTGGGAGTTTGAGACCAGCCTGACCTACATGGAGAAACCTCATCTCTACTAAACATACAAAATTAGCCAGGTATGGTGGCGCCTGCCTGTAATCCCAGCTACTTGGGAGGCTGAGGCAGGAGAATCGCTTGAACCCGGGAGGCGGAAGTTGTAGTGAGCCAAGATTACACCATTGCACTCCAGCCTGGGCAACAAGAGTGAAACTCCATCTCAAAAAAAAAAACAAAACAAAATGTAGGACATGTGAAATATATTTGATATATATTTATCCAGCAAAATCTAAAAACAGGAATGATACATACCCAAACATGGTGGTGTTTGCTAGGGTAAGAGGAAGGAGTGGGATGAAAGAAGAGAACATAGTGCTTCACTTATAACCTGTAATATTTTATTTTCTCAAAAGTTGAGGGGGACTGTAGGTGGAATATGAGACAAGTGTGGGAATGCAGTAAGATCTGTCAAAACTGGGTCATGAGTATACAGTAGTTGCTTATTGTAATCTGTGATTCTCTGTTTTGTTTTTTGTTTTGTTTTGTTTTGTTTTTGAGACAGAGTCTTGCTCTGTCGTCCAGGCTGGAGTGCAGTGGCACGATCTCGGCTTCCTGCAACCTCCTCCTCCTGGGTTCACGCCATTCTCCTGCCTCAGCCTCCCGAGTAGCTGAGACTACAGGTGCGCACCACCATGCCCGGCTAATTTTTTTGTGTGTTTTTAGTAGAGACATGTTGTGGGAAGTCAGGGACCCCAAACGGATGGGATTTCACCGTGTTAGCCAGGATGGTCTCGATCTCCTGACCTCGTGATTCCCCCATCTCGGCCTCCCAAAGTGCTGGGATTACAGGCGTGAGCCACCGCACCCGGCCTGAATTCATTTTTTTGTATGACCTTACTTAGAAACGGCCACTCCAACCTGAGAACAGATAAGTGTTCACATATATATTCTTGGTTTTACTGTTTTAGCTTGTATATTTTAAATCCTAATCCATTTGTAATATATTTTGGAATATAACATGGAATATTTAGAAATATCTTGCCTCATGCCATTTATTAGATAATCTTTTACCCATTGTCTTGAAGTATCTTTATGTAGTAAATTCTTAATTATACCAGAATATTGTTTTGTTCTGTTTTGTTGATATTTCTGAGTATCTTTCCGTTCATTTTAGTCAATTAATAATACATGCAGATAAGCTCATCGTATTTAAAGGATACAACAGAACATGGTGGTTCTCTGCCCTGCCCGTCCCCATCTTCTCATTCTCTGTGCTCCCCCTGCAGACGCAGCTGTTTTGCAATCAGCTGTCTCTGCTGTGGTTTATACATCTCTGTATTTCTCAGTAGTGTGTGGACACTGCTGCCATTGACTGATAAGTTTTAGACATCTACGACTATTGTAATATAAGGACTTGGCTCTCTAAGTCATTTTAAAATAAAGTTTGTGTTATTTCAATATTTAGAATGTGTGCCTCTGAAAAAGTTACAGCTGAGCATCATAATAGACAGTGCTTGTTGTTAGCTGTTTGCTTTTCCAGGAGTCAGTGATTGCATTTTCCTTTTGGGACAGTTTTCCACAAGGTCAGTCACATTAGATAATGTAAAAGGTCCAGATTTTTTTATTGGCAGCCTCCCTCCTGGAATGTTCCCTTCTCCACCTTGGCGGCGTTGCTCTCAAGGCCTACCAAGAACCTTGTGAATGGGGCTTGTTGCCTTTAGCTTTATGGATAGTGTGAATGGGATCTTTGTTCCACTCTAGTTTTTAACAGGTTTTGGTTGATATATTGGGAATGCACTGGTAATGAAATATAAGAAAATATGTTTATGTTAATGACCATTAATGTCTGTGATATATGTTGGTTTCCTTAACTTCTCTCCAAGTCATGTTTATAACTACTGTACTAGTGTTCACCAGTCAAACCAAGCACGAGGAGCTGGAGTTCCTCCTTCTAAGTCGAAAAAGGGGCAGACACCTGGAGGAGCTCAGTTTGTTGGCCTGGAATTGTATAAACGACTTAAGGAATTTTTGAAGAATTACTTGACAAATCTTCTTAAGGTAAGATGTTTCACATATATACTGAGTATTCATAACAGGATATTTAAAAAAGGAGTGAAATAGTGGTTCTAACTTGTTAAATCTTTCACTGTCATCTGTTTTAGACACTAATGTGGGTGACAGTGTTTTGCTATTGCATCGTCTTTTACCTACTGTGAATATGAAATCATCATAAACTATATTCTAGGGTTTTGTTTTTTCGAGATGGAGATCTCACTATGTTGCCTAGGCTGGATTTTTGATCTCCTGGGCTCAAGTGATCCTTCCACTTCAGCTTCCTGAGTAGCTGAGACTCTGCAAATTCTTACCACTGTGCCCAGCTCATTCTGTTTTTTAAAATTAGAAAGCTTTGATAACCTTTTAGCATAATAGTACCTTCCTTAAGTTACCAACCATTTTGGATTTGGTGGTTAGAAGTGATTAACTTTTTTATTTAAAGCAAATACATATTCATATTACCTGCATTTACTGTAAACCCAATGTGGGGTTCCCTGTCAGGTGTATAAATAATTGTAAGGTTATTCAGTCTTGGAAACCATTTTTTTCAAATGTGATCTTGCTCTTTACACATGGTTGTGAAGTTTGTTTTTTTTTTATCTTTTCTTTTCCCTTTTTTTTTTTTTTTTTTTTAAAGACAGGGTCTTGTTCTGTCACCCAGGCTGGAGTGCAGTAGTCCAATCATAGGTCATTGCAGCCTCCAACTCCTGGGCTCAAACAATCCTCCCGCTTTAGCCTTCTGAGTAGCTAGGATTACTGGTATGTACCACCATACCCAGCTCCCAGCTAATTTTTAAATCTTTTGCAGAATCAGGGTCTCTTTATGTTGCCCAGGCTGGTCTCCAACTCCTGGGCTCAAGCAGTCCTCCTGCCTCCGTCTCCCGAAGTGTTGGGATTACAGGTGTGAGCCACAGTGCCTGGCCATGACGTGTATTTCAAAACTGCTGTGAAGTTGTGCTCGTGACTAGGATGGGTTTCACTGTGAATATCCATTTCCTTCTAGCATAGGTCCCTCCCACTCCAAGCCTTTGGTTGGGCAGTGGTGGAGTCTTTTCCCGTTCATCTCCCGCCTTTTTCTTCCTTGGTCTTCATCCTTTGTAGCAAAGGCAGTGTGACTCCTTGTATCTAGCCACAAGATGAGCGAGTGGGTCCTTCGTCTGGTTCTACACTGTCACAGAGTGAAGACATCTATACTCTCAACCCAGGGACATTTGCAGGAACTCTTCTGTGTATATATTTTAAATAGTTTTGATTTACACGATGTGCAGAAATTTCTGCATGCTGCAAAATTGTTTTACCTAATTTATTTTTACAAGCTAATTGAAGACTTTAAAACATCATGCTAACAGACTGTATGTAATTGGCTGGCCACAAGTTGTGACTAGTGTATTATTTTCGTCTTCCTCACATGGTGTTTCTAAGGTCTTGCTGAAGCCACTGTTCTTTTTATTCATAACACATTGTAAAGTGAATGTTCTAATTAATTATTCTTTAGTACTAAAGTAAGAAACAGTATATTGTGCTAAGTAATAATGTTGATGACCATGCCTTCAGTGATATTTTTGCATTTTAAAAAGGTCAGCTACCATCAACCAAAATAGCTTAGCTTTACATTTTAAAGTTCATTTCATATTACTTAAATTTAAATGAACAAAAAATTATGTGTGTCAAGAGATGATCAGGTTTTTACATGGCTTGTTCGGTCACTCGTGTACCTTATACAGGTGGAGCTTCAAGTCTGTTGTAGCCATTTAGTTTTCACTGAAGACACTGAGGCTCAGAGAAGCCAGTGGGCTGGCCCCAGCCCTTCCTGCAGCCCTTCCGCCCCCACCTTCCTCTTTCCTGCTTCTCTGCTCCACACACCTAAATGGCAGTGCTGCCATACAGTGCCATTAACGTTTTTGTTTTTGTTTTTGTTTTGAGACGGAGCCTCGCTCAGTCGCCCAGGGTGGGGTGCAGTGGCCAGATGTCAGCTCACTGCAAGCTCCGCCTCCTGGGTTCACGCCGTTCTCCTGCCTCAGCCTCCCGTGTAGCTGGGACTACAGGCGCCCGCCACCGCGCCCGGCTAAGTTTTGTATTTTTAGTAGAGACGGGATTTCACCGTGTTAGTCAGGATGGTCTCGATCCCCTGACCTCGTGATCCGCCCATCTCGGCCTCCCAAAGTGCTGGGATTACAGGCGTGAGCCACCGCGCCCGGCCACCATTAACGTTTTTAAAGGGTAAAGCTTACTTTGTAGATGCCATTAATCCCTAAGAAAAAATTTCAAGCTAGTCTCCTTCAAATAAAAATTCGTGACTCGAGTTGTAGAAATCTGGATAAAAATAATTTTGGTAAATGCACATTTTCTTTACGAGGGCTTGTTAAAGAGGAAGTATTGTTATACTATCGTACTCACATTATTTTTACAGATTACCACAAAAAAGTGTTTTGATGGTTTAAGAAGGAAGAAGATACATTTAAAAATTGAATAGTATTAGCCTCGTTGTCTGAATTGCTGAGTAGGACATGTTGATTTGATTTCTTTTTTGCGGGGGAGGGGGGGCGGCAGAGTCTTGCTCTGTTGCCCAGGCTAGAGTGCAGTGGTAGGATCTTGGCTCACTGCAGCCTCCGTCTCCTGGGTTCAAGCGAGTTCCCTGCCTCAGCCTCCCGAATAGCTGGGACTACAGGCATGCACCATCACGGCCAGCTAACTTTTGTATTTTTAGTAGAGACAGAGTTTCACCATGTTGGCCAGGCTGGTCTTGAACTCCTGACCTCAAGTGATCTGCCCACCTTGGCCTCCCAAAGTGCTAGGATTACAGGTGTGAGCCACTGTACCTGGCCAATTTCTTTTTTAAACAAAATATTAAAAATACAGATGATTTTGAGGTAAATTTCTTAATAAAAAGGAATTACCTGCATATCAAATGTTCAGGGTACTTTTTTTGAGTGTTTGTGGATATTTAATACCATGAAAAATGTTCCTGTTTAATTTGAGATGAAAGAATTGTTTTTACTATATTCTTGTGAGTTTATTAGCATGTTTTTGTATACAGAATAATTTAAAGAAGCCATCTAAAATCACATGTATCAATGTATTTTAATACAGTAGATGTTACTCACTTTTATTTTTAATTTATAATGTGACAAATTAGTCATCTTAAAGCTTTAGTTAACTTGTTTTTAGGATGGAGAAGATTTGATGGATGAGAGTGTACTGAAATTCTACACTCAACAATGGGAAGATTATCGATTTTCAAGCAAAGTACTGAATGGAATTTGTGCCTACCTCAATAGACATTGGGTTCGCCGTGAATGTGACGAAGGACGAAAAGGAATATATGAAATCTATTCAGTAAGAGTTTTGTTTTAAATGTGTTTTTTTAAAATGATAAATTGTCTTTTAGTAAGAGAATCTAGGCAAATATTAAGCTTTTTTCAGAGTAGTAAACTAATTTTCATTGTTTTATCAATAAATGTCCCTTAAATATTTTTTAGCAAGAAAGTAGAGGAATGGGTAAATTGGAGTTCTAAAATACAATTTGTCCATTTCTGCATTTGCTTTTTAAAAATTTCTTCTTTAATTACCTGACCCTACCATCACAATTGGCATGGAACTGCCTGAGTTTTCTCACTGAAAGTCCTGAGTCGTGGCAGTCCCAGGCAAATCAGGTGCCATACCTGAGGGCGAGCCCTGAGGATTAGCCCTCCCATGCTTTATAGTCTGGGAAACCCTGCTTCAGGGAGAGGACCCTGAATTAATTACTAAATCACTCTCATTAATATATGTTGCTTCAGTCAGCAAAAGGGGTTTTTTTGTCCATTGGCTTTCAAAGTATGGTCCCATATTTGTCTGTTTTCATAACTTCTGATAAACTGCGTGAGACTGGGTAATTTATAAAGAAAAGTTTAATGGGCTCAACAGTTCCACGTGGCTGGGAAGGCCTCATAATCATGGCAGAAGGCACATCTTACATGGTGGCAGGCAAGACAGAATGAGAGCCAAGCGAAAGCAGAAACCCTTATAAAACCATCATATCTCGTGAGACTTATTCACTACCATGAGAACAGTGTGGGGGAACCACCCCCATGATTCAGCTCTCTCCCACTGAGTGCCTCCCGCAACATGTGGGAATTATGGGAGCTATAGTTCAAGGTGAGATTTGGCTGGGGGCATAGCCAAACCGTATCACGTCCCCAAACCTGCTCTGTCAGCATCACCTGGGGACTTGTTAGAAATGCACATTCTTAGGCCTCATCCTAGACTTAAGGAGAAACTCTGGAGATGGGGCCCAGCAATGTTTTACCAAGCTCTCCAGACAATTCTGATGCATGCTCCAGTTTGAGGACCAGTGTTCTAGAGCAATTAAGGGAGGACTCAGAAGCTCTCCAGACAATTCTGATGCATGCTCCAGTTTGAGAACCAGTGTTCTAGAGCAATTAAGGGAGGACTCAGAACAGTCTGTTCGTGATCAACACAGGCAATGCCCTTTAAAACTAGTTTTGTTAAAATGTCAGATTCTACATAAAGAAGTTAATCACCATATCCAAGAATGTTGCTATAATAGCAATACTTTGTAGCTTCACTTTTGACAAATTTAAAAGAAAAACATAATGCTGGTTGCAGTGGCTCATGCTTGTAATCCTAGCACGTTGGGAGACCGAGACAGGAGACCAGCCTGGGCAGCATAATGAGACGTACAAAAAAATGTATCCAGGCATGGTGAGGCACCTATAGTCCCAGCCACACATGAGGCTGAGGTAGGAGGATCGCTTGAGCCCAGGAGGTGGAGGGTGCAGTTAGCCATGATCGTACCACTGGACAGAGTGAGATCCTGTCTAAAGAAAAAAAAGAAAAGAAAGAAAAGCATAATGTATCCCGGATGCATGACTTGTTTTTATTGTTTGTGTAACTCCAGTTTCTATACCAAAATTGTTAATTGGTTCATAATGATACTTTGCTATGTAGTTAGTCTGGTTCTAACAAAACTTTCTAGGTTTAGTTGTTTGATTTGGGGTTTTTGTGCTTCCCCTTTAACATTTTGTTTATTTTTTTAACTGACAAAAATGTGTACACCATGCCTTTTTGAAATATGTGTGTATTGTGGAATAGCTAATGGGATTTTTTTTCTTTTTCACATATAAATGCTTTCTTGAGACTCCAAAGTTGTTAGTATAGGAATCAGGATGATCTTGGTTCATTTGCTTTTGGAAACCTGCTTGGCCTAAATGTGTACCCTACAGTCACATCACAGACTCCTAAAAATAATTACGGTTTTTAAACTTTTCCTATACTGTTTTCAACAACAGTTAAAGAAAATATAAATAAAGAAGTTGAGCTGACAAATGTCTGTGCTTGGATACCTCTTGAAGTTGTTGACTCTAGAGAGTGGCTTTCTGATTTCGTCATGATAGCAGATTTTGACCAACTTGTAATCTAGAAATTTTGATGAAGTAATTTGAGATTTAGATTATTTCCTACGACTTCAATCTTGGAAAAACATAGTAAAAGTATAGATATTTTGTACTTTTTTTTCTCCAGCTTGCATTGGTGACTTGGAGAGACTGTCTGTTCAGGCCACTGAATAAACAGGTACCTACTGGTGTAAGCGTGTGCGTGTGCGTGTTCCTTTTAAAATCCCTTCACAGTTTCGTTGCTTAGCCTTTGTCTGCTCACTCCTTTGGATTATCCCATCTTACATTGTTTAATGGCTGTGAATGTTTAAGGGATATGTAGTAATATCTATCATATTCTATAACCTGTGTAATATTTTTCTACATCCTTTCTAAAGGTAACAAATGCTGTTTTAAAGCTGATTGAAAAGGAAAGGAATGGTGAAACCATCAATACAAGATTGATTAGTGGAGTTGTACAGTCTTACGGTAAATAATTTCCCTTTAGTTTATTCAAAGTTTCCACATCAAATGGCAATTATGACAATGCTCTAACAGATTTCACTTTAAAATATTTTCATATTATAAAGGACATTGTTAGCATTTACGAAGGTACTTCTCTTTCTTTTTAAGTCAGTGTGACTTTGTTTTTATCCATCATAAAAGCTGTTTGATCCGTGTGCCTTAAGGAAATTTTGATGAAATAGACATTTTAATTATTTTCTTTTCTGGTCTCGTAGTGGATTACTGGACATGTTAGAGTGTGAGCTCAATGATAACCAGAAATCTATATCAGCTTGAAAAATTGAGATTGAGAAACTGATAAAGTAATACAATGTCTTAAAAACTTGGGTAGCATTGTATTTCTTTGCAAATTTAAAATTAGTTATTTTTATTGCCTTTGGAAATATAAAAGTTCTCTAAAGGAACTTCATCATAATTTTGAAGCATACCTGGCCATGGGTCAGAATTACTTGCTTTTTATACATCTTGGATTTTTTTCCTTTTTTATTTTATTGAAAGAGTGTACTTTAATACTAGTGAGTAAGAGTTACTTATGTCCTGCCATTTCACATTTACCTTTTAAACATAACTTAAACTGAATGCTACACCTAAGTATATTCTGTGAAATATAACCAAAAAAATAGGGTAATTGAAATATAGCTCATATTCATTTCTAGTGGAATTGGGGCTGAATGAAGATGATGCATTTGCAAAGGGCCCTACGTTAACAGTGTATAAAGAATCCTTTGAATCTCAATTTTTGGCTGACACAGAGAGATTTTATACCAGAGAGAGTACTGAATTCTTGCAGCAGAACCCAGTTACTGAATATATGAAAAAGGTAAGCTTCAATATAGTACTTTAAGTAGACTTAAGTTAAAGTCATTGCTACTCAAGTGAGTTCTTTTTAGCATATACAGCTTTCTTTACAAGTCATTTGTTGGGCATTGTTTTTCTATAGTGTCTTCATCAGGTGCAAGTGCTTCTCCTAATTCTCCAAGGAGCTTCTGTAAATTAATTTGGTAATCATGACTAAGAGTTCTCCTTGCTGTTCTAAGGATATAACCATAATAGCTACATGACTTTTTTAACTGTTTATCCTAGAATGTGGATTTGTATATAATGGGCATAACAGTCACGTCAATGAGAAAATTTTAAGAAACAAATATTCTTAGATTTGCATACTTGAAGCTTCTCCTTTTTTGCTTCTAAAATACCCCTAAGAATCTGTTACATAGCTTTCAGGATTATATTAGAGGAAAGGTTCCTCTGAAACCAGGATTTAAATTCTAATATGAGAGCATGGCTGTCCTCCCACTTCAACCTCCAGAAGTAATGGGATTAGAGGCATGAGCCGCCACACTCAGCTAATTGTTTTATTTTTGTAGAGATAGGTTGCCCAGGTTGGTCTCAAACTCTTGGGCTCAAGTGATCCTGCCACCTGGGCCTCCCAAATTACTGGGATTACAGATGTGAGTAACCATGGCCCGCTGATAATAAAGATCTAGTAGAATTACTATTCTTTGTTCTCTTTCTTAGAAATACAGATATCCTGGCCGGGCGCGGTGGCTCACGCCTGTAATCCCAGCACTTTGGGAGGCCGAGGCAGGTGGATCACCTGAGGTCAGGAGTTTGAGACCAGCCTGACCAAGGTGGTGAAACCCCGTTTCTACTAAAAATACAAAAAAATTTAGCCGGGCGTGGTGGCGCATGCCTGTAGTCCCAGCTATTCAGGAGGCTGAGGCAGGTGAATCACTTGAACCTGGGAGGCGGAGGTTGTAGTGAGCCGAGATTGTGCCACTGCCCTCCAGCCTGGATGACAGAGTGAGACTCCGTCTCAAAAAAAAAAAAGAAATACAGACATCCTGGATTTAGACTCTAAGGAATGACATAGGTCTGGAGTCAGCAAACTTATCTTGTAAAGGGCTACATAGGAAATACTTTCGGCTTTCTGAGCTATGTGATCTCTTTTGCAGCTGTTCAACTCTGCCATTGCAGCACAAAGCAGCCAGTGGGATATGTACACCAATGAGTGTGGCCGGGTTCCAATAAAGCTTTATTTACAGAAAAAGGCAGGCAGGCCGAATTTGGCCTATGGGCTACGGTTTGCTGACCCTTGACCTAGCTGTACTAGGACAGTGGTCCCCAACCCTTTTGGCATCACGGACGGCGGTGGGGGGAAGAAGGGGGATGGTTTGCGGATGAAACTGTTCCATCTCAGATCAAAGGAGCACACAACGTAGATCCCTCACATGCGTAGTTCACAACAGGGTTCGAGCTCCTATGAGAATCTAATGCTGCCCTGATCTGACGGGAGGCAGAGCTCAGGTGGTAATACTCACTCATCTGCTGGTCACCTCCTGTGGTGCGGCCCAGTTCTTAACAGGCCACAGAGCCATACTGGCCCCCAGCCCAGCATTTGAGGACCCTTATACTAGGAGATCTCCAGGAGTCTGGATCTTTGCAAGCCTGACACCTGCTTGCCCTTTATTCCCTGTTCACTTGGAGCATGAATGGACTGCGGAATCTCTTTTCCATAAACTGAGATAGAAAGTCAATTAAAAGCAACAGCTCCGCTCTAACCTCATAGAGAAAGTTCTGTCTGGTTTGTTTGTGTTGACCTGAATGTGTTTTCCTATAGGAGATAGTGGTTATAAATGGGCTTAGAAGTTTGAAGTTGAAAGTCCTTGACAAATTTCTGCTATCTCAAAGTTTAACAAAAATGGAACTATTCAGAGTGTTATACTGGGAATATTAATAGTTCCTTGTGTATAATGGTGGGCTAAACTGACTTTTGTATGCTGATCTGGAACCTAACCAGCTCACCCAGAGTTTCAAACAACTGCCTAACAAATGAACTTTTGAAACATAATCTGTTTTGAATGTTAGCATTGCCTGTAATTTCATTGTTTAATATGACAGTGTTGTATTCCTAAACACTTCTCTTATTAAACTCTGCTGTATGTGGTGATTCTTTTAAAACGATGTCCCTAAAGACCTCTTATCCAGATGCACATCCATGACAGTGGTGCGAACCTGTTCTTTTTATGGGTTTATTAGAGGATTGTGGTCATCTCCTTTGTCCACACTGATGAAGTAGTAGTGCTCTAGGGCAAGGAAACCAGTGTTTTAGGCTAGAACTACGGAAGCAGTCCCAGAACAGGTAAATCTGTTTTGAAAACCAGGCCTGACACCAAAGACAGTTGAGGAGCAAGGATTTCCAATGGCCTGGATGCGTCCAATCCAGCATGAGCCCTGCCTTCAAGGAAGCAGTGTGCTTCCTACATCCTGGTTCCCATACAGGGGATTCATTTCTAGAGGAGTTAAAGGTTTGGCCCAAATCCACCTGGATCACACCAAACACGACTTCCATCACATTCTGAAAGTTGATAATGCAGAGAGTCTATAAGCGTAAGATTGGAATTTGACCATGTAATTCTGCTCTCATCCTATAGCCTTGCATCTCAAACTGTGCTATGAGTCTAGTTTTAAATCCCCACCCTACCATTTATTAAGGGGATAACCTTAATGCTTCTGTTCCTCAATTTCCTTATCTGTAAAATGTGAATAATAATAGGTAATAATGCGGATTAAGTGAGCTTTAGTATTTACATATTTTAACATGAGGTATTTATTTGTTAAAAGGTGCTTAGAATGGTGTGTGGCAAAGAGCAAGGCTAATGTATTTGGTATTACAAATATATATCCCACAAAACCTCCAGTGTATGCCTGGGAGGATGCAAAACCACAGGATAAAGGGTGGCAAATCTTACTTAATAACTTAGGGAGCAATTATGTTTACATTACAGCAAACATTCTATCAGGAAATAGAACAACATTGAGATAAAACGTGACCCTTCAAGAAATACTCTGCAAATTCTAGCCAGTTGAGAGCAGTTCAGATTCCCTGGGTTTGTGTTCACTTTTCTCTATTAGGAGTGTTTTAGAGGAAACATCTGGAATATTTGGCTTGTCTTTCCAAGGATGGCTTTGAAGAGTGAACCATGTTAGTGTTTCTGAAAGATTTGACTGTCTCATACAATTGAGACTGATCTGAGCTACAGAATCTCTGTATGACTAAGATTTCTAATGTCAATTTTTAAAAACTTAAAAAAAATACCATACTTCATTAATGTGCTTATCTTTTTTGGGTTTTATTTTCCTTTTGTTTTTACTGAGAACAAATCCTCGTTGAATTAATAAAGACCATCTTTAATTACGTATTTTATTTAGTCATTTGAATTTGACCTCGGCGTTCTAATACAACAGCCTGCCAAGTGCAGTGATGAGCAGGAGCCTCTTTGACTTGGAATCAATAGAGCACCTAAATGACTGTCCTTTCTGAAAGCTGATGACAATACCTACAGCCTTGGTTTCCTTGCCAATATATAAAATAAGCTAGTGTGGAGGCCCCTCGGCCATGAATGTTTCTGTAATCACCTAGGTACCTGTTCACTCTTCCTGCCCCTCAGCCCCTGCAGGAAGGGTCTGTAGACTAAGAGGCGGAAAGCTTTGCCTCTCAGAGGATGAATCAGCAATGGCATCAAAGCCTGATCTTTCATCTGGGAAGGGGTAAAAGTATGTTTTGCTGCCTGAGATGATTATGTTCTTCCAAGAAAGAGTTTTAACTTAAAACAGAAAAAGTGGTGCTGTTTGGTTTGCATGTTCTATATTCCACCAGCTTTAGGTTCTTGAGTTATCAGTGTTAGTGGAACATTAGATATGAAGCAGCATTTATTGTTTTAAAATAGCTTTATAATCAGAAAAACAAAATTACACATTAACTGTAGACTTTTTGGAAAATATAAATAACATAAACCTACAAGCCTGGGGCACTGTTGCTAATTATATAAACCACATTGGAATCATGGTATAGGTTTTTTGTGTCTTGTTCACTAATGATTTGTTATTAGTAGTTGGTGTTTGTTTTAGTGGGTAATGATATTTCATTAACTGAACATACAATAACTCTGATTGGAAATGCAATAACTTCAAGCTTTTTTCTATTGTTGCCTTCCTCATGTTTGTATTTGGAGGTACTCACTGCTTTGCTGGAGATCATTATATATTAAGAATATTGACCTTTTGATACATACTACAGATATTTTCCAAGTTTATTTTTCACATTTAGCTATTTAGAATGTGTAATAAGGTTCTGACTTAGGTGGTTTAAACAATTGTCCCATTATTATTAGTTCTTGATAGTACAAGTCCCACCCAATCATTTTTTCATTTTATGTTTTCTTGGCTCTTATTGATTCATTACCAGTTGAATTTTTCCAGATTTCTCCAAAATTATACTGAATTTGAAAATCTGGGCAAGGCACAGTAGCTGGACAGCCTATAATCCCAGAACTTTGGGAAGCCAAGGCAGGAGAATCGCTTGAAGCCAGGAGTTTGAGTCCAGCCTGAGCAACATAGTGAGACCTTGTCTCTAGAAAAAATTAAAAAGTTAGCCGGGTGTGGCAGCATGCACCTGTAGTCCCAGCTACAGAGGAGACTGAGGCAGGAGGATCACTTGAGCCCAGGAGTTTGAAGCTGCAGTGAGCTGTGATTGTGCCACTACACTCCAGCCTGGGAGACAGGGCCAAGATCCTGTCTCTGAAAATAATATATTTTTTTAAAAAAATCATTTTGGGGAGTATTGGCATTTTTATAATTCAAAATATAATTCTCTTTATTCAGATCACCTGAATAATTTATTGAAATTTCTTCCTTGCTTTGATAATTTAGTAGTTTCTCTTTAAATTTTTGAAAAGTCTGATTTCTGATGATGATTTCCATGTAATCACTTCAGGGCTTATATTTGTGTGACTCTTGGCTTCAAGTAGTTTTTAATCTAAAGTAGCACATCTTAGTATCTGCACAGAAGATGCATTCATTTCTTAGAGTGGCAGAGACATTACCTCAAAAAGATGAAATACCACTGTCTGAGGGTTCAAATGGATGTAAAGACATTTGAACTGTTAATAGTGATGATGTTGTTAGGGCACTTAAAAAGGAAATTTGGAATGGAAATACATATTGCAGAGAAAATGGCAGACATCAGTGGCTGTTTAAATATGGTTGTTTACTGTAAAATCAAAGAACTTTCTCCTTTTTCTTTCTTTCTGTTTTTTGAGAGACAGAGTCTTGCTCTGTTGCCCAGGCTGAAATGCAGCAGCACGATCATAGCTCACTATATCCTTTAACTCCTAGGCTCAAGCCGTCCTCCTGCTTCAGCCTCCTGAGTAGCTAGGAAGGACTACAGGTGCATGCCACACCTAGCTAATTTTTTTTTTTTTAGAGACAGGGTCACACTGTGTTGCCCAGGCTGATCTCAAAATCCTGGCCTCAAGCAATCCTCCTGCCTCAGCTACCCAAAATGCTGGGATTTCAGGTGTGAGCCATCATGCCCAGCCCTCCCTCATTTTCTTAATCGTAGTTTATTAGAGCTGGCATGTGAATTTAATTTGCCATTATTCAATTTCCTTTAATTTACATATTAAAGAATTGTAACAGTTCTTTACAATGAATCAAAACCATTCACTTGAATTAATTTTCTGCAGGCAGAGGCTCGTCTGCTTGAGGAACAACGAAGAGTTCAGGTTTACCTTCATGAAAGCACACAAGATGAATTAGCAAGGAAATGTGAACAAGTCCTCATCGAAAAACACTTGGAAATTTTCCACACAGAATTTCAGAATTTATTGGATGCTGACAAAAATGAAGGTGAGCCACAAGACTCATAAAACGTAGGTATTTATTATTATCTGCTGTTTTGATATTGCTTGAGATTCTAGACTCTCAAGTCAATGGTGTTACTTGCCCATGTCAGTCATTTTTAAAAAGATGCATGTGTTTGTACATCGTTATGTAGCGATTTCAGACTTCTGCAGAGCATTTTGGTTTGACTTGAGGGAAGAGTGTATTTAGAGTATGACTTGCTGCATACACTTTAGCATTAAATGATGCTACACTAAGTTTTTTCTTGACTGTTCTTCTTTTGAAAATTCTCTAAAATGAGGAGACCGTCATCTTATATTTCCCTTAACCACTCCCATGTTTTACCTGGGGCATGTTAGGAGCTCAATAAAGGGTTGAAGTTTGGGTTTTTCTTCTGTGGTCCTCACAAAGTAACCATATGCTATATACATGTCTTAAATGAAGAATTTGGGAGACCTTTTCTTAACTCATTTGTTTTTATAGTTGAGATAGAAATCCATATTCTCCTTAAATACATTCATTATTTTTAAACAAATATTCGAGTGCCTGTTATGTGTCAGGCATAAATACTATTTCAATCTTGAGAATTTTAGGAAGCATTAGAGTTGTTTCTGATATATATATATATATTTTTTTTTTTTTTGCTTATTCTTATGTTAGTGGTTTCTCATAGTAAGGAGGAAAATAAACTTACAATAACATAATTTCATTGTTACTTTTAGCAAAATGTACATATTCCAAATAGAGAATATTTGGTTATAATTAAATGCTATTTGTTATTAAAGTCTAAAAACATGGTTATTGCAGAGTATTTTTCATCTCAGTATAAATACATAATTAGTAGAGTGGATAGGCAAAGTTTGTTTCAGTGCATAAAAGGGGTTTCTTCCTCTTTCAGATTTGGGACGCATGTATAATCTTGTATCTAGAATCCAGGATGGCCTAGGAGAATTGAAAAAACTGTTGGAGACACACATTCATAATCAGGGTCTTGCAGCCATTGAAAAGTGTGGAGAAGCCGCTTTAAATGTAAGTAAGATTTCACTGAAAATCAGTCACGCTGATTATTTCCACATGTGAACTGCAAGCATGTGTTATGCATCTCTACTTCCAAATCTAAGTGGTAACATTTTCATTAGAACTCTGAGAACCTTGCTTTGGCTTTATTTTTTTTCTTTGAGGCGGAGTCTCGCTCTGTCGCCCAGGCTGGAGTGCAGTGGCGCCGTCTCGGCTCACTGCAAGCTTGGCCTCCTGGGTTCATGCCATTCTCCTGCCTCAGCCTCCCCAGTAGCTGGGACTATAGTCGCCCACCACCATGCCTGGATAATTTTTGTTTTTTTAGTAGAGACGGGGTTTCACCATGTTGGCCAGGCTGGTCTCGAACTGCAGACCTCAGGTGATTTGCCCGCCTTGGCCTCCCAAAGTGCTGGGATTACAGGCCTGAATCATTACACCTGGCCGAGAAGAAAAGCTTCTAAAACACATTGGTTCTTACATCTGAATGCAGAAAGCTTCTCTTGTTTTGACTTTATTGTGCATAATGATTAATTATTTTTGATAACATTATCAAAAATCGTGTTTTTTTAATCCTTCCTTTTCTGCTCTCTTTGGAAGGCTTCTTTTCCATGTTTAATATTGGAGTTGCTGCTGGCACTCAGTCGCCTCTAGGAATTATTAAAGGGTTGAGTATAAAGCTTTCCTTTAGGGTTTTAAAAACAATTTTATGCTGACAATATGGGAGGGAACTGGCTTAGCCGTGGATTTTGTGAAAAAGATCTCTAGGTTTTAGTAAAAACTTCAGTATGGAGTCCTCAGTGTCGGCACATACAGTGTCTTTACCGTGTGGGGATTCCAGAGCCTGGCCAGGCTGCCTGCACTCGGATCTCAGCTCCACCATCGACGGCTGTCTGACCCTTGGCGAGTTACTTCTGTCCCTGTCATTTCATTTTATTTTTATTTTTTTTAAATAGAGTGATAATGCCTCTCTCATAGGATATTTGTGAGTAAATAAAACATGTAAAGTGCTTAAATCAGGGCACTAATTGCTCAGCAGTGATGACTGCTACATGTTCTTATGAGTACACGCAATTTTTTTAATTTAAAAAACTCATTTAAAAATTACCCTTCAGTTTTTATGACTTTATTTCCAAGCTAAATATTCCTTTAAAGGGCCTGATTCACACACACACACACCCCCCTCACCCCCTGTGATTCAAAAGGGGCCAATTTGGTGAAGACATTTTTTCAGTAATAGAAGATGCCTTCCCAGTTGTTGATTCAGAACTCAATTTACCTATATGGGCAGCAGAGCCAAGTAAATTACTTGACTTTCCTTGAAATGAATTAAGTGGGAAGTCTGTTATTTCATCAGATAGATTAACGAAGCAGTTTTTGTTTTTTTCATGTAAATTGCTATATACTAGGTATGAGATTGGCCTTAGGGAACTCGTGTTCTATGTAAATATAGTTAGATTTAAAATAAACATGATAGCTGGGTGTAGTGGTGTGTACCTATAGTCCCAGCTACTCAGAAGCCTGAGGCAGGAGGGTCACTTGAGCCCAGGGGTTCGGGACCAGCCAGGGCAATGTAGTGAGACCCTGTCTCCTTTAAAAGGAAGAAAGGAAAAAAAAATAGGCATTATATATTACGTTTTCAGTTTTATAGGAAAGATGGGATATTAATTCTAATGTTCATCTTTTCCAAACCAAAGTAAGGTTCTAAATTGGAGAAGTAATCAACTATGATTCTTATGTCCCATTGTTTTCTTTCTTGGATACAATCAGCTGCCTGATATTCTGGGCACTGAATAAATGCTGTCCGATTGACTTTGTCAGTGGGAGTCTTGAATCTGACATTTACCTAACTCAACCAGTTAAAGCAAAAGTATATACCTTCTATGTAAAATCATTTCTCTATTTGAGGAAGCTTCATCTGTCAGCAATGACAACACAAATAAACTGTCTTTACCAGCAGTTACATTTTATGAGAAATCAAGCTTTTAAACAATGCTTGTACTACTTAAATCTAAGCCACTTATTAACCTGAATTTAAGAACCAAAACAAGATTTTCCCCCATGAAGAAGAGTTATAGCTCAGTAAACCCATGATGCATCCACCTTCACTTGCAAAAGTCATATATTAGTTTTTTTAGTAAGTTACTGATTCTATTTATTGTTTACATAAGAACTGTTTCTACACTGAACTCATGAAACTCTGGGTTTTTTAATCGTTGTGCTTATGAAGTAAAATGTTCAGGAAAGCAAATACTTTTCCAATTTTCTGCAAAAGGAGTGTTTCCTGAAATCCACTTTTATTCTTATTTGCAAACTTGCCATTGGCTCCTCCTGTTGGAATGTTGTCTGACTGGTGTGTGGGTTCCTCGTGCCCTTCCCTGCTCTGGGCTCACGCTTGCTACCTCCATTCTCCATCTCTGGGAAAGCCCACAGAATTGAAGCTCAGAGGGAGCGTGGGTGCCTAGGCCATAGCCTGGCACACAGTAGGTGCTTGATTACTTATTGTAAGAAAGAAACACAGCTGCTAAAAAACAAATACTTTTAAATAGGTTTTAGTTTTTATCATTTATGCGGTAAATGCAGAAGACAGATTATAACCCAAACCATAATTATTTTCAAAAACCCACTGATTATGAAAAATCAGGAGAAAAATAGGTTAGTAAAAGTTAGAATTATTGTACATGATTTTAAGTGGGATTTAATTACCTTGAGAACACAATTTTTAAAGTTTAAAAATTTTTGCCTAATTAAGTTGAATCATAGTGTACGAAAATCATTTGTAATTAGCATATTAAATGCCATAGAAGGCACTACGTAAGCGATTTTTTTAAGTGCAAAAAAGTGTAATATCAGTCCTGTGTCTTTCTCTGGACTAGAACACTATATATGTTACACTGAAGCTGTTATTGATGAAATAAACTCCTTTGAGAGGCCAAAAACAGTTTCTTATCTGGCTAGTCCTTTTATACCACTAATTTGGTTAGAAAACCGGTTTTACTGCTAATATCTGGCCTAGACTGAAATTCTTAGAGGTTTCCAGTTTATCATGTAAATCAAATATTTTTTGTGTTCGATGTTTTAGAACCTACTTATGAATTTTTCTTAAGGCATTTTGTTTTTTTCCTAGTTAAAACCAATTTAAAAATTAAAGGCTATTTCTGGAAAACTGGCTCAAAGGGAATTTCCCTCATGGCATCTCCCTCTCGCCACCTAAAAGCTGGCAGCCCTCAGTGAAGTGAAACTGAAGGGAGAGCCCTCCCAACCTGGGCGTCGGCGGGCGGGGACTGTCCATCAGGATTCTGCTTTGTTTGGAAGCGTTCTCTCCAGTCTTCAGAGAGCCTCATGATCAAGGGCATTTGTGCTCAACTGATATGTGAGGCAATCAGCCTATTGCTCTGGGGTGCCAGGAGGACTTTGGGAACTTTGCACACAAATATTCAAGGATGGGATTTAAAACTGGTTGCAAGCTGAGCAAGGAATAGGAGAAATGGCTTGTTTAATAGGCAGGTGACCCCATGCATGATTGCTGGCCCAGGAACAGGTTGGGAATGTATCGAAAAATAATCTATATTAAAATATAGAAAGCGATGGCCCCCATCCACTTAGTGAGGCTTGAAGGGGAGCATCTTGAAAGCAGAGACCATTCCTTCCTGTGGTCATTTTACAAATAATTGAATGCCCACTGTGTGTGCCTGGCCCTGTGCTAGGCTCTTAATTTTTCTTAGTTGACCAAAGCAACTACAGTCTCCTACTTAGAATGGCTCACCTTAATGAGTTTTTTGACTTTAAAATGGCATAAAAGCAATAGGCATTTATGATACTCTCAATAAACTCATCATACATTGAAAATATTGTCACACACTGAGGTCCGGACGCAGTGGCTCACACCTGTAATCCCAGAATTTTGGGAGGCCAAGGCGGGCAGATCACCTGAGGTCAAGAGTTCAAGACCAGCCTGGCCAACATGGCGAAACCCCGTCTCTACTAAAAGTACAAAAATTAGCTGGGCGTGGTGGCGGGCATCTGTAATCCCAGCTACTCCAGAGGCTGAGGCAGGAGAATCATTTGAACCTGGGAAGCGGAGGTTGCAGTGAGCCAAGATTGCACTGCTGTACTCCAGCCTGGGCGACAGAGTGAGACTCTGTCTCAAAAAAAAAAAAAAAAAAAAAACCACACATTCAGTATATGATGGGTTTATTGAAACATAATCCCAAATTGAGGAGTATTTTTAGCTGCATGATGTAGTCGGTGTTTCAACTCAAAGGGCAAACAAATTTTGCAGATCAAACCGAAATCGTCGTTTCATTTATCCAGCAAGCGTTTAGGGCATTCCTGTAGTAGACGTGATGTCAAGAATTCTGAATTAGAATGCCTTGCCTTTGTCCTTGTCACATCTCCATGACCTCATCTGCCTAGTTTAGTGCCTACATTGCATGTCCATTTGAAACTCACCTCTTCATCCATTCCTTAGCACAGAGGTGGCAGCTGTGTAGCATGCATGAGTCACTCTGCCCTCATGCTTTGTTCATTGTAAGCATTAGTAATCTAATAGGGTATAATTTCCCACAGGGTCTGGATGTGGCCTCAGAATCCTTCTCAAAGCAGTAAGCAGCCGGCCTGTCTCGATAGCGAGCTGTCTCCTCTGTCGTCTGGATGAGTCAGTGGAGCATGGGAATTCCTCCTCCCTTGGCTCTTACTGTTTTCTGTGCATTTTCTCTCCAGTCCCAAGGCTACCATCTTAATCTGGGCTTCATCTATCACTTCTCTTCCCAAATGGCCCCACACCTCTCCCATTCCCTTTTATCCCTCATGATAATTAGCAGTTTCATCTTTCAGAAATACCACTTAATACGTTTATAATTTTACTCTGCGTTCTTTTCATCCTTTGTTTTAAACAAAGCAGAATAAAGCCCTTCCTTGTGATAATATAAATCATATTATACTAAATGAAAATCCTCTAATTAGCCCACATTTTCATGAACCCCGTCTTCCAGTGAAACTATTATAATATCATTCCCCCACCCCGAAACCCTGGCTAATGTCTCTATTTGTAACACAGTCATTCTTACCTTCTGTTTGTCTTAGTCCTGCTTTTAAGGCCAGCTCAAATCCTCCCTTCTAGAAAGAGCTGACCTTAACTCTTCCATCCTAAACCCTATTTGTAAAACTCTCATCACAAGTGTACATGTGTTTATAACTTCCTGTGCTTCCTGTCACTGCACCATAGGTTGTACAGCCCTTGAGAGCGAAGCTCACGCCTCATTACAGTTTTATGCTCTGCGGTTTCGGGCCTAGCCTCTTACCCAGCAAGGATCTGTGGATGGTAATGGTGAAGGGCATCTGCTACAGGGCTGCCGTCTCGGCTCCACGACTCTTGACCCCGCTGCGTGTGTCATCTCAGCTGGAGCTCACCATTGCATAAATTTGCCTCACTCTACCTTCCTAGTTTTTCTGTCTTCTCTTCTTAGACACAGTCCTTCTTTTTTCTACCTGTGAAATACCTATTTATTTCTCAACACCCAGCTGAAAAGTTTTCTCAATCACATTGGAATGGTAGCATCTCCCCCTCGAAATAATAGCACATTGGACTGTTGATGTGACATGTGTACTACTTTATGCTTTAGATGTCCGTGTGAATGTCCCTCTCTTGTAGCAGAGATGGCTCTATCCAGTTTTGTGTCCTCAGAGCTTAGCATGACACCGTATCCAGAATAGGGTTTCAGTATACTTACATCTTAGTTATACTTCCCATTGCTCTGAAAAGGACTTGGGGCCGCTTACACAATACGTGAAATAAAATAGGATAAATAAATCAGAGAGGAGCAAAATAAGGATATGAAACACAAAATAAAGCTTAATATAATTCTCAAAGTGTGTGCAATGCAGTCCAGTACTCTGGTTAGAGTTAGTCATAATTTGCCCTGAAATCATTGTAGTCAGTACAGAGAGCTTGGCACTAAAGACAGCCAGCGCCGTGGGGTATAATCAGCTGGTAACGCAGAATGATTTTTCTTGGTGGTCAGAGCTGAGGATACTTTCTCCAGTGGCTCATCCTAAAAAGCATGGTAGTGCCGTGGACAGCATCATCAGCAGTACACGTACAAGGAAATAGGATGTCAAGTCCTTGGGTAGTTTGATAATTTTCCATGCCACCAACTTATAGCATAATGCCAAAATAAGGTTCAGGAGAAGGGTCAAATAATGCAAGCTTGTAAGTTCTTGTTAATTAATGCTTGACTATACAGTTGATTCCATTTTGAATGTTTAACACATAATGGCTCAGCAATCTGGATGTTACTGTATTCCCCTACAAAGACAGTTTTATAAATAAACATAAATCAGGCTGTAAGAGAATATTTCCTTACTCTTGGTCCTCAGGGCAGAAGTAGCAACAAAAAAGCACCTCTTTGAAACCATATCTTGATTTAGTGTCCTCAGCCTAACAGGTATTGCAGTGTGGCCCAACAGAGATGGGTCTGTTAGATACTTCAACACCCAGCAGGGCTGCTGGCTCTAACACTGGGGTGTTGAGCTGCAGACACTGACTGAGGAGCAGTGTTGTGAAAGTTATTTGCGGTTCTGAGAGAATTGCTGTGTTGAAACAGGAGAAATTTTCAGAAGCTGCTCTCAGTAGCTGGCTCCAGGATTGGGCTGATGGTATAACACTTATAAAAGGCAGCACGTCAGATAGAGAATTTGATAGGCAGAAATTAGGTAGCTCTGGCAAGTTATTTTTCAGTGGAAGACTAAGGGGTAAATCCTAGCACCTTAGCAGAAAAAGTTCTGTGATTTGGATTGGGAAGCCGAATTAGAAATAATTATAAAAGCCCAGTCATTTGTGAACTTAGACACAGTGAACAGACTAATGTACTACCAGGTACTTCTGGTAGATTTGAGTTTGGGTTTAGTTGGACATCCAAGATCCCCTTTGTCTTCTGTAGTTAAGTGCATGATTAAACAACTGAGTCTTGATGCAAACATTCTGTGGATGGTAAGAGAAGAAAATTGTCCAGTCATTGATAACATTAGCTACAGAACCTTACATTTGGAGTGTATCCCGGCTTGGTTTGCTCAAAGGAGATGGGATACACATCGATAAAACCGGCTTACACACGTAGGAAGAGGGTCAGATGAGAAACTCCTGGACTCTTAGAGCCATAGCTATTCCTTAAAGCTGGCTAATGGGTTTATGGGGGTTGATTTTACTATTCTTTTCTCATTTTGAACATTTGAAAATTTTCTATATTAAAACATTTTTTAAGAAACAAAAGAAATGTGCAGGCTTTGATTAAGTGGATGTTGGAAAGGAGAAAGTGTCTTTAGGACAAAAGGAAGCATAGTTTTGTACAGTCAGTCGAACGTTTAATTACACAAAGAACTGATATATGCTGATAATATACATTGATTCAGATAGCATGTATGCTGATCATATACACTGATTCAGATGGCATGTAGCTAAATTTGTGAATTATAGGTACATAACTTCAAAGAAACGAGGATGGTTTGGATTTATTTTATCTTGCCAAGGGATGAAGAGAATAATCATTTTCCCTAAAAGAAAATGTACAGTTGTCATTTTGGAGTCTAACATAACCAGGCTTTGATTTTTTTTTTTTTTTTTTTTTTTTTTTTTGAGATGGAATCTCACTCCGTCACCCAGGCTGGAGTGCAATGGCACGATCTCAGCTCACTGCAACCTCCGCCTCCCGGGTTCAAGCGATTCTCCTGCCTCGGTCTCCTGAGTAGCTGGGATTATAGGCATATGCCACCATGCCTGGCTAATTTTTGTATTTTTAGTAGAGACAGGATTTCGCCATGTTGGCCAGGCAGGTCTCGAACTCCTGACCTCAGCTGATCCACCCGCCTTGACCTCCCAAAGTGCCGGGATTAGAGGTGTGATCCACCACGCCTGGCCCAGGCTATCATTGTTATATTCAACATACACCCTCCTTTCTCTTAATTGTAGGGAAGACTTTAATCATTTCACAAGCAAATCCACTATGGATGCATGTCCCTACCCAAATTTGACTTTATACCCACATCAACTAAATTGGAGTTGAAATAAGTACTAAAGTAACCCTTGATTGGTTCAAGGCCAATTAGAGACCCTGCCCATGAACTTCTCTTTCCTGTCGATCCTCACTGAGTCAGGCAGCCCTACTACCCATCTTCCTATACACTACTTCTGCTTCTGAACTAACTTAATTATTCCTTTCTGAAACATCATTCTGCCTGGGGAATCTTTTCATTCTCTTCAGAGAAGTCAGTCTTTCCTGGCAAGTCTTAGTTCTACTTTCAAAGTTTAAAGAGACATTTTCGTCTCTAAACATTCAGCCCCTGAATCTAGTCCACTTACAGCCTCCACATTTACAGAGTACATTCCAAAAGGCTGAAAACAAGGACTTCAGCCTCACCTTGAACTAAAGGAAAATGTAAGTGTCAGCCAGGACTAGGGGAACAACCAGGGGACGTAACAAAGGCCAGAATCAAAATGAAACCCACACAGTGATGGCGCTGGGATCAGGAATGTGTAGATAGTAGATCAGAATCCAAAGGCAACAATGACATTAAAAATTTAAAAATTATGGTCTGAGGCGCAGAGCCATGATTCCAAGATAGATATAAATGATTGAAGCAAAAAGTAGCAGCAGGTAGGCCAGTTAAAATAATGAGAAAAGGTTGGGCATGGTGGCTCACGCCTGTAATCCCAGCACTTTGGGAGGCTGAGGCGGGCGGATTTGAGAAGAAAGTATATTCTGCTGTTGTTGGATGAAGTAGTCCATAGATGTCAGCCAGTGATTTGTTATTAATCTTGTGAGTCCTGGGGAACCCAGAGGAACTCCCTCTTCAAACAATGTTTTAGCTGAGTCTGCATGTGTTGGGGAGTTCTCCAAATTAACTCTCATGAAGTATATGATGCGTAGTAAAGGGAAGACTTAAAATGCGCTCATTCCAATGCTCCGTGTGTATGACTGAAATCCAGGAGCAGCTGCAGCAACATTTTTGAATTTAGACCAATAGAGGCTTTGGGGGAGGAGCACTTTCTTGCTGCATTCTTTAACATTGCCGGGGCATCGCCACGAAAATCATGAAGGTCAGGCACGGTGGGTGACACCTATAATCCCAGCATTTTGGGAGGCTCAGTCGAGTGGATCACCTGAGGTCAGGAGTTTGAGACCAGCCTGGCCAACATGGTGAAATCCCGTCTCTACTAAAAATAAAATTAGCTGGGTGTCATGGCATGCACCTGTAATCTCAGGTACTTGGGAGACTGAGGCAGAAGAGTCACTTGAACCAGGGAGGCAGAGGTTGCAGTGAGCCAAGATCACACCACTGCACTCCAGCCTGGGTGACAGAACGAGACCCTGTCCCAAAAAACAATAAATAAATAAAAGAATGAGAAAAGAGTACTTACTCAACTGTTAGTGTTTTTGTCTCAGTATTTTAAGTTTTAGACCACGCTCCATCTGAAAAACTGTTGGTTGCTGCTTATTGAAAGAGGTTAGGTGATAGAGTAGAAAAGGCCTATTAAGAAAATGCAAGATTATTTCTAAATGATTTTTGAGGTCTAACATTTTTTTGCCTATTAATATCAAAATTAATGTTTTCCCCTGAGCGCACACAGACTGGCAGGGGTGGACACCACAGAACCATGCCGGGCGGTGGGGACACCACAGAACCATGCCGGGCGGTGGGCACCACAGAACCATGCCGGGCGGTGGGGACCACAGAACCATGCCGGGCGGTGGGCACCACAGAACCATGCCGGGCGGTGGGCACCACAGAACCATGCCGGGCGGTGGGCACCACAGAACCATGCCGGGCGGTGGGGACACAGAACCATGCCGGGCGGTGGGGACACCACAGAACCATGCCGGGCGGTGGGGACACCACAGAACCGTGCCGGGCGGTGGGGACACCACAGAACCGTGCCGGGCGGTGGGGACACCACAGAACCGTGCCGGGCGGTGGGGACACCACAGAACCGTGCCGGGCGGTGGGGACACCACAGAACCGTGCCGGGCGGTGGGGACACCACAGAACCATGCCGGGCGGTGGGGACACCACAGAACCATGCCGGGCGGTGGGGACACCACAGAACCATGCCGGGTGGTGGGGACACCACTGAGCACCTTCCCAGATAATGGTCTAAGTACATGATCTGCACACATAACTCTCTGTGGTTTTTTTTCTGAAACCTTTGCTTCTCTATGTTTTGCATGGAGATAATATTACTTGAAGACCAAGTGCTGATGCTAATGAGAAAAACGACACTGCCCCCAAACAACTGCACGATACGTTTTTGTTACTTAATGGGGCCTCATTTCTCTCCCCTTCTTAAGGAAAAATTATCTAGAGGTAAGACTGTGGACAGTGTCGAGCCCGGTCCTGGTGTCCTGAGGTTGAGTGTTGTTGTTGACTGCCTGTCCTCAGGGAACTCTCCTAAAGCTCTTATAATTGATCTGCTCTCTTTAGCCCTTTGCTGGATGAAAGATGTGGAGGCTGAATGTACCCTCAGAGGTAGTGTAGGCAAGAGCAGCTTTCCACAGACTGTCAGATCTGTCCCCTCAGCCTGGAGAGCACCAGTTTATGTACGCGAAATGGTGAAGGAGGCTCCCCTCGAGCCTGTAGCACCCCAGTGTTCCTCTTTAGCAATATTCTTGAATGGTGCTGGGTTATTAGGAAGTGTTCGAGTGTTAAAGTATCACTTGGGATCACAACTGACCCCCAGAAATTGTGTGTAAATATATACCAACTCTCCATGAGATGATGCCCTCCGACCTCTCTGTATGCCATATTTGGTTTACCTTTTTAAGAAAGAGTAGGATAAAAAGTTATGTGAGACTCTTAACATGTATTTTCTCTTCGTGAAATTGGCGTTTAGAATTATCCTTTTAGTGGAAATGTATGGAATAAAAGGTTGTAATTCAGTTATTATTATTATGTTGCTGGTTCAGCCATTTAGGAGATGATTTGATGAATGCCACTTCACTAGGTATTTAGAAGTATGGCGGTGGTCGCAGGCAGACGTGGCCCCAGTGGGCAGCACTGAGATGTGCCCAGCAAGAAAGGCCATTAGCAAGGAATTGGCAGGTGTGATTAGTGTTGGGATGGGGTTTGGGTAATCTAACAGCAGGGCAGCCTCGGCCTATCTTGGAAATTCAGAGAAAGCGTCCCTGAAAAAAGTGTTTGAGATGGAGAAAAGAGTTAAAGCTAGCTGGGCAAAGGGGGATCCCAGACAGAACAAAGCCCCTCGGTGGGCGTACACACAGCCCATTCTAAGAATGAAGAAACCAGGTATGACCTGAGGTAGAAGGTAAGCATGAAGGCAGCATGGGCTGGCCAGACCAGGAGAGACCTTGAAAGCCGTGTTGATGATAATTGGCTTAATCCTAAGGTCTCGAGGAAACCAATGGAGAGTGATACAGTCATGGAATCGACGGGATATATGTGCTTGCTGCCATGTAGAAAGTAGGTGAAAAGAAGAAGAGTTGTTACAAGTTGTGATGGTTAATATTGAGTGTCAACTTGATTGGATTGAAGGATGCAAAGTGTTGTTCCTGGGCATGTCTGTGAGGGTGTTGCCAAAGGACATTAACATTTGAGTCAGTGGGCTGGGGAAGGCAGACCCACCCTCAGTCTGGGTGGGCACAATCTAATTAGCTGCCAGCGAATAGAAGGCAGGCAGAAAAACGTGAAAAGGCGACACTGGCCTAGCCTCCTAGCCTACATTTTTCTCCTATGCTGGATGCTTCCTGCCCTTGAACATCAGACTCCAGGTTCTTCAGTTTTGGGACTCGGACTGGCTGTCCTTGCTCCTCAAGCTTGCAGATAGCCTATTGTAGGACCTTGTGATTGTGTAAGTTAATACTTAATAAACTCCCGTATATTTATCTCCTATTAGTTCTGTCCCTCTAGGGAACCTTGACTAACACACAAGTATGCCAGTTAGGTTAGTCAGGTTTGTTGTCATGGTTCAGGTAGTGATAGTGGCCCACTGGAGACTGGGCTGGTCGTGGGGGGAATGGAGAGAAGAATGATGCAAAGATGCTGGCTTTGTAACCAACAGGTTTTGCGTTTTGACAGTTGTTAAAACTGGATGATGAGTACATGGGGTAAGTTTTACTGCTCTTTCTAATTGTGAATATATTTGAATTTTTTCCACAATAAAACGTTGAAAAGAAATGGACAGGTTATGTGGATCGAGTGGATTCACAGGAGTCATGAGTGGGAAAGCAGGAACTGAGTCCTGGGGCCCTGACGAGCTGCTGGGTGAGTGGTGGCGCTTGCCAAGAAGAGCTCCAGAGAACGCAGGACTGGGGAGCGGATCAGGCCATTCATGACATAAGGCTTTGGGAATCCCATGATGGCCCAGGGCAGGCCACGTGGGCTCACGTAGGGGAAGTTTGGTGTAGACCTGAATGTGTCTGTCCTCAGTGTAACAACTACAATCATGTAGCAGTTGAATGAGCCCTGAGGGACAGCCTGGGAGATGTCCTGTTTCTTACATGTGAAAAGCTCCCGTGAATACATGGAGGGTCCTGAATCAAACCCATTACTACTTATTTTTGTAAACCTCAAACATTCGTTCTTTGTTTTCTTGAAAAAAAACATCCATTTGATCCAGCTGATCTCTCTCCTTAAAGTTTTGTAACCTCTCTTCATCGTTAATTCCCGAATGTTAAATCTACTCCCGTTTTGAACATCTTGTCTCTATTTCCTTAAAATTCTCTCACCTATATTATTCTAGTGTGTTCTTTGTCTGCTCCTTGACCAGTTCCTAAATGGCTTTTCTCTGAACCTCAAATACTAAATTCACATTTTCAAGGCCAGATTTTTTTTTTTTTTTTTTGAAACAGAGTCTCGCACTGTCACCCCGGCTGGAGTGCAGTGGTGCGATCTTGGCTCACTGCAACCTCTGTCTCCTGGGTTCAAGCGATTCTCCTGCGTCAGCCTCCCGAGTAGCTGGGATTATAGGTGCCTGCCACCACCCCCAGCTGATTTTTTTATATTTTTAGTAGAGATGGGGTTTCCCCATGTTGGCCAGGCTGGTCTAGAACTCCTGACCCTCATGATCTGCCCGCCTCGGCCTCCCAAAGTGCTAGGATTACAGGTATGAGCTACCGAGCCCAGCCAAGGCCAGTGTTTTGACACACTTCCCTTAGTAGGTTCCATGCGAGTCCTCCCATCTCACCAGCCAGACTGCTGTAGTTGAAAGCATTTTGGAATTGGAGTCTGAAGACTTCTTGACTCCTGGAGATGTGGCTTTCCATGGGAGAAGTTGTTCCTGGCATTCCTCGGGAAATTGGTATTTTTCCAAATTCCAAATCTGACAAAAAATGGCCAAAAAATTTTGAGAAAATTCGGAAAAGTATTGTAATTCGGAAACATTATAGTCAACAGAGAGATGTCACTGGTTCAGAGGAGTCCACCAATGACATCGCAAGCAAGAGCGTGGAGTAAGTCGAGGCTGGCGTTTTCGGGAAAGAGGGTGAAGGCGTGTGGCAGGGAAGCCGTGCAGGCTGAGTGGTCAGGCTGCCAGGTGGGCAAGGCCTTGTAAGGTGGGTCTGTAGCCCCCTGCTGCTAAGGGTGAAGTCATTCTTGCAAATAAAATAAGTATTAATATTTATATACATAACGTACTACACATAAATCCTGCGAGTGGCCTTCCAAAAAAATAGCAAGTTTTGGAAGCAAATTGAGCCCTTAAATTGGCAGTTTTGACACGCAGTTCTTTGTAGGGCCGTTAACTTGTTAAGAGATCCTGCATGTTACCGTGTTCGAAAACTACCCAGTAACGTTTCTAGCACTTTCTAGTGTTTGAATCCTCGCTGTAGGCTGGAGCACTTTGTAAATACTGTAACAGAAGGAAGGCAGAGAGAAGTGTATCTGAATGTTCTGGAATAATTTGATGTGAAATCTGAAAGTGATCTAAAATCTGAATTGGCAGAAACAATATCTATTTCAGTGGCAAAACCACAATTAGGTCAAGCAGAAAATATTTTCATTGTTTAAAAGAAGCAAGCTTATATGAAATAAGATATGGCCCAACTTGGAGGTGCTTTTGGTTCACTCTGAAGATTAAGACCATCCAGGCAAAGTGGAAGAAGCTTCCCTACATCTGGGATAGCCATGAAACAAAGAGCAAGGCTATCTGGAAGTGCAGTTAACGCTCTGTGTGTTTTAACATTTTTAAGATGGTAATTTTAAAATAGTAAATATCTGCAATACTGCCTTTGAATATTAAGTGATTTTTATTTGGCAATTATTTTGCATTAAGTTCCCTTTTAATGTTTTCTCTTATCAAATGTTTATGTCAGGTAGAGACCATATTTATATCTTATTGAACCTATCACAATATATTCATAATAATAATAAACCTTGCATTTATTGTATAGAGCTTTTTTTAACAGAAAACTTCAGACACTCCTAGTGTAACCCTGTTGCAGAAAAATCATTCATCCTTACTTTTACACGTTATTTTTTAAAAACAAGTAAATCAATCAAATTGTAAAAAATGCAGACTAGGTAGAATTGGGAATGCTGATTTCTGGCACCTGAGCCCTGCAGATTAATGGATCGGTGTTGTGGAAACACGGGTGTGCCCCAGCGCCTGGGTCTGTGCTTGGCTAGGGGTGGTCCGGAGCTCCCTCCCACCAACCTTTCCAGCCCGGCTCCCGCGCAGCCCGGAGCCAAGCCTGTCTCTGCCACCAGTTCCTGGCAGTGCGCTTAGCTGTGACAGACAGTTCATCTGTAGAATGGGGATGAAAACAGCACCTGCTTCCCAGCGTGGGCTGTCGCGGCCCCGTAAAGGGTGGTGGTGGCGTGCACTGCATGCCCAGCAGCAGCGCTCTTTTTCTTGTTAGCACTTAGCTCAGTCTCCTTTGCTTTCCATTGTCGCTGCCTGCCTTTGGCCACAGCAGCCTCTGCGGCCAGCCTTCGCGTTGCATTTCCACGTTGTTCCTTGTTGCAGGGAGGCCCCTTTGCTGCCCTGCGCCGTGCTCTGCCCCTCTTCCCGTCCTGCGGTGAGGCCCTGACCCCTCGCAGCGCCACGCAGATCCACGCCTCTGGTTTGCAGTGGGTGGGGGACCAGTCAGACTCGCGCCCTGAGCCCCGCTTTCCCTCGGGTTGCCTGCGCAGCCGGGCTGATGACCGACCTGAGCGGCTAAACGCCTTCTCCAGCTGAAACAGTCCAGACTGTTTAACAAGGAGAAATTGGCAAAGCAGAACTGTCGCTTGGAAAATGCTGTTTTCGTGATCTCTGAGTTTTCACTGTTTTTAATGCAAGTTCGAAATCAATATTTAGTTTTGAGTGTGGAGAATAGATTGTTTTTTATGTATGTAAACAAAATGTCCTATGTGTTTCAGTGATGGTACCAAAAGTATTTCTTGATCTTATTTCTTAACTTTGAAAAGGTATCTATAGCTTTTAGAATATTTTATATACTAGTACATGCATTGTATACATTAATACACAATTTAATCCCCAATAACCATCTTTTGTTTCTATTTCTGCCCCCATTTAAGGACCCCAAAATGTATGTACAGACAGTGCTTGATGTTCATAAAAAATACAATGCCCTGGTAATGTCTGCATTCAACAATGACGCTGGCTTTGTGGCTGCTCTCGATAAGGTAGGTGTGTGACGGTTGTGACTTGCCTGTAGTATATGTGGATGGGGCGTTTGTCTCTAACTGTATTTTGTGTAACACAGGCTTGTGGTCGCTTCATAAACAACAATGCGGTTACCAAGATGGCCCAGTCATCCAGTAAATCCCCTGAGTTGCTGGCTCGATACTGTGACTCCTTGTTGAAGAAAAGGTATTAAATGACCCTATGTTTTCTTAGTCTACCTGTTTAAAATCTCAGCTTTTATATGAGGAATTAAAACTTACATTACATTTTACATACATTAAATTGTAAATTTTGTGCCTCATGAGAAAATGCTTGAACGTAATCGTCTTTCCGGTTGAAAATCCGCCTTCCCTCCCACTGGCTGTTTTGAAAACAGAAGGTGTCTCAGTGTATTGTGGGACTTTGGTTATTCTCCATCCAAGTACTAACCCGGCCCCACCCTGTTCGCTTCTGAGATCAGACGAGATCGGGCACGTTCAGTTCAGGGTGGTATGGCTGTAGATTACCTTTGTTGTTCTGTGTAGTTTTAAATTTTTGTTAGATGAGTTTCTGTTGCTGTTTCATATTCTTTACTTTTGAATCTCATTTCTCAATTGATATGTTTTCTAATCAGTGTATGTGTATTAAGATCTGGAAGCAAGATAATATATAGCTTTCTCCTCTGCGTTGTGTTTTGAAGTTCTCACTGATTGTTTTGTTTGTATGTTCTGGTTTCTCTCAGCTTCTCTTTTACTTTAAGTGTCTTTCAGTTTAGAGATGCTCTACTCCAAATATCACAACAATACGTTTTAAAGATTTTAATGAAGGAAGCCAATCTCCTTCTGGCTTTCTGTTGCAATAGTTTTCCCCACTCCCAAATTATACTGGTTTTGATATTAATAAATTATATTTGAAACAGCTCTTGAAGGCTAGCATAACCCCAATACAAAAGAGACCGAGAATATCCACATATACCAGAATGAAAAGACTACAAACAAGTGTCACTTGAGAATAGAGTTGCAGAAATCTTAAGTAAAATATTAACAAGCCAGATTTACCTGTGAACTAAATAATAATTCTTCAAAACATAGTATAGCTTTCTAGGAACGTCAGGATAACCCAGCAGTACCAAGTCTGATGTAGTGTACTGCATTAACAGAGAACTGTGTAAAAACTATGTGGCCTTTTTGGTAAATGATGGGAGAACATTTGATGAAAGTCAATAGCTTTCTCTTAACCCAGTTTACCCAAGGCCAGTGAGAAACTCTAAGTGTTTGATTTTTTTTTTTTTCCCTGTTTATTGCAATAAACAGGAATATTTATTCCTGGTTTAGTGTGTAATTTAACAAGTCGGATCCTCTCCAGAAATGAGAAGGGGCTTTAAATTGGAAGGCCTCTTATGACTTGGTTTCATTCTGGGGGGCTGCATATTATGACTATGGAGATACTCTACTGGGTCTTCAGTTTGTTTGACAGAACACTTAGTATCATGGGTTTTTTTGGTTTTATTTTTTTTGTTTGTTTGTTTGTTTTTGTTTTTTTGAGACTTAGTCTTATTCTGTCACCCAGGCTGGAATGCCGTGGCATGATCTCGGCTCACTGCAACCTCTGCCTCCTGAGTTCAAACAAGTCTCATGCCTTAGCCTCCTGAGTAGCTGGGACTACAGGCATGCCGCCACACCCAGCTAATTTTTTTTTTTTTTTTTTTTCAGTAGAGACAGGGTTTCACCATGTTGGCCAGGCTCATCTCCAACTCCTGACCTCAAGTGATCCACCCACCTCAGCCTCCCAAAGTGCTGGGATTACAGGTGTGAGCCACCGTGCCTGGCCTTAGTGTCCTTTTTATCCCTTGTCTTTTCATAAATGTCCCTCGTCAAGTCTACTGATTACTGGTTAAGGCCACTGATGCAGACAGAATGGCAGAGACATTTCCACAGCATCTATTTAACGAGTGTGTGTTGGGCGAGTGGAGTCAGGGAGGCACTAAGTTAAACTGCTCCAAGGGAAGAGGAACACCCCTGACCCAAGAGTGCCGAGAACAGGGCTGGGTTTTCTGAACCAACTGTTCTCCAGTTGGAGACACCTCTTCTCCAGTTGGAGACACGTCTTCAGAGTTTCTGTGGTGGCTGATTCGTTTTCTATGAATCAGGGGTGTCGTTTATAAAGCGGTCTTGTAGAAAAGACCTGTACAAAACTTCATCTACCTTTAAGTCACTTTTGAATTATTGTTTGTTCATAGAGTGAATCAGTTGTTAAAGGACAATCATCTCTTGTACATATAACTACAGAGGGCAGCAGTTTAGTAGGAATTTAAACCCCTTCATTATCTTTAATGACTGGGCCATGAAAGGGAATCTATGTGCCTTTTTATTTCTCCAAAGTTAAATTACAGCGGACTAGAAAGCAATTGGTAAAGTGAATTTCCTTTACTGAAGTTTAAGTGGATTATCTTAAAGGCAAACTTCTTCAGAATGTTTTTGGAAACGTTTTACAAATATCTCCTGTTGGTTTTCACCTTGGATATTCTAAATGACTATTTCATAATCTGTTCTTCAATGATGAGGTTATGGTATGAGATTGCCAATTTGTAAGGAAAGTCAACCTTCCGTCTTCCTCTGCACTCATCTGATGAGAACTGATCTTTTGAATGCTTGAACCTGCTTTCTGGCTGAGTGGTGCTTGTTTAAATGTACTGATGTTTTAAAACATGGTATCTTTTTTAAATTTTCAGTTCCAAGAACCCAGAGGAGGCGGAACTAGAAGACACACTCAATCAAGTGGTAAGTGCTTCATGATCATACCCATTTCCAGTAGCTGTGTATTTCACAAGCTGTTTGTCATGTTATTTATAGAGGGCCTGTGAAATGTAAAAAGTAATAATCATTGATTTTATTTTGAATCTATGGTTTTACTTCCTAAATTGAGTTACTACTTTTAGCATTCAGATTTTTCTCAGTAATAGTCCAACTCACTGAATTAAGGGATTCACAAAACTTTCAAGACTCTGGGGTGGAGTTTTTGCCATCATAAACGCTGGTGTACAGACCTGCCCGAAGCCAAGGGCACATCTTGGCTCCTGGCTTGTGGCCGGTGACAGTCGGCTCTGCACTGTCAGCTTGTGTGTGTGCTTGTTAAGTGTGTTGTCTCGGTGGCTTTGCCAGATGGTTGTCTTCAAGTACATAGAAGACAAAGACGTATTTCAGAAGTTCTATGCGAAGATGCTCGCCAAGAGGCTCGTCCACCAGAATAGCGCGAGTGACGATGCCGAAGCCAGCATGATCTCCAAGTTAAAGGTGAGTTTCATCTTCCTGAAAAATCCCAGCTTCCGAGTCATTATTAAAACAGCTCTTAGTCTCTCCATGTTATGAGGCAGGCAGAGGAGTTTGTGCAGTGGTTTGTACAAGAAGCTCTGCCGCTGCTCTTCTGAAAGCCTCCCACAACTATCGCTCTACTCTCGTTGGGCCCCAGTGCCTTCCTGACCCCTTCCCCCCAACGCCCCCCGTGGGGCTTCCATCCTACCCAGGCCTGGCTGGGCTCAGCTCACCATCTGTGGGGCCTCTCCTGCCTCTCACACCTTTGGCCTTGGAGCGCATTCACATTGTGCTGGCCTGGAGCTGTGTGGAGGTTTTGTTTGCTCTGGGCTTGGTTGCTTTGCTGTCGGCAGCTCTTCTTCCGCCACCTCCTTTGCGCACCTGTTTGTCAGCGCTGTCGACTGCTCTTATCTGACTTGGAGCATATTTTACTGTGACCCGAAATTATGTGGGTATCTTTGTCAGCGTGGGCTGCCGTGAGAGAATACCATAGACCAGGTGGTTTAAACAACAGAAATTGTTTCTCACAATTCGGGAGGCTGCAAGTCCGAGATCAGGGTGCCTGCTGATTCGGTTCCTGGTGCGGGCCCTCTTCCGGCTGTGTAGGCAGCCACCTTCTTGCAGTGCCTCACGTGGCAGAGAGAGTGCAGAGCTCCTCTGCGTCTCTTACAAGCACACCAGTCCCGTTGTGAGGCCCCACGTTCAAGACCTCATCCCTCCACATAGCATCACATTGGAGGTTTGGGCTTCAACACAGGGATTTTGGGGGCACACAGTTCAGTTTCTGGTAAGAGATAGAGACAAATTATTTCATCACTGTATTCTACCATAGTGCCAGGACGCCTTGCTCTTAGATGCTCATAAATTGTGCGTGAATTGTGTGTGCAAAGACTTCACTGGGCAACAGAGAGTTGTGGGGTTTTCGACAGTGTATTAATCCATGCATATTTGTACTGTAAAATAGAGCAAAATGGTACTAGCTTTGCTAGTAGTTCCATATAATTATATATTGTATACTCTGATTTCTCTAAGAGTCCCTTGTATACATTTATATTTTTGTACAAATTAATAAGACAGTCGTCTGCGTTCTTCTCAGCAAGCTTGCGGGTTCGAGTACACCTCTAAACTTCAGCGCATGTTTCAAGACATTGGCGTGAGCAAAGATCTGAATGAGCAGTTCAAAAAGCACTTGACAAATTCTGAACCCCTAGACTGTGAGTATCCGTGTGTCTGTCTGTTGTGTTTACAGGCAGAGTTCTTTGTAGCAAATGAAGAAATGACAAAGTATTAGGTGAAGATGGGAGGGACTTTGGTCAGAAATTCAAGAACTAAGAATCAGGAGATTCTTCCCAAATGCCCAACCCTCCTCCCCCAACTCCCGTGTGACATTAGGAGATGACAGCCCCTGAAGTGGTGTCAGCTGTACTGGGGCGAGGTCACCACCTATTGGGATCTGGGGAGGGACTCACAGGCGTGGTTTTGTCTTGTAGTAAACCTTAGCTTGAATCCATTCTAGCGTTTATTTTCATGTTCCCTTGGCCTGCATAGGTAACAGTCAAGCTAAAGACCTGTGGCTTCAGACTGGGATTAGGGATCAGTACAGGCAGATACAGGTGATTCGGTTCTCCAGGAGAGGCAGCTGGGCTGGTATGTTAAGGCCTCGCATAGTAGTAGAATGGCAGATTTATGCTTACGTCATCTTTTGATCATCTTTGTCTTTTTAAAGGAAAAATGGAGAGTTTTATTTTTCCCAAATCAGGATAACGATTCCATTGTAAACCTGGACAGTTTTGCCAGTGGGCTTTGTAACTATCTGTGAAGATGAAATTAGTGTTATAATTTATAGACCATGTGTGTCTTTTCACAGTAATAACTGAAACACACACTGTAGTGAAGTTAGCAGTTTTCTCCTGCTTGTAAGTTTCCATGAGTCTGGGGCTGTGATGATGCCGGGCCTGGCGAGCCCAGGCGTGGCTTGAGTGGACTCAGTGATTCAGGACTGAAAAGGAAAGCAAGGGAAGCAGGGCAGGCATGTGACAGCAGAATTCCGAGGTGGAAGCGAAATGAAGACTGTCACTCTTTGGAAGAAAAGAATATCTGGCTCTTGCGCTTTTTGCTAATTTTAATTGAATAAAATGTTCAATTCTTAATTTTATATTCAAGCAGGATTTTTATTTAATGTGCTTTTTAATAAAGAGCAACCTACATTCATCTGAAATGATTGAATTTTTCAATTTATAAACGAATTAATGTATTCCAGAATGTTCACTCTCCCCTCTCTTCCGCCCCACAGTGGACTTCAGCATTCAAGTGCTGAGCTCCGGGTCCTGGCCCTTCCAGCAGTCTTGTACGTTCGCCTTGCCGTCAGAGGTAAGGATGGGTTTATCTGCCGTCCCCTTAGTGCTAGGCGGAGGGTGGGGCGGGGCAGCCTTCGCTGTGGAAGGGGATAGGCCTGCAGACGGCCTTCCTGCCGGCTGGCTGCGTCACAGTGAACCGTGAGGCAGCACTCAGGGAAGAGCCCTGTGCGGTGGGGCAGGTCTGGATGTCTAAAGGTGGGCTGGCTGGCCCAACTCTACACACACACATGTTTCTTTATTGTAATTAGAGCCTAATTAGTTGTGTAATGAACACCTTGACGAACCTGCTGGTCTTGAAGTATGAACCTTTTTTAAGATCGTACCTTCCAGTGCTTAAAGCGCTTTACAAGAGAGGCAGACACCTGGCGTTCGTATTTTACTTTTATATAAGCACTGACTTTGTACTGTAGGCTTGGAACAGTGTGCTTTGCTTAGAAACACTGCCTGTAGGACGTGGTGAGATCTGTATTCCATATAATGCTGTCCTTTTATCTAGTTGGAACGTAGTTATCAGCGATTCACAGCTTTCTACGCCAGCCGCCACAGTGGCCGAAAATTGACGTGGTTATATCAGTTGTCTAAAGGAGAATTGGTAACTAACTGCTTCAAAAACAGATATACTTTGCAGGTAAGATCACGTTTGTGTCTTAAAATGTTTCTGTTCTAAATGAGCATAAGGTAAATTATAGAAATCATTAGCAGTTGACTCAGCAGCAGAATCTAGAATTCAGCTTCTGGTGAAATAGTGGCAAGTTTAAAGCATGGAGTTGTAAGAATCAGAGGAGCCAAATTCCAATTCTTTCTGGCTGGGGAACAAGTTATTTAATGATTGTGAGCCTCAGTTTTCTCCTCCATTCATGGGATGTTAGTGCTTATACTTGGGAATTGATGTGAAAGTTAAATAACGTATTTAGTTAAGTGTTTGGCACGGCTCCTGCCGGACACACATCAAGTGTTCAGGTAGTGACTTAAAACGCTGGAGTTGCGTGCATTTAATTATAACAGCTCTCCACCTTTGACAAAGCAGTTTCACATTAACAACAGTGCTTACAACGATATTGAGTATAACCTAGTTTATAACTGTGTAACTAAGAATATTTCCATTTTGTAGGTGAGAAAACTGAGGCTTGGGTTAATTGAAGTGAATTTCTCTGAATCCTAGCTTATCTGTAGCTGAGCCAAAATTTCAGTTAAAGTCTTTTCTCTTAAAGTTCAGGCTTGGCTGATGTGGTGGCTCATGCTGGTAATCCTAACACTTTGGGAGGCTGAGGCCAGAGAATCGCTTGAGGCTAGAAGTTTGAGACAAGCCTGGACAACACAGCAAGACCCCATCTCTATAAATTTTTTAAAGTAAAAAGAAAAAAAAACTCCAGGCTCTTTCTACTTCACTTTTGTACAGAGTGGGCTTCACAAGTAATGGCATAATTTAGTCTCTGAGAAGGTTTCACCAATAAACTTCTGAGAACAACTACAAGTCTATGTTTAAGTATTAAGAAACTTCAGAATGGGTTGTTCTGCAGGCTCAAGCTGCTCATTAATTTAAACTTTTCATAAATCTACTCTGACTTAAAATTGTTAAAATGCATAGTATTGTTACGCTGGCTCGAGAGGTCTTTATCAAGTTGAATGTTTCTTACTATATAATTGAAATTTTGTTTCATTTATCCCTAAATATTCGTAGAAGAATCCATGTGTTCGACTATAGTACCTGGAATTTCAGTGTCCAGTTTTTGACAAGGCGGAGGCTTTGCCTAGGGTGTGTCTGCCATGTTAAGGCAGCCAAGAGCGGGCCCAGTAGAAGACATTAGCAACACACTCATTCCCTTGCGTCTCTGTTCAAGGCCCTGGAAGCGCTGTTGTCTGTGGGCCCCCCTGAAACGGGCATGTGGCATTTTTTGTTTGTTTCTCTTTTCATTGACTGAGGTCTTGGCTGGGCGAGCAGTGGCTGACAGTCATGGGTCATTACTTGTTGCTGTCGATTCTGCAAGGAAAGAGGGAGAAGAGAGGAAGGAGTCTTCAGGGGCATTCATTCGCTCGCACACTCTCAGCAATCAGGAACCAGCGCGTGCTACCTGTCTTTTAGAAGATACTTTAGGGCCGGGCACAGTGGCTCAGCCTGTAATCCTAGCACTTTGGGAGGCCGAGGTGGGCAGATCACAAGGTCAGGGATTCGAGACCAGTCTGGCCAGCATGGTGAAACCCCATCTCTACTAAAAATACAAAAATTAGCTGGGCGTGGTGGTGCTCGCCTATAGTCCCAGCTACTCGGGAGGCCGAGGCAGGAGAATCCCTTGAACCTGGGAGGCAGAGGTTGCAATGAGCTGAGATTGTGCCACTGTACTCCAGCCTGGGTGACAGAGCAAGACTTTGTCTCAAAAAAAGAAAACCTTTAGTGCACTTGCCATTTCATACTTTACTTACTTTTTTCCTACTTTCATAGTAAAGTACTTAGGATTAGAAAACCAAATATAATTTGATATTTGTGTTGTTTTACATCAAGAATGTGCCAAAAGATAATACTTCTTAGCTCATGTGCCAAAAACAGATTTGGAGGTTGATGCTTAACATGTCCACATATACCAGGTGTGTGTATATGTGATTTTCGCTATAAAACGAGTGGGGACATACGTATCTATAGTATATATCCACATAGACAATACATTTTTTGAAAAAACTTCAAATTATTTTAATGTTTGAAAACATGGAAGATGAATGACTTTGGGAAGATGTCGCATTGTGGTGGCATTGCCACGTTTTATATTCCCTTTTAAATAGATCTGCGCTTTGTTTGTACTTGTTTAAAGAATGTGTTTCATAAATAAGTTCTTCAAACTTAGGCCATGTATTTTTGGAGGTGTTTCCATGCATTTAAGTTTTCCTTCTTTTTCTTTTCTATGGGGGGCCTCAAAGGCGTCTACATTCCAGATGGCCATCCTGCTTCAGTACAACACGGAGGATGCCTACACCGTGCAACAGCTGACCGACAGCACCCAGATTAAAATGGTATTCTCCTCTCAGCCTCTTCGTTCTGTCGAGCTGCCATTTCCTTGTTCTCGCGGATATTGTTAGGAAAGATAAGGGAGAGGATATGGGCATCTTTCATTTGAAATAGATGTTTGCCTCATGAATATGAATATGTTCTTATTCCAGGATTTTAATGTGCATTATGAAAGTCTTAATTTTAAAACTCAGTGTTGAGCCAGGCATGGTGGCACGTGCCTGTAGTCCCAGCTTCTTGGGAGGCTGAGGCGGGAGGATCACTTGAGCCTGGGAGGTCGAGGCTGCAGTGAGCTATGATCATGCCACTGTACTCCAGCCTGGGTGACGGAGACCCTGTCTCTTAAAAATAAAACTCAGTGTAACACACACATACTCCTCATCCATGCATTTCCCTCATTCGTTTAACCAGTTCTTAACTGTTTCTCCAGCTAGGCTTTTCTTACTAAGCTTAAATTTCCACCTTAGTATTATTTTTCCTGCTAGTCATGTTTTTTATTGAGATATATTTCAGATAATAAAATTTCACATAACATAAAAGTCATTTTAAAGTGTACACAGTGGTTTTCAGTATATTCACAAGCTTAGAGAACTACCACCATTATCCAATTCCAGAAGGTTTTATCATCCCAAAAAGAAACCTGCACCCATTAGCAGTAACTACCAACTAGCTCCCAGCCCCTGACAACCATTAATTTACTATCAATTTGCCTGCTCCAGACATTTCATATCAATGGAATCATATAACACATGACTTTCTGTGCCTGTTTTCTTTCCCTTAGTGTATACTGTTTGCAGGGTTTGCCTATGTTACAGCGTGTGTTGGTACTTCATTTCTTTTTGTGGTCGAATAATCCAGTGTATAGCTGGACCACATTTTATTTGTTCATCAGTTGATGTACATTTGAGTTGTTTCCAATGATGAACAATGCTGCTGTGAATACGTTTTCAGTTTTCTTGGGTGTATACCTAGGTATAGAACTGCTGAGTCCTGTAATCACTGTGAATGTTTTGAGGAACTGCCAGACTGTTCCATGGTGGCTGTGCCATTTCATATTCTCACCAACAGTGTATGAAGTTTTCAGTTACTCCATATCCTCTCCAACACATTTGTTATTTTCTTTTTTAAAAAAAATTATAGCCATCCCAGGGGTATGAAGTAGTATCTTGTGGTTTTTACTTGCATTTCTCTAACAACTAATGATGTTTAGAATCTTTTTTGTGTTTATTGGCCATTTGCATATCTTCTTTGGAGAAATGTTTGATCAGATTCTTTGCCTGTTTTTCAGTTGGGTTATTTGTCTTTTTGTTGAGTTGTAAAAATTCTTTTTTTTTTTTTTTTGATAAACAGACATGTTTAATGATAGCTTGCTCTTCATAGAGATGCCTACAGAGACTTTTAGTCTATAATCCAGGAGAATGTAACCATGCAACACAGACCAATTAGCCAAATGCAAATAAACTAGATTCTTACCACAACTACCCTATAAACACTGCAACTGTTCTTTCCAACAGGACCCTAATCTTATGTGAAAACACCTACTGTGGGGGAACCAGAAAGCTAGCTATGTGGCCAAAAGGAAAAAATAGCAGTTCAGTGGTTAATTGGTGAAAGCAGGAAATTTGTGCCCTTTACTGTGCTGCTGTTGCTGCTGTTGCTGCTGCGGCAGGTGCTGCTGTTGCTGCTGGTGTTGCTGCTGTTGCTGCTGGTGTTGCTGTTGGTGTTGCTGTTGTTGCTGCTGCGGCAGGTGCTGCTGTTGCTGTTGTTGCTGCTGCGGCAGGTGCTGCTGTTGCTGTTGGTGTTGCTGTTGTTGCTGCGGCAGGTGCTGCTGTTGCTGTTGGTGTTGCTGTTGTTGCTGCGGCGGCAGGTGCTGCTGTTGCTGTTGGTGTTGCTGTTGTTGCTGCTGCGGCAGGTGCTGCTGTTGCTGTTGTTGCTGCTGCGGCAGGTGCTGCTGTTGCTGTTGGTGTTGCTGTTGTTGCTGCGGCAGGTGCTGCTGTTGCTGCTGGTGTTGCTGCTGTTGCTGCTGGTGTTGCTGTTGCTGCTGCGGCAGGTGCTGCTGTTGCTGTTGTTGCTGCTGCGGCAGGTGCTGCTGTTGCTGTTGGTGTTGCTGTTGTTGCTGCGGCAGGTGCTGCTGTTGCTGTTGGTGTTGCTGTTGTTGCTGCGGCGGCAGGTGCTGCTGTTGCTGTTGGTGTTGCTGTTGTTGCTGCTGCGGCAGGTGCTGCTGTTGCTGTTGTTGCTGCTGCGGCAGGTGCTGCTGTTGCTGTTGGTGTTGCTGTTGTTGCTGCGGCAGGTGCTGCTGTTGCTGTTGCTGTTGCTGTTGTTGCTGCTGCAGCAGGTGCTGCTGTTGCTGCTGTTGCTGTTGTTGCTGCTGTTGCTGCTGGTGTTGCTGCTGCGGCAGGTGCTGCTGTTGCTGCTGCTGTTGCTGTTGTTGCTGCTGTGGCAGGTGCTGCTGTTGCTGCTGCTGTTGCTGTTGCTGCTGCGGCAGGTGCTGCTGTTGCTGTTGTTGCTGCTGTTGCTGCTGCTGCTGCTGTTGCTGCTGCGGCAGGTGCTGCTGTTGCTGTTGTTGCTGCTGTTGCTGCTGGTGTTGCTGGTGTTGCTGCTGCGGCAGGTGCTGCTGTTGCTGTTGTTGCTGCTGCGACAGGTGCTGCTGTTGCTGCTGTTGCTGTTGTTGCTGCTGCAGCAGGTGCTGCTGTTGCTGCTGTTGCTGTTGTTGCTGCTGCTGTTGCTGCTGCTTTGGTCTTCTTAGTTTTGTTCTTTTTGTTTCTCTTCTTCAGTCCATCCATGTTAGCTCTCAGTAGGTTTGAATGAGCCATCTGAAACTTACTCACTTCTTTGGAGCTCACCACAGTGCTGATCTTCTTTTTCCCATCGGTAGCTCTTAACAGACACTTGTTGTCTGCGGGCTCAAAGCCCTCCACAGTACCTTTCTTTGGAATGGGTTTGGTTCGACCGTCATACTTCTTCAAGGTGATATAGACGCTGCCCGACGTCCGGCACTTCTGGACAAGTCTGGTCAGCTCCATCAGGAACTGCTCGCTCTCCAACACCACCATCGCGACGACGCTGGCTCGACTTAAAAATTATTTTAATATTCTGTATACTAGATCCTTATCAAATACGTAATTTGTAAATATTTTCTCCCATTCTGTGGGTTGTCTTCTTACTCTCTTTCTTATATACACATTTTTAATTTTAATGAAGCCTATTTTATCTATTTTTTCTTTTTGCTGTTTGTGATTTTGGTGTCATTTCTAAGGAGTCATTGCCTAGTCTGAGGCCAAGGACTGTTCTTTCCCTGTTGTTTGGTGCTGACAGACTTGTCAAAAGTCATTTGGCCATAGGTATACATGGGTTTATTTCTGGATTCTCAATTCTTTTCCAGTGATCTGTATATCTATACTATGTCAGTATCACGCTGTCTGGATTACTATTGTTTTGCAGTAAATCTTGAAATGGAGACCCCTAACTTTGTTTTTTCACCCCAAGATTATATTGGCTATTGTGAGTCCCTTATGTTACCTTATGAATTTCCAGATCAGCTTGTCCATTTCTGCAAAAAGTGCAGTTGAGATTTTGATAAGGATTGCACTGAATCTATAGATTGCTTTGGGGAGTGTTGCTATCTCAACAGTATTTTAAGTCTCCCATTCCATGAACATTGGATGTCTTTTCATCTATTTAGGTTGTCTTTTCTTTCAACTGTGTCTCATGGTTTTCAGTGTATGCATCTTGTATTACTGTCAATTTATTCCTAGTTTATTATTTTTGATGCTAATGTAAATGGAATTGGTTTTTAGTTTTTTAATTGAGACAGAGTCTTGCTCTGTCTCCCAGGCTGGAGTGCAGTGGTGCAATCTTGGCTCACTGCAACCTCCGCCTCCTGGGTTCCAACAATTCTCCCGCCTCAGCCTCCCAAGTAGCTGGGATTACAGGCACAAGCCACCATGCCTGGCTAATCTTTTGTGTTTTTAGTAGAGACAGGGTTTCACTATGTTGGCCAGGCTGGTCTCGAACTCCTGACCTCAGGTGATCTGCCTGCCTCGGTCTCCCAAAGTGCTGGGACTACAGGCGTGAGCTATCGCGCCTGGTGCAATTGTTTTCTTAATTTCACTTTTTTCTGGTTTTTTTTGAAACCAGGTCTCACTCTTGCTCAGGATGGAGTATAATAGTGCAGTCACAGCTCACTGCAGTATCAAATGATCCTCTCTCCTCAGCCGCCGGAGTAGCTGGCACTATGCCCAGCTGATTTTTGTATTTTTTGTAGAGATGGTGTTTCACTGTGTTGCCCAGATTGGTCTTGAACTCCTGGACTCAAGTGACGTTTTCACCTTGGCCTTCCAAAGTGCTGGGATTACACAGGCATGAGCTACCATGTCAGCCTGTTTCACTTTCTGATTGCTTACTGCAAATGTATAGAAATACAACTCATTATATTTTGATTCTATAACATTGCTAAAGGTTTATTGGCTCTAATTTATTAGCTCAAATAGTTTTTGGGGGGATTCTTTAGCGTTTTTTGATATACAGCCATATTATCTATAAATACAGACAGTTTTGCTTCTTCCTTTTCCTATTTGGCTGCCTTTTATTTCTTGTTTGTCTTTTTTTTTGCCTGATTCTTCTGGCTGGAATTTGTGGTACACTGTTGAATGGATGTGGTAAGAACAAGCATCCTTGTCTTGTTGCTGCCCTTACTGGGAAAGCTTCCAGCCTTTTACTGTTTAACTGCGATGCTAACCAGTGACGGTGTTAGCTGTGAGTTTTTACTAGATGTCCGTTATCAGAATAAAGAGGTTCCCTTTTATTCTTAGCTTATTGAATTTTGTATCATGAAAGAGTGTTGTAGTTTGTCAAACTGCCTTTTCTACTCCGTCGAAGTAACTGTGCTTTTTTTGTCTGTTAATATGGTGTATTGCGCGGATGTTGAACTACCCTGGTGTTTTCGGGGTGAATCCCACTTGGTCATGGTGTCTCATCGCGTTTCTATGTTGTTGGCTTTAGCTTGCCGGTGTTTTCTCGAGTTTTGCATTTATATTCATAAGGGACATTGCTCTATTGTTTTCTCAAGATGTTCGTTTGGTTTTAGTGTCTGGCTAATACTGGCCTTATGGACTGAGTTAGGAAAGTCATTTTGAATGACTATTTTGTAGTCATTCTTCAAATTACTCCCAAATATATCTTCAAATTCTCATAACAAAATGAGTTTGTGCCTTTGTAGGTTGGAGGCTGGGTTGCCCCCTAGACTATGGGGAGGGCTGTGCAGACGGGCCCTGAGGACAGGGCTGACGGGGGTGACTGTCCAGTCGCAGACGGGCCCTGAGGACAAGGCTGACGGGGGTGACTGTCCTGTCTTCGCTTGGCTGCTTCTGATCAGGGTTCTCGGCCACTCTCCGGACTGGTTCTCAGTGTTAGAACTCCTTCAGGAGGCTGCAGCTGCTCTCTCCTTTCTGCCTACAGTAGACGTTGTCCAATCAGACCTGGCTCAGGAGGTGGGCACCCCCGCACCTACTCTAGATGCAGCTGGCAGTATTGGAATGGCCGCTGTGCAGCTCTGGCTCAGTTACTAGACTAGAGAGGGGCCTCTCACTTTGACGGCTTGAACCACGCACCCCCAGACCAGAGTGGCTACCCATTATGATGCCAGGACTCCACTCTGCATGGGTTGTAAGAGTCCATGTGACTGTGTGAGTGCCCTCAGGCTGGTCCCCTCGGATTTCATAGGATCATAAAGCTGTGAGGCTGAAGGAGGGCTGGGAAGCGTTTACCACACCCAACGTTCACAGATGAGAGGCCACACACCGTGCTTGAGTGCATCAAAGCCAAGTTGACGAGGTCACCTGCCGCTGAGCGCCTTCGTTCTCATGAGCAGGACATTATTTTCAGTCCTGCTGGGCAGCTCTTTAATATTTCTTTTGTGATGATCGGTGTCCAAGATGAGCTGTCAGGCGCTTAAGAAGTGAAGAGGTTCCTCAAGATTTCACTGTGCGTGGCTTCCAATACAGGTTCAACATCCCTAATCCAAAAATCCAGATTCCAGAATGCTCCAGAATCCGAACGTTTTTGAGCACCAACATGATGCTCCAAAAAAAAAAAAAAAAAGTGCTCATGGTGCAGTTCAAATTTTGGATTTTCCAATCAGGGCTGCTGAATCTGTAAATCCAGTAGAGTATCCCGAAATCCAAATATTTCTAGTCCCAGGCATTTCAGATAAGGGTTACTCAACCTGATTTAAGTATAACAGAATTGTTCATTTTTATTATTGGGTGGTCAAGGCCAGAAAGGGGTTGATTTCACTTCTAGGAGTCAGGGTGGAAGGAAGCAGTAAATTTAGCGAACATCTAAGAAGTACCGACTTTTTTTTCCTTCCAGCATATTCTTCTTTTTGGGTGATTTTTTTTTTTTTAATGGAAAATGGACCATGAGGTTGCCTGTGGTGGTTATTGCAAAGAAAAATGCATTGTCCCTTTAACTTCCTCTTTTTCTCTTTAATTGCAGGACATTTTGGCGCAAGTCCTACAGATTTTATTAAAGTCAAAGTTACTGGTAGGTTTGTGCACTTTCTATCTTATGCTAGAAGCAAGCCTTTTCCTGAGATTATATAGTAACACTTTTTTTCTTACAGGTCTTGGAAGATGAAAATGCAAATGTTGATGAAGTGGAATTAAAGCCAGATACCTTAATAAAATTATATCTTGGTTATAAAAAGTAAGAAAAATCTAATAAATAGATGGCCCTAGACCATAGACGTGTCCCCCGGGAGCCCTAGCACAGATCTCAGTATTGTTGTGAACCGAGGGAGACGGGGACTCAGTATGAAGCGACAGGCACTAGGCTGGGAGTGTGAGGTAGGCCTTCGATTCCATTCAGCAAGCCTGATGTTTCTCCAACTCTGAGCTACTGGGTTTTTTGTTTATTTATTTGGCACGTAAGTCTCCTTAAATGGCTCATCAGGAAAGTTTGGACCTTTATGTCCAAGTGGCTTGATTTTATTTCACTTGACAAAATTTGGGAGAGCAGATTAAGGACCTGGATTTTCTGTAATGTGGATGTCCCTGTTAATGGCCAAGTAGGAAACTACGCTGTGATCGGACTCTGCCCAGTGCTGGGTACAGGCGTTCTCACATAGAGCTCACAGAAATCAGCGCTCCCCTCTGTCTGGGGAAGCAGGGGCACTGCTTAAAGGTTGACAAATAGAAAGCAGCCTTCATTGCCTACCTTTTAACATGATAGTGATCGGTTTCCTCCATTTTCTTGATAGTAAGAAATTAAGGGTTAACATCAATGTGCCAATGAAAACCGAACAGAAGCAGGAACAAGAAACCACACACAAAAATATCGAGGAAGACCGCAAACTACTGATTCAGGTGACTTCCTGTATGCCTGTGCCGGGTGTGCGGTCCCTCACGCAGGGATGGCTCGCAAGGACGGGCCGTGGGGGAGCGGGGCTGACTCAGGAGTGATTGCCAGATGAATGGCTCTGTGATGGCAGAAGGTGGCAAGGCCGAGAGCCAGGGCCTTGTTATCTGAATTAGTCCTTTATGTCACCAGGCAGAACAGGGCAGTCCTCTTGCTCTCCATGTTGGAAAGCAGACATTGTGGCAGGCCCAGCTGAAACGAGGGGGAAGGAGAGTGCTTCAGCGGGGAGGATGGGCAGCTTCCGAGGCCTTGACTTAATTTTGTCTCCTTTTTTTAATGCTTTATGGTTGAGTTAAATTATTGAGGTCACATTGCTCAAAAGACCAAAACGTAATGTTTGCCACGTTAGAGTTGAAACATAGGCGAGTACAATTGGTTGCCTCTCCCGTCTCACCGGCAGGACGCTTGTTGCCCGTTAGGAAATGGTGATCCTGTGCGTAGCATTGGCAGCCTCTGTGCGGCTTGCCCTTAACTGTCAATACTAAGTTGTTAACAGCTCTAAATGCACCTCTTTTTCCTTATCTGGTTGCATAGGCGGCCATCGTGAGAATCATGAAGATGAGGAAGGTTCTGAAACACCAGCAGTTACTTGGCGAGGTCCTCACTCAGCTGTCCTCCAGGTTCAAACCTCGGGTCCCTGTGATCAAGGTACAGGACTTACATAGCAGTCACATTCCTTCCTTAATTTAGAAGATAAAAGATGTAGCAAAAAGTGGATGGATTGCTGTAGCATGAAGAAGAAGGGAGCTGGCTTCTTTGTATGTAGTAGATTTCTATAAAAGAAAGCTTTAGTGTAACGCTATTGAAACACACGCACAAAGAAGTGCACAGATGATGAAGTGGCAGCTTGATGACTTTCACAGTCGATAAACTGTGTAACCGGCACCCAGGTAAGAATTAAAACATGACCAGCATCCCGGAAGCCCACCCATCCCAGCTAATACCTGTGGTGCCATAGAAAATCACTGTCATGTCTTCTGACACCATAAAGCAGTTTTGCCTGCTTATGCGTGATACATAGACAGATTCTAGAGCACATGCTCCCGTGCCTGGTAAGAATTTTCTCAGCAGTATCTTTGGGAGATTCATTGCGTTGCGGTATCGAGAAGCACTGGATCGTTTTTGTGACTCTTGTGGGTGTTCTGTTATGGGAACACACCTTCCTTTGTGTAGCCTACTGTTGACATTTTGCTTATTTCTGATTGGGAAGCAGGACTTTCCTTTTCCGAAACCACTTGGGTAAGGCACAGCCAGTGGGGAGCCAGGTGACTCCCTCAACAGGCAGAAGGCCCAGTGTCCCTCCTGGGTTACATTTGGCACAGGTGCCAGTTCGTTCATGGCTGTTCAGGGGGTTCTCCACGGTCCCCTGTTGCCTGTTCATGGCCTCTTCTTGTGAGACTGAGTCCTGCCTCAGAGGCAAGCAGACTTTGGTGGTAGAAAGAGACTGGCCCATGGGGCTCGCAGAGCACCCGGCTCCAGTTCCTAGGGTGGGTGCAGGAGGGACTTGGAGTCCCCCTCAGCAAGTGTCAAGGAAATGGAAATTAAACGAACTCCATGCACAACGGCTTAGCTGCCCAGGAAGTGAAACTATGCTAAGAGATCTGGGGCGGGGGGCACTGCTCCCCACCGAGCTCCACATGGGGAGATCTGTGGTGGGGGCAACCTCTCTCTGTTCTGATGCTAATTTGTGTTTTTCTTCTCTTTCACTACCTCTTCCTTTTTAAAAATAACACCCAGAAATGCATTGACATTCTAATTGAGAAAGAGTATTTGGAGCGAGTTGATGGTGAAAAGGACACCTACAGTTACTTGGCTTAACCCTTCTGGAAGGGTCTGACTGTGTGACCCGCGGCAAATAGTTCACGTTGGAAAGAATGAAAACAACTCAAGTTCATAGCAGCCAGCCTGCCGCCATTGGACCTCCCTTTTTAAAACGGAGACCAAGACTCCCATCAGCTTGTCTCGGATTTACATCGGAACTGCTCAGGATTGATACATTTCAAGTCTGTAAATACGGACACCAACGCCATTTACCCTAATTTAAGAACAGCGGGGACTGACCCTCCATGCCGAGGGCTGCATGCTACCGCATCTACGTCAATACATGGGCTCCCCGATTCGCAGCTGTCGCCTTGGCAGCACTTGTCACGTTGGCAGCACTTTGAGAGCAAGTGTGAATGGACCCACATGTAATCTGCTATGAAAACCATTTGTATAGTGTGTTTCATTTTTTAATGTGTGAAAATAAAGAAAATTAAAGGATTTCTGTACAAGTCGCATTTGGTTTTGTTTTAAGTTTTACTAATTTCTATATGTAAATAAAAGATATAATGATTGTGCAAATTTATATTCCTAGTGTCTTCCTGTAGTTTAAAAGGGCTGTATTCTTTGGATTGAAAATTTTTTAAGATCTTAAAATTTTAAGCCCCGATGTAATCCTTTAAAAAAAATCTTGCTTATTTTTGTGACTTCTGTGGTGACTTGAATGCACTGTGTCACTGGATTCAATGAGAGTCGCTGACCACACATTGGTTCTCTTTGACACTTGTAAGGACTAAATGAGTTACCCTGACAGCCTATGTGTGAAACAGTATCCTCCTTTTTGCAGGTGGGGAAACTGAGGCCAGATGAGGGAAGATGCCTCTAGTGAGTAGAGGAGGTAGGACCGAAGGTGAGTGGTGGGCTCCAGGATCCCCGGTCGCCACCAGCCTCTCCTGCGTGGAGAGCACAGGCACGGGACACAGCAGAGCCCGCTCGGCCACGCTTCTGTTCCAGTCGTGGGCTCGGGACACGGCAGAGCCCACTCGGCCACGCTTCTGTTCCGGTCGTGGGCTCGGGACACGGCAGAGCCCGCTCGGCCACGCTTCTGTTCCGGTCGTGGGCTCGGGACACGGCAGAGCCCGCTCGGCCACGCTTCTGTTCCGGTCGTGGGCTTGGGACATGTCAGAGCCCGCTCGGCCACACTTCTGTTCCGGTTGCAGCAGGTGGCTATGAGTAGCTGACAGATGAAAACATTGGCTTTGACTGGTGAAGCTCCCTGGACTCACCCTTGTGCCAGCACGACGTCAGGGAGCCGAGGTTCTCTTGCTTTTCAGGCACATGCTGGCAAATTGGACCGTGTTCTTTGCTGTTATTCCACTTTGGGAGGCCGAGGCAGGCAGATCACCTGAGGTCGGGAGTTCGAGACCAGCCTGACCAACATGAAGAAACCCCCTCTCTACTAAAAATACAAAAATTAGCCGGGCATGGTGGTGGGCGCCTGTAATCCCAGCTACTCAGGAGGCTGAGGCAGGAGAATGGTGTGAACCCAGGAGGCGGAGGTGGTGGTGAGCTAGGATCGTGCCACTGCGCTCCAGCCCGGGCAACGAGAGCGAAACTCTGTCTCAAAGAAAAAGGAGTTACTTCTCCCTGAGAATGGAATGTTTGCCCCAGTGTGTCCCCAGGAGAGGAGGTCCTGGGCCGTGGGGATGCACACCCCACCCCTCCTCCCGGCACGGATGTAACCACATCCTGGGAGCAGTCCCTTCAGGAACCCTACATGTCACCTGCCTGCGCCTCAGTGTAGCTTGTTCCTTCTGTCTCATTTGCCGGGTCAGTCACTTCCCAGCCAGGGTCGGGGATGCTGCTTTGCTCCCAGTAACTTTGTTTTCCTCATAGAAGCTTCAGGTTCCTCACAGGTTTTGTAAGTGATAAATCTCGAACATCCTTAGTATACCATACCTGTGCCCAAGTGCAAGTTAGCCAGGTGGAGGGAAGACATAGCTAACAAAATAAGTACAAGTTCCTCGGGTTTCTTAGGACAGTCAGACACTTGACGGGTTAGTTTAAAAAGTTACATAGGGGCTGGGCACGGTGGCTTATGCCTGTAATCCCAGCAATTTGGGAGGCTGAGGTGGGTGGATCACAATGTCAGGAGTTCAGGACCAGCCTTGCCAACATGGTGAAATCCTGTCTCAACTAAAAATACAAAAAATTAACCGGGCGTGGTGGCAGGTGCCTGTAATCCCAGCTACTCGGGAGGCTGAGGCAGGAGAATCACTTGAACGTGGGAGGCGGAGGTTGCAGTGAGCTGAGATCGCGCCACTGCACTCCAGCCTGGGCGGCAGGGCAAGACTCTGTCTCAAAACAATATATATGTATTACGGAGGGCCAGGCACAAGATAGCTCACGGCTGTAAGCCCAGCACTTGGAGAGAGCTCAGCCCTGTGCAACATAGGGAGCCTCCATCTCTACAAAAATTAGCCAGGCTTGGTGGCGCACATATGTGGTCCTAACCACTCACAAGGCTGAGGCAGGAGGATCGCTTGAGCCCAGGAGGCTGAAGCTACAGAGAGCCAAGACCACTGCACTCCAGCCTGGAAAACAAAGCAACTCTGTCACAAAAATTCACACAGGTTAAAAAGTAAAATGGTAATCAACTGAGCATTTAATGGTTTCCACACTTTTTTTTTTTTTTTTTTTTTGGCCTCATGTTTAATTACTTAGCTCTCCTAAATTACATTAAATTAAATTGAAACAAAACACTCAGGAGGCTCAGGCACAAGAATCATTTGAACCCAGAAGGCAGAGGTTGCAGTGAGCCGAGATCACACCACTGCACTCTAGCTTGGGCAACAGGGTGAGACTCATGGCCAGGTCTATGATCCACTTCTGCAGGGCGAGGACGAACCAAGAAGACACCAATACAGCGATGTAAGGAGTGGCCTGCTTCACGTTCCCGTTAAAATGAAAGATACACAGCAGGAGGATGACATCTTGTGCGATGAGGATGGGGTACTCCAGGTAGGTCAGCGGCGGATACCCATAGTAACACTGGTACCGGAGAAACACCAGGAACCTGTGTGTTCAGACCACTCAGGTCGGGAAGAAAGGGGAGCAGGAACCACGGGACTTCAATGTACAGGAGGGATCCCCCAGGGTCTCCGATCGCCTAAGCTGGGAAGGAATCCTTGCGCTCCAGGACGGCTTGTGTGGAGGATCAGCCTTCAGACCTCACTGGGTGATGGCGGGGAGCAAAGTGGAGGGCCTGGCCCTGCCAGCTCCAGAAGTAAACTCGGAAGGCTGAGGCCCCGCGCGCTGCGCGCAGCTAGTACAGCGGAGATCTCTTTCAAACAATCTAGTGAAGAGTCTCAGTATAGAAGCCAGGCAGGAAGCAGCTGGTGTTCCGAACTCCACCCCTCCCTCCACGGGACAGCCCGGAAACGCCCCGGTCGCGCCGCACTGGGAGTGAAGCACCTCTTGCTTTTCCTCAAACCAGTCCATTGTTATGCCTGTGAGAAAAGCATGCTGCAAAGGACACCACAGACCTGCCTCAAGAGCTTGTGCATTTCAGTCCTGTGAATGATAGGAAATATTGTCATGAGTTTGCTGGTCTCTTCAGTCCCTCCGGGATCAAGCAGGCACTTGGGTAAGTACCTTGGTCCCGTGGAAATTCCTCACGGTAAGTGAAGGTGAGCTGAGAGATGGGCGAGTCGGGAGTTCACCCCACACCTTCAGATTCCCGGCCTTTACCTGCTCCCCTTCCACTGGCTAAGTGTACCGTGTTGACTGGTGTGAAAGAAAAGGCAATTCAAGACCTGTGTTTAGGTCCAAATGTCCCTTATGTGTAGGTTGACTCCTTTTCTCTTGGTAAGACATGGAAAGGGAGACATTCTCTGAGGAATTCCTTTTTCAGGACAACTTAATAAGTCGCTTAGAGGCAGAGTCCCAGGCTTCTGGAACCCCCTGGTGTTCAGTCCCTACATGTGGGCAGCATGGTTAGAGCCCAGGAGGAAGGTCACATTCCTCCCAGTTCTCAAGCCCTCTTCTCAGACAAAATACTTGCGTGTGCACAATTGGCTTTTTGTTACTAGCTGTAATTGTGAAAATTGTGGCCAAGCACATTGGCTCACGCCTGTAATCCCAACACTTTGGGAGGCCGGGCAGGTGGATCACTTGAGGTCAGGAGTTCGAGACCAGCCTGGCCAACGTGGTGAAACCCCGTCTCTACTACAAATACAAAAATTAGCCAGTTGTGGTAGCGCACGCCTGTAGTCCCAGCCACTTGGGAGGCTGAGGCAGGGGGATCGCTTGAACCTCAGAGGCAGAGGTTGCAGTGAGCTGAGATCGTGCCACTGCACTCCAGCTTGTGCGACAGAACAAGACTCCGTCTCAAAAAAAGAAAAATGGTTTACAAAGAACCACCAAGCGCAGTATCACTGAACTAATCTAGCCCCAGAGTGCTCACATTGTCACTCTTACTTTTACCCTTTTTTGAAGTATAGGGGAGCCTCTCTCTAGAACACCAAAAACCTGGGGCTGTTATTTGCTGCCAAATCCTAGTGGGGGTCTACAGAGCGTGGTTGTTACCCACTGAGACCAAGGCTGATTATCTTGGAATCATGGCCAAAGAGGTTGGAAACAATATCACAGCAACAAAGGTTTAATCTACTGACAACTTTAACTCATTTTATAAGATCAATATTTTACCCCCTGGGTTGTAGAAACATTCGTTGTGGTTTAATCAGAGTTGGGCTGTGTACTAAGACCAGATGCACAGGCTAAGTATGTACTGCTGCGGCCTGAGGGAACCAGAGAGGACCTTGATCTCAGCGCCTGCCTGGAAGGGTAAGTCTCCTGGTTGGGCTCTGTTAAGCATGGCGTATAGACTCAGACTGCTGGCCAGGCACGCCCCAACTCGGGAATCTGAAGATTGGCCCCAGCTAGTGGGTAAGAAACAGTGATTATAGGACCAACAGGTGCTGTAATGTAACGTATCTTTACTGACAGCATTTTAAGATGCTGCTCCTTGATGAATATTGGTACCTAATTTTCCTTTGAAATTTAGAATTACCAGCCCAGCTGGAAAACATGCTTGCTGGCCTTCAGCTATGTGAATTGAATCCCCCTTCTAATGAAGACAACTTCTTGTTGTAGGAATCAGTCACTTGGCTGCCCAGGTTCATTTTTTATACCCTCATCGCTCATCTGTCCAGTTCATGACCCTGTCCAGGGCCCAGCCCCAACAATGCCCTTGCCGTAACAGGTGAGTGTGGACCACTTCTAATACCAGGTATCCCTGTGTAGCCCTCACTGGAATTGTTTATATCAAGGGACTGAGCAGATAGGCAATTATTTCAACTAGTTCCATTAAGAATTATTTAACAGAATATGGTTTTCAAAATGTTTACACTTGGATCCAGTCTTGATGAGCTATCTACAAGCTTAAATGTGTGGGTTTACATTTGATTTGACTTTGGTAGAGTTGAACACCTTGGGCAGAAGCGGAAGTGAGGACGCGGCATGGAGACAGTGAAGACTGGAGATGGGATGAACCAGACATTAATGAAAACCTGGCACAGCTTCTGGGTGCCTCTAACCAACAGAAGTTAGTCTGTGGGTGAGGTGCTGCCTATTGTATACGTCAAGCCTTGTATTAAGTAGCTGATGAGCTTTAAAAAAAAAAAAGCCATGCTGGGCGGAGCAGCTCACACCTGTAATCCCAGCACTTTGGGAGGCCGAGGTGGGTGGATCACTAGGGGGAGTTCAAGACCAGCCTGGCCAACATGGCGAAACCCCACCTCTACTAAAAACACAAAAATTAAACGGGTGGGGTGGCCTGTGCCTATAATCCCAGGTATTCAGGAGGCTGAGGCAGGAGAATCGCTTGAACCTGGGAGGCAGAGGTTGCAGTGAGCCAAGACTGCACCACTGTACTCCAGGCTGAGTAGTAACAGAGCAAAATACCGTCTTTAAAAAAAAAAAAAAAAAAAATTCACAAAAAACCTCAATGTTTTAAGACAGTTTACGAATTTGTGTTGGGCTGTATGCAACCGGCCGTCCACAGGCCAGACAAGCTTGATAGGTTATATCAAATGGGTTATTATGTCAAGCATTTCTGTTCAGAAATCTGTGTTCATGGAAGTCACTGAAGAGGCATTTACAGAAGCACATTTCAAATCATGGTACAAAAAGCTTGCTGTGCATTGAGAATACATCAGACAGGGCTCAAAAACTACTGCTTTCCATCATGCCCCTTTGTCTTTCCTATGCCTTTGGGGCTCTGGTACATTGTGCTCACTGGAGGCCTCAAGGATCCATTTCCCAGCTGTTCCTCTGAGGACGGGTTGAGGGCTGTGGCTGGAATGAGCCATGTCAACAGGTACTTTTGGGCCCAAGTAATCTTTGGGGTCTCATGAACAGGCCTACATGCAATGATGAGCAGATGGGCTCCATTTCACCTGTGCCTAAGCAAGGCCATTGAGCCATCTAGAGAATGACCTAACCCAAATAATGAAGTAACTGCCTCAGGGTCCTGCTGAGTGCCAAGAGTGGAACATGAGGGCATCGAGGGCAACAAGCTCTTAAGTGGATGGGACCATTTTCTGGGTGAGAGTGGAGATAGTTATGTAGACATAAAATAGATCAGCACTGTCATTAAGAAACCATGGGACGAGGCTGAGGGAGGGTCTCCTCAATCCCAAATCAAGTGGCAAATTAACTTTAGGACTCAAGTTGCTGCGCCTGTGCACTGATGTGATGGAGACCTGATCTCGCAAATGTTGTGGAACCGGAAAGCAAGATGAGTCGATTTAATTAGGTTTCACATTAATACTATCACATTGTAAATAAAATCTAACTGTAGAAAAGGCAACTGCCAAGTAACTGAGTGTGGTCTGGTTTGCAGCGGTTGTGAGGGTTCCCATGATGCTGCTGGTGAATGTACCGGGGGAGGGTGCAGAGAAATTCCCCCAAATTCTGAGACCGACCACATGGTAAGGCATGCAAGGCACATGTTGTTTCCTTGATGCTTAGAGTTTGTGATTTTTACCTCTTCTTTGAGAAGATATAAAACTAGTTTGGTTATACCTGTCAGTAGGTAGGTAAGGAATCCCAACTTATATTGTATTTCTAAAGAACTCTATCTAGACTAACGGCATTTAGAACTAGGTGAGTTCTTAAAAATAAGCTAAGTCTACTCTGTCAGTTTATATATGGGGAACAGACTTGGAGGTTAAATCACTTTCTCCAGTTTGCACAGCTGACTGGAACGTACCCACCCACCCTGGTCTTGTCTATAAAATCAAGCCCTTTACTGGGTCAGCCCTCAGGATGCACAGCAGTTCTTCATATATGAATGTCTTCCACATATTACCAGGCAGTATTAGTTAAAATCAAGATTCATACAAAGACAACTAAAAAACTCAAGGAGGTAAATTTAAAAGTTTTTTGTTGGGCAGTACTAAAAGCAGTTATTGACATGTTATGAGAGATGACTCAACAAGGACAAGTTCAAGTATTCTTTATTCAAAGTTGAAAAATGTACCATACTGCATTATTGCAAAAATTCACTGGTACAAAACACTTTGCAGCTGGTGAGAAGGCAATAAAAAGTTGATTTTTAAACTCATTACTATAAATTATTCTTACAGTACTTTGCAAATTCAGAATTTCAAACTGCATTTTCTTTTTCTAAATTGCCCACAGTACTCGAGGTTCCTGAAGCTAAGGCAGCTGTTTCAGAGAGGAGGGGGAGGAGGTAGCAGATGTCAAGGGATTTCCATTTCTCTTTCGATGCCGACATACTTCAGGGCATCAGCCTGGCTGTATCTGAAACAACAGGAAGAAGCAGAAGTCCGCTGGATGACCACCCATCCAACATGTGCTGAGACTTACTTAACACAACAAAGCCTGCTGAAGACAGTGGGTGCATTAAAATGTCTTAAAACAAAACAAAACAAAACAAAAAACCATCCAATTATACAGCTGCCTGCATAAGGGCACACTCGTAGAAGGCAATGCGTAGGTCTGTGTTGCTGGCCATCTAAGTGAGACGCTGCCAAGTTCTGAACTGAACAAACCTGTCTACAAGCATTTCCAGAGCTTGCCCAGCCTCCCCTATGCCTCTGAAGCAAGTGGCCCCAGGAAGGCTGGTCCACATCATGATGTTTAGGTCCGACGGTGGAAAGGCAAAATAAAACCATGGTCTGGAAAAAAACGATGACCATGGCAAAGAGGGCCAAAGAGCAGCCCGCCAGTTGTTCCCCCAGGTGAAGAAAGAACTGGAGTACAGTGGACACCCAGAAATAGTGGGTGGGGCCACCAGGCCCTCCCAAGGAAACTGGATGGCTTTGCCTCCAACCCCAGCTCCACCCCACACTCTTCATTCAGAGCCGGCCTGGAATGAAGGCAGCGGCCCTCAGTAAAGTAGGCCTTTCACTCAGACCCTGTCTGCCTCACTGAGAGCTCTCGGCTATGCAACAGCCATTAAAGGCCAGCCTGAATATTCAAGAACTCAGTACTCAAAGACAGCTTCTGGATGGGATGTACATGGGACCACAGGAGTTCATTAACTAGACAGTCATCTGACTGCACCTAAATCTGTATTCAATGGATGACTTAAATGTATCCCACAGAGCTTGACTGTGTCAACTGGCAGCCTAATGCCTAACCACACAGATACCATCGGTGGCCCACATGTCCCAGGCATCCCCACAGGGTGACCAGACAGTGATTTGCCAACAGCACCTTTTAAAATGGTAATGATACGTGTAATAAGTATTATAGCAAACAATAAATTAAGTAGATCTAATCAGTAAAGATATACATAGTATATTGTCAAGTAAAACCATGTTGCAGAAAAATCTATAGGACAGTGTGATCACACTTATCTGGAAAAACGCTCCACAAGCAAGCATGCAGCATGCGGCATGATATGAGAAGGTCTAGGACTCACCCAGCTGTCAACAGCAGGGTGAGAAACGGGGCTTTCTGCATGGATTTGATTCTATTTTTAAAATAAGCATGACTTTTATAATAAATAAATGGATCGTGAATACATAACAGGAAAGTATAACCTAATTCCCCACTAATGCTCAAGGCAAAGTGACCCGTCAAAACAACTCACCCCCACCCCTCAGCACATCTAGCAAAGAACTAAAAAAATCCTTCGCCCAGCGTTCACGATCCAGTAGAAAAAGCCCTTAGAGATCATGTTAGAAATGTACTTTACCAACCTGTAATCAAAAAACAGCTCTTCACCAGTCTGGATGGCTCTCTTGGCAAAAATACCTATCCTGTGATCGCCGTTAACCATCATAACTGGAAAGAGACACACTGGTGTCAGTGAGCATGAAGACAGGCCACGGGAGGTTAACTGACTTGTTCACATAACAAACAACTATCCCAGAAGTATTCAAGTCCATCATCACAGGATTAAAAAGGGAGTTCCAATTCTGACGTCAAAGATACCTACCTTTTGCATAGCAGTTTGGATTTACCGAATGATTTGCAAAACGAATTTTGTTACCCTTGCGGGTTGCATCCACCACAAAATCTAAAAAGAGGAAAATGAGCCCAGTGAATAATTTCAGTTATAAGTAAATCAAGTTATTATGATTCTGTAAATGCAACCGGTTATAGTTCTTCAGGGTTTGCCTGCAAAAGCAAATAAATCATTCAAGCAACTTCATTCAGTAAGAAATGACATTTGGAAGAACACACTATTGTTCCAGGTTAAAATTAATCACCTATAATTCAAGATGGTTATCTGACACAAAAGCTATTAATTATCAACTATAAACATACATTACTAAGCAAAATAAAAAAAAAATTAAAAAGAATCTGACAAAATTCTTCTGAACATCAATTCATTTAACATTAGTTTTTTTTATAATGTCTATAAAGCATTCCTAGAAAAAATCTATTCTACTTGTTCCAACTAAGAGTTTCTCTGAATATCTTACATGTTAAGCCAACCTCCCACCAGAACAATCCCACCAGAAATATCCCTACAGACTTACATTCTACCCCAGAACATCAGCTATGAAAGCAACTGCCTTTCCTCCCAGTCCTTTGAGAATATCCAGGGGAGTCTGGCTCCTCCCCTCCTTCCCAGCTCCGAGGCACTGACTGCAGGAGGTGAGCTGAGCTGCCTGAACACAAGAGGTGAGGCAGCAAGAGCACAACATCCCCGTCACAGCCAGACACTGGTACAGCGCCACTCACAGATGGCCAGGGCTTCAGAGAGGCGGTTTCCTGCACACCTAGTCCATCTGCTCCCTGAGGAATTCCTTGCTCCAGTTCCTTTCAAGCAAGCAGCCCCCGATGCCTCTAAGGAGATCCTCCTTCTGGTCACCTCACTGACCTCCACCCTCGTTTCTGAACACTTGGCAGGCAGAAGGCTGCCACATGCAACTCAGAGGAACTCACTGCCTCCCAGCTCAGATACATACCATTGTTCAAGTTGAACAGAAAGCTGCACATGTATTTATCATATACTTTCCCTCTTCTGTCAGCTTCATCTTGAGAAATAATCTAAAAAGAAAGACACAAGAGAAAATTCTTTTGGATAAAGGTGATCAAGTCTGACAGCACATGCAAAAGCACACACAGTGAATACTGGACCTTCGGAAGAAAACAAAAAGGGTCACTACAGCCAAGTTCTCTTTCCCATTCAGTCTGCACACTGATAAATCTAAGAATAACTGTATATTAAGGACCCCAACTCAGAAATATTTCCACATCCTGAAGTAATTATCCTTGGAGAAAGTGAGGAACCAAAGTCTTCTCGCTGAGCTTAAAAAAAAAAAAAAAAAAACACACACACACACACACAAGTTGGCCGCAGTGGCTCACGCCTGTAATCCCAGCACTTTGGGAGGCTGAGGCAGGCAGATCACCTGAGGTCGGCAGTTCAGGACCAGCCTAACCAACATGGAGAAACCCCATCTCTACTAAAAACACAAAATCAGCTGAGCGTGGTGGCACATGCCTGTAATCCCAGCTACTCGGGAGGCTGAGGCAGGAGAATCGCTTGAACCTGGGAGGCGGAGGTTGCAGGGGGCCAAGATCGCACCATCGCACTCCATCCTGGGCAACAAGAGCGAAACTCCATCTCAAAAAAAAAAATTGGGGTGAGTTGGTTCCAAATTGAAGCTAGCCCTATGATTTTTCGGTAACTCAACAATTTAGAAGGTGAATAACTAATGACACTGTTGTTTCTACATCCTTATCAACCAGGTTGTGGATTAAGCAGGACACTCTATGGTAAAGCTCCTGTTCTCCCTGCTGACCATAGATGAGAAAAGCTGAATGTGGCTAGAACCAAGCAATCCTGTTTTGTTTTGTTTTCCTCTGAGACAGGGTCTCACTTTGTTGCCCAGGCTGGAGAGCAGTGGCACAAATATGGCTCACTGCAGCCTCAACCTCCCAGGCTCAAGCGATCTTCCTCCCTCAGCTCCCAAGTAGCTGGGACTACAGGTATGCACCACCATGCCTGGCTAATTTTTGCATTTTTTGTAGCAATGGGGTCTCGCCATGTTGCCCATGCTGGTCTCCCAACTCCTGAGCTCAAGCAATCCACGTGCCTCAGCCTCCCAAAGTGCTGGGACTGCAGGAGTCAGCCCCCGCGCCCAGCACAATCCAGTTACTAAGCATGCAAATCCACAAACATGCAGACGTCCAGGCTTAAAAGGCAGTTTATGGCAATTCATTCCCAATCAAACCCACAGACTGACCTAATAAAATCAATCTAAAATAAAGAAAAGTTAGTATATACAATGCCACCTGAATATAGGTAATCAGTGCCTTACCTCTCCACAGTATTCTGAGATGAATTCATTTTTCTGCACAGGATCTTTGATAAAAATCCCCCAGCCTGCCACATCAGATGGTGCCAGCAATAGATGCTAGAGAATAAAACACAATTACAATCAAAAAAGGAGGGTGAAGATGGACTGGGGACAAAGCAGACTACAGAATGAAAACAAAAGCTATCACTGTAAATCCTCAGACCTGTTCTAAGGCAGTAATGGAACACACAGCTTCAGTCAATGTGAAAGCTGCTGAGAATGGCTATGAACATTATGCTTTTCTCATACAGCAGATAAGAATCTCTGTCTTACAGAAAACCCTTTGGTGGTGTTAGTCCTCTGCAGTGACCATCATTCAGCAAGGTGCTCTAGGCCTGCTGCACTTTTGGCTTCCCTGTTTCTTCAGCCCTTGATTTCCTCGAATAATTTACTTTCAACCTGAATTTAAGGACAGCACCAAATCACTCTTCTTCTCCATACCTTTCCCTCTACTTCCCCCAAGTGATTTCTATTAACATTATTCCATTTTCAGCCTCAGGACACCCCTGACTCTTCGCTGGTGCTGGTTCCCTCTGAAGCCCATGGCAACTTGGCTTTGGATTTGTTCTTCCACCCCACCTCCTCAGGATAACACAAGAAACTATTGGGAGGGATTACCATGATCTTGTCAGTCCAGTAGTCTATTTTCAGCAGAAATGCCGAGATGATCATTGCTGTAAATTATGTATTTAGGGATGTGTTCCCAAACATATGCCAATTTTTCATCATGGCTCATTATTATGCTTTCATCCAAAATTTTCTTGTGACCTTTACAAAGGCTTCCCTGATCACCTAAGCTTCCAATCTATTCCTATTCTGGACCATCTTACCACTCACCTGTCAGGTGAACTTCCCAAATATCCTTCTGATCAGAAACTAAACAGCTAACTACTGCTGTGCAAATGAAACCCAACTGGTAAAAAGTATCTACATAGTTTAACATTTTTCAGAGTTAAAAAATGTCTTATAAAGAGGACATGTCAGTATGAATAGAAGTACCCACTTTCTGAACAAAGTCAAGAAGGAGTACAATGGTAAGCTGTTTAGGGGAGAAATTGAGATTTTTAGGTCTGAGCGGGTATGCCATCGGAAATTGAACCAGCGTCACTGTGATCCAGTGACCTAAATGGACATATAACTGCCTAGAGTAAAATGATCTAAATGTCTGATAGAAAAAAGTCACAGCTAAAAACAAAAAACCCACGACCCTGCACAGCTCTCCACGACCCTGCACAGCTCTCTGCCATAAACACAGACTTTGGTTCAAAAACATAAGGAAACAAAACCAAGAAAACTTCAGTGTTTTGCCTGGAGCACAATTTCTGGTAGAAGGGGACCTGCTGGTAGGAAGTGTGATCTCAATTATAAATAAATGGTCCAACAACAAAGATATGTCTACTCTACACCACACACACACACACACACACACACAGCATAAGGGCAGGTAATGGGAGCCTGGAGGATTTGATCTCCTGCTCCTTTACAAGTCTTGTGACTTTGGGTTTCCTTACCTGTAAAACGGGGTTAACACTTATTCCTCACTCACAGGGTTAGGAGGATCAATGAACGAATCCACTAAAGCACTTAGAACAGTGCCTGCTATTTTTACATGCTTAATAAATGTCAGCTATTATTATAAAAAGAACTGAAGAAAGACCTTATCTGCCTTTAAAAAAAAAAAAAAAGGATTCCCCAAACACATGCTGCTGGAGTTTCTTTCACTCAGTCATACTTCCGGGCTCAGAGAGTTAAACCATCTACATACAATTCCCCACACTAAAAATACAGAATTCCTCGCTGGATTTTTTTCAAGGTTTTTGTTTATTTCTTTGTTTTGTTTTCTGAGACAGAGTTTCGCTCTGTCCCCCAGGCTGGAGTGCAGTGGCCCGATCTCTGTTCACTGCAAGCTCCGCCTCCTGGGTTCACGCCATTCTCCTGCCTCAGCCTCCCGAGTAGCTAGGACTACAGGCACCCGCCACCACGCCTGGCTAATATTTTCGTATTTTTAGTAGAAACAGGGTTTCACCATGTTAGCCAAGATGGTCTCAATCTTCTGACCTCGTGATCAGCCCACCTCGGCCTTCCAAAGTGCTGGGATTACAGGCGTGAGCCACTGCGCCCGGCCTCAAAGTTATTAAACAAACAGGAAGTAAGTCTATAAAAACCTGCCATGGGAAATTTCATCTTTTACTCTACATAATAAGGAATCTATACTCTTTGATGAGAATAAGTCTATATTTTGATAGAAATCACCATTTATTTGCATTAAGGATACTAAACTACTAGTTTTATTAACTAAAAGAGAAATTCAAATAATCTATTAAACCGCTAGAAAAAATACATCTTATTCCAAATCTGATACCATGAATGGCTACTTCTCAGAATTTGCTGGTTTCTCCTACTATCGGAGTACAGTGCTCTATAGAAAACTGAAGAGACTGCCCAAGGGTGCACTATCCAGCGAAAACTATCAACACTTTCTCATCAGCTGCACCTTTCAAGGATCACTTTTACTTTTTGCCCCAGCTAAATCATCTAAGACAATCCTGACATTTGCATCACTAAATAGCTAACTACTACCAATCTTCCAGAAGCGACTGTTACTCACCTTTTTGGAGCCCCGCTGAATACTGCAGTTCTTGCAGGACACATTTTTACTGTCCCAATGGTCAGCGGCTCCACAAGTAAGACAGAGGTCAGGGTCACACTCTCGGACGGCCAGGTAGCACGGGCACTGCTTGGTGTTGCACTGTGCTTTGCAGCGGCATCCCGGAAAGCGGTTTTGACCTTCAGAGAGAGGTTTGGAGGTTCTTCACTCATAACCACCATCACCATCATCACCATATGCAAAAACTTGCAGAAAGATACGTGGCAAGGGGTGTACTGAGCATCTGGCTGACTCTCAACCCTCACAACCACCTTATTGCCCTACTATACAGACAAGGAAATGGAAGTATTAACAGCGAAGTTAAAGCTGTTTGTATGAAAAAGACCACCACTGAGTTTTTCCATTTTTCATTTGTTAAACAGTGTATATATTTAAAGTAAGTGTGAATAAAGTGTGAAGAAACAATATCCATGGTCCTTGACCATTCTCACAGCCCCTAGTTCTAAACACTCCCTTAGTACTCAAGCTTCATGTGCAGTCTCATTAAACAATTATAAAAATCCACTGCGTTTATGCTACATTCCTTTATTCTGAAGACTAAAACCCTCCTAACTCTGACAATTTCTGGTGTCCAAAAATTATCTGAGTAGCTCCTTCTAGATTCCTCTTACAATCTGTGCCGACTTTAATACAACTTAATTTAAATGATCAAAGAAGAAAAAAAATAAAATTCGGGTTCCTTTAATACAACTTTGCCTGCCTCACACACATAGACACACAACACCCAGGCGACTGACCAGCCAGTGGCACAGGGCCAGGTATGGGGCTCAATAAATACTTGTCAAATCCATGAGTTTCGTCAAGTAAACAAGGGAGTGCTCCCGTGTTCTTATTTTTGATTTTTTAAATTGCTAACCAAAGGCCTATTTAGTTCTCATGCAATTCCATCAAAGCAACAAATACTTACACTCTGAACTACATTGACAAAACTTTTCACAAAAATTTTGTGCTATCACACAAGGGCACGAACTGTCACAAGGCTGCCGTGGATGATCACAGGGTTGATAGTTGTAAACATGGTTAGAGGAGCCGTCTGAGTAAAGATAACATCATGCAGGCCAATGAATCCAGGGAGATGGAAACGATCATACACAATTAACACGAGTACATTCTTCCCTACTACCTGTGGAGGGTAGCTGGCCTGCCTTTACTGAATGCGTAACGTTACACATATTCCGGTTTCCAAAACGATGGCAAAAATACTCTCCCACCCCCAGGTGCTTGTGAGTTCCATCTAGATACAGCGTGGCTACATCAAAGTCCCATCCCAAAGCACTTCTCCTTCAACCGACTCGGACTCATACCTTCCAGTCAGCCTCCACTTTACAGAAGAGAATTGACTGGGGATTCATCAATAGACATTCTCCATTCGAATTGGTTTAATGTAGAGAAGGCAATTACATTAGAATAACCCAAGCTCTAATCCAGTTACTATTCTAAAACAAATGAAAACAGAGCAGACATTGTTAAGCTAATAATGAGGGGAATGGAAAGATGCTAACCCTTTTTCAGCTGTATCTTTCTGCAGTGTGCAGCCCACAACCTGCAAAAACACAAAGAAAATGAAACCAAACTTCTGCAGGACGCTGCAAATCCAACCGAGAGCTGCTTAACTGGATCTGTCCGTGCCATGAATACAGCAGTGCGTTAAAGCCAAGAGTCATGCCCTGCCCAGTTTATATTTGCCATCAGTTTGAAGCAACTCAAACAGCTTGATGGCTCAGGCTGCCCCAGGTGTGGCAAGACGTCACTTCCTGTGTTCATCCATGACTCCTGGTCAGAACTCCTGAGCTCCCAATGCCGCACAAAGCAGCTGGTGTGTCTGCCTGTTGATTTATTCTGATGTGGATGACACTCATCACTTCCTCTAATTTCAGGCATCATAAACCAATCAAGTGGACTACATGGTCAGAAATAATTCAACCAAAATTTAAGAAGCATCACCTAAAGCCTAAATTCCTATGGGAAAAAAAACCTTGACTTTAAAAAAATTCTAAATTGGGTTGGCCCTACACTTATTTTTGTTAAAGTAACAAAATGTTAAGGTAACAAAATGTAACATGAGCCTGTACACAATTTTTGAAGCATAATCTAACTGCACCCTTACGTTTCTCATTTTTAAACATGTGAGGTGGAGGTATGGGGAGATTAGGGCAGATAGTCCATTTGTAAATTTTTCTGGCTCTACATTTACAAATCAAATCAACCTGAAAACATTTGCTAAGGTGACAGTAACATTCACAACAGGCTTATATTATAGTAGGGTACCCATTAGGAGTATCGAATGCAATACCACACAACTTAGAAATTCAAGCTCCTGGAGTAAAAGATACTTCTAAAAACTGGGCCAGAGCTCACATCAGAAACACAGAACATTTCATGATGTTAAAGTAATTGTTTATAGCCTTTACTGAAAAAGCTACTAAATATGTTTTTCTTAACCCAAATTCCGTCTGGTAACTATAATTTTTATGACTCTTAACATACCAAATATACCGAAGGCTGCTGTATTCTTATAGAAAAATACTAGCAATTCCCAGTGGAAATAAGATTCCATAGTTCTGTTTTTGATGGCAGTTTAAGGTTTTTTAAAAATAGACTAAGTAGAAACCAACAACGGCCCATAGGAAGGGCCTTGCCTGCAGTGTCTATCTGTGTTGACTTCTCTAAGCAGCTTCATGGCAGACTCACCGGTGTTTCCTCTTCTTTTTCCTTGGAGGAGTGTCCACATCCTCAGCAGGAGCTGGAGCTATGATGCTAGATTCTTTGACTCTAAACTCATACACCTGACAAGAGGCACAGTCACAGAGCCATGAGGACAGTCTTATTTAGGCAAACAATTCTTATACTCATGCATACCAGAAAAATGTCTGTCTCTTCTGTGACACTGCTAGATGCTGGGGATATAACAGACATCGCTGTCCCTACCCTCACATTGGGGGTAGCTGTAATTATATTCTGGTCAAGACCTGTGATGCTAAATTTAAATTCTTACTAGCTTTTAAAATCTACTATCTAACCTTAAAAGTCTACAGTGGGGAAATTCTGTAACATACCTGGAGAATAATTTTCATTCAATTCCCTCTTGGGAAGAAAAAAAATTATTTTTAGGAGATGAATAGGAGCTTAGTAATAACCAAGAATTTTCTTTGTTTGGACAATGAGTACATTTTTATCTCTATATTTGAAGCTCTTTTAACAACATTTTTATCGGATATCTTACCTGTCTACATGTTTTGGTCCCAATTAACCTAGCAATGGCACAGAAATTGTCATAGTAAGTGCCAATGAGGACTCTAAACATTGAGGCTTCAGCACCACTCCACTCCACATTCTCAGGAGGTTCAATATTTGGCTTCATCTTTATTGGTGTTTGACACCGAGAATTTGCTTCTACAAAACCAAATGTAAGCACTGGTCAAGAAATTATTGGAAATAATATTAAGAAGTAAAATTCAGGGTGTGCTTAAGAAAAAAGCAAAAAGATAAGGACAACTAAAATCCAATCAGTAAAATACTAACTCATCAGTAGTTCACATTTTCTAACAAAACTATTCATAGAACATCAAAAATATTAAACCAAATGATCTGAATTTCATCATTCCCTACCTAAGATCGAAAAAGGAAAATGGCACAAAGAATGAGAATAAACTGCATCATCAACTTTCAAACAAACAAGCAGGGCAAACACCACAAGCCAGGGTAGGGGTGGAGGCAGGAAACACAAGCAACGCAGCTACACATTCTTGAGATAATGCTGGTCTTAAGACTCTAGTCTTTATACTGAAACTAACCAACTAAGAAAATTATTCAATGCATTATACATCCTTAATCCTCACAATATGAACTTTCACAGAAGAGTAAATCCCAGTTATTAGACGTGTCTTACCAGAGGAGCTCGAAGTTTCGTCTTTCTTCTCTTCTTCTTCTTTATCATTGTTCTCTCCCCCCGTTTCAGTCCCTGCTTCCCTATCACTGTCTGTATCCTTTGATTCCAGCACATTAATGGTGGGGGTGCTGGGCCTGCTACTGTTATTGGGAAGCCGTCCTCTTCTGCGGCCTCCTGGGCGTTTTGGTGGGGTCTTGATCCGCTCAGCAGTGAGAGCAGCAGCGAACTCCTTTGCTCCCTCCTACGAAATGAAAAATGTCAACATGAGGGCAAAGTTCTAAAACTCATTTTGATGGAAGAGAAAAAAAATACTATATAAGCCAGGTTAGTCAAAAAATTTATCACATTATCCATTTATCACAAATAATCATTTGCATGTCTAATATACTTGTTTTTGATATGCTTTTGATAGTCTGAAAATTTCAGAAAGAGAAATATGGGTTCTATATATTCCTAGAATGGTACAAAAATCAGGCAAGACAGTTCTATATTGTGAATTTGTAAAATATATTAACTGGTTATAATTAAGTTAAAATATAAGAAGATAAAGTATGAAATATACTTCATGTAATAAAGGTAATTATCTCTATGGACATAGTCTATTTAAAAGTGAATCTTTACAAAAGAATCATATACCTAATGCGCACGGAGTCAGACTACCTATGCAGAGTTTAAGATAATGCATACCTCTTTGTGTTAATATTTAAAGTATACAAGAACACAAAACACAAACATGCTTGACTTTGTCACTTCCTGTCTTACTATTAAAACATCCAACATTTTTTTTTCCTGTGAAGGATACACAGCCACAGGAATACATGAAAGGAACTTCAGAATAAGACTCTGAGGGTTACATCTTGCATTATGAAGTACAATAATCCAGTCTCAAAGTATAAAACAATGGTAAGAGCATGGTTTATAGAGACCACAGAAACATTTTAGATGAGCCAAACAAAATTCTGCCTTGTAAAGAATATTATAAAACAAGTGCTCAAGAATTCCATTTTTTTTTTTTTTAGTGGAAATAGAAGGGAGAAGTTTGACAGCAGCCAACAGTTTTATACTTCATTCTACAAAAACCAAATTGCTTAAAAATAGGATACCTTCTGCAGGTGCCATTCAATGAATCTTCTGTCCAAAATCCAACAGGCAATATATACCCATTTAGTTCCTAGGTAGGAGTGGCTTGGTTCAAAGAGGGGAAATGGTAAAAATAAGAGAGTACCCGTAAAAAACAACTTTTCTACCTCATATTTTCCTAACCCCTTACCTTTTCTCCATCATTAAAAAAAAAAAAATCTGTGGAACCTATCAGATAGCTGAAATGACAGTGCATCTAAAACTCAAGCAGAGGGATATGGCTATGAGAGGGGCTTAGGGTCTACTGCGTATGGTTACTGCATGCCTGCTTTCTAAGTGGACTATCTGTGCCTCGCAACTCTCATAGACTTTGTGGAAGGCATAAGAGTCCTTGATCCTAAAGGCCTTGAAATGTTGCTGAAGAGATAACACAGATTTTAAAAAGAATAATACCACATTAATGAAAGACTAAAATGTGCAGTACATGAGCTATGGAAGAAACAGCACGGGTGAGAAAGCTCTGTCTATCATATGGCCCATAACAGCACGGGTGCAGACAACATTAACGCTGACTTGATCACCTCCACCAAAGTGCAAAATAAAGTCCTCTCAAGTACCCTCTGCAATAATAAGGCACTAAGTCTTACCAAATGCTGGTAACACTGTGGTCCACAAGGTTTGTTGTCTAAAGCTGTTTCTGTGTTCTTCCGCTTATAAGTGTTGGGTGTTGCATGAAAAGCTGCAAAATAAATGAAACAAAGAATCTAATATAACTATAAAATACTTTTTCACTTTTCTAATTCCACTGGAAAAGTCAATTAATGGATTATAATCTTGCTAATATATGGTTTACATTACTTTATATAACTTTCCTTCAAGCTCTTACTGAACGATCACAATGTATTCTCCCTTCCTCCTCCTCCAACCATTAAGCAGGAAGGAAAAACAGTAAATTCTGGAATGATTCATAATTTCTCATTTTTCTCCTTGCAAGTAACACTGATGCACATAACTATGGTTATAAACATTTACTTAAATTGAATCTTACTATCTCTGTTTAAGCAGCTGATACTCCCGCTACAATTAAATCAGATTCTTATTTTTAATTCTGACATACAGTTTCTTGATTTCTAAAGAAAGGTTAGCAATCAGCTTGTCACCAGTTGTAAAAACTCGTTTTTAATGGTAAAGAGGACAACCCCAGATTACTAACATTCAATTCCTGTGAATCATACCCAATCCAAGAACCTGGTGAGAGCTTACAGTGTCTTGCCACAGAAAATTACGATGTCAAAAAACAGATTTTAGATACACTGTTTGAAACCTAAAATTCCAAAATAACGTAACAGAAAGATTCAAATGCGGATACACTGCTACATGAAAACAGTGTGAACACTGACAGCAGTGCAAACTTCAGAGAATTTCTTGCAAAAACTTGCTTCCTCATATACAAAAGGGAAATGCTGGAAATGGACTATTCAAAATTACACAAAATGAAAATTAATCTGGAGAAAAACAAGTGACATTCCCACAAAACAAATCATCTTTTAAATATCTGTAAAAAGCCATAAAGACTGATGAGAAAAAGAAGGGGAAAAAAAAGGGCAAAGTTGTGTTTTTAAAGAAGAAAAATTGGCCAGGCGCAGTGGCTCAAGTCTGTAATCCCAGCACTTTGGGAGGCCGAGACGGGCGGATCACGAGGTCAGGAGATCGAGACCATCCTGGCTAACACGGTGAAACTCCGTCTCTATGAAAAAATACAAAAAAAAAACCTAGCCGGGCGAGGTGGCAGGCGCCTGTAGTCCCAAGCTACTTGGGAGGCTGAGGTAGGAGAATGGCATAAACCCAGAAGGCGGAGCTTGCAGTGAGCTGAGATCCGGCCACTGCACTCCAGCCTGGGCAGCGAGATTCTGTCTCAAAAAAAAAAAAAAGAAGAAAAATTCAAGGCTTAGATTCTGTTGCAGTGTGTGAGCAATTAGGCTCCAGAAAGCCTAACACCCAATACTAATCTGGTGCTGGATTACGTTCGCTTAGGCACGCTAATACAACTATTTTTCTCTTTATGAGTTAATCTAACATTGTAGCTTGTTCTCTGAAGAAAAAAAATACATAATTTAAAATATGTAAACCACTTCTTAAAAAAAAAGTGACAATGAAATACAGAGAAAACAAGAATATTAACAAAAATAAAACCACCATTAGAAAACACATAAACTTTATTCAACTTGGATGTAAAGAATAATTTTCTAAAACTCATTCAGAAGAGACAGAACATTTATCTCTATCTACCAGCACTACTATATTTTAAACTGTACTGAAAATACAAGCTGAAGTGGGTAGAAAAGACAGTTATAGCTCTTTTACAATTTGTCTTGCAGGCTGTTTTTGTTTTTTTTTAATCAGAAAGCCTCCCCGCTCCCCGCCCCACCAAAAAATAAATAAATAAAGTATGTAGAAAAGAGAAAGAAGCTTCAGTTATAAAGACTGGAAAGAAGGCAAAACCATTAATAACTACAGACAGTATAATTACACAGCTGGAAAACTCCTAAGAATGTACTGAGAAACTGATAATCACGAAGACAATGCAGTAAGGTAGCAGGGTACAAAACAGAAGACAAAATGTGGAAAAGGCCCAACAGCAATAAGTTTAATACCTAGAAATACTCGACAAAAAATGTACAAGAGTTATATAAAGAAAACTTGGGAGGTAATTAAAGGACACAAAAAGAGAGGTGATGGTATGGTTAGTGAGACTTAACCCTTATATTTTAAAAAGAAGTTAGGTAATTTATAAATTTAATGGGATTCCAATAAACATACTGCTAATTTTTTAAAAAAAGAACTAGACAAACAGATTTTGAAATGTATATAGGCTGGGTACAGTGGCTCATGCCTGTAATCCCAGCACTTTGGGAGCCCAAGGTAGGAGGATCACTTGAGGCCAGGAGTTTAAGACCAGCCTAGGCAACACAGTGAGACCCTATCTCTAAAAAAGAAAAGAAAAAAAAGAAAAAGGAAACTAGCCAGCAATGGTGGTGCATGCTTGTAGTCCCAGCTACGCAGGAGGCTGAGATGGGAGAATAGCTTGAGCTCAGGAGGTGAAGGCTGCAGTGAGCCATGATTATGCCACTGCACCACTCCAGCCTGGGTGACAGAGCAAGACCCTGTCTATAAATAAATAAATTTATATAGAAAAACAAGAATTGCCAGGAGATGGCTGAATACCGCCTCATGAATAGACTAAAGGAACACAATGTTGAGAAACCCAAATACATATGGCAATAGGCAATGAAGGAAATATTTCAAGGTAGTGAAAGATGAACTTTTCAGTAAATGAAACAACTAGGCAACTTTGGAAGTGAGAGACAGAGCAAGACTCTGTCTCCAAAAAAAAAAAAAAAGTTTAAACTTTGCTTATGAGACTTTTATCAAATAAACCTGAAAAAAATTGCAACTCATATTTCAAAACACCTAATTTCCTGATTATATAAAAAGCTCCTAAGATTACCAAAAGACCTATAAGACCAAGAATAAAAATAGGCCAGGTGCGGTGGCTCACACCTGTAATCCTAGCACACAGCTAAGGTGGGTTATTACCTGAGGTCAGGAGTTTGAGACCAGCCTGGCCAACATGGTGAAACCCTGTCTCTACTAAAAATACAAATATGAGCCAGGCGAGGTGGTACGCGCCTGTAATCCCAGCTACTCAGAAGGCTGACGCGGGAGAATCACTTGAACCCAGGAGGCAGAGGTTGCAGTGAGCCGAGATTGCACTCCAGCCTGGGCGACAAAGCAAGACCCCTGTCTCACAAAAACAAAAAAAAACAAAGAATAAAAATAGTTCACTCTTCAACATATAGGAAGATCCTACCCTCATTCAAAGGAATAAAACCCAGATATTAAAACAATGCTTATCACCTGTGGGAAGCAGAGATTAAAAAATAAAGAAAAACAAGAACTTAAAAATAATACTAAAAGCCATTTTTCACTTACAAAATCAACTTTAAAAATTAGTTTGGTAACACTTTCTATGGGCAGGGCTCTCTGACTTTGCTGGTAGGGTTTTAAGGTGCTGTATCCCTGTATGGCAGGTCATTTGGCAATACCTAAATAGAGTTTATCAGGTAAACTTAAACTTGTGTGAAATGGGTACAGATATCTGCAAGATAATTCACTGTAGCACTGTTACAGCATAAGGCTCAAAATAATCCAAATGGTCACCATTAGAGACCAGTCCAGTAAGTTCTGCAACCTCCTACAGCACAGGCTATGCAGCTATACAGATAAAGCTAATACCTACAATATTAAATCCTATCCTTATCCCCAAAAAAGGGAAAAGCCTGAATGCTATGGCACCATTTAAATAAGATGGTCAGGAAAAAAAGAATATCTTTATACTTGTCAAAGAAACTGTAAAAAAAAAAAAAAAAATACAAGAGAACTAATAAAAGTGGTTAACTACTAATAAAAGTGGAAGGAGTGAGGTAAAAATTCGATGGATGGGGAACAGAAAATCATTGGGAGACTTCACTGTACACATTTTCACTTTTTTTTTTTTTTAAAGAGATGGGGTCTCACTCTGTCACCCAGTTGGAGTACAGTGGCATGATCATAGCTCACTGTAGCCTCAAACTTTTGGGCTCAAGCAATCCTTCCACCTCTGCCTCCCAAAGCACTGGGATTAAAAGGATGAGCCACTGCGCCCAGCACATCTTCATATTAATACTTTTTAGAAATGTAAACCATGTGAATGATGACCTATTTTAAAAATCACAACAGGTAACAAGAGTCAGGTACCATTTTAACTATTTTCCACATATTAATTCATCTAATCCTCACAACAGCTCTATAAAGGAAGTAGTACCATATCCCCAAGATAGAGACCAGAAAACTAAAGCACAAAACGCTACATTTAACATACAATCGACGAGGCGCAGTAGCTCACGCCTGTAATCCCAACGCTCTGGGAGGCCGGGGCAGGTGGATCACTTGAGGTCAGGAGTTCAAGACCAGCCTGGCCAACATGGTGAAACCCCATCTCTACTAAAAATACAAAAATTAGCTGGACGTGGTGGTGGGCGCCTGTAATCCCAGCTACTCAGGAGGCTGAGACAGGAGAATCCTTTGAATCCAGCAGGCGGAGGCTGCAGTGAGCTGAAATCGCACCACTGCACTCCAGCCTGAGCAACAGAATGAGACTTCATCTCAAAAAAAAAAAAAAAAAAAAAATACAGTTATGTACTGCATAACATCTGAGTCAATGATGGACCGTATATACAATAGTGGTACCATGAGATCATAATATTGTATTTTTACTATACCTTTTCTATGTTTATTAATGATTTAAATATACAAATACTTGCCATTGTGTCACAACTGCCTCCAGTATCCAGTACAATGAGTGACATGCTTCAGGGTGTGTGGCCTAGGTGTGTCATGGGCTGTACCATCTAGGTTTGTGTAAGTACACTCTGTTTACACAATGCCAAAATCACCTAACAACACATTTCTCAGAATGCATCTCCGTCCATAATGCACGATTGTATGTATTTAATGATTTAGTAACTTATTTTACCTAAGAAAAATATACCATGTGTGGTATTTTGTCAAAGTTAATGTAAAGCAATGAAGTTCCTATGGAACTCATTAGGATTGAATGATGAAGACATTGGCTCTACCGTAAAAAGAAGTAAAAGTGGGCCTAGCAAAGTTGGACCCATGGCTACCAAATGCTACAAGGAGGCAGCCAGTTAGTCCCATGAAAGCCAACTTTATTAATAAAGTAAAATATTCCTCTCTTCTCCCCAGCTAGAATAATGAGATACGTAATAGGTTCAAGGTTCAAGTTAAAAAAAAAAAAAAAATTACTCATCTCTGAATAGCACAATAAAAAAACTCTTGTAATGTTTAAAAGTAGTGTCCTACTTCTATGGTTCATTTTTACAGCAAAAAACTTTACTAAATGCTACATCTATAAACAAAAAATTGGAAGGACCTTTCAGCAACTCCAAAATAGTGCTTCTACTCAATTCTTTAGGCATAGTGATATCTGCATGCAATTTACAATATTCTTAATAAAAACTGGATGTAATTCATAAATTGATGGTGTGTAAAGGGGAATTAAAATGAAATTCAAGACAACTATTTCAAGGGCTTAACTGTCCAATGGCTGAAGCAACAAATGGATGACTTACTACGAATTTTTAAAACTACCAAATCAATTTAAACCAGAATAGAAGTTGAGAACAAGAGCAAGGAGGTTACGATATAATGATAATTCTAAAAATCTACTTCAAGTTTTTCTATTTTAAGATAACTAAACCACTAATATGTCACACACAAAAACAAAACTTAACATTTCCAGACCAATGTATACATCACTCAACACATTATCAGGTGCAGGAAAAATAAGCACAGCAAAAACTTAGGAGGAGGTGAGGTACAGTAGCTTGGACAAGCTTAAAAAGACGTATCATTGGTGAATGAGGAGGAATAAATCTGTCAATGGTAGGCATAGGAACTCAAAACAAAGCAATGTGGGGCCATTTAGTACAGGAGAAAACGATTTTACAATGGGTCAAAGGCCCTAAAGAAGTTACCATAGACAGACATACTAAAATACAATATGGGAAAAACCGAACTATAATAAGCAAACTACTCTAGGAAAATTAGGAACTATTAAATACATTTTCAAAATATGTGCCTCAAAAGTAGTTGATGCTTTTAAACTGCGCTTAAAAGTTTCAATTACCAGGAAAATTTACTAAGAAACCACATTCCCTAGAAATGCCAGGGGAAAAAAGTATTTTTGTATATACCATACTTAAATTTTCACTAAGAACATGTTATGTTTTACTTGTATTCAAATGCAGGTATTTTTTAAAAAAACAACTTACCCAGAGGGCAAAAAAAATTTACACTAAATCGACAAGCACTTACCTGAACATTTTTTTGGCCAATTTCTTATTTAACACAATTTGTTCATCAATATCAGCAATGTTGCTCTGGGCTATCAGTTAGTTCATAATAATAGTTTTATTGTAAAACAGCTGCTTAGTTAGCACTTACGGAAAAAAAAAAAAAAAAAATCACTGACCTGAATTCTGTATTAGTGGAAAATAGTAGTCCAAATGAAATACATACAAAAGATTTCAGAGCAATCCTCAAGCAACAAAGTAAAAATAATAATACTGAGATCTAAAGACTTTTGAAAGTAACTACAGGATTAACTGATAAATTCTAGTTGTAATAAATGATAGCACTCTCCAAGCTGGTTTTAAAACATAATTCCACAACAAAGATAGAAAATGAAAACGTACAATAATTGCACTTACGATGTAGGAAGCAGTCATATTTAAAACATCGCCTACAGAAAAGCGTATGAAAGGAGTGTAAGCTTTGCTCTCTCTGAACAGATTTAGCGTTTGGTCCATCTATGTTGGGGGTACATTCAGGAGGAAGTGCGCCTGGGAGCTGCTGTTCGGTGAGTTCTTTATATCTGACATTAACCAAGAAAAATTTAAGTAAACATGAAACAAAAATCACTTTTTTGAAAACAGTTTCTAAAAGGTTTCCATGTGTTACTTTTGATGTTCATCTTGCCTAAAACATATAGGAATGGCTCTAACCTACAACAATCTTTATTTAGATAAAGAGCCAACTAAATATTGTGCATGGTGTTACGAAGAATCAAATTCATTGATATGATTCAAATATATCATGGAAAAGGATATATCAGTTTTAACTAAACACCAAATTTTGCTATCAGTATCCAGATAATTTTCCTGTAAATCTACCACTGTAAATTTTATGTGCATATGTGTGTTTATGTGTAGATATAAATTATTTATTCTATCTACAGGAAATACTTTGTAATGCAGAGTACCACAGGTACATATGTTGCTTCAAGTATCTTGTAAACACTGTAAATAAAGTGTAGTGGCTCATCCACTACATTGATTCCATTTGTAATAAACCAAGAGTTACATACCACACAGGGCAAGATTGCCTCAAAGGAACATATCTTACTTTTCCTTTAGTTCTTCTGCTGTGCCCTTATCTGGAAACATCGAGGAAATGGCTTCAAAAATTTTATCAGAAGGAAATTTCCGAGGTGGGCGGCTTTCTTTATCTAAACAGGAGAATATGAAAGGAAAAAAAGAATGGAAGTAAACAAGTTTTCGATCTTTAATTTTCTCCACCCAACTACGTCTCTGTAACAAAGTTGATTTTCTAAGAAATTTCATCTCAATTTTGTGTTTCACTTACTTCTCACACACTTTACATGTGTCTGTGGAATACCAGTTGGTCAAAAACAAAATTCAAATATGAAAAGCTTTAAGAACACTGGGAAGCAGAAAACCTAGGTTCCACTCCCAGCTCTGCTACTAACTGATTTTTGTGACAGAGTGATCACTTTACCTCTTGGGTCTGTTTACTCATCTGTAAAATGAAGGAGCAGAACTAGATGATCAATAAGGTACCTTTTTGTTATTTTCTCTTTTTCAAATATGCTTCTTAGAAATTGCTATTTCACCCGCCAAATTATTCTATGCTGCTTTAACACGAGCTTTGCCAAGTAGAGAACACCAGCTATTGTCTGTTTCTTCCCAATAGTGTAATCTTATAAGTTACTTAACCTCTCTAAATCTATCCCCTCAAATAGAAAATGGATCTGATAATAACATCCACCTCATGAAGCCGTTATGAGGATTAAGTGAGCTGGTGCACATGAAGTGATTAGTACACAACTTGTACATAGTGAATATCAATATGTTATATATTATAATGATGCCCAGAGAAGCACACAAAAAAATTATGTTCTTTGCTAGCCAAAGGAAACAGAGACACTCAAGTGAAGATAATGTTGCAAGTAATATGCTTTTTTCTTTTTTTCTTTTATCTTTTTTAAGGCAGGGTCTCACTCTGTCACCCAGCCAGATTGTGAAGTGGCACAATCACAGCTCATTGCAACCTACACACCTCCTGGGCTCAAGCAATCACCCTGCCTCATGTTTTTACTTTTTAGTAGAGATGGGGTCTCACTATGTTGCCCAGGCTGGTCTTGAACTCCTGGGCTCAAGCAATCTGCCCACCTTAGCCTCCCAAAATGCTAGGATTACAGGGTTAGCCACCTTGCCTGGCCATAATACGCTAATTTGGATTATACTGCTATCAGTGTGACATTCAGCAAAGAAAAAGAGAAAGAAGAAACTAAGCTCTACTTCTACTCTTTCTACTGTTTTTGAAAGAAAGCTGTAATGGCTACACAGAATCCTAATAAACAGGCATACCATCTCGGTGATCCTCCAGATCTTTCTGTTTTTCTTCTCTTTCTTCAGGATCGTCTCCATCATCATCATCATCATCATCATTATATTGACCAAGGGCATTGACCAACTCCACAAAAATTTCATCATTTATAAACCCACATTCTGAAATGCATCAAATGTCAGAAACACACAGGGGAAGTAGTAATGTCAAAAGTTTATGTATCCTTTTTCTACTTGGACAAAACAGGCATAGATAGCCTAGTAACTAGCACTAAAACATTATTATTGAAATGAGGGGAGGAAAAGATAAGATCATTTTCAAGACTGGCGTTAGGCAAAGTTAGGAAGGAAAATTATCTTTAATACCTGCTACTTTCTGTTGAATAGCCCCTCCCCAAAAGTTTCTAGTAGAAAACTGAATTCTCTAGGAACTGATTGTGGCTTTAGCCTCCTCCCAAACAATGGATCTGTCCTTTAACTGATGACTTCAGATCCTGCTTTCTGCTGATAATGACAATGGATGATGACATTACAAATATTATCCTTTCAGACACTTTAACAGGGCCTCCTGGACACAAAAAACTGAAACCATGACTCTAATGATTGAATTTCAGGTACTGTAGTCCCTAGAGGAACAGTATTTTTGAACAGTAGGGGCTGCTGGAGCCCCCACATGCCACAGCAGAGCCCCAATCCTAATTAATTTTATTACTAAAGAATCTTAAAATCTACATACACTCAATTTCTATTTAATTTACATGTTACTGTCATTATAATTTATGTTATAACCAACTATGCGTAATTATCAGGTAGCAAACATGATCCTCCTAATTTTCCCAAAAATAATTAGGGAAAATACTGAAAATCTCAGGCCTGGGCCCAGGTTCAGTCCCTTATAGTTCAGTGCAAAACTTAATTTTAATATTAAAATTTTTCTCATGCCCTATGCCTTATAAACAAAATTATCTCTCAATTTCTTTAGCCCCTTTTTCCAAGAGAAGAAGCATATGGCTCACCTCTATCCCCGTGTACTTTTCCATCATAATTTTTTATTAGTTCTTCAATGAAAGTACCATCCTGGTCTAAAACTTCATCTCCCATATACGGAATGTTATGTAAAACAGTTTCATCTTCCACCTAAAAATAAGAAAAAACAAATTTAAAAAGCAGGTTTATTCTAAGTATCAAATGTGAAATAACTAAAATACAACCTTTTTTTATATGTAGATGTCTTTACCCAGTTCTCCAGATTTAAAATACTAGTCAGAGAGCAAACTCTAAAATGTATCAAAGAATAAAAAGACTCCTCTCGCCAATAAGCATATCTGAGAAAACTGTTGACAGGAAAAAATTTTGATTCAAGAAAAAATACTGCACTTAGTCTGTCATCAATTATTAAAACTTACCATTATTTTACATACCTCTAAGAAAGAAAAAGATGCTCTAGATTATGAGAAGACATCATCCATTTGTTTTTCTGTTTTTTGTTTTTAATTTGAGACAAGTGTCTTACTATGCTGCCCAGGCTGGTCTCGAACTCCTGAGCTCAAGTGATCCGCCCGCCTTGGCTCCCAAAGTGCTGGGATGACAGGTGTCTGGCACCATGAGCCACCATGCCCAGCCATCATCGGTTTTAAGGCACACTTTAGATGTTAATACAGGATGATGAAATATGGTATATCAAGATCCATATAGACCCATCCCAAAAAACGACCATAAGACTCCCAAATTCCACTTGATGATCTGGTTATTAAAACAGCCATTAACTTGTAATAGTTTAAGGTAAAATGAAAAAAAAAAATTAAGACATCCAATATAATAAAATTCTAGGGATGGACAGTATTGATAGTCCATTAAAGTTTATGCCAAAAGGATATGTACTTATATGTAAAATAAGAACATTCTACAAAAACATAAAATATTTCAATATTTAGATGAATGAGATGAATATCAAAGTTGACAGTGCTAGTAAAGATGACAGGTGAGTTTTTATCAAGCTTTGGAAGACAACAGAGAAGAAGAGCCAATCAAAGAAAAGTTAAGAGAGAACAGAATACTTAAGAATACAAGGGAAAGAAAGCTGACATTCATGGGAGGAAGAGCATTTCCAATGAAGAATAAAAATGACAGTAATCATAGATAAAGACTGGACAGTTCTGAAGCACACGTTTAAAAAGACTAATTCCAAGTGAAGACAAGTCTAAATCTTAAGAGGCCTTTGAAAAGGATATTGGTTAAAAACAGAATTTTAGAAAGATAATTCTGACAAGCAGAATCGGACTGGCTATGCCTGACTGGGAGGACACAGCAGCTCTTTAAAGAGTGAGATGGCGCAGGCTGGGCCCGGCACTGTGATCATGGCCCACAGGGAAGAACACGCTGGAAAATGCCATACATGGGACTACTAGCAGGCAGGAAATGTGGGAAAAAATCTCAAATAATCCCTAGGTAACAAATTTAGGACAACTGGAGAGTTCATAAAGATAACAGTACCATAGACAGACAAGGAAAAGTGGGATAAAAGGGTAATTAAAATGCAGATTTTAATGTACCCATATATTCAAATTCAAGATTATGTACACACTAGAGGCCTGTTTTCATCTCATTTCACTTGCACTATCTCATTTAAACTAGGGGTTGATTTCTTTATATCTAAGCCAAAATTAAGTGACACTTACATATTTTGTCTTTTCAATCATATCCACATCATCCTGCTCACCAAAACATATCCTAGTTATAATAAAGATTGTGTGCCTAATCTGCTTTGGTCAGCAAAATCAGACAGGGTCTGGCTCTGTCACCCAGGCTGGACCAGCAAAATCCACGGATGATTCATAAATTATATCTAATGAAAAATTTAAATACCATATTCTTCCAGAATTTCAGTCTGTGAAAACATGAAACTTCCCTCAAGGTCGTGCAATGTAATTCTCAAACTACACTCAAATTTATACAACTACAGAAGAGGAACTGAAGCTGACAATCTTCTGTACAAAGTTACTAAAAAATTCCCTAAAGCAGTTCACCAAGGACTTCCATCAACATTTTACTAGCCTTTCCACTTTATATACCAATTAAGTAATACAACTATATATTTTTTATTTAGCAATGCAAGTCAAGAACACATGCTTCAGTTTCTCTTTAGCATTTTATTACAAAAGCTGCTGGGTCAGAGTTAGCAATGGAAATATATTTCAGCTCATGTTTTATAAGCCCTATGAAATTATATAATGTACATTATCACAATAAAATGCCACCTAAATTGTTTTTAACAGTAAGTTCTCAATTAACAAAAACCCAAAGTCAGATTTAGACTATAGGACACTGACTTTTTTAAGGATAAGAACTATAAGCTTCATTCCTTTTTTGTTTGTTTGTTTTTGAGACAGGGTCTGGCTGTCACCCAGGCTGGAGTACAATGGCACAATCCCAGCTCACTACAACCTCCGCCTCCCTCAAGCCATCCTTCCACCTCAGCCTCCTGAGTAGCTTGTGACTACTGACATGCACCACACCCAGCTAATTTTTGGTGTTTTTTTTGAGGAGACAGCGTTTCGCCATATTGCCCAGGTGGATCTCCAATTCCCGGACTCAAGTGATCAGTCTGCCTCAGCCTCCCAAAGTGCTGGGATTACAAGCATGAGCCACAATGCCCAGTCCATCTTTTAAATCTTTTTAATCCTAGGTATGGTTACTGCTTAACACTTTTCCTTTGGAGAATACAGGAAAAGAGTAATACTGCACAGGCCTTAAAGAAACTATATTAATCAATTTTTAAAAATTACTTCAAGTGTTATTTTGATAGCTTTTCAGAATTTATACTGTCTTGATTCACCTTGACAATAAAATTATCTATGCTTTTTTATTTCAAATAAGTTATCAAATAAGCAGAAGATATCTTATTTACATACCATAAAATTCTGCTGTAGGGGAGACCAAGAATACATTATGGGTACTGAAGCAACTGCATTCAGAGTCTTTAATGGGATGACTTGTGTTGGAAAATCCAAGTCACTGGTCACCGAACACTAAAACAGAAAAAATAAAATTGACTCTTAAAAGGACAACCTTAAGCTGTAGCCATCATATTGTAAAGAGATGCTGCCTACCTAAATATTTAATTTTGAAAATAAAGTCCTTACCTAGGACAGTAAAGTGGTCATATAAACCAAATAGGATTCTCTCTTTTCTCTCTTTTACTTAGGGTGAAAAAATGCTTCAAATTTTCCAAATGTTCAAAACCTCCAACCCTTCCCATACTTACCAATATCAGTAAGAATCAAAAACTGTACTTATGTGAGATTCAGCAATCTGATTAACTGCTCCATGCTTTTGCTAGACATTTATTTCCTAGCTCATCCTTCATTTCTCTTACATTCCAACCACACAGAATAATAATATATATACCAAATAAACCACTTAAATCTTACTTAACAAGAATAAGAAAACCTGTTAGGTTAATCTTCCTTATCTTTATCTTCCTTTTTTAAAATCTAAGTGTCAACTGCTGATATTATCAGATGATACATAAATATTAAGGGTAATGGGTTTGTGTTTCAATCACAACAAAGTAAATTCAAATCTATTCTGCAAAACTGTAATCTCTGAATTATAATATTAGCTAATTACTAAGTACTTTTTATGTGCTAGGCTATTTTAAACACATTACATGTCTTCTATTTAATCCTCATTATAACACTGTAAGATGGATACTATTCTTAGCACCCATTTTACAGGTGAGAAAACTATAGAAAAGAAAGGATAAGTAGCTTGCCCAAGATTGCGCATGGTTCTCGGGCTAGAATGTAAACTCCAAAAGTCTGACTCTGGAGCCCCTGCTCTTCCCGCTCCTCACATTGCCATGATGCCGTACTGCTATAATGTGTCAGTGCACATAGTCCCTTGAAACACCATATTTCATACAATCTATGATGACAGCGATTTCAAGGTATACCATTGTGTTCTGTATCACTAAGAAAAAAGTGCTGCCAACTAAACAAAGATATAATCCGTTCTTATCATAGTGATTCTAAGATGCATGTTGGTTTTGAATGTTAAATGTGAAAAATTTTGCATCTTTGATTCTCTGAAATATGGCAAAACTCTGTGCCCAAATAACCACAGCACTTTTCACCCTGTCTACAAATCCGAGATTCCTTAAAGAGTACTACTGCCCAAGTGTAAGTCCTCCAGAGCCTTCTCAAAAATATCCTAGACATACATTCATAATCCACAATCAATGAAAATAGAGCAAAAAAGAAGTGTAGTAAAATGAAACTGAAAAATCATATATATATACACACATACATATTAAATGTTTAAATTTTTTATTTAAAATGTCTTAAGAATAGCAGAACGAGGTGTGGTGAAATTCAGAGTAGAAATCTGGCATATGCGCCACACCTGACCCTCAGCATTGGGTTGCATCAGGCCAGTGGGATAATCTCTCAATCATCACAGTCACTGCAGCACAAAAATAATTCCTTCCTTAGTGAAAGTAAAGGTTTAAGGATGGAGTAGTTAGAAAGAACTGTGACAGTGATTCATCCATTAATTTGCTTTCCAAAAAGGCAAAGATAAAGATCATAATACTAATAAGGCTCATAACCCAGTAAACAAGACGGTGTGAACAGTTTACTAACACTCCAGAGCCCATAATCTTTCCCCTTCCTGCTATTTGGCCTCTGATACAATCCTTCATCCATCCATCCATCCATCCAATATTCCAATAAAAACAGCAGTTAACATTTATTGAGCACGTACTATATTGCAGGCACTGTGCTAAGTGCTTATATACATTATCTTAATTATTCATTACAACCTTATGATATAGTTTTAGCATCAAAACTTCACAAATGAGGACACTGAGGTTCAGAGAAGTTATATAATTTGTCTAGTCAGAAAGGTAGCAAATTACAAAACCAGGATTAAAACCTGGATTTAAAGTCTGACTGCAACACCCGTGAGCTTAATTAATTACTGCACTGTAGTTCTTGCCCTTGCAATGCTCATGGGGTAAAATAACAATTACAGCCATGCAGTACTTACTATATAAAACAGAGACATGGCTGGGCACAGTGGCTCAAGTGTATAATCTCAGCACTTTGGCAGGCCAAGATGGGCAGATCACTTGAGCCCAGAAGTTCAAGACCAGCCTGGGCAACATGGGGAAACCCTGTCTCTACTAAAAACACAAAAAAATTAGCCCAGCAAGGTGGCACGTGCCTGTGGTCCCAGCTACTTGAGGGTCTGAGGTGGGAGGATCACTTGAGCCTGGGAGGCAAAGGCTGCAGTGAGCTGTGATCAGCACCACTGCACTCTAAGCCTGGGTGACAAGAGTGAGACCCTGCCTCAAAAAAAAAATAAAATAGAGACATATGACAATGTAATAGGAGCATTTCCTCCAACAACAACTTATTAGTACTACCAAGTCTTCTTTCCTTCTTTCTACTTAACTGGGAAAATTTGGGGGTGGAGGTGCTTATAATTACTGAATATAATGAATATAATTAGTGATACTGATAGTATCAAATACTATCCAGTGACTTAAAGTACAAAACAATTTTCATTTCTTAAAAAGAAAATTCTGATTTTTTTTACATTTGGCAGGAATAAATTAATTCTGTGGCTTCTGAAGGAAGAAGTGCTTTTAAAGCTTAAGGGGGAGTGGGCTGCCTCTCCAACTCTGACTTATTCACCTGCTTTAACACCTAATTCCAAAGTCGCACATAAGGGTTAGAGAATGAATATTGTTTTCAACTACGAGAAAGAAGGAGCATTGGCTTTGCTTCATCTATGGTTGTTCTAGTGATATAGCAAATACTCTGCAAATCCTGAATGAAGTCAGCTGATTTTTCCCATTAACAGAAAGAACTTATGGAAGCACAGAAAATATTAAGGCACAGGCTGCAGCACTACATACTACTTCCAATCCCATACCTCTGTCATACCCCAGTATCCCATCGCCTCAGTTCTGAGTCATGCGAGAGTCACTAAGAAACAAGAAATAAGCTCTCTGAGGGCAAAAGCAGCTGAGCCAAGTGTGGCTTCACCTCTATCTTGAAACGATACTCAGCACAGTGTCTCAAAAAAACAGTAGGCACTCAAAAAATGTTTCTGGAATGAACAGACTACATTTGATGACTTTCTCTAATGGAGACTTCAATTTCTGTTTAAAGCTAAGAGAGCACCTATTTAGAAAACTGACGGTCTACCCCCACCTCATTATATTTCTAGTATCTCTAGAAACCTATCCCATTCTTTAACTATTAACCGTGACTATTAACCATATTCCTTTCATTTATGAAATATTCAAATGCAAAAGCATTTGTTGGTAAAAACAAATGTGGGATTCTTATTTATTGACTTACAGAAAAATTACTCAAAAATCCCAGTTACTTACCAGCAACTTATTTTTCTTTGAAAATGTATCATCCTTGACAGTTTACATAATTAAGTCTCATGTCACTCAGAGTAGTGAAAAGAATTTTTACCTCATGGGTCTCCACATTTCAGCTGGTCAGAGCCATGTGTCCTGGACTCAGGAACTTACTAGGAGACCTTTATCAACAAATTAGATTCTCTAATTCCAGTTCCAACTTGAGGATCACACAAGGAAGTTAGAGATGATTTTTCATCAATGGTTTAAAAAAAAGGGGCAGGGGCTAGATTCATTACCAAGGATGCTACATTTTCAGAGAAACACAGTTTACTGGTAAGTAACCAGGTTCCTCTGAGGATGGATAGACTTACATCAACCAGCTGGTACAATAGGCGACTGTGTGGCTGGACCACTGGGAGCTGGAGAGGGAAGTCAAGCCAAAAATAGTAGTTGTAGGAGTACACAACCAAACTGAGACTCTTGGCAGAAGGCTGGTTCCAAGTAAAAACTGTGTTATGGAAAATCGTAGAGGGAAGAGCAGGTGAATGGCCTGCAGGGAAGGGAAAGAAATTAACACACCCTACTATGTGCCAAGCACTGTGCTAGAGACTTTACCAAAGTTAGCTTCTTTAAATTTCACAACTACCCTGTGAGGTAGGTATGACTCCCCATTTTACAGCAGGACATCCCAAAGATAACAGTCATGGCCATCCTGCCTCTGAATAACCTTTAACATGATAAGGGCTAAGTCCAACTTTCATATAGGGGAAAATATACAATCAGTTAGCCAAGTAAAAAATATTCTCGGATACTGGTTGGTCCATTTATTTCATGCCAGAGACACAGTGAACTGTTGACATTGTCTAACATCCTGTAGCCTTTCCATGTGACAACAGCGAGGAAGGTGCAGGAAGGTCGGCACTCCAGGAGAGGAAGAGTCAGAAGAAAGCATCAGCTGCCACCAAGTCTAGAGAAAAGCTGGGGGTGATTTCTGAAACTACCCTATATTCTGCAGGATTTGAGGAAAGAAAAGATAATACACCCAAGTTTTAAATTAGCTAGCCCTTCTGGTGAAAATGACCATGTATATAATTTAAGTTCAGGCTACTTTTACGCAAAGGAAGCACTGAAGAAAAACTGCAATGAGATAAATAGCAAATTTGGATAAACAGAAGCTCAATAATGGAAGTGAATTCATAATCAGGTTGAGAAGGCAAAATAGGGGAAGGGTGACTGAAGAAGACACTTGAAAAGAAATGAGTGGCTCCTACAGGAGAGAGGCAGAAATAAAAATGGAAGAAAAAACCCTGTAAAGGTATCAACACAGATGTATTTAATGAAAGCAACTAATCGAGTGTTGGAGTTCAGGAATGAAAAAGAGTAATTCATATCAGATTGTAAATTATTTCAGTTTGTGTTGTTAAGTATTTGTCACAGACTGATTCCAGATTGGGTGAAGAACCTCTACCCTACAACACAAGGGTGTTTGCTTCTCAGTTCACTTTTATCCTGTAAGTGACGGTTTCTACATTCTAAGGGGCAGGGGATGATAACGCAGCATTTAACATAGGACGTTTGGAATACAATATCAGAAAGTTTAGACCCCTTTTATTTTTGAGACAGGGTCTAGCTCTGTTGCCAAGGTTAGAGTGCAGTGGTGCAATCATGGCTCACTGCAGCCTCAAACTCCTGGGCTCAAGTGATTATCTCACCTCAGCCTCCCAAGTAGCTGGGACTACAGGTACGTGTCACCACACCTGGCTAATTTTTTTATTTTTTTTATTGAGATAGTATCTCACTATGTTGCCCAGGCTCAGAGGAAATTTAGATCCTTAAAGCTCTTCCTTGCATCCTACCTTCAGAAGCTGGGCCCTGAATGAAAGGAATAACAAACATGCAAACCTAGTTAATCCTAGGTTAAAACCCTGAAAGGCTGTTAAGGTAAATCATTCCCTCATCTGCAGCTTTGCGGAAAAACTCCAGTTTTGCTAAGTACTGGAGATCAGAAACAGAATAATCATCACAGGACATAGGCACTCAAAAAAGTACATGAAGCAGGTAACAAGAGCGATGTTCATCCATCACATGTAAACTCAAATTTCTAATTCAATAACACTCCTGTGAGTAGAAACAGAACAATTTCTGTCACTGGGGGGAAAATAACTGAAATGTAACAGAGAGTGTTATATAAATCTATAGTTTATATAGGCTGTGGCAGTAAAATGGTTTTGAAGCCTTGCTAAAATCAAGGGCTTAATACTATAAAGTAGTAGGGGTTCGAGTTCAAGTGAGTGGGCAAGGCCAGGCACAGTGGCTCAGGCCTGTAATCCCAGCACTCTGGGAGGCTGAAGTGGGCGGATCACTTGAGGTCAGGAGTTCAAGACCAGCCTGGCCAACATGGTGAAACCCTGTCTCTACTAAAAATACAAAACTTAGCCAGGTGTGGTGGTGCACGCCTGTAGTCCCAGCTGCTCCGGAGGCTGAGGCGCAAGAATAGTTTGAACCCAGGAGGCAGAGGTTGAGATGAGCCAACATGACACCACTGCACTCTAGCATGGGCAACAGAGCGAAACTCTGTCAAATTAAAAAAAAAAAAAAAGAAAGAAAAAAAAGTGAGTGAGCAAGATGGCACAGGCTGTGGTTTCTGAAGAGAAACACTTCAGGTCTTGCTCGAGTGGTAAAACTGCCGAGGGAACCACCAACCAAGAAGGCTGATTCTGCTCATCTTCGAAAACGAATTTACAACTGCCCCTCACTATTCATTAATTTCTCAGTAAATAGTGTTGAAACAACCAGGAAACTAAAAAGAACAAAATTAAAAACCAAATCCCCTACTCATTCTTTACACCAAAGGAAATTCCTGATGGGTTAACTGATATTAGAATATAAAAATGAAAACAGAGAACTAAAGGAAAGATAGGTAGATAATTTATAATCTTGAAGTGAAGAAAGACTTTTGGAACCTTTAAGAAACACAAAACTTAAAAGAAAAAGAAGTGTATAACAAAGATATACCAGAAACAATATCAAAATGGGGGTAAAAATCTGCAAAACATATGACAAAAAAACTATTTTTTGTTTTTCGCTTTTTGAGATTGAGTCTTGTGACTCAATCTCAAAACTCTGCCTCCTGGGTTCAAGGCATTCTCCTGCCTCAGCCTCACAAGTAGCTGGGACTACAGGTGCCTGCCACCACACCTAGCTAATTTTTTTGTATTTTTAGTAAAGATGGGCTTTCACCATGTTAGTCAGGCTGGTCTAGAATTCCTCATCTCAAATGGTCTGTCCACCTTGGCCTTCCAAAGTGCTGGGATTACAGGCGTGAGCCACTGCACCCAGTCAAAAACTAGTATTTGTAATATACAAAAAGTCCTTATGAATTGTAAGAAAAAGCCCAACCTAACTGTACAAGATCCAACACTGTAACAGCCAATTCACAAAAGAAATATAAACAAACAGTAATTGACACTTAACTTCACTAATAATTAAGACACGGTATAACAAATTCTAACAAAGTTTTACCTATTGGACTGAAGATTAAGATTGAAAATATTGTGTTGAGAATACAGGTAAACAGACATTCCATAAACAGCTGGTGGGGTGTAATGTAAAACTTTTGAGGGTGCATTTGGTAATATCCGCTAAATTTTTAAATATGCATATCATTTTGATCTAATAAGTATATTTCTAGGAACTTCTACAGAATTACTCAAAAGATGCAAGGATGTATATGAAGTTCACTACAGCAATGATTGCAAAAGTAAAAACTAAAAATCTAAATATCCATCAAGAATGGGGCAATAAGTTATGGTATATCCATAATGTCAAACATACACATTTTTTAAAAGAATGAAAATTCGAACAGAGGTTGTAAAGTGATATCCCAAAATGGAAAGGATGTATTATCTGGCCAATAATTTTTAAAAATAAAATACATATTATTAACCTTGTAGTATATACAGAAAATGAAATCTGAAAGACTAAAAGCCAGAGCAGCTGGACTACAGGGACTTTTGCTTTCTGTTTTACCTATTTCTGTGTTATCTAAATTTTTACAATAATCATTTTACAATGATCTGTTCAGTGGAGAGAAAAACATAAAACTTTTAAACTAGTTTCATTAGCCCAAAAGGTAGTCACATTAGCTAGTATAAAATTGCCTTGTCAGGTAGCTTGTGAAATGTGCCCAGCCTTCCCAAAATGTTACTTAAGTGATATTCTTTTATAAAATCTGCTAAGAGAAGGTAAGACAGAATCCTAAGGAGTAAATTTAAGTCAATCCCTATTATAAAGCTAAATTATGACAAAAGTCCTAGATCTAATGTAATTTTCTTGTTTCTTCAGAGAATAAAACAATTTCTAACCTTCCAGATTAAGCAAGCATTTTTGTTTGTTTGGATTTGTTGTTTTATTTTTTAACAGTTGTCAGAACTCGGTTTTGCATTTGGGGATACATGACATTTATAATTTATAAAACACAAACTATATACACAATATTCTAGGAGAAAAACCACAAATGAAAGCAACTTCTGCTAGTTTTATTAGTTGCCTAAATTTGACTTTTTAAAATTCACCCTTTAAACTGAAGATACATAATCAAATTTAAAATATAAACATAATAAATGACATGTATTTAATATATAATGTTATATAAACTCAAATGTCCTTTTTTTTTAAATCTAATCCTGTGGAAAAGCATAAAAAGCTTACATTAGTTTACGTTCAAAAGGGGAAAAAAAAAAAACCCTTACATGATCATTTAAGAAATGTTACATCTATTTCGGCCTAAATCAAGCCAGAAAGAAAGCAAAGGCTGCATGGATTTACAAGTTACACAGGTGGGAACGACTGACAGTTAACCTAACAAGACTCAACTCTCCAAGTAAATACCAACAATAGTTAAAAAGAGGCAAGGAGTCACAGAAAGCAACTCAGAGACCGCTTCCTTGAGTCGATAAGAATGAGTGTATATGTTCAGACTAAGAGTAAGACAGACACTTGAAGAGCCATCCACTTAATTCAAAGACATGAGAAAAGTGACGAGCTTTCTGCTATATTCGCTCAAAAGGCTCATGAGAATCTAAACCTATAGGGCCTATAATCCTGAAATACATAAAGAAACCATGTTACTACACTCAAATGTATCTGAGTAAAGTACACTAAATTATACATGAAATACACTAGGATACTATTTTTTCTTTGTAAACAGTAACTAAATTTTCATTTACAATTAACTGAAGGAACTTCATTACTAAATCAATAAAAAATGCAATCGAGTGCTGACATGTAAACCAGGTATTTTTCTTCTCCTTCAACAAAAATGTTAAGTCCAAACTGCCAACATACAAAAGAATTTACACATTATTTTGATAGAAGCTTCTCCCCCACAAAAACATCTGCTAATATCAAATGCTAAGCAATGAACTTACAATCATTTCAAATATTACTAAGAAGAGCAAATGTGTTAATATTTAAAAGTCCAAAAGTTTTTAAATTCTTCATGAGGACCGTGATCCCCTTCTGGTGCTGCCTCTATTTTAGACATTCTGAAGCCCCAAGAATATACACCAAATTCTCTCTATCCATTAGTAAACAAGATACAGAACTCTTACAAGAACATTATATTCTGGGAATCTAGAAATGCATATTAGCAAGATGGATTAAATTACTAAACTAATCATACCATTTGCCCGGAAGACAGGCATTATCTAAGCAAACCTCTCTTTAAGTCATAACACATATAGAAAACATTTCGATATGAAGTCAGTGAAGAAGTGTCTTGTGATTACCAGCAAGAAATGGGCAGATGTACGAAAAAGAAATACATTAATGAGAACCTCAAGAGTAACTCTTAAACCAGTTTCTTCATTAAAACTCGAAAAAGAGACACACTGAAGAATACAACTACCAATATGAAGACCTACGGAACATAATTATTACTGGTTGACAAGACAAAGTTACGAAAGTTACCTAGAAACAATTCCTTGACCAACAGCGACATATTATGGGAATAAAATGTACATCCCTCGACCTATTCGTATTGATTAATGACATTGTGAAGCTGGATGCTTCTTTAAAAGATTAACTTAAGAATAAAAGAAATAAATGTAAAACATGTATAATCACTGTCTTCAAAAAGTCAGAAGTGTTTTTTTTAAAAGTAAACACATTCTGTATTAAAATTCTATGAACAATACTGCTTAGATTCTGTAATCTCAATAACAAAAAAGAGTTATCCCAAAGTATCTTAAAAACACATTAAGGGACAGGTACGGTGACTCAAACCTATAATCCCAGCACTTTGGGAGGCCAAGGCAGATGGATTGCTTGAGCCCAGGAGTTCGAGACCAGCCTGGAAAACATGGCATGACCCCGTCTCTACAAAAAAAAAATTAGCCCGATGTGTGTGGTGGCTCACACTTGTAATCCCAGCACTTTGGGAGGTCAAGGTGGGTGGATCACCTAAGGTCAGGAGTTTGAGACCAGCCTGACCACTATGATGAAACCCCATCTCTACTAAAAATACAAAAACTAGCCTGGCATGGTGGCATATGCCTGTAATCCCATCTACTCAGGAGGCTGAGGCAAGAGAATCGCTTGAACCCAGGAGGCAGAGGTTGCGGTGAGCCGAGATTGCACCACTGCACTCCAGCCTGGGCAATAAGAGCGAAACTCCATCTCATAGATAGATAGATAGATAGATAGATAGATAGATAGATAGATAGATAGATAGATAGATAGAAAGAAATTAGCCCAATGTGGTGGTATGTGACTGTAGTACTAGCTACTCAGGAGGCTGAGGTAAGAGGATCGCCTGAGCCCAGAAGGTCAAGGCTGCAGTGAGCTGTGATTGTACCACTGCACTCCAGCCTAGGCAACAGAGAGAGACCCTGTCACAAAAACAAAACCAAACATAGTAAGAAAACCACATACTAGAGATGTGGTCTTTGGGTTCAAATGCAGAGCTCCCTGACCTGAAGTCAGCATCTAAAGCACTCACTTGAATAAACTTTTGTCAGACATTCTTTACTAAAATAACCTGGAGAAAATCAGTCATTTTCAAACTGAGTATATCCACTTCTACAACTACAAAAACGGTAGTGTAAGTTTAAGACCTGACAAAAGAACTAATGATTGTCATTGATTTGTCAAGCTGCAGAGGACTTAAATTGAAGACACCAGCATTTACATATAATTAGCTTATAAAAGCAAGCAGTTAATTAAAACAATGCTATAATGGCACTTCAAATGTTGAATGCTATAGACTTAACGTGTTTGAATCAACACTGCAGTCTGAAATTCTGCCAAGCCTACCACTAGGAAAGTCTTTGCCAAACAAGACTCACTTTTATTTTCTCCTCCTGCCTGACCTACTTCAGACTAGAATCTTTCAAATATATAAAAGAAATAATATGTAGATGGAAATGCTTAAACCAAAGAAAAATAAACAGGGATATATTCTCATCTGAAAAGTCAGGAGGTTGGACCATGAGACCACTACGCTCCTTTTTAGCCCTAAAGCTTTATGATTTATCGTGATAACACCAAGAAGTTTACCACAAACCATATAAACTTTGGCTTCTAAAAGTCAGTGATGATGGTTTGAAAAGGGGGAAAGGGGAAATAATAGATGGATCATCTGAAGCAGGATCAGCTACCAATACCGGCGACAAAAAAAAAAAAAAGAATGACCTTAATCAGGTCAGAGTTCTATGCAACAAAAACTGAATTCCTAAGGCTGGGGATTATTTTCCTCCTTTTCCCCCATATTCTGTGAAAATGTTTATTCTCAATCCGTGTGTGTGGTACTGTGGAAGTACTAAGTTTAGACAACAATTTTGTTTTATTAAAATGCTGATTTCTTCTCACAATTTTTCACATAAACTCACGAAAATTAGGTATCTTTATATTCAGTGACTTGTCTCCATTTGACAAAATTAAAAGAAAATTTCAATTAGTAATATCCACTTGAACAAACAATACTCTTAAATTTAATGCCAAATATTATACTATGAGCAATTCAAGTTGTATGTAAATAATGTACTTCACTAATACTTCATGTGTCTGAGCAAAGTGTGCTCTTCTGGGCCCACATCAGATCATTAGAGCAGGCAAACTGACTAAATGCTTCTAAGGCTCAGTTTCCTTGCCTGGATTTAATTTAAAAAAAAAAAAAAAAGCATATTACTCCTTCCTTATCATGAAGATTAAATGAGATAATGTGTACAAATTACCTAGCACAGTAACATAATTCATTACTGCTGCTGACTTTTATTATAAACCTAAGTTAGGCTTTTGGTAGCATTCTGAGATTCATTATGGGTGGCAAAAATAAGTTTTCCATGTGAATCTATCTAATTTCTCCAAATTTCTAAGATTTATTCCTCCAGAGAAAATGAGGTTTTTCCTTCACGTCAACATTTCTAAAAGGTCACCAGATAAAAACTTTCAAAACAATTACTTAAAAGCCCCATCCTTATTCCCTTTAAGAACGTTTTGATGGGCATCAAAAAGAATCCCTTTCCCCCATGCCACTGACCTCTAACATCTAGGCTCTGGCCTGTACCAGATGTTGAGGAAAGTGTCAGTGTATAATAAATATTTATACAATTACAAGTCAGAGCTTTACAGAGGTGTCACCTAACAAATGCATAAATGGCTAAAATCATTCCAAGTGTCACCATCAAGACCACAAGAATATCACTGAAATCATCATTAGGATTATGTCTGCTGCTGCTGGGATATCACTGGCAAGTATTTGAAGCACGTATGTCACACAATCTCCAGAAGGCCTCATACAACAGCAAATTGTTGCTTGTTAAATAATGTTATATTAAAAATGGCTACTCATTGAAAAATTATCTTAAATTCCATTGTTTAGGTGCTTCTCATATTTAGACATTCAGATAAACAATCTACTACACAGTGTAATTTTAATTCCAAATTACTCTTTCCCCTTTTGCTTCAACTCCCCTTTAAATATCCTATGCCATGTCTTTCTATACAACACAGGCACTTAAAAACAGAAATGCCTAAGCTATTTAGGCTTTTGCCATTTTCTTCTCATCTTGCTGCAATCATGTTTTAACGGGATATTTAATTATAGATTCTACCATAGATTTACTGCCTTTCTTTGAAAATAGGAAACTCTTGGAGTAATTAAGAGCTACCTCGTTCAGAAAGTACAATAGAAAAAGAAATTCCAATCTCTCAACACGAAATTTAAAAATTCTTATAGAGAGGCTTAGCCTTTGAACAAAATATATAATAAAAAGCTTTCCTGTTCATGAATATGAAAACATTTCTTACCACATGGCTAATTCAAATTGGGGTTACAACAGTGAGTCAGAAAACCTTGCTCTAAATAGTGATCTGATGAGGATATTAAAGAGTATTTTATTTAAAAGTTTTTTTTAAATCAACATTCTTATAAAACCTAGGCATCTACCTAGTTCAAAGTATATTCCAAACACTTAGAATTCTGTTATAGGAATAGCTAATAGTGTGATCTACAGCAGCCATTAACAGTTGCATATTAAAAAGAAATAGCAATAAAAAGATGGACACCCTGAGGTCAATGATTTCCTCCCAATAACCACACAAATGTTCCAAAAGCAAAAACCAAAAGGTGATGATAATTACTACAACATGTTATGTTAACCAACCTCCCTAGTCCCGCGCAATGAGCTCACAGAAGTCAGGATGTGCACAGGCTGTATCCTTCGCTGTTTCCATTCTTGGTTTAAGATTTCCGTTCTTTCCAAAATTTTCTGACGATTGGAACTAAACATACTCTTTAAAAAAAATGAAGGAGAGGAGAGGAGAAATTGTTCATCGTTAGAAAATGTGTAACACCTCTAAAGCTGGTTAAAAATCTAGTGTATTCTCAAAAATATCAAGAACATTTTCTTAGGTGCATATAGATTTTACACTATAGTTTCCCACATTCAAATAATACAAAAACACCACATCTATTAGTTTATTGCAAGTGGTTAGAGAACAGGAAACTATTGCAATGCTTTGTTGACTTTGTGTGTGTGTATTTTTTTTTTAAATCACAATGACTTTAAAGACATAAAATCATGAAATGCATCCCTTTATATTTAGGTCCTGAGTCTGCGCATGCAAATAAAAGTATACTAAACAAACAGTGATTAATGTGCATGGCATAATGTTAAGACAGATCAAGAACCTAAGCTTCCA